>NC_066370.1:25464679-26100846 GCF_013377495.2 Cygnus atratus | reverse complement strand
TGTGAAATATAGGTGTTTTTCTGTATTTTTGTAGAGTACAGTCGTGAGGCACAAACACTTCCCTTTACTTTGTCAACCAGGTAACCAGCCACAACAAGGAGTGAATCAATATGGGCATCCTTCACACTTCTAAATGAAAAAGATGGAAAGGAGACGTAGAGTTACGTTTGCACTGAAGAACAGAACATTCAAATTTCAATGCACTAGTTATTGCTAGAAAGCAAACTTTAGTTTTCTTCTCTTATTTCAATAATTATTTTTTTGTGCTGCAGTTGATGTGAATATGTAACAAGGTTTTTTGGGGTTTTGATTTCTTTCGCATTTAATTAGATTTAAATGTAGGGATGTGTAGGCCTACTTGAAGAATGTTATTGCAGATTTTATGAATTTGGTGCTTTTTAGGTCCTGTTACTTTTAAAGAGGACAAAGAATGCTGGATTTATTTATTTGTGGGAAACACTTTCTTGTTATCCTTTTTTTTTTTTTTTTTTTTTTTTTAAGAACTGCACTGGACCAAACTACTGAATTGAAAGGCACTTCCAATTTTGGCATAAAAGTTTATTTGTTCATTAAAATGTTCACCTCTTTGTTTGATGGTAGAACAAATGTTAATTTAAATTGTATTCATTTGACTGTAATTTTCATATGCACTTTATAAAGTTCTTTGTTTAAAGTACCAATTCTCTCTTGCTCTCATTGTGGTAAGAAGGTGCTGAAGTGGGTTTATTGCTTGTATTAGAACCTCTTAAAATTTATATTAAAAGCCACAATGTAATGTTAATAAACCTACTAGAAGTAGCAGTGTATCTTCATATTTGGTCCTTTCGATATAAAGTTCGTTGGTGATCAGTTGAAGGACTACAAAACATAGTAACAAGGACTGACCAGTCAAAATAGGTTTTACTCTGCTCACGTAGGACAGTCTCCGAATCCTGGTAAAGCCTGACGGGAGATGACTCTCTATCTCGATGGGTTCGGTAAGAATATCTCATACGAGGGTTCACAAAGAGAGGGTGGAAAAGCCACCAGAGTCTTTCTTGCTGTTTCAGTGTTTCCGTAGCTGACACGTGTGTATACTGAAGTCGCCCTATATGAGTTATTCCTGTTATATATGTCTACTACTACTTACTTTGTATGTTAACTATTTAAAATTCTGGGTTTGATGCTTGATTGCTAGGTGAGTTGCAGTGGTGTAATGCATTATTTATCATCAGCTGAGTGCAAAAATACAAGTAAATTACAAATCAAAATTACTACAAACCATTATTTAAACCTGTTCAAATATGTCCTAATTTTGAGTTTAAAAAAAAAAAAAAAGAATAAATTTGTTACTATTTTATGTAATTTAGGAGTCAGTCTACTTGATTTTTTAAATGCTTTCATTTTGAATATGGAACATGCAGGGCATTAAAAATATACATAGGAATCTTTTTTTGCTGTTCTGTATTAACTCAGTTTGCTTAATTTGCCATACATGGAGTTTACAGGCGGTGGTGTAATCGGGTGTCCTGCAGGTGGGGGACAGATGCATTGCACACACCGCAGAGAGCTGCAGAAGGCCGGGCAATGGTGAGCGAGGGAACACCCCCAGCACAGAAATCTCAGGAATTTGTGTCACAGATATCCCATATTACAAGATTATTTCTATATTCTTTGCGACAATAGTAGTAATTCAACCTGTACACTGTTATACTTGCCTTATATGATCCCATCCAGGAAGATTTAATAAATACTTAAATTCCGTATATTTTGATTGTCTTTTAGAATAATCAGGTAAGTTTTACTTGCATAAACTTCATTTTATTTTTTTAACAGAGATTTACTTATCCTTTGTGTCAGAGTTCACTGTTCTTCATGGCAGATGAAGCTATTACAGGTATTACATAGTGAGATTCATGTAATCCAGACAATTTGTGGGTACTCTATCAACACTATGGAAGGAAGGAACAAGCATACAGTGAACTGCGTGTATGCAATTCATGTCAGGAAATGATCAAGCCAGCACAAAAGTAATCCCAGCTGAGGTTATAGTCTTAAAAATAAATCCCCAAGCTGATTATAATGTGATTAAATGAGATAGAATCTGCATTTAGCTCTTGGCACTAGAATACTTTCTCACCCCTGAGTATCTTATGGGTTAATCAGCTGCTGCTGAGATGTTAATGCAGGAGGTTCAGCTGCTGTTACTGCGTTATCATTGAGGAGTTCTACTGCAGCCTCTTCTTAGAAGTGGTAGATATTATAGGCTGGAAAAGACGTTACAATTCTTCATTTTTTTTTTTAAATATTATTTTAAAGATGTAAAGAGACAGAGCTCATGAGGCGGGGGTGGTTGCACTGAACCCTTTGTATATCCAGCAGACTTCCTGCGATGGATAAGGACAGTGCTATAGCCAAACAGCCATGGCTTCAGCTGTTCAGTCTCTGCTTCTCCGCGCTGAGGATGCAGTGCAGGGTGCAGCAGGCTGCTAGAGTAGCTGGGACTGCAAGTGGCAACACAGACTCTTCCACAATTTCTTCCACGATACGTGTATGTCCTGAATTTGCAAATCTGACCCTTCTGTCCTGGCATTAATCTCTTAGGAAGAAAATGAGTAAGAAACTCAGAGCTTTATACCTACCTACTGAAATGAGAAAGCAAGATTCTAAATTAACATGCAGACTGATGTAATCGTTTTCTAGTGAGAAATCTTTAAAAGTAGTTTTGTGGCAACTGGAAAATTATGACAACCTGGACTGTTACTATATGCAGTCTGTATTATTTTTTTTAAACCAGTGTTAAGCAGAGCTTAATCTCTTTTTAAAAATTAGAACAAAATTGTTCTGTAGATATCTTTCCAAAATTCTACAAAAAGACTATGAAACAAAGGTGTATTATTAAAAATAATTCACTACATGTTTCACCATTGAATATTTATTAAAAAAACCAAACAAAACAAAACATACTGAATAATCAAACATATGAAGAAGGTAGTTTGTATCACAATAAAATCTGCTCTTTGGTTCTCAGATACTCTTGTTTTATGTGATCCATGCTCATGATAGTCATACAAGGTGGGCAATATTAAACTATTAAAAAGTCTATCCTTTTCTGAACATCTCTAGGTACATTTCTAGAAAATAATTTTATTGAATATTCCAAGTTTGTTGGCAGAGCAAAAGTGCCTTATTATTTTTAAGTCCATTTAATCATGAAAGAATCAACGCTAGATGGTAACGCTAGATCTAATTTTCCCCAAGCCGTTTCTCTCTTTTTTGCATGGTCATTGCAGAGTGAATACTGTAAATGTATTTAGGCACTTACATGCCTTTGGCTGCCTTTGACTAAACTTATTCCAAGAATAAACTCAGTCCATCTGTAGACTTTGCTATTCATTCTGTTTTTCTTATCTCAAATGACGTGAATGTACGTTATTGTGAAGTCACTGCCAAGATGGTTCTTCGCCATGCACTTGTACATGCCAGAATCTGATGGCCGGGGATCCTGGATGACCAGTGTCCCCGGGGGATGAAGCAGTTTGTTCCTGGATGCTTGGCCTTGGTTACCTGTAGAGAGTATTGAGTGGTCAGGTAATTCCCACATAATTTCTGGTTTTGGTATTCCCAGTGCCATGCAGGTGAGTTGAACTGCTGCACCAGGCATCGTATGTACGGTCTGTGGTGGTCTATTTGTAATCCTTGGGGGATAGGCTACAATAATGACTGGAACAGTTATAGATGACTCTCCAGCGTTATTATGGGCCTTACACACGTAATTCCCTCTGTCGTGAATGGTAGCTTCGCGTATAACTAGAGTGCCATTTTCCAGCAGTATGTATTTCCTATTGATCTGAGGTCGATCCAGCACGTAGCCACCTGGCAGGGTCCATGCTGTGTTTGGTTTGGGACTCCCGTCAGACAGACAGTGGAGCGATAATGATTCCCCACTAATGCCCTTCACTGGCCCCTTGGGGTGCACCAGAATACTGGGCTTCTGGCCGATTTCCAAGATGATCAGCCTTTCAATGTAGCCAACTTTATTCTTAGCTGCACAGCGATACTTTCCTGCTTTGTCTCTGTTGGGATTGTAGATGGTAAGAGTGCCGTTGCTTCCTGTAAGAAACTGGGAAGTCTTGATCCCCTTGGAAAACCATGTGCCGTTAGGCAACATCCAGCTTATTTCAGGTGGAGGGTTTCCATCCACAGAACAATTCAGTATGGTAGCTTTTCCAGGTTTTGCTATTATTTTTTCATTGAATGGATTTTTAAACATTGGTCGCCTTAGCATTTCCAATACCTCCAGCCGCACCACCAACATACTCTCTCCCCAGTCATTACGTGCCACACAGATGAAATCTGCTGTGTCAGAAGGCCTTAGGTTCCGAATTTCAAGTGTTCCATTTTTGTGTACTACAATCCTACTCCCATAATATGGAGCTGTTAGGAAAATGTTATCGGGCATGATCCACATAATCTGAGGAGGAGGTGTCCCTTCTGCCCTGCAGTCGATTTGTTTCTTCGAATGCCTCACTGCTGTCACTTTAATAATTGTTTTGTTCGTGTATAAACCATTTATGATAGGTGGTTTAGCCTCAACATCCAGTTTATACAATTTTGTATCATCCCCTCCAGCATTACGGGCAACACACGTATACTCCCCAGCATCCAGCAGTTTGACTTGGCTTACTGACAGGGAACCATTAGCATGCAGGAAGTATCTGTCTGTCGAGGAGGAGATCATGTCACTGGAAGGTAGCAACCAGAATATTTTTGGCTTGGGTTCTCCAACAACTTCACAGTCCAATAATGCCATATCTCCAGCTTTCACTTTTATGTATGTCTTGTAACTGTGCTTTATCTGAGCAGCTGCCATTATGACAGTGATGTGTATTTTCATTTCATCTCTTCCCAGCGTGTTTTGGGCATAGCAGGTATAATCTCCCTCTTCTGTTATGCCAACTTCGTTGAGATACAGAGTTCCATTGTCAAAGAGGACGTATCTGCGAGACCTGTGTCCGCTGTCATCGGCCAGCATCACGTTATTGATCACTGTCCCATCTGGCAAACTCCAGGATATTTCTGGTGCAGGTGACCCAGAGGCCTTGCAGTCCACTTTGAAATCTTTTCCATATGGTACCAGTTTCTTGAAATACTGTTTCTGGTCAATCTTGGCTGGTTTCATTGTGATGCTGACTTTCATCAGTATCAGATCATCTCCCATTTTGTTTCTTGCAACACACAAATAGTCACCTGCATCCTTTTCAGTAACTGCCTCAATAACCAAGGATCCATTGGGATACACATGGATTCGACTTCCCATTCTGTTGTGGGGAAAGAGGAAAAGAATTACAGAACAAAATACTGAAGGTAAATACTGAGCATTGGAAGTGACTTAAAATATTAACTCATTGAATACAGCGTGGAGTTTTTTCCTTTTCTTTTTTCCTAATTTAATTTCATAAATTAATAAATCACCATGATATATACACTGTATAAAAAAAAAGAGACTATTATAAGCAATTTTTAAAGGCACTATTTTTATATTTCCATCTTTCTGTTTTCCTTGACTTCCTTCCTTTACTGAAAATACTTCAGCGTTGAAATATAAATGTTGGTAAAATCAAATTTGGGTGCTGGCAGTGAAGAACAATCCAGGCAAAAGTGTTAGGGTCTTTCAAGTCTCACCAAGTGCATACAGATAGACTAAACTGGTATGCATAGTATTTCTTTACATCCTTGCTAATGCACCTGTGCTTCATGCAATTCACTTCTTCCTGTCATTGCACACTGCTCAGCGCAAGCCTGCGAGGCAGCAGAGGCTGAGAACACAATCAGGCACCAGGAGGACGTGCTGTTGTTTGCCCTGCTGCAGTTTCAGCCAGAAGAGTGTTGTTTGCACAGGAGCCATGGCCAGTTCATTGCTAACATCTGCCAGGATATTCTAATTGGCCCCGATGTCAGCAATATTGCAGCAGCGTACAGGCTGTCCTAACGGAGCCCCCATTCTGATTGGTCAGGGCCTCTCTGAAGCACTGTTTGGGCTGATCTACCCTCTTTTGCTTCTTCTACCCTCTTTTAACTTAAAGCTGTTTTCCTTTATCTTATTTTGTTGTTCAGCGTTTTGGGGATTTAAATTTGAAAAATTGCGATAGTCTGATGCGTAATGCCACAGCACAGTATGATACAGAGGCTGTCTCCAAAGGTGCTGTGTCCACGCCGCCCACATACCCCGTGGGTCATAACCCGGTGTAGTCGCTGCTTTTGTTACTGCGTGGATGTGCGTGTGCTCGCCGAACTCTGCGTGGGTACGTAAAGCCGCACGATGCCGCACTGTGGAAAACCGTTCTGTGAGTGAATGAGCGTGTTGGTGCTTTCCTTGCTATTTGTAGTGCCTAACCTACAGCCTCCGCTGCCGTGACAGGCAGCTGTTACCTAGCATTAAGCCCTTCGTTTCCATAAATCTAAATGCGTTTCCATAGATCTAAATGTTTGATTGGTATGTATTTAAATGTGTGCATGTTGCCAATGCCAGTACTTTGAACCATCTGGGTGTTACGTGAAAGCACTAGCACTAGTCACAATCTGATTTTTATAAATTTAAATTAGTTTCAACAAGCAAATTTTTATTGTGCACCAGATTTATGGTAAAGGTGCACTAAATGTTCTACTTGTGGCTGTCATCAAATAAACTGAATTACATTAAATTTTGTTAGAAGTAGTGGTATGGAAAGATCTTACCACTGTTTAAAAATGCTCTAATAAATCCTGTTTATAAATGTCAGTTTTTATTAAAGTGCAAACTTTGTTCTATTAAGAATTAAGAATTCATCCTAAAATTACAACAGAATAGAATGACCAAATTTCGGCCAATATAAGACTAAAATCAACTGCCTTAATTCAAATAAGATTTGTATGCATTTTGGTAGGACGTCACCCACTTACAAGTTAACAACAATACATCACCACAGATATTTCACCACTGTTAAGAGTTTGAGAGTGAATTTAGTTCACAATGTATTGTTTCAGTGACGTAACAGCCCCTTATATGAGCATTGGAGAAAACAGTGTTTGAATTTTTCAATGAGATAGGCAACAAAAAAGACTCCTACCTGTGCCACTGGTCTACAACTGCCTTGGAAGGTAACCTCCAGATTATCCTGGGCTTTGGCTCCCCGGTCGCTGTGCAGTTCAGAAGCAATTTATCCCCGAAATTCAATCGCGTCATCTCTTGAGAGGCAGCAGCTATTTTTGGAAGTGTATCTCTCTGTTCCACCAGCAGGCTTACCACCCTCCTCTCTGAGCCAGTCGAGCTTGTAGCTATGCACTCGTAGTTCCCACTGTCGGAAGGGGCGAGGTTGCTGAGGTGGAGGGTGCCATTGAGGAACAGGAACAGCTTGCCATTTATGAACTGCAGAGGTTTCACCACTGTTCCGTCAAACAGAACCCAGTGGACACTGGGATGAGGATTCCCTTCCACGGTGCAAGGGAATTTCAGGCTTTCCCCCATCATTCCTGCAATTCGTTGTCTCTTTTCCTCCAAAATAACAGGAGGTGCCGCAATGACCTGCAGTTTTACAATCAGCATGTCAGTGCCTGCTGAATTTTTGGCCACGCATGTGTAAAGGCCCCTGTCAAAAACAGTGACTTCCTCGATAATTAGAGTGCCATCTGGTTGCATGTGAACTTTTTTATTTTCCTTAGAAGAGCTGGAGATGTACGTTTTGTTGGCTAGGACCCACGAGACCGTGGGAGGAGGCCTGCCCTCAGCTTGGCACTTCATTGCCACGGCCTTCCCGGAGTGGGCGGTGAGGAGCCGCGGCCTGCTGCCGGCGATGCGGGGCGGGTAGGCCACCACCGACAGCGTGACCAGGAGCCGCGCCGTGCCGAGCGGGCTGCCTGCGGTGCACAGGTACTGCCCGCGGTCCTGCAGGCCTGCCCGCGTGATGGAGAGCGTGCCGTTGGCAAACACCGTCCATCTGCCACCGTCCTGGCTCTCCGCAGCAGGGGGCCCTGCAGAAGTGGGGGGAAACAGCACAGCACATCAGGCCATCACTGTTCTGCTTCTTTTTCACTCCGCACATTTTCCTTATCCTGGTCTGCTTTGCCCAGATAACCAAGATGATAGTGATAAGAAAGAGAGAAATAATAATATTTTGCATATAAAATAGAAAATATTGCTTTTTGCAGTAAAAAAGCTTTAAAGTAAAAGCAAAACCTAGTTCCTCAGTAGAGACACGGTTTGGATAAGGTAGATAAGGCTTTGCACGTCCAAAAATATTTTAGCGTGGTTGTAACTTGGCTTTGCATGTTCAAAAATATTTTGCCATAGTGGTAATGTGATTTGATGGTTTGTTACCGCAGACAGTTTTTTCTTTTCATTTGTCTCATTGTTCTGAAATAACAGGTAATAAGCGCAGAATTATCATTAAATATAGATTATATATGTATGCTTAAAATTTACATAAGCAACTATTTTCATAATTGGTATTAAGACAATGTATCATTTTTCTCACTATTTCCAAGTTCATGTTATCACTGATACTTCACAGCGCTCCTAGATGAAGCAATATTTAACTCTGTCCTACAAACCATCTGCCAAGTTACAAGATTAGAGCAGAAGGTAAGTTCCAGAGAGGTCTGTCAAGCTTACCTGATGATATCTTGGTCCACCGTATTGTTGGCTGGGGGTTACCAATAGCTTCACAAGGAATAAAAGCATCTGAATTAGCTAGCACGGTAAAAGCAGCTAATTTTCCTCCAGTTATTCTGGGCTTTGCAAAATGATTTCTGCTTAAAGGCTGGAAGGACATAGGACTGCTGGTGGTAGTTTCTTGATCTTGCCTCTTGTCAGACCAGACTTTGGCAGAATTGTCCTGGTCCCTACCCCACGGAGGAGCACACGGAGTAGCAGGCTGGGATGACTTCAGAAGAGTCAGGGTGCTGACAGCTAATATTTTGCCTCTCTCTGTGGCTTCGATAGGTGGCTTCTGCCAGAATCCGATCCCACCGCTCGGAGGTGAGGAGGCTTCTGCCGCAGGTGCAGGTGGCCTGGCTGCTGCTGGGGCTGGCAGCGGGGCGGGATGCTGAGCGCGGGGGGCAGCGATGCCTGCGGCGGCTGCAGGAGCTCCGGCACTTGGCTCCATTCTTCCTGGGAACGTGGGCTGTGAAACGTGGTTTTCTCGGGTAACTTTCTCCTCCGTTTTCAGGTGTGACTGTTCACCTGCCGTTGTGGTGGCTTTGATTTGCTGGGCGGGTTCTGATCCAGCACGAACTGGAGTGGGTTGCGTGCTTGTGGCACTGAATGGCTTTGAAAGCAGTGGTGTGGTTTGGGTTGTTGTGGTGGGGTTCTGAGGAATAAGCCCACTGGGTGGTAACTTAACAGACTGGATGTTCATCTGTGTGCTTGGGGTCGCTGATGTCTGCTTAGCTGCTGTAGGCACGTGCTGAGCTGTATCTGATGTGGTAAGGCTCCATAGCACTGGCATTTCTGTCACTACGACTGCACTTGCACTCTCAGGGGGAGGTTTTGCAGGTGTAAGACTTGCAGGTGTAGCTGCTGATATAACTGTTGCCACGGCAGGTATGGCTGTATTCCCGGGAGGAATTGCTGAAGTGCTGTGGCCCGTGGTCAAGCTTTGTGAAGTAAATGTTTTAGGGGGCCTTTTCCTCCTCTGACCTCTCTTTCTTCCCGCTCTGAATGTTTTACTTCTGGTGATTTTGGTGTCAGTTTGAGGAGTAACAATAGGTATAACTGTTGGCTTCAAACTTGCTACATCCACTTCTTCGGTTGTGCTAGTTGCAGGACTAGAGTAAGAATGCAGCTCTGCAGTGGGAAGATGTTCTCCTGACTTTCCATTGTCATAATGAACGGATTTGTTTAAAGACAGGAAACCACTACTGTGATCCCCACCCACTGAAATGGGCGTAAAGGGCAAAGGAGAAATTTTGGACATAGATAATGTTGCTGTAGTTTTAGGAAGTAAGACTGATACCTCCGTTGATGGAAACACATCTGTCTGGTGTTCTGGTAACTTTTTCAGTACTTCCTTCTGAGTGCCGTTTCCAAAGAGATGTTCCCCAGTAATTTTTCCTCCTTGGGAATTTTTTGATGAGGCTCTAGACTTAATGTTGGGTGAGACTGATTCAAGAGTAGGAGATATCTTAGTGCTTACTGTGTGTGTAATTTCTGCAGCAACATGAGCTGTGTAGCTTGCTATTGTTGGTGGTCTGATGCTAAAAGGCTGGACTCTGTAAGTACTTGTCTGAAATGGTGCACTGGTCTCTGATTTCTGTTGAGGGGTATCCTGGGTGCTTTTTGTAAAGAAAGGTGTAGAAGTAGTTCTTTGCCTTGCAGCATGTTCACTGTTCTCTGCCGTGGGGAGTGCTGTGTTTTGAACAACACCTGCTGGGTGCTCTAATGACATATTCATGGTGGAGGGGGAGGACAGAGGTGCTTCTGGGCTAACTAGGTTGATGGAGCTGCTTAAATTATTTAAGGTAGGTAAGTTTGATGTATATTTTGAAGTCAAGAGGACACCTGGAGCTGTATTTCCTCTGACAGAGCCTTGCTTCCCAAAACGGTACCTGTGCTCTTTCATATTTGGAATACGTCCTGGTCTGACGATTTTTCTCCTACCAGAAATTTTTCTCCTTCTTCCATACTGCTGCTGAGGTGCATGAGTTGTAACACCCTGAATAATTTGAATTTTCTGATGAGTAATGGTATTCAAGCCCAGTGGCAGCTTAGTAATTACTGGTTTCTGGGTGCTATGAAGGTAAACGTGACCAGTTCCAGGATTTGGTTCACTGACTGTTGATACAGATACCTGATGATCTGTTTCGGTAGAAATCTTATTAGTAGACTCTGTAAAAACATGTAGCTTGGCCACTGTATTTTCAGATGTTACAGGTTTACTGGTGTCTGTAACATCTATCATGGGTGTTGAAGACACAAATGTTAATTGCTGGCTAGGACTTTCTCCAGGAGACACCAATCTTTGCTGAACACTGAAGCGTGTGGATGTTCTACTTGTTCCATTTGTTACAGTTGATTGTTTTATAACATTTGCTGATATTTGACTTAAAGCAGGTCTTTCCCATGAGTTTGAATCTGTAATTGTAGGGTTTAGGTATGTTTGTGGCCTTCTGCTGTCAGACAAGACAGACTGTGAAGAAGGAGAGGGTAGCGAAGCTACAGCCTCTGCAGCCAGGAGGGAGGCTGTCCCAGCAGGACTGTTACTTGTGGTCATGCTGGGCCCTGCAGTTATCACACTTTGTGTTGCTTTCCCCAGAGGAGATACAGTGGCACTCTCTGTTACTGGTATCATGAATTCTTGTTCTGGAGATGAGAGATCACCAGATGTTTCCTCCTCACCCACAGGTGCTTTTGAGAACTGACGAACTTGAATAGCTGGTTTTATTTCAACTTCTTGGTTTTCTACAAAAGTCGTGTTCCTCTTTGTTTTTTCCAAAAAGGCTGCCCAGCGCTGCGGATCAACCCTCCTGGCTGAGGAAACAAACTGTCTCCTCTGCCCCCTAAACCTCCTGCCCATTTTGTCCCTGTAGTGACGGTAGGATGGTTTCCCATAACTGTTCCTTTTATAGGCACTCTGTGTGACCTGGTTTCTAGATGCTGAGGCAGCAGATTCCTGATTAGCTATCAAGGGAGCCAGAGTAGCTGAAGGATTTGTGTGTCTTCTAGCAGAGGCCGGCATTGTGTTTCCAGAGCCATCACTCTCTTCCCATTCTCCCACAGCTACATGCATTTTCTGTGGAGTGGTTTTGTCCTTTTTAACTAGCACTTGGAAAACCAAAAGATCAACACCATACTGATTGGCTGCAACACATCTATAATAGCCACTGTCTTGCTCTGTTACCCCTTGTATTCTCAAGGTACCGTTGTCAAAAATGTGTTTGTTTCTGACAGAATGATGAAGAATCTCATGCTCGGGTAACACCCAACTAACAGCAGCATCTGGAACAGCGGCAGATGTACAGGGAAGGTATAGTGTGCTGCCAACAGATGTAGAAAGGTGGGCTCCATTTACACTACTGTGTTCCACGTAAGGGTCAACCACCGTAATTCTAAATGTGAGAACATCTGCATCATTGTAATTTGTGCCTATGCAGTGATAAAGCCCAGTGTCAAAGGTGTCAGCTGTTCGTAACGTAAATGTTCCAGTTTTAACTACTATAATTCTGCCATCCTCACTGATATAAGGGGCTCTCACTTTGCTCCCATCAGCTAATATCCACTCTATTGCAGGAGCTGGATCTCCAATTGCTTGGCAATCTAGTTCTACGGTCCCCCCAACCAAAACACTGTGCTGTGTTTGTGTTTTGTTGTCCCTGGAGATGATTGTCCAGTTATTTCTCACTTTTTTTTGGTCAGGACTGGGCAAAATAATCTGGGCATCAGTGAAGTATTGGATGTGCAACGTGTTAAGTGTGGTTGCTGTCCTGTCTAGCTGTAGTGCTACTTTGCTTTGCATTAACCAAGACGGTTCGGCTCTCAGCTCTGCCTCTATATTGGTGTAAAGGTCATCTTTTTCAGAGTAGATTTGTTTGTATTGGTAAGCAACAGAAGGCATTTTAGTTGCTAGGGCATTCCTTTCTAGTTTTAGGGGAAAATTACTGTACAGGGCCAGTATGCTCCATAGCTGCTGGATATGCTCATAAGCAATATCGCACACAAGAAATGCTGCGAATGATGTTTTCAGTATTGTGTTGTTGCCATCTTTGTCAAATGAGAGTGGAGACATTTCTTTAGGTTTCTGGATGTTACAAACCAAGTTACCGCGACTTCCTGCTTGGTCAGTCATGTTCAAAACTATGGATCCTATAGGAGCTATGAAGTCCTTGGTAGACACAGAACTGAAATCCCCATCGTCTGGCACTGTGAGGTTTTTAAATTTCAGAAAGTGATGTATGACTGGCTTAGTGCAGGTTAAAGATGCAGAAGGAATAGTGACAAAGTTTCTTCCTTTATAATTTTGGGGGCTAGCACAAACTGGGCATTGCTGACCACCAGAACTTCTGTCTTTTTTGCACTTTACGACATCTGGAGGGAAGAAAAACCCAGTGAGCTTTTGTGATGCAATTTTTAGCATTAAGACATACATAGTTACCAACAAGTTGTTCTCTTGAGTGAAATACAAACAAAGTTTGTCCTACAGTAGCCACCAGCCCGTGAGTTTTCTCTAATGAAGCTGCCCGGTGACTGTTCCTGCTGCCGCCGAGTAAGGTGCCGTTCTGCGGCAGCGGTGTCGCACCGTGCAGGGAGCACTCTGCTGGGGCACGCGGCCACCGCCTCGTGCCGAGGCTCGAGCAGTTCGGGGGTAACACTAGGCTACCACCTGCAGCTTCTCAGGGCAGAAACAGGAAAAGTCCTCAAGTCCTGTTTCTCATTTTTTTTCCTGAAGAATCACATACAATATGTCCTTCACTCCTGTGAGTTACGTAAAATTTAGCTTCGTTATTCCCTGTGGATTTTCCTAGTGCATAGAAGCTTCAGAGTGGCCAAGGAAAACATTTTGTTATGGAAAGCTGTACCTGGGAACAGATTAAGGCCACTAGATTCATTTAACCCAGGAAACTGGTGGGCATTAATCTGTTTATCCTAATGACATGCACCTACAAAAATCTTGTTAACCATCACTCCTGAAAATAATAGAGAGAAGAGCTTAGAAGAATATATATATAAATATATATATATATTTTTTTTTCCTGAGGGCATATGGCACTATCTTAAGAGTTAAAAAAAAAAAAAAAAAAAAAAAAAGATAGAAAATAACATTTTAAGTAGAGGGGAAAAAAATAAAAAATTACAGAAGTACAAAAGAAAAATACCAGATTCGTGGCACTGTGCTATAATGGTCTACTGTACATAATCAGTTAGTGGCAGGCTATAAAAGACTGACATGTTTCATGTAGCTTCTTATGCTTTACATCTGTTACTTTAGTTTTTAATTTGCAGTGATTTTCACGTGATGTGGTACAACTGATAACACATCCAACACCCTTTTAAAAGACCAATATGTACATGGTATGTACAAGCCAGAAATTAACATGAAAACAATTAAAAATAAATCAGATGTAGTTGCATTTCCAGTCTTCCCTGGAAGAATATTTAGATAAAATACAATTGTATTAGAAAGAAGATTCATAATGGGGTTAAAAAGCATAAACAAAGCCTTCAGCTCACCTGGTCTCTGTTTCAACCATTCTGCAAACCACTGTAGACTGCAATCACAGGACCATGGGTTTCCATGGAGGTAAATACTCTCTAGCTCAGACATGTAGGAAAACATTTCTTGCGGTAGTGAAGTCAACGCATTTTCAGACAAATATATGTGCTTTATGGAGGATATTTTAAATATTTGTACATAGTTCAAGGTGACAAAAGTATCTGGATGAAGCTGCTTAAGTAAATTTCCTTCCAAATGGACCAACCTCAGTGATGTTAGTCCGTAGAAAACGTTGGGATTTACAATTTCAATTTTATTGTGGTCCATATGCAACCGTACCAAGCTCTTCAGACCATAAAAAACATCTTGCTGAAGTACACTGACCTTGTTATAACTCATTTTTAAGACCTGTTGATGAAAAAGTAACAAGTGTATGTTATTAATCCAAGTTATATTGCTGTAACACTCCTCCTGTATAACTTGCTATAAACTCCTAACAAATTTTCATTGATAGTTACTCTGTGAAGTGAAAATACTTCAATGGGTCAGTAATGCAAGAGACTGGAAAAAAAACTTAGTGGGAGAAGTTATTTTTAAATGCAATGTTAGTTGCGAAGGACTACAAGGATACTTTCTTGTTCCAACCATCCATCAGGGTGACATTTCTGCAGTCACATTCACAAAATGTAGTGATTAAAAACAAGATAAATTAATGTTTAACTACTCACCCAAAAAATCTCAATTAAAGCAGAATAGAACTACCAAGTTGTTCTTAGTTTCAGGATTTGTGTCATGTGAGATGTGTACTTGCCAAACCTAAACTCTGAGGTGACATTTTGTTACTGAATTTGAACCTGTCAGCAACTATGAGATGAACAAATCTGGTATATCGCTCAAGTATTAAATAAGGTACCTAAGACACCCTTTTCATCGTTACTTTTACTGTTAGAATTACACTGTTACAGTAAGGAATTCTGTATTTTGAAAATTAGTGAAGAAAAAAGGTACAAAATCCAAATAAATAATGTGCAAGTTTATTTGCCAAATATAATGCTATTAAAACTATATTTCAGTTAAAGAATAAAACAGGCATCAAATAATACATTTTTAAATCTACATGAATATATAATTATAAAACCAAGGAACTGTAATTCTTTCTAAAACATTAAAATGTTTATATGTAATATATTCAGTTTCTATTCAGTAGGAGCCTTTTTCTGATCAAAGATGGAAAGTGACAGGACTACATTGTACTGAAGGGAAAGGGATATCTGAATGGAAAACTATCATCAAAAAAAAAAGCAAAATGCAAAAAAAACCAACTAACTATGACAATAACTGTGACAAATTAACTAAAAACAAGTTTACTACCATAATACAGTACTTGGAGCTCTATAATCTTTCTCATGTGAAAGTCTCAGTTGTGGTTGCCAGTTAAGATACTGTTGACAGATATCTACCAGCATCTTCATTATACTTTTTATACCATAACTGAACGCCTACCTGGGAGTGAAAGACATTTCCCACTAGGATATTGGCTATTGCAGGCCCTTATCTTTCACATGGGTACAATTAGAAACAGGAAACTAAGAGGTAAGAGACCACTGGTCTGCCTCCACAAATTAGTTATAACTGTCAGATTGTTTAAAGGCCATAATGAAAACTAAGATCAAGCCATCCCCAACATTTATTTCTTACCTGTAATGAATGCAAATCAGTGAACGCCTTGTCAGGTATTGCACTGATCTCATTGCTGTGCAGCATCAGTAACTCCAGTTTCTCCAGGCCAGCAAAATCTGTTTCAGTCAGTTTAAGCAAGCTGTTGTAACTGTAATAAACATTTCATCCCAGACCTGGGTTTAGTCAGACAGCTAAATTAAAGTTAAATTAAACTAAACTAAACTTGACGAATTTTAAAACAAATAAAACAAAAACAAAAGAACAACTCTTTGGGTAGGTATAAAGGTAGGGAGCACTTCTGATGGCGAAGATGAAACTTTAAATCATACCTTCATGTTAGCACAAAATTTGGTAACTTGTCCATTGCAGCTTCCTTAAGATTGTGTTCAAAGTGGATAGGGTAAATAACTGCAAAAATATGCAGACAAAAATGACGGTTTTGGGTTTCAGTGTAAAAGGGCTTCATGCAATGGTAGAATTTTGCAATACATTGATGCCTCTTTTAATTGAGGGCTTTCCCAACACCGCAGTACCACAGAGAAGACTATGGACAACAGACAGCTTTCTCTGGGGTCAGAGAACTACATACAACTAAGGGGCCTGGGCCATGCCCTTCCTCTGCCGGCACCTGAGTAACGACGGCTGAGCCCCGACCACGGTGCAGGTGGGGTCTGCCGAGTGTCTCGCAGCCCTGCCTTTGTCCTGCTGTCAGGAGAATTGGCTGGACCATGCTGTCTGCTCTCCTCAGTTGTACATCTTGAGTTTCATTTCCACTCCACAGGTCTTCAACAGTGCATGCTACTTGTTCATGTAGACAAAGCCTCTGCCTCCCATGATCTCAAGGAGCATACGTACAGCCTGGATAATCTAGGCTGAATTTAAACAGGAAACCAAAAGTGGAACACTGAGAGCTCTTTAAGTGAGAGCTCTGCCGCTATAGGAGGTTTGACCATAGGTCACATCTAAATCTAGCCAGTGTGAGTACTGAGAGTGTTGACACTTCAGTATCCTGGCAGTGATGTTGTGCAAGCCTTCCAAATACAGAGCACCTGCTCGTGATGCCTTTGACATTATGGCTACTGTCACGCTTACGTGACCCGATTAGAGAACTCGGGGATTCTTCTCATGCTGCAGTCACACCTCCTATGTCCAATGGTAACAAGTGAGTGAGGTTAATACACCAGTCAGATAGCAGGCCTGTCTGTAGCAGCAACTAACGTATTTCAAATATATGTCCCACACCTCAGGTGACCCATAGTGCTCTAGAGGAATTGGTACTTAGTCTTCATATACAGCACTTTGGGAAAATGTTGACAAATTCAAAGGAGGAAAAAGGCAGACAGGAATCAGGAGCTGAGATCACGTTATATTGCCTAGCAGCAGAGGGGGGTGGAAGACTTCCACGTAAAGTTCCTTTTGTACTTTTTGAATACACATATGGACAATTCAAAGGTTATGTGTGTCAAAAGTGATACCAGGGTCAGTCAAATATTGCTGATTGGTTTTCTTATTTAATTGTATGACAGGATACTTGCAGGAAACTACATTAATGGGCCAATTGTACCTGGGTAAAATCTATTCCCTGTTTCTTTTGATCACTTAAAAAACAGAACCATTTTGGAGGCTGAAAGACAAGCATTATTTCCGTAAACTGGATGGATAAAAACATAGAAAATGAGATTATATGACATTCTGAAGTCACATCAGAAGTCTCTGAAGATTTTAACACACACACTGCATTTCTAGCCCCGTCTGAGCTCTGAGCTATCTTTTTGCAGTAAGAATTAGCTCAATTTCAAGCTCTTTCAGAGTTCCATGCTAAAAATGCAAGATATTCAGGTAATATAAAAGAATTCATTTAAGTTCAAAGCTTTTTAATGTTCTTGCATCCCCCAAACTTCCACCCAGTGTTGGAACTCTTAGACTTTGCTAGCTCTCATTGCAACCATTTCTGATTAATGCAAAACATCCACCTAAGATTTATTCCTTGCCTTGGCTAATTTTTAGCCCTAAATTTGAAAACGTCATAATTATTTGCGAAGCGTTGCAAGGCAACTGGTCAGAATATTTGAAATCTTGGCATTAAACGTACCCCAGGTTGATGCGCTCCACGTTTGGAGGGATGCGTGGTGGGACAGCTGTGAAGTAGCGGAAAGTGCAGTGCACCTCGGTGGGGACGTAGCAGGCACAGAGCCGGGGACAGGCGGTGCTGCTGGGGAGAGCAGCCAGGCAGGCACCGAGGAGGATCTCCAGCCACCAGGGTCTGCGTCTGGGCATTGCTGTCATCCTGCAGGAGAACACTACAACACCATCCTTCACAGCGAAAGGGAGCAAACGGATTCCTACAAGGAAACAAAACGCAAGCATTTATGGTGCTATCTGTGCTGAGCTGCTCGGTTCTAAGCTAGGAGCACAAAGTCTGCAACTTAAAAGAAAAAAACAGCCCGCGGAACAGAGCCGCCGCTTTCGGTTTCCCCTGGTTTTAGATCTGCAAACTGAAATGAAATATTTGTCGTTTCGAAGAAGCAGCCTCGCGCTTCCTTCGTTTGCTGAGACTGCCCCGTGAGCTGCTGCTTACAGGTAAAGTTCTAACGTCGGAACGGAGAAAAGGTGGGAACCGTGGCGTTTGGCCGCCGTTACACCACGGCTCCGGCTATCCGGAGCGCTTATAAATCTGCTAGCAATTTATCCTCGGGAAGGAACACGTCAGCTCCTTTCTTGCCAGTAATTATTCCAAACAAAATTAACCAATTTCAAAGCCCCGCGCGCGGCGCCCCCGGGGTGCGGGAACGACCGGCACCGCTCCGCCCCGGGCCGGGCCCCCCGCGCCCCGGCACCGCCCGCGGCCCCTGCCCGCCCGGCGGGGCCGATACCGGGGCCGTGCCGAGCCGGGCCGTGCCGGGCCGGGCGGGGCCGGGCCAGCCCAGCCCAGCCCAGCCCGGCCCCGCCGCCGCCTGCCGGGGGGCTCCGCCGCGCTGCGGGGTGCATGGCCCGGCCCGGCCCGGCCCAGCCGCGGAGCTGCCCCGGGGAGCGGCTGAGCTCCCGGTGTAGAGCGAGTCCCCGGTACCTCGTCTCCTCGTGCTCTGCTACCTGGGGTGTGTAGCGGCGACACGCTTGGCTGAAGGCGTGGTTCTGTCGCCTTAGAAAAGGTGAAGACGTACTTCTCTCGCGGTTTCCTAGCTCTCCACTCTGCTCTCGAGCTGCGAGACTTTTCAATGGCAGTTTAATAAATTATCATTGCCAGATGATTATATCTTTATGCAATCAGCCTTATGAAGTTAAACACAACCCCCTCATCCAAAGGCAGTTTCTCATCCATCACCTCTTGCACTAAGGCAACATTTAGGAACTGTGCGGTTACGCAGCTTTCAGGTGGTCCTGGAAGAAGGCACGTGGCTTCCTACTGTCCTCCCAGCCTCTTACTCCACTTTATTATCTACCACCAACACCCTGCCTGCCAGCAAAATCCACTGATTTTTTCCCAGTACCTGAATTTATCCCAGTAAGGCCCAAATCCACTTGGCACTCTTTGCCCCTGATTCTTTTCAGTTTTATAGTTCCCCTGAGATCAATTGGTTGGAGGTGCAGCGCGTTGCTGGTTATGTCAATACGGCTGTTGTTCTGTATGGTCTGGCCACAAAATGATTTCTGTCTTTGCAGAGCAAACAGCACCTGGGTTTAGATACCCTGGGTGAGACACACAGATTATCCAACCATCGCTCAGGATTACATCAGTTCTGTCTGCAGGATAAATTTGTTACTCTCTCTCTCTTCCAAATTAGCAAAATATCAATCTTGTCGCAGAAAACAAATCCCTTAGCAATGTCACATAAACCCCATGTTCTTTTGCAGAAATACTCTTGTTTATCTGTCTGAAAAGTTATGCCTGAGAAATTACTGCTATTTGATGTAGTTGCTAAACTTGCACCAAAAACTTTTATATAAGGAATAGCTATGTTAGTACGCAGTAAAGTCACTACAGTGCAACTCTCTAGATAGGTTTGGACAGACAAACAGCCAGTTGTTGCTTTCTTACAGATAAATATTCAGGCCTTTGCATCAGTTCATAAACAAATCTGACTAAACAATTTCTAACAGTGTCTTGCTACAGTTTTACATATATTCTGCTGTCAGATTAAAAGACAAGACAAAGATTGTTTTCAAGGCATAGCATGAGATAAGACAAAACCAATGTAATTCACGTAACATGAATGATGCTGGACTGCACTCTTTGTGTGTAAGAAAGTCTGTAAGGAAGGTGACACCTGGCTTCGAAATGAACCTTCAAACAAGATTGTCATTTATGACTTGAACTGAATAAGAATTTTCAACCCAGATATGTTTACTGAGGTTTTTCACTTTCCACAGAATTTATATTTTCTTGGAGACGTATTAATGTTGCTAAATGTTCCAGTTCTCTGTGAGGAAAGCCAAAGCATCTGAAGTCAGCATGAATCTAGTTACATCTGCCTTTGTGCCATGGTGCCAAACAGAAGCTGTGGTGTGCATACAGAAGGGTTTCTCTTTTCTTGTCAGCTTGGTTCTGGAAAAAAAAAAAAAAAAAAAGACAAAAAAATCTTTTAGAATGTTTTGGTAATAATATATGAAGATCCCTGTTCTTGCAGAATCTTGAACATTAATTAAGTCCTTCACACATATCAGCAATACTTCTCTGGGAATTACATATTTAAAATAACATTTTCAGTTATTCAGATGGCTTGCCTCTTATTTCCATACTGTGCTATTTTGATAAAACTTTAGGTACCTACGGCTGAGGTTCATCATCATTGCAGTGGTTGTCCTTGTGAAACACATGGGTGGTCTTAGTGCGATTCAGCATGGGAACTTATGTAAAGAAACACTAACCTACTTGTACTGCCTGGCACTTTCAGTCTCAGAAAAACAACAAAGCCTCAATTGAGCACCTGGCATTAAATTATTTGCTGACATTTTTAGGTGCTACCTTGAGAGAAAGGAAAAAAGGGGAGAGATCACCCTGTCCCTAGTCCTTCCAAATTCTGTTCCTCTGAGAGATAAAAAGAGGATTGGAGGAGTATCATTAGGCATATTTCTAAATCTTAACTTCAGTCTGAAGGGCAAAGCTGAATTGCTTTCATGAGTTATTTTGTTCTTCTAGATTACTGAAGTCAAGACTTCTGAAGTGATGCATGCTGATTTTATTTATTTTTTTTTTTTGGGCGGGGGGGCTGGAGAGAGGTAAACATGATGTAAAAGACATTTTCAAATGATTTGTACTAGTCTCCATAATCTGTGATAGAAAAGGGAATGAAGTTCCTTCTGAGAACATTCTTCCAAAACACATGCTTGAAAAACTGCATTAGAATTAAATACATATATACACACACACACACGTATATAAAGTGCACAATGTACCTTGTCAAAGCTTTAAGAAAAGCATATTCATCTAGGGATACACTATGTGTATTGTAATTAAAACCCAGTTCTTACTATGTTTCTGAGAAACACAGTATTAAATTACAAAAACTACAAAGTTCTCCCTCCATAAGGTTGCTGAAGAACATGTAGAATATTTTCCATTTTAATGCGGTTGTGATTTAATGGGCCTGACTTATGAAAGAATACAATGGTTCTACAAATCCATGCTGATCCTTCTGTTTTGCTGGCAAATTCTGGAGTGTCTGATATTAAAAGACATTGCTTTAGATGGAAGTCATTATTAGGAAAAATCAAGGGAGCTTTTTGTTAAATGAAACTATATTTTGGCAAGAAAGTGTGGTTGAGTGTAAACTGAGTAGCTCTAAGAGGAAAGTAGAGTGAAGAAAGTACTTTGGAGATGGGTTTTCGCAGCACATTATACATACCAAAAATGGAACCCAATTTCAGTTTGTTTTTTGCAGTTCATTTCCTAATATACACTTATATGATATAACACATGCATAACGAAGGAGGCAAGGCAGTGTGTCACTACAGCTCTGGTTTGTGTGGTTTGTGTGCTTCTTGAAGCACAGGTAGTTCACCGTGGTCAGATTACATTCATTAACTTTGTGTTGTTTCACCATTGCTGCCATCGTGCTTTTAGCCATGACTGGCAGCAGCAGCCAGCTGGCGTATCTGGGGCAGCCCGGCATGTCAGGGGCACCCGGAGAGCTGTCTGAGCATGCAGCGAGGCACACCTGACACCAAAGGGGCTCCGGGCAGAGAGGGGTCCCATTTGCAGGATGGTTGGTACAGAACTACAGAAATACCCGTGGCACAGCAAGGAAATAAGCCAGCTCTCCTGAACGTTAGTTCAGTGTTATTAGTGTAAAATTCACAGTTCCAGATTTCAATTCTGAGATCTTTTTTTTTCAGGCAAAAATACCATTCCAACCAAGCAGAAGTCTAGACTCTGGAACTAAACACTACCTAGTTCAGTACGTATTTCAACATTACTTACAACTCTGTATCCTTGAAGAAAGCCAGGCCTATGAAGTCAAATATACACAGGCTTTTCAATCCATCTTGTATTAGACTTCATAATTAAGTGTTGTTATTTTGGTTTTCGACTTTTTGCTTATGAGCATTTTCTTTTTCTTCTTCCTCAGGGTGAATAAATGCAAATACGACTCAAACTTTAGAGAATGATGTCACAGAAAGCAAATGATATATGAAAGGAATGATTCCTTTTTTTTTTTTTTTTTGAAAATGAGAATACTCTTACTCTTCAGGCAGCAAGTCTGCATCTCCAGTGGGCAACCTTGTTAATAAGTCAGAATACTAGAATACTACTATTCCTGGTGTGGCAGCAGCAGAAACCAGCAGAGGGGAGCTTTATGCTGTCTATGCGCATTAGGAGCTGTTGCCCAAGGCTTCTATATCTTTTAGGTATATTACTGGTTTCTTTCAAGCTAATTGTGATGAATCACAAGGCTGAGATCTGGGAGGAAATTGTGAACAATCCCTTTATTTATAGTAGTTGAAAGACATTACATTAACAGGGCAGGTCATGATTTTAAAGAACGCCCTAAGGATGTGTTTTATGCATCAGCGACAGCATAACTTTTTTGGTGAAATTCTAGTCTGAATAACGTACCTGTTTTTTGTTTGGTTGTTGTTTACTTTTTAATTTGTTCCTCGGTTGCAGATACTGGCCAATCCCTCCCCCCCCCGTTTACTGTTCCCTTGTGAGACTGCTCTGGCTGATTTTGATTTTGCCGACCCCTACTCCTACTCCAGGTGTCTCAGCTCCCACCATACAACATTCCCACTCTGCCTCGTTCCATTCCTCATAACATAAAGATATCCTTTCTCTCCACATCACACCAGTTCTCCTTAGAGGCCCTTTGCAAAATGTTTTCATGTTCTGTCTTTTTCTTCACAGCTTCTTGCCGGCCAAATTTTCCTAATACATTCCGTGCCAATTCACTGTATGGTACCAGATCAAGTGTCTCATTTTTCAGAACTGGATTGTCTTACTGTTTTCTTAAATAGCAGAGTGATACCAAGCAAAACAAAATATTAACATTTGTGATACAGGAGAATGTTAGCTGCTTTAGGAATATGTTATTTTAAAATTCATGTTGAAAAAATAAAACATATAGAAATGTAGAAGGTCCAAATCTATCCAAGAACTGAATCCCATGTGAAGTACTTGCTTCACAGGGCACAAGGCTGCCTACCATCTCATTTTTCTTTAATAATCAAGCAGGAGGGTAGAAATCTGTTAAAACTGATCAAACGATACATGCCCAGTGCTAGAGGAATCACTCAGCTCCCAGAGCCCTCTATTTGTATCCAAAACTATTTTCCCTTGAAAAAAGTAAAGCTTCTACCATAACTTACATGTGGAAAAAACTGCAGATGTGACGAGGCAGTTACATCTGCCAAAGTTTTTGAAGCCTGAAACAAATGTACAGTAAGAGAACATCCGGTTCACATCTGCAGCAGTAACTACTGCTGCATCTAGAAGGGAGTCCCTGCTGCTACCTGTTTCTGTGGGAGAAGATGCTGTATGTCCATGCTCCTCCATTCCTAACAAAATGAGTCGGAGTCCTGGGATGAGGCTGTAAGCAAAAAATTGCTTGGCACTTTCAGCAGCAACTTTCAGTAAGATCTTCTCAGCTTGTCTTAACCTAAATGCTAAACCTAAATGCTCCAAATTAAATCTTCAATATCAGAATCTTTTATGCACAATTAGGCATTCTGACCCATTCTGACAGACAGAGCCAGAACCAGACTGGTATTTTACATTTCACTGTGGTATTTCCAATGTACTCTTCAGAGCTATAGATCTTAGCTTCAGAGGCTGAGCGCCTAAGAACATAAGTAAACTGTACTTTAAAGAGCATGCAGAAAATTCTAATTTAATAAGTAACGTATTCAAGTTCTTAGACATTAAGGGGAAATTTACTTTTACTTATAGGGTACACTCTCTGCAAATCTTCAGGTCATCCTATCTGGTTTTCTAAAGCAAATATGGCAGTTTTTAGATGTGACCACAGTACCTCCAGGAGCAGTACCATAACTCTGGCACCTGATTAAAGCATGTGATATAAATCAGTTTCTCTAAGTAAGTTTTAAAGCGAGTCTTTTTCTCCAGACTGTGAAATGCAGGTTTCTAACAGAGCAACTAACGTAAGTACGAAAAGGTTTTGTTAAGGGCTGACTCAGTGGGTTGTTGGACAGCCTTTAAAAGAATTGCACAACTCTCTGAGTGCCTCACTGGGAATTTTCAAAATAACACGGTTAGGTACACTTCTGTGGCTCAAGGCCATGGTTAGGCACTTTAGTTTTATTGTAATTAACTGGACAAGTTCCCAGTAAAGCATCCATTGATTCTTAAAATACAATTAGTGTTTTTAAATTGCTAGTGTATTTATACAAATATTAATATGGGGACTTTAAGTCATACCTGCTTTATGCAATGCAGTGCTATATGCAACTCTCCAAGAAACCAAGCAATATGTTAGAGGAGTAGATCTGTAGAAGATTGAGTTTTTCTCATACATATAAGAAAACACATTCAGGCATACAGTTTGAACCTTGGTGTTTTAGTACTGAATGCTGACAAAGCTTAAATAAATGTTTCTATTGATGCAGAGAACAAGGCAGCTAGTCTATGGGCAAATGGATTCCACTCTCATTTCCTACTGCCAAAATCTCATGACAATAATCCTGTTGGAGTTCAGTTTTACTTTGATTTAAATCAGTGGCCTTGTTAATTTTCAGAAGGGACAGTCTGACTTCACAATGCACCTCAGATTTCCTGGTCCTGTGTCCATTCCTACTCCTCTGTTACTGCTTAAAGAAATACAGATGATTTCAGTGAAACTACAGCAATGTAAAT
The DNA here is from genome assembly GCF_013377495.2 of Cygnus atratus. Taxonomy (NCBI): domain Eukaryota; kingdom Metazoa; phylum Chordata; class Aves; order Anseriformes; family Anatidae; genus Cygnus; species Cygnus atratus. The sequence goes on along the minus strand of NC_066370.1, from coordinate 26,075,694 downwards.
TCTTATCAGGAGACAATAGGTCTCTTTCTATATACTGTTGAGTATGTATAGCAACAGAGAATGGCATCTAAAGTAAAACAAGCTGCTTTGCAGTCAACATCTACGTTAAAAAGTTGGTCCTTCTAAATATCATCTGTATTGTGACAGGTATTTATAGCTAGCATTTTACCAGAGGACACAAATTACAGGGACGCAGATTTTGTCAGGGCGATCACTAGAACCAGTCAAGGTATAATGTTTTCTTTTTGATGAGGAACTCAACACCTTCTGGCACCTATGTTGATTCTTCCCAGCTGTTTGAAATGCTCTGAAATTCAATTAGCATAAAATTAGTGTAAAAAGCTAAGTGACTGTCACTGTAAACAACATATACTTTGATTATTTGTTGCCTCTGCTTTTCCTTGCTTTTCTGTATTCTCCACATATTGTATTCACATGTTTTATGCTTCTCCTGCAGGTTGATTTCACTACTGTTGTAAAACCTCCAGTGGCGCCCAGGTTTCTCTTGGTGTTGCAGCAAAGGCCCTGTGGAGACTGAGATCCTTCTCTTAAAGACTGGTACCACAATATACAGTGCAACTGTTCTGATTTTTAATATATATGTATTTTTTTGTACTCTAGCCAAGAGTTGAAAAACACTATAAGGTATGTTGCTGCTTGGTTAAACATTGCTATCAGTTGCTAGTTTGTGACCATCATTTTGTATCAGTAACAAAGACTTAAAATTTAAGGTAATAAGGCATTTTCAAGGATCCTCTTCTTAGGGAAAGGTGAAGTTGGAGGTCGGGTATGTTAATTTCCAAGTTTTCTATGCTTTTTCAAAGGAGTTACTGTTAGAGGGGATGTGACAAGTAAATTAACATTGTTCTTGGAACTTACAGGATGGAGAACAGTGTAAATATTTTGTAGATTTTTTTTTCTTTTTCTGCTGGATAAGTAATTCCCCCCCCCCCCATAAACAAAACAAATACAAACTTATAAGCATAGACAGAGCACGATTTGAGAACCAGGAGCAAAGTGTAAATCAGGAGTTATGTTAAAGTCCTTGGAGTATTTGTTTCAGATATTGAATTAATTGTAAAATGTAAAGATGAATTTGGTCAATATTAACACATTGCAAACAAACATGAACTTTCACCAATAGTTAAACTCTTATGTCCCTTGTAGGATTCTATGAACCCCTAAGAAGGAGAACTGTTCTCTTCTATGGGGTGTGGAGAATGCTATGTGGAGTTCAGCTGCCTCACTGCTCTGTACCTTGACCCTGCATTTTCAAGTCATATTAGTTCAGATGGGTCACAGCAGAGAAGCAGCTTTGTCTGCAATCTTCTTGTCACAAGCTTAGGCTTCCTTTTGTTCTTGTTGTGTACCCTTCTGACCTTTGAGCATCTCACACGTGAAGCCAGAAAGTAATTAATCTTTTCTGATTGGGATAGGTTATTATTGATGTCTGCACTGGCTCTGAGCAGCCAAGGACACCCGCTGACTATGGCTTTTGAACTTTAACCATATCAGTTAACGTGGGGCCTGATAAATCATCCACAGTACTGACAGACACATTAAAAGCTCCTGCTTAGTGCATTCGATACAGGCACATACATAGTAACCTACTTAATTAAGAAAGGTGTGTTTTCTTGCCTTGTGAAAAGTTGTAATATCTTTCTCTTTCACCTGGATGGTTATTAGAGATGGGCGTAAAGAGGGCTCAACTATCAGTTGTTGTTTTTTTTTTTTTTTTAAAATGAAAAAAAGCTTGTTTAAAACTCTGTATGCCTTGGGAAAATCTGCTATCCTCATTATTGGAACATATTCGCAAACTGGGTGACTAAACGTGATCTATAATGAGATCTTCAATCTCCTTTCAGACCACCTTGCAAGCAAAGGTGTTAACCTGCAAATATATTCAAGCAGCAGATGAACTGAAATGCAGATATTGCTGTTAAAGTAATATTGCAGATGTAGACTGGATATTTCCAATGTTAATCTCAAACATTAGTTAAAATATCTGTATTTTAATTTCAAAAGCCATATAGAAATCAGATTTAGAAGAGCCTTTATATGTTGCTTTCTGTAGGTAATTGTAAAGATACCTAATCAGGCATGCCATCGCTTATTGATGTCCACTTTATATTATGAATTTACGTGGATAAGACAAGGCAGCAAATTTTCTTTCCTTTTTTTTTTTTTTTTTTTAATTAAAGACACTATGACGATAGAGCTAGTTTACTTTAATTTGAATTCAAAGAACCATTTGTACTGTCTCAGCTACTTGCTCTGGAAAGGAGTATTTCAGCATAAACAGCCTACCGGGACGAATACAAGATCAGATATAAAATCCTATGAAACTTCAGGGGCCATTTCTGGATGACACTTCACAGAGAAAGAAAGTTCTTGCAGTTTGTCTTAGGTCCCAGCATGGTAGTCTGTTGCAGTAGATTATTTTAGTGCCTTTGCCTTTGAACAGAAACTGTGGCTTAGGCTGCTGTTGCCCACTCCGCTTTGGGTTTAGCATTGCAAGTTTAAGTCATTGTCAGGGCAAGGTAAGGAATGGCCATAATAAAATATTTGCATGAACAATAAGATATTCTTTTATTCTGAAATTAAACTAAGAATCAGTAATAAGCATAGCACCTTGTGCTACTTTATAGCTTGAATATCATGTACTCTTGCTAGTTCAGTATTTTCCTCCTTTTATGGAAATTTATAGTTATTATTTTCCTCCTTTTATGGAAATTTATAGTTATTAATTTCTATAATCTGATACGGATGAAGAGTTTGTATAAATGTGTGGATTTTCTTCTGCCTGCTGTGCATTTCAGAGACAATGCTTTATTGAAATTGGTTAGGCTTCTGATGCTGAATGCTTCTGGGTTGGATCCTGGACGGTAGGAAAACTTGGTCCATGTGTTTTACAACAGTTTCAGTTCCTCAGGTTGGTTTCTGTGCTCATTTGTTAAAACAAAAGGCAATGTGGGATCCCCTGCCTCTTTTGGCTCAGAAGCCAATTCACTGGGAGAAAGAACGCATCAAAACCTGTCTGAGAAGTGCTGGACTTCATGTAGCTTGATGGGAACTGAGCAAGCCAGGCAAGACATAGATTCAAGTCTGAGTTTTCAGATATAAGCCTTCTCAAGTTCTTTGCTTGAATAAATTCCTACTCTAAATTCCTGCCAAAATAATCTCTGGTATTTCCATTGTCTTCTGTGTACTTCAAGGTGTAGTTATATACTTTGGGTTGGAACTGAAAGTCCTTAGACTGCCCAGTATGATAGTTTAAAAAGTGTTACCTGCAAATGTGGTCACTGAATTGAGGGTACTTCACCACCAGGAGGCATTCAGCACCTACTGGGCAGTAGATACCAATTCCTGGAGATAGCAAAGTAATCAGTTCAAAAAATATATGATTCTCACTTTTTATGTATTATAATGGTCTGGGTAAGGCTGTACTTTCTTATGCTCTAAGGATAACACTAAATTAACCTATAAAATGTGATCACAGTTCCTGTGATGCAAAAATGTCATGACTACACACACAAACATACCCCTAAATAGGTTCTCATTACTGACATAATGTATCAGTGGGAATTGGAATAACAAAGTTGTTTAATAGATGATGCCATCTTTAACTATGTGACAATTGCTAAGTGGAGTTTGCTGGTGTCTTAAGTAAAAATAAGTGAGTCCAAAGAGCAATATATTGTTGCTTAAAAATATATAAACCTGTGTAACCTGTAGGTATAGTGCAATAGTTAAAGGAAGATGTTCCGGCAGTTAATTAACGAGAATCTTAAAACCTATCTGTAAACAAAAATCATTGATTGTTGGTGCAAGGCATGGATACTTTTTGCTTGTGATGAAGTAAGAATTTGTGATCTCCTTATGAAGATGGACCTGCACACTGTCCTTTATTTTGTCTGTTAAATAGTGTTTAAAACAATAAAAATAAAACACCCCGCCTACCTCCCCAAATAAGAAGATACCTCTCAGGTAAAAGAAATGAGGTGTGGTTGTTTATTTCAAAGTAACAGATGAAAGTATTTCTAAATTGTATTATGTTTTATTTCACAATTAAAATTTTAAAAGTGGAATGCTTTAAGGTCATGTAGACTTTTTTCAGTTCTCAGCTGCAGTCTTTCTTCTGCAGAGCTGGTAAATTTTGCTATTTGTCAGCATTTTTTAACCAGAAATTTTAGCCAGAGAACGACATTATTTTCAGATGTTAGAAGGGTGAGTTAGACTGCCTGATGTTATGTACACAAACCTACTGGGGCTGCTTTAAGATAAGCGTATGCTCAGCCTATGCTTGGTCAAGCGCTAATGCTGTTCTGTGTTCCATTCAATGAAGTAGTTTGAGGCTTAGAACTGAAGACCAGCAGCAGCAGGACATAAGATCTCTTGCAAAAGGTGTTCTTTTGCAGATCTTGCTAAGTCAAGGTCAATGCTAGAAAACTAGTGGTTTTCTGCATTGGAATATGGGGAGGGGGGAAGGGAAGATGCCAGTTCTACAGGAAAAAGCCTGAGAAAACTGTTCTGGAATATTCAACTGCTCTGGAATATTCTTGTTCTTACAGTATAGGAAGTAAGAATGTTTTAGCTTATATATATATATATATATATGTTATTTCACTTGCTGAACGTTTATGGAGGCTCGCATAAAATAAACTTCCACAGGAAAATATACTTTTTAATTTATAATATAAAGCTTTTCTGCTGTAGCTGTACTAGCAAAAAGTGAACATACAGATTCTGGGGACAAATATGTTCAATGAAATCATACCGGTGTTGGTCTTACAGAGTACTTGCATCAATAAGCTAATTAAAAAGGCGCATACATTGGTATGACTTCTTAAAAACCTTCAAATTAAGTAGTTGAATAATTTCTGTCTTGAATGAACATCTGAAAATTTTGTGAGAAGGGAAATCAGTATGAAAGTGACATTTATTAGAAGAGTGAAAAATTGTGTTTAAGGTTGTCATTTTCTCCTTTGTCTCAAATTGTTCAATTGAGTCTGTCTCAATTATTTTCAAGTATAAAACACCTAACTAAAATATTTTTTCAATTTTAATTTTTATAATGAGGTCATGAGATTTGTAGCTAAATAAGGATCGCTGCTTGTCTCTTGTGCTACTTTTGTCTTAATACTGTCCTGCAGTGGCTTTAGCGGTATGCAAGGACAGTTGTGTAACAGTTGTCTTCCTGACGTTCTTCTAACAGTTGTCTTCTGTGACAAAGCTAAATGAGAAATGGCTGACCTCCTTTGAACTCTGCTTTGAATGTTGCAGATCAGCTTTTAAACAATGTTAAAAGCTATGTTGTTTATTATATTTAAAATGTTTGTTTTATGTTCTTCTGCTTTAAAATGAATCACCTCAGGGGGAAAAAAAAGGTCTCTTCCAAATACTACTATACAAACATCTGAGTGTGAGATTTCTGAAGTCTGTGTACTTAGGTTGTAGCGTTGAATAATATTGTGCAGTTTCTTGTTGTCCACAAGTCCAATCTAGTACTAGTACAAAAAAAAATACGAGCCATTATATAAATCAGATGCAACTCTGCAATTACTTTTTTTTTAACTGGATTGGTACAGATGTCTAAAATCTGATGAAGTGTAGAAATGTGTTCAGTGCAGCAGTAGGCTGTAATTCAAGTACCTAAAATGTTGAGGAGAGTTGACCTTGATAGTGTGTGAGGTGGGACGTACAGAAATATAGGCTACTGAACTCACACTTATACTAATGAAGTCATCAGTATAATTTCCAATACACTCATAAAGGCAATGTTTAAAAATCTATGCTACTTGTATCATGCTATTAATTTATTGATTGAAAGGAAAGGTGGGATTTTGAGATGATTGTATGACTCAAGACATCTCAAGCTTTATTTCAGTGGGATGGCCCTGAGCTCTGGAGTTGTAGGCAAGTACATAGCTTTAGGTTTCTTGGGCCCAGAAGTTCGTAACTTGTTTTTACCAGAGCAAATTTCATTCCATTTTCATGAATCTGGAGTCTGATCGGGTACGGCCAAAAAAGCTCACTTAAATTTGTAATAGCATTTATTTAGCTGTGGAATACTTTTATTTTATTTTATTTTTAGACAATACTTCATTTAAAACACATTTGGAATCAGGTTTTGCCCCATCAGGGTGGACTGTTACCTTTAGACATTTGCAAACTGGCTCCACCAGTGCTAACTTCTGTGGGTGTTTATCAGGGTTTAGGGGAAACAGAGGAGGAAATGCCATCTCTCTGCTAGCTCTTCTAGAGCCGCTTGCTGATCTGTAGCTTAATGAAGAGAGGAATAAGATGGGGAACTTTTTGGGGTGCTAGATGTAACAAATGTTTTTTGTATTAGTGTGTATGTAGGGCAAGAACAGACTGGTGGAGCGCAAAGCATTTTCTTACTGGTTTCCTAAGTGACTGCTATTATGTTTCATTTGTTTTGGAAACATGCTGTATGTTTCAGCCTTAACTGTATGTTTCTGTTGGTTTGTGTCAGAACCATAAGTCAATTCAAATGACCTTTCCATTACTGAATGTAATATGCTCTCCAAGGATGAGTGTTGCAAGCATTCCAAAACAGTTTTCTTCCATTAAAAATTTCTTATAGAATATCAGACTGCTGTCCTAACATTCAAGAAATCTGATGCTTTCATACAGATCAAAGAGCAATAAAACTAAGTTTATCTTGTACCTTACTCCCATTTCTTGTCTCCTTGTTGCTGCTGGCATAAGCCTTAATGCCAAATCCAGTCCTTTCGGGAAGCTGTAGAAGGTGCAGTGACAGACCCTGTCTGCCTTGCATGCACTCCTGCTGTAACTACTGGCTCCGCTTCTCAGTACTGAAACTTCAGGGCAGCTCCTGGGCCTGCCCTCCTGCAGCAGCAACGGGAGGATTGCTCTGTGCCTGTGGGGCATTTCTGCAGCTGGAGGTGTGGCAGGACCCCCTGGGACACCTGGGAGAAGCAGTGATCCTCTGGTGAGGAGTCAGGCTCTGAGTCTTGGGTTCCCTTGTATTCGGCCCAGCATAATCTGGTTTGTTTTATTAGCTTTCTGTTAGGGATGTGGAATAGAGAGCATTTGGAAGTAACTTGACAGCCACTAAAATAAATGTTCTTTTCTGTTTATTCCTTGGCTTGCATTCAAAAATTAAATGGTGATGCATTAAGAGTCTAAAGCTTTGTCTTACTAAGTCTTTAATTGAATACAGTTCAAAAACAAAAGCAAACCTTCATTTTTTATTGCACTAAGAAGAAATGATTTTTTTCAAAAAAGCTGACTATATTTAGTATTGCATGTGAATCTGACATCTATATGATTTCACTTTTTTACTGAAAAAATTAACATGTCTGTCAGTTGGTAAGTAGCTAAACTTTATTTATAAAACTGAAACAAATCCAGACAAGTAATATAGCTTTTTTTTTTTTTTTTAAAGACATCTTCATTCACAATGCGGCCTATAAACCACAAGCTTGCTGGGTAGGTATTCACTGTTTTGGATTTTTTGTTTCATGTTGTCTGTTATGTATTAAAAGAGTAACCACAGCTAAGGAATCCTTAGTGCCAGGAGCCTGGCTCGCCAGCATGGCGAGGAAGGGCAGGATCTTGCCACAAAGGCAAGGCATCTGCTATGGGAAGAGACAGACAGGGGGTGAGGGAATGGGAGCACACAGGAAAGAGTAAGGGGGTTCCTCCATCCTGTCTGCATCTTTCAGTGGTGTGGAAGTTTTATTGGCACAGGGAGGAATGGATTCAGTTTTGGATTAAAAAGCCTCGGTGATGATGGGGAGTGAAAGGAGCAGGCAAATTTGTGCCTCCAAGAACAGGAGATGGAAGCAGAACAATTAACAAACAAAATGTGCAAAAGCAGCAGAATACCAGACTTGCTCAGCTGCTGTTTTAACTTTCCCAGAAACGTTGAGATGGATGTTCCGGAGCTTGGCTCCCTCCTGTCTGTGCTCAAGGCTGCTCTGTCCTGAGGCCAGGCGCGTTCAAAGGCCGCCCGCTGCTTCTGCAGGGGAGCAGCGCCGGCAGCCAAACCGCATCCTCCTGCGGTGCGGCGCGGTGAGGGGTGGCCGGAGGGGCTGAGCGCTGCGCCCAGCCGTGGGTGCGCCCGGCGCGGGGAGCCATAAGCGGGCAGTGGCAGGAGGGTGGCAGGAAGGTGGCACTCATTCCAGGCCTGAACTGCCACCAGCGAACTCCCCAGCCGTGCTTTTGTGATGCGGGCAGCTGCTAAGCATGTATCTGTGTTATAAGCACTTGTGGTTTATAAAGGCTTTAAATACTGTTTCCAAGAACATAAATTTTAAAATCTATTAGCTAGCTAAAGCTCTTGTTTCTCTTTGTGTAATGGTTTGATTTCACAGCACTGAGAAACAAAGGCTTTGAGACTTGTGCCTGCATCCACATGCTAGCTAGTCCTATGTGTGTTTTCAGAAGCATTTGCGCTGCAGGAAGGTTCCCAACGTGCACAGTTCAGCGTGGTTCTCCAGAGGCACGCAGTGTGCTGAAGGAATGAGACACCCACACATCTGTGAGCTTTGCAAAGAGGCTGGGCCAAAACAGCACAACTGCTGTCCTAACATCAGCAGGCAGCGTCTGTTTATTAAATGCCTGGTAACCCTTTATTTTGCACTCCTTTAGCACAACATGCTTTAAGCTTTGGATAAGAAAACAAATAACATTGCACTTCATCCTATTGCAGTAGTAATCAACAGTAAAGTCCGTAACATCACTAGGAGTAGGAATGGACTTACTGCTTTACTTCTGAATGAATAACACTTCGTTCTATTACCACCCCCCACCCCCTTCCCTAATAACCCTTCCGTAAGAGATGAACACAGTTCTTAATTACAGGTTCCTTTTGTTTCTTAGCATTCGGTGACTAAACCCTTTTTTCTTTTTCCTCTGCCATGCTGATGAAGTGCAAAATGAAATTAAAAAAATAGAAATTGTATGATGGTTACAGATTCTACATTGACTACAGAACCCAACAATTAAAAAAATATATATACTTGTATTATCATAAATCTGGTTTGTAGCTTACATTTCTGAAACAATTGCATTTCTCCTATGCTTTGCCATATGTCCCACTCAAGGTAGGACATCAGTGCTGATGCCAGTCAGTGAGAGATTTTATTTCACTTGACCAGCAAGGTTACTTATTGGGAATGTCCATAGGAGGTATGGGGGTGTCTTGTTTCCCTAAGAACTCTCCTGCACGTCTCAGGCTTTCTGCTTGCTGTCGAAGCAGTGCTGCATTGAATGATGGCTGTCGGGGGCTCCTGTGCTCAGTGGTGGCCACCAGGTCACGGAGCAGTGTACCCAGCCCTGCGTGGGACCAAAGCCCCAGCGGGCTGTGGGGTACGAGCCATGGTTTGACCTCATGTGTCTGGTCCCCACTCGCACTGCCCCAGCTCTGCTGAGGGACCTGGCATATGGTGCTCCTGGGCTCTCGGCCGGAGCCTCAGAGCTGTGGCCTTGCTGGGGACAGGTCCTGGGCAGGGCACCTCCGGAAGGCAGGGGCTGACCTGGGGCTGAGCACCAAGCTCGCGGGGAGCAGGCACTGGTAGCACGTCCAGTCACTGCGCTCTGACACCGGCTCTGTCACGTCATGGCCTCTGTGTGGTTTTCCCCAACAAAGGAAGGTTATCAGACGTGCTCATTTTGGCTGACCGTGAGGAGGTACCTATAGGTAAAATACATCAATGTTATAAAAATAACCTTTTTTTTTTTTTTTTTTTTAGGTCAGGATGTTGGCAATACTCTGTTCTTGAATGACAGAAACAAGTGACTGTAGATAGTTGGACCAGTAATGATTTTAATGTATTTCTTGGGTAAAACTTCATTAGATAGTGAACCCTGGCTGAAAGCTTTACATTAAAAGCTATTAACTCTCTATTAAAAACTAGTAAATGTGTTTGCTTTCCACAACAGTAAGCTTAAAACTGTAATTTTTATATGAAGAAAATTGTTGACTCAAGTGGAAAGGAATGTGCCCTTAATTCTTTCAGCAGTTCTTAAACCACATGCTCGACAGCTCTGTAAGGAAATCTCTGAGCAATGTTTCTCTTATTTCTACAACAATGTTTGCCTCTAATTTTCATGCTTTCCAGCATTTTTCGTGGTATGAAGAGAAAATGTCTTTCCTCCCCATGCTGTCTTAGTGCTGATGATACTTGGATAGTATAATTGGACAAATTATTACCAAAGCAAGCTTAGCTCTCTGTAACATGATATAATGTGGGCTTGTATAGAAGTTACAAACTGGAAACTGGTTGTCATAAACTGTTCTTCATCAAGAAGTCCATACGACGTTCCTTTGTCATGCTGAACTACTCCCCCGTCAACCAAAAGCCAATGTTAATTTATGAAGTGGAACATTTAACCCTGGCTGAGGTTTAAACACTTTCCAGTGTATTTATAAAGTCTTGTTTCTGTTCAAAGCATTTGAAAAAAAACAAGTCTGTAAATACCAGATTTACTTCTAGTAAATATTGCATTTAGTCACAGAAGACTTTCATCTTAATTTGAGAATGTTTTGCACATTTTTCTTTAGTTTTGTAACAGAGGCACTAGCTACCCATGAGAAACACCAAGTTTGTTTTAAAGCAAATTCACTCTTCTTCTTTTCTCTGTGCTTTGACTTGTATTTGATACAGGACAGAACTACTTCAAGGATGAACACTTACCTTTTTTCTTCCTTCAAGCAGAGGCCATGTCCCCTAGAGCTGCAGAGGAAGGCAACATTTACTCAACACTGAAAGCAGAGAGTAGGTGGAATAACCTGTGGCTGCACCCTGCCAGAATATGTTTCCCACATTTGAACTCAAGTGCTCTTTTCTTTTCACAAAATCACTGACTGGTTGAGGTTGGCAGGGACCTCTGGGGTCCATCTGATCCAGACCCTGCCTCAGCAGGGCCACCCAGAGCAGGGCCCTGGGCCATGGCCAGGTGGCTTCTGAAGGTCCCCAAAGAGGAGACCCCAGCACCCTGTGGACAACCTGAGCCCATGCTCAGGGCCATCGCAGTAAAGTTTTTCCTTGTGTTGAGGCAGCCTTCTGTATTTTGGTTTATGTCTGTTGCCCTGAGAAGAGCCTGGCTCCATCCTGTCTTCACCCTCTCTAGAGGTATTTATACACATTGATAAGATCCCACCAAGCCTTCTCTTCTCCTGGCTGAACAGTCCCAGCTCTCTCAGCCTTTTGTCATAGCAGGCATGCTCTAGTCCAGCTGTGTCTTATACTGGGGTTGCTCCGAGCTGGATCCAGCACTTGAGATATGGCCTCACCAGTGCTCAGCAGAAGGGAAGGATCACCTCAACCTGATGGCAGGGCTGTTAATGCAGCCAAGGATGCTATTGGCCTTCTTTGCTGCAGGGGCATGCTGCCTTCCTTTTCTTGAAAATACTTTTTTCTGGAATTTTGTTCACTGAAAGAAAAAAGTAAACAACTTGGTTCTTTTTTTTTTTAAAGATGCAATACATTTTTGAATCCTGCAAAAATAAGACATGCTGCAAAAAACACTTTCTGACATTGAGATTAGGTAGGATCAGAGTGTCACCGTCTGGAAGTACTTAATTATAAATTCACATGCTTTTGGCTTCTAGCATGCTTTATCTGCTGTGTGTTTAGCAGATAACTTTTGGCTTTGTTCTGTTTTTGTTTACAATGTGAAGTCCAGAGTGACTTCACAAAAACAGTATTAAACAGTTCAGAGCAAAGTCATGCATGTTGGACTAAACTGAAGACTTCCATGCTATGTTCATCTTGTAATAGCATTAAGAATAAGAAAGAACATTCTAATTTGGTTCCTATGTTGGCCCCAGGGCAGTATCAAATGTCTGACCCTTTCACCCAGCGCTGCAGCATCAGGGGCTTAATTTGGGGTGATAGTGCAGTAGGGGCACGGGCTGTCTGCATGGTGTGCTGCCTCTGAACGAGTGAGGCAGTTGGAGACGAGGTGGTGGAGCTTCTGGGGGCCCCAGCCCTCGAGGGAGTTCCTCCCAGTCTCGTGCTGTCCCAAGGAAGCTGCCACTGTCGCAGGTGGGCTTTGACCTCCGAGCGCCAGCCCCGAGGCTGCAGCCGTTCCCTTCTGCCCAGGCCTCCAACCGCTCTTGTGCGGCCACGCTCGCTCATGGCAGCTGGTTTTGATATCCAACCGCTGTTTTACCAGGGAAATCACTCCCAGGTGAAGGCAGAGCCCGACGGGCAGCCCCAGCAGCAGGGATCGGACTGCCTGCCCCGCAGGGCCAGGCGGGTTCGGGGGGGAGCTGCTGCTGGGCTGAGCCTGCAGCCACAGCCTTGTGGGGCAGCAGGACAGGAGGAGGATCCCTTGCTCTGCGGTCTGCGTCTGCGAGGAGTGGCGTATTTATAGCTTTTATTTGTGTGGGGAGGATAGAGCCCAGGAAGGTGACAGTAGTTTTTAAAGGAAAATGGAAGAACGTGTTCAGAGAGTTTGAACAGTAAGTTGCATGTATGTAAATGTTAGTTAGAAGAGGAGGTTAAATGGTTGTGAACACAAGGGAGAAAGGGTTTGGCAGAGATCACCACAGGCCTGAGAACCATCTCTTTCGGTCTCTGCAATTATGTGTATGTGCACATGAAAGCTTTCTGGAGTTGTGGCTTTGAGCTTTCCTTATTTTGATACTCTTGAAGCTCACAAGGTTACTTGACCTGGTGGTAATTAAATCGCATTGACTTATAAAAGGTTTCATTCCTTCACTGGGGAGGGAAACTACCAACATTTTGTTCACAAGCAGAATTTAAGTAATTGTCTTCCAGATTTGTAAACCTGAAGTTAACAAGCACTTCTAATAAACACAGGTCTTTACAGCTTCTTTCAGAACCCTGCAGGAAACTGACAGGAGCACGAGGCAGGTGTTCACAAAACACATGGCTGAGAGCACACACCACATTGTAAATGTACCTGTCTTTCCCTGTAGCTGATCTCCCTACATTTCTCTGGTCTGGGCACCTCTGAGCAAGCTAGTCTTGCTGGTAGAAGAAGAAGAGGAAGAGTTGTGTGTTTGTGTGTGTAAATATTGGAAGATGTCCTTCATGCACATCACTGCATAAGTTTAGCTGCTGGCAGGGAAGAGAGTGCTTTTTTTGTACCTACATTATGATATGCCTTCAAATAGAGATTTGATTTCACAGCAGATGAGATTCTTGCATGGTTTTGGCAGGAGGACTCTACTCCCCAGTGTAGCACAGTTTTTCTCAAAACTTTTGTTTTGTGGACTACTTGGATTTTGTGATGGAAATATTTCTAAAATTCATGTAATCTTTTTCAGAACTCTTCAATGAAAAATGGTTAGAAATTTGCTTTACAACAAATGTAGGAGTTGAATATAATTATTTGCTCAATCCAAACCAAACCTTTTTTACTCACATATTGAAAATTGTGCAGAACTGCAACAATCCGTGATTTGGATTGCTTTCATGCCAAGCCCTGTGAAGCTCAGGTTGCCTCCAAGGCAGGCAAGTGGGAATACAATCATTCCCATGCAGGCTGCTCTGAGCAAAGAGATGTGCTCTGCTTGTTCTCACCCATCTCTACTAAAAAAAGTATAAGAAACATCTGGCAGAGAGGCCAGATGGATCAAATCTTTTAAATGCAGATGCTTTGGAAAGTAGTGTAAAAAATCGAGCTTATGTTTTCTTTATTATTCAAACATATTACATTTTCCCTTATGCTGAGCCTCTGCTCTGTGGGACATTCTTTTACGGATGTTTTTTGCTAGTGTTGGCTTTTCCCTTTCCCCTCAATTTTGGTTCAAGTTTTCTAAAACAGAGTAAGGATGCCATATGCTTCCTCCACTGTTTCTGTACACTTTTCCCCTGGGAATTTGTCCCAGCGTCTGTCGTCCATAGTGCTAGATGTAAATTTTGTGCTTGCAGAATCATAGCATTGGATCCATGAGCTTTACCTGCTTTTGGCAAACTGAAGAGGCAGAACTTACCTGTCCCTTTGCCAGTTGCCCAGATAAGACAAAAGTCCAACCATTATGAATTTGCAGAAATGGCAGGGACGCATACAAGCCACTGGGGAGACCAGTTCTGGATAAAATAAGCTTTCTGCTCTAGGCTTCCTTCTTGGGTTAGGAGAACGTGTGTCCTGTAGCAAGTGTGGCAGCTCTTCAGCTGCAAGCTGGTCCTGCCTGCCTCTTCATGTCCCTGCTCTGCCACCCTCCCAGCAGCTTGACAGAAGACATTTCTGAAAGCACCAACCTCTCCGTGTAAATCTGACCTTACTTGCAGTGCATCTTATGGTCTTCATTAGAAAGCTGAAGTGTAAAATCTGTTTTGTCTTGCACTATTTTCCCCTAATTTGCCATCTCAGTTGTCTGTTATAGCTGCTGTTAGTTGTTTCATGTGTGGCTGCTGCAGCCATGTAGCAGAAATGACTTTGTAATTAAAGCCTTGCAACTGTAGAAATAACTGCAAGACTTCCTGGAAGATAACACAGCCAGAAATACTAGGGAGGAGTGTGCTTTGCATTTTCCAGTGACAACATTTGCAAACGTTTTGTCTTGAACTACCAGAAGTGTCTGCAGTTACTTTGTGGACAGAAAGGGATGACCCCAGCACCTATAAAGACTGCGGAATTATGCTTCAAGTCCACTGTATCAACAGCCATAATGGGAGTACCATTCCAGAAGGAAGGGCTGTGAGAGGGCCAGAAGGAAGAGTAGTGCATAAATGGCCAGCAGTGGGTGATCCTTGTCACCAGGCTGAAACCTTCCAGGCAAATGGACTTGTTTGACCTGCAGACTAGTGATGTTCCGCTACCTGCAGACATCACATAGCTTAAATGGTTGCTGTGATACCGTGAACAAGAGGAAAAATGGCTAATTCTCAGCATGCTCATTGCAAAAATTATTCAGCTGCTTCCACAGACGAGTGTATGGGCAGCGTTCCCATACTGAGGGGTGTTCCACTGAGACAAAATATTTGGCCTGGGCGCGTTCTCCACCAGAGGATTTGATTACATTTGGTTTTGTAACTGACACAACAGGGTAGTTCTGAAGGGACAAAATAACAAAACTGGTATCAATTTAGTGGTCCTAGGAGGCAAAAAGTAAAATCAGAGTAGGAGGATGTGACTCCTTCAAGTGTTTGCCTCATATGCTTCAGACTAATGAAGAGCAGAAGACATTAGTGCAAAAAAGTATATGAGGTGACTCCTCCAATTTTATAATAAGTCATCACAGACGAGAGACAGTTGGGCGATAGTGAGGCTGAAGCTGTGTGACTTATCGGCTCAGCTGAGCCCACACGTGGGCTGTGGCTGGGGACTTTGAAGTGACCTGAGCTGTGGGGGAAGAGCCCTGTGGGCCGGGTCCCTGGGGGCTGTCACTGCATGTGTAACGTACATTGCCTGTCGTGCACACCTTTCGAGCAGGAGTCTGAGTAAGAAACATTAAAATAAACAGGGGTTTTTAAATAACTTTCAAGATCACTAGTATTTAAAATTATGACTGTTAGCAATAAAGTAGTAAAAATAAGTATTGTGATAGTGTAGAAATTTGTCATTTAAAAAGGACAGGGCTTCAAGTGAGACTCATGTTTTCTTTGAGAATGGTGCTAATTTTTTTTTCCAGGATTTTTAGAGATCCATGCCATGTCCATTTGTCATGTATAATGGCATATCTTTTTTTCCATTTAAGCTCAGCCTTCCTCCCATTAGATTTCTTTGCTTTGTATGCAGTGCATAAGGTGGGTGACATTTAACCAGCTCATCAGAACTGCTGTACGTGACGGTTTATTGAATATCTTAGTTTAATAGGTAGAATCAGATTCGGCTTTCTTTCAAAACCATACTGTCTTACACTTTATGCTGTTCAAGAGGAAAGCACGGGTGATATGCAGAGTTAAGGGGTTCAAGGATAGTTGGCAAGGAACTGTTTGAATGCGCAAATATCTGATTTTATGTGCACCTACCCTAAAAGCACTATCAGTGTGCCCAAGTTAGGCACACAAGTACAAAGATTTTTGCACTGCATTTTTTGTGAGTTTGTTCCTTCAAACAATATGTGCTCAGTAGCTCTGAAGAGTCGTGTAGGATGCCTGCACAGCGTGAATGTTTCAGCTTCATTTCCATTCTGAACCGACTTCACAAGTGAATGTGGAAATTTCCACTGTCTTTCTGGATGTACACGCTGTTCTTTGTTACGTTTCTATTCACCAATACTATGAGCTGTAGTTTTGTGTTGAAACTGAAATACTGCACAGAAGCTATAGTCAGCAGGGAATTCAGGAATGCTGAACATTGCACGCTTTTAAACTTCTTAGGCCACAGCACTAGAACGTTTGACTCCTCTCGCTTAGGCCTCCTCCCTGTATGTTCCCAGGCATCCAACACTCTTCTGTGCTCGTTTTCTCCCCAGCCCTGTAGTTGCTATGGTCTCTGCCACATGCATGGCAGTCAGCACTTAAATTGCATATGCAAAATCCATTGCATAAATCACATCAGCTTATGATATCGTTTTGAAATTTGTTCTAACTACAAACAGATCAAAGTAGCTACTTTACATACGCATGTGAGTTCAAAACCCCTTAATTTATTTATTTCTGAAAGTAGCTCAGGTGGTCTTAGGGTAATGGTTGGAAGGCAGAAACAATGCACTGAGAATGATCAGCACATGTCGGAATTACTGCAGCTTCTGCTAATCAACATCTCTCTCTTCAACTGCTTTAATCAAAGTTCAGAGGGTGTCTGAGACATTGGATAAAAATTATATCTGAGAATCAAAATTGTTTTATTTGTGAACCAGATCACTGTTTTGTCATCTGTTTTGTGACATTTGGGATATTTCATTTTGTGTGAACAGTACTCTTTAATACTTTAAAAATTTTCAGTGTATTGGCAAATGCTTATTGTGTGTGTGAGCTAGGACCAATCCACCTCCATGTGCTTTCAAAATGATTGCTAGTTGATTTTTAGTGTCTTGTATAAAACAGCTGTCCAGATAAATGCAGGAAAAAGTGCATTAAAAGTGCATTCAGAACTAACAAGGCTTATAACAAGCCATTAATACTGCAAGTCAGAGTTGGGGTGCAGGCATGGGAACTGTGCAGGGCAGGGCGAGAGGAGTGTAGTTGACCAGATGCAGACTGCAAACGGGCTTCTTGGATCAACTTGTTTGTTTCTGAGTATCAGCAGTTTGGCTAAAAGGTGAAAAATGGAAAATCTCTCACTGATGAAAAATAAAGGGTAGAAAATGCCCAGAGCCTGGAGCTGAGACGGTGAGGGTGCCATGGGCTGTTAACCTGCTGGTCTGAACCTGTACCATGTGCCTCAAACCAGGCTGAGAAAACCCCGTCCTGTGTGTATGTCAGGTTAAAGCACAGCAGAGCATCTTGTAACCTTACGAAATGCCTTTTGCATCACAGATCAGTGATCTGATTTAATAATTTCTCAAGACCTGGAGCCTTTTACGATCCTTTTGAATAATCTTGTGTTGCTGAAAATTGGCAGCCTGAAAGCTGAAATTGGACAGCCCTCTGCTTTTGCTGGTTTGTCATGAGACTTTATTCAAGAGTTCAGCTGATATTTCAGATTTTTCACAACATCTGCCACTATTCATAGAGAGAATCAGATTTATTTGTTTTATGAATATACCATTTCTGAGGTAATTACCCTGAATGATTGTTAGGAGACCAATAACTGAAGACAGTGAGAAACCCAAGCCTTCGTGGCAATTGATGCTCTGATTGGGAGTTCAAAGTTCCTAACACTTTGGCTCAATTTTATCAGGTAGGATTTTTTTTTTTGATCTTCAGAGCATAGTGCACCTTTTCTTAAAATAATTTATGTTAAGGCTGACTGCTGCAGCCGCAGAAAATTTGGTGACCTGTGAGAGCCCTTCCATTCTCTTTGTGAACACTTACTTCTAGGCTGTACTTCTGTTTGGCTTGGATTATTACTTTTTTCAATCTGGGGAGGCAAAAAGGGGCAGAAATAATCCTTTTAAGCTTCAAGTGTCATGGAGCTCTGTCAAACTTTAAAGAAGTTATGTTAGAGCATGCTTTATGCAATATCTGTCTGGCCTCCTGTTTTTTCAGTGTTGTACGTTCTTTCAAGTATCAGTTCTTCAGATGCTAAATGTAGCAGTAATGCAGAAAAATGTTTGCTTTGGCTGTAGATGTGGCTGGCATTTTCTCTTTTAAGTTAATAATTAAGGTAAAAAAAAAAGGTATTGGGATTTTGCCAGGTCCCCAGCTTACTGTTCGTAGTGTAGACCCCTTGAAGGAACTGGAAATAACGCACAAAGGTCAAAAAGTTTGTAAGGGCTGAAAGACAGCGTCCGGCACCTGTGGCAGTCACTGTCCCCGGAGGGGAGGACGCCCTGGGAGAGGGGCCGCAGCTGCAGCCCAGGCTGCAGGCAGGAGGCCAGGGAGCCCCTGGGGGGAGGTCTGTGCCAGCAGCCAGCCGTCATGAGCCCCATGGTCGGGAGCATGGCTGAGCAGTCAGATCCCAGGGCTACAGAAAGTGTAGGCAGACGAGCAAGGGAGCAATTTGATCTGAAGTGGGGGAAAAAAAAGCAATTCTCTTTTAATACATGTCAGATTTCCAACAGCTAAAAATAGGGATTAAAAGCCCATAAGCAGGTCAGAATGTCCTGAAGTATGCCTCTGTTTTGGGGGCAGCTGGGCTGACCCGGTGAGTTCTGCATAGTTGCAGCTGATACCCTGCGGATTTGGTTTTTAGTTTTGTATTTTGTTAGTCCATTTATATGTCAGTTAAGATAGCTTTAACAGTACAGAAATTTGGTAGCCATGGTACTCTTCCTGATAATGAGCGTAAGTCATGCTTTTCACTCTTTTCCAGCGTATTATCTTTAACATGAATGTGTTTAAATCTATAGCATACCCTGTCTGTTAGGGCTTGTCTAGACTCCTGCTTAGACACCATGGTTTTCCTTTGCTTCCCAGCAGTAGGGTCTTCTAGATAAATCTGTCTATCCAGAGATACTGTCTGTCTCATTTCCTGTCATCCATTTAGCATTGCCCACCCTCACACCTGAACCACTTGCCAGCCCTATGCGGGGAGCTCCAGCTGCCGTGGGTCTGGCGTGCTGTCAGCTGCGTGCTCTCGCCTTTCCCACGAGTGCAGAGCAACAGCAAACCACGTGGGAAAAGTGGCTGTGTTAAACAGGAAGAAATGTTGTAAACAGATGTGTTTTATTTATTTATTTATTTTTCTCCTGGCACTGCTTGTAGTTTGGCCTTATTTTAGCATGTCACTTGTCGTTATTTCATATCAGTAGTAAGTGGTTTGCACTGAAAGAAATTAGGCCCTAGATCTCAATGGAAATGTGGGATTTTAACAGAGCTGAAATTAAAAACCTTTAGCGTTTGTAACAAGGTTTCTGGACTGAAAAGTTTTGTTGTCAGTTTACACCAAGTACCCGAATATTGGGCCATTTTATCACTTCTAAAGGCCCAGGAAGATTTTTTTGTTTTTTCTTAATTCAAAGTAACAGAGTTGGACCTCCACTGGTGCTATGCACTCTGTTCCTGCCTTGCAGCTCCCTACTCTGCTTGCTGTTGTGCCTCTGCCCTTCACACTGCTAGCCTCGATCTCTAAAGTAGTTGAATGGGATAGAAGCCCCTTGTCTGTAACTATGAAATCATCAGTAGCTTGTCACTCATGCACCAAAGTGAGCGTAAGCCATGAGCAGAGGCTGGACAGCACGTGCGTGTCAGTAAGCGGCTCGGTGCATCCTTTACCTCTGAGTCTCTTGCAGGTCCTTTCCTGTGTTGCTGCTTCTTCCTCCTGCAGGCATACCCTGCTGTGGAGGTAAGCCCAGAACATCCCATGAAAATTTTCCTCCTGAGTTAGTGGAAATGTGCTAAAAGGAGAGTCTTTTCCACTCGCACAATGGAGCTGTGTTTAAATTGTTTGTAGGCGCCTGGCCTGATGCAGAGGTGGTCAGAGGCTGCGTTACGTTTCCAGACATAGCTTTTCAAATAACATTTGTTTCAAGACCAAGACGAGCCAAGGAGGCTGAATGACATTTCTAATACGTTAGCTCATTTCCAGAGATAGTAGTTTTCTTGGCTTTGATGATTAACTGGGACCTAATTCTCAATTCTGATTTCTTCTGACAACCTGACAAAGGAAAGTGCTGATCTTGCTGAAGTGTTCAGTCATGTAGGAGCTTCGCAGCAGGCAGGCGTCCGGGAAGAATTGCCAGGAGGCCAGGTGAAGGGTAGCGAAGCCTGGAAAAACATGGGGTCACATCCAATCCTGGTGTAAATCCACTGACTCTAATGACTTTCAGGCCTTCCCCACTTTTTCTAGAAGTAGTAAAGGAACTAAATGCAGAAAATGTCCAATTTACAGGAAACCAGCACAGAAACACTATAGATACAGTAAACTGCCCCAAAGGTTGCTGGCTGTGCACAGCCAAACACCGACTGTCAGCACGTCTGGTTCGGTGCTCCCCAAGGAGCTGCAGCGAGGAACCGGTTCTGGGGCTGGACGCCGTGCCCGGGGGGAGCGGGGCTGCACCGGCTTGGCAGGGCACGGTGAGCTGCTGCGGCCCGCAGCGCTGTGCCTGGCTCCCAGGGACTGAGCTGGGACACGGCTGTTCAGAAGGAAGATGGCAAGGTACTGTGATGCTCACGTCATGGTCTGTGTTGATTTGCCTACTATGTTCACTTCACGAAGTATAGAAAAAAGCACAATTGTCACATTAGCTGCTGTCTTCTGATGTCCATTGGGTCTGCTTTGTTTTATTTATTTGGCTTTTGTGAAACTGATGGGTCTTGTGCTCTGAGAAGGTCTTTATCTTCATTTTGATGAGCCATGTGGACTTCAGGAGCTCTCAGAGCAATCTCTACAAGCCAGAAAGCTGTACCCCTAGGAGCAGGAGCGCACTGCTCAGTTTGGGAGCTGGATTAGTGCAGAGCAGCAACTTCCATGTTCATTGTCCTGAGCTGCCCTTCACCTTTGGTGCCCTTCACCACGGGAGCTGGGCTGTGCCGTACCTCCACAGGTGTGCTTGTGCCCTGCTCTCAGGTCTGCGCCATGGGGCTTCCCAGGGAATGGGAAGGACCAAGGCTGGCTGCAGCCCCCGCTGCAGAAGCTTATCAAACTCTTTTGCCCTTTGAAAATGGGTGCTCTTTGCTCACCTGTGCAAATCCAAGCAGATTTTTCTCAAGTAGCTTTGTGATGTTATGCTCAAAAGTGCTAATAACTTGTAACAGATATCTTGGCATCAGCACAGCCACCTTGTTTGAGTGAGTAGGTGGGCCACGGTGCAGGGACCCTCGCCCTGCAGAACGTTCAAATAAGCCATGCGTGCTCCCCTGCTGCCCTTTAACAGCTCTCAGTTAACTCTGGGTGCAGAGGCTCCATTTCCATTTCATGGCCCGTGGAGGTTAGGCCCAGGCCTGTGGCTGCTGCCCACACCCCTCCAGCACCGGCTGCGCTGTGTGGGGCCTACTGGCAGCGGTGCGAAGGCGGTGGTAGGAGAAGGGTGGGACACCAGGGACCTGTGCCCACTGACCAGCACAAGCTGGAATTGTTTTCTCGTTCCTGCTCCCACAGTCGGCTCTTGGCCTCCTGCTGCGGTGCCTGGCCATTCTCGGGGGAGGCTGCTGTTTCCAGGCAGCCATCAGGAGGGGGAAGGGGCGAGACGTTGTCCCTGCCATGCCACCAGCCCCCGGGCGGGTGCCTTTCACTGCTCCCTGGGTGCGATGAGGCCAGAGCCATGGCGTGCCATGAGGCTGGTGTAGTTCATGTCCAGTGTGTTTCTGAAAGCAGCTGCCAGCAAAGTACTCCGCAGCGCTCTCCGTTTTAACATCGTTTTTGTGATCACCTCTAGGATAAACCCACTTGGGTAGCTGAAGCCAGAATTTATGTTTCTGGCCAGAAAGAATTCACTCTATGGAAAAACAGTAAAAGTTTCTGGTTGTGGCAGGATTACAGCAGGGATGACAGTAAAAGTTTCTGCTTATGGCAGTAAGACAGAAGGGATGAAGTTTCACAGGAACTCAGAGTTTCCACTTACACAGACTGTGATAATTTTGTATTTGCTGCTTTGTGGTTTTAAGAAAGACTCCTTCTGAAGTTGATTTCTGTTTTGTAGAAACTAACTGTAACTCATTTTACAATTTAAAGAATACCCTTTCTCTTGTAAAATCGGGTTTTTATTAGTTAGCAATGCTGCAGACAGATCTTTTCTTTCTATATTAAACGTATTGTATGTGCCACTCAGTTACTCTATATTTAGATTCAGTCCCGCAGTACTTCAAAATTGGCAGTTTTGTATTGCTTAAAGGGTGAAAAAACCTCTTGCTGTGCATGAACTGTGCTGCAGGTATGTGGTTCACCCCAGGATCTCTTTCCATTAACTCCCACAAAAGCTGGATGAAGCCCCAGGCTAGCATGGTTAACAGAGGCTGCCAAGACGTGCTTTTTTCCCAGGATCTGGCAACTGCCACTCCCGTGCCTTGCTGCCTGTGTGGCCTCCCCTGTGCGTACGGCTCCTGCTTCCCACGGCACGTGGGGGATGCCGAGAGGTGGTAACTGCACATTACCCCTCAGATGGAAGGGTGCCTGGAGCTTGCCAAAGGACACTAGCCTGTGATGGGCTGAGACGAGAGAAGCTGGTTGCAGATTGGTGGGATTATTTACAAAGGAAGCGATATTTTTATGTAGTCTTCAGACGCATCTTTAGTCTTTGGTGCTGGTCACATTCTGAGACTATTTCTTTGAAGTTCTTGGTCAATCCTTTTCACCCATTCTTGGTCAAATCCTAGCAGTATTTTCAGTCTTGTTAATATTAAGAGCATATTATTTGACTGGATTTAGTCACTGGCAATGGCTGCAGATTCTCTTGAAGTTTGTTTTTACACATGAAAAAACTACCGGGTGTGCCTCCTGAAATGCTTTTGTCACTGACTGGGCCACAGTGCAGGCTGAGCTGTAAGAACGCAGCCTGCCTGCAGGTCAGCAGGTGCCGACATCCAGACTTGTCTCTGCTGTTATTTGGTCTGCACGGAGAGGCGAGTCACTTCATTCTTTTCTTCATTTTCCCATATGCAAAGCACAGCCTCCTGGAACCTATTTAGCATTTAGAGAGGTGGTTTGAGAGCTATTTGCTTAGCTTGCACTATTATTGTTGGAATCAGAAATGATTTTTAAAGGTCTTAGTGAGCTACAGTTGTAGCTAATTTTCACTTCATAACATCCAATGAGAGGTATGGGGGCTGGCTGTGCTGTAGCTGAGGACACTGAGTCATGGAAGATGGAGCTCACGGGCTCAGTGGCACTACTGTAGTGGTGGATATATTGAAGAGACTTCAGTTTGAGCTGGAGAAGCTCGAGTCTTTTGCCAAAGGCCTCACAGGAATTCTGCTGCAGAACTGGAACCAACTGGATGCTGTAGGTGCTTTGAAACACAATAAACTTCTGTTTAATGAACCTTCAACTAATAAACAGCTATTGCAAATCCATGCCTGTAGTGGTTACTAGAAGTATCTGGTATAGCAGCATTTCTTAGAATAATTCTGAGCCTAAAACCAGTGCATAGGCATTCTAAGCACTAATTCACTCAGAATAAATGACATTTCCCATTGAAAATAGTTACGTTGCTCTGGCCTTTTTTATACCAGCAGTTAGACTGATAAAGCAGCACTGATTGAGATTAACCCTTGGAAAAGACAGGTTGGCTACAAAAGGTACATCAAATTAATGCATGATGTGGCTTTTAAAAAATTCCATATCCTTGGTCAGCAGTAAAATAAGAATAAAGATAAACTAAGGACAAAAATCCTATTTATAAGGATTTACAGAAGGAATAGCTAAGAACTGCTTTTCAATTTAATGAAAAGAATGTTTCTATTAAGTGTATTGTTTATGTAGTGAAAGCTCTTGTCACTGAGATCAGTTTCAATAGTGGCAGCTCTGAAAGAAAGAAAATGTGAAAGAGGCGCTCTAAGAGCCTAATCTTTAGTCTGTGGGAAGGTCAGAAACAGCCGTTCAAATAACAATGACAAAACATGCACTACACAAAGACTCACCATTTTACTGTTCATCCAGGTGGTGCTGGGGTTTTCAGGCTGCATTTCAGGCGAGGTTTAGCTTGCAGATCACTGAAGCGCTCTGGTTATGATTAGGCTGTTGGAAAGTAGGACAGAGTCCAAAACTGGAAATTAGCGTAGCATTAAGCAACCTTAAATTGTGGTTATAAGTGCAGTTTGATACCACTGGGTTGACTTGAGCTGCATTTTACCCATGAAATATGCTGTAGTATAAACAGACATTTTTTGGCGTTTAGCATATGGAGTTTTAATGCTAAAATAAACGTTCAGGTGGCACATACGAGGCATCCCCTACCTGGTAGGTAGAAGTGGGCTTCCAGGAGCCTCCCCATGGTCTGCATTTCCTGCTCCGCATGCCCGTGGCCAGCAGCCCCGTGGGGCCACACGGGCTGGGCTGGTTCTGGTGGTGCTGGGTTGGTGCTGGCAGTGCTGGGCTGGCAGGCTCGCTCCTCCATGCGTGACTGCGACATCTCAGATCTCCAACTACATGTGTTTTTATCACACTTGATTTAGTCTTCTCTCCCTCTTAGCCTCCATCTTTATGTAATTCATTTTTTATTCGTCATAGTTATTATTTTACACTTCCTCCTTGGGCCTAAATTTGCATAAGAAATGAAGCAATAAGGTCAATGTCAATAGTATACTGATATGGTTATGTTTACAGAAGAGTATTTTTTCTTTCTTTTTTTTTCTTTCTCTTTTTTTTTTTTTTTCCCAAGAAATGTTCTGATTACACAGATCACATTTTTTTGCTTTGGTTTTAAAAGGTTTGATTTTTAATATCAACCAAATACTTTCCACCTTATTATTGTGTTCTAGCTCTCATAGAGGTTTTGTGTGAATGATGGAGCTACTTGAAGTGGACCTTGCTTGAACCTTCGCTCTTTTGGACCTTGCACTGATGAGATTTTTCCAGAAGGTGTTTGTTGGCTCAGCTCTGTCATCCTCCAGCTTTTGGAGTGCAAGCTGTAGCACAGGCTTCTGCCTGCTTTGTTCCTGGATGTTATCTCTATATTATTAAACTAATGTTAAGTGCCAAGAGCTTTGCAGATGGTCTGTCGTGTGGTGTCATTGGTCAGCTGCTGAGAAAACTGAAGTATCCTGACTAATAAATAGCTCAACAGTCAATACATGGCAGATAATCAGGCATTAGGGAGCTAAGATTCAGAGGAGATAACTCAGAGCAAGTGTGCCAAATAAGCTTCTTAGTGTAAACAACTAGGTGTAATCATTCCTCCAGAAGTCAACATTTTTCCTGAGGCTCCATATTCATTCAGCATTAGTAATATAATGGATTTTAGGCTGAGTAATACTGTCTAGCAAAGCAGTATCTTTAAAAGATATCTTAAACTACTGCTTTCCTCTTACTTTCAATTTAAGTTCATGAAATTTTCATACTTACTCAAAATCCACTTAGATACAGTTGGGATAGACCACATGCTGATATTGCTGATGGAACTTAAAAATACTGGGGTCAGGTTTGTGGTATGACAAAGTATGCTGTCTACAAATGTTCCTGTAAGAATAAAATGGAAAATCAAAATTGAGTATTAATATGGGAAAAATAAAGTCTAGACCTAGGGCTCATGGACTGGTGTTTTCAATAGGTTTTGTTTCATATTCCATTTGATTTATTGTTTGTTTAGGAATCAAGCTGTAATTCCAACAGACTGTGACTTCTTTTAGCTCATGTGTAAGACAAAATGATTTTAGACTAGTAGACGAGCAAGTAATTATCTGCATTCTTTAATGTTCCCTTTGTCTTGACCAGTTATCTCATAATTTTGCAGCTATATAGTTTTAAGTTGGTGATTGAAGTCAATCAATCCAAAACAGATTTGAAGAAAGAAATGCTGGGGCTTTGCAATGAGCACTCTTTAGGGACGCTTGCCTGTTTCCGCCTGCGCCTCAGCTCCGAGGCAGACTGTGTGTCGAGCTGCCTGCCTGGGTCTCTAGGTGGGCAGGCAGACTGCTCAGTTGTTCAGGGCAGTGCCTTTATTCTGTCCTCCATTTCTTAAACTGCTGTGTCCCTCAGTCAAAGTACGAGTATGGAGAATCGTCATTGAACTATTTTTTGTTCTAATCAGCGTTCTGAAGTCTTCCAGCGTGCCCCTTGTTTTAGTCTGTACCTATGGTTTAAAAAGCTGTGGCAGCATTAATGCAGGCTAGCTCCTGAATGTTACCGAGTCTCTGAAGGGAGATTATCTGTTGTTGGACTGTCTAGATCATTGCAGACATTAGTGGAATACAATTTGAAATAAGTAGTATTTGATGTATATACAGCTATACCCCTTAAAAATTGTGTAAGGTCTGAACCTCAGGAGTGAAGAGATCAGAGGATCTGGAGGAAGTACGTATATATACGTCTTCAGCTGTTAAACAGTGGCTGGTTAATATACACAATCTTTTTTCAAGTGCTACAGATCAGAGAAACTGAGGTTGTCTGCTGCCTCTCCCAAGCGGAAGCTTTATGGTCATGAAATTTTTGAGTGAAACCAAAGATCACAGCTTCATACAGTTCTGTTTTAGGATGCATAGGCTGCTGAAAAGATCATGTTCAGTCTGAATTTACACTTAATAAAACAAACTGCAAATTATAGAAATGCTGAATTGTTATCTTAAACAGTTTGTACTGTATTTTAAAATATCTCTTTCTGTAGATGTTTCTTGTAAGGCAAAGAGATATGCCTAGAAGTTGAAGGTTGTATTCCTTTGGCAACATGGCCATATGCTGTCTTTATTTTGACAAGCTCTGGAAAGGTAGTAATGCTGTAGTTTAATTTGTGTTGACAGTCTTAACTCCATCACAGCAAGGCTATTTGATTTGGGAAGTACTTGTTTGGTTCCTTTTTTTTTTTTCTCCAGGAGTGATTCACTTCCCTTGAGTAACCTTAAATGTCAAATTTGAGCATTTACACTGAACAGTGGTGCAAGAGATATCTTGGCACCAGATAGTTAAACTGTTTTTACATAGGCAGTGGGAAAGTAGCTGAAATCACAAGGGTAATGATCTACTCAGGTAGTGATGTTCTGTGTGGTGTTTTTACGATGATGAAGTGCAATGGTATATACATATGGATAGGCTCAGATAACATCAAACCATATTCCTTCCCTGCTTTCCATTTGGTCACTGTTAGCCAAAGCAGAGATTTCAGGAATTTGGAGCAGCAGAATAAAGAAGATTTCTGTTTTAGCTGCTTGAGCATAGATTTTTTATTTATTTATTTATTTATTTTTCAGAGCAGATCATAAACAGCAGTGCTGACTTTAGACAGCACTACATTAACAGGAAAGTTGGCACAGAAATTAGTTCGTATCTGTCACACTCGTCTGCAAGAGACACAAAGCAGAGCACCTGTGACGATGGGCTCTCCTGCATACGCAGTGCTCTTTTGAACGCTGCATAAACTCACAGCGGATTTGGGGAGCTGCAAGCGAGAGCTGTGCGGAGCTGTGACCGCTTCTGGTGTAAACACATTCTTCCTCATTTAATTTGCAGAGTCAAAAGCACAAAAAATGATTCACATTAGTGTTTGTGAACATGTCTTAGTTATTTTATTTAAGGTCATTAGTTTCTCTTTGTTGAGCAGCCTTACTTGTAAGGGCTGGCCGCATTCTAGGAGGTGCTAACGTGAAGAGAGTCTGCTGGAGAAACAAGTGGAACTGTTTGTGTTCATACCTCCTTGGTGGCCAAGGATTGCCTGGGCTGTGCAGATACAGGCAAAGTATAAATGGTTTCATACTGGTGCTTATTTTCTTGTCAATGAAATTACTGTTAGTACTGCATATTTGTTTTTAATGAATATAAGATCCTACAGAAACGATTGCTTTCTGGTAGCTGTATTCATTGTGGCTTTATCTGCATATAGAAGAGTCCCTCCAGCACATTTAAATCCCCATCTTTACTTCATGAAGGATGGGAACTTTTTTCCTAGCTTTGGAGATGGGTGGAGGGGCAGTGAGAGCACCGTGCCCACGAGCCATGTGGCACAGGCTGCCCTCCACGGCTGCTTGGGAGAGGAGCTGGGTGTTCCTGAGGGTGGGTGCCTCGGCAGGACAGGCTGCCTCCACACGCGGTCACGCTATGGCATCCTGCAGTCCTGTTCCAGTGACTGCTTTTGTTAGGCTTGCTGGCTGTTCTGACCCCTCGAGGCTGTGGGAGTCGGGATTACCATGAGCTTCCCTCTCTTTGAATTTTAAGGTTGTAATGTCAGGAAAGAACTTGCAATTCTTTGATCTGACCTCATGCACAGCATGGGTCCATAGGACTGCCCTGAGTCAATGGTCTTGTTGGGCATCTGGAGCAGCAGAAAATAATCTGTCCGCCACACCAGAGAGCAGTGGGAACTCCTTATACTCTTGTAAAGGTGTAGAGCCATGGGCAGATATGACTTGTTACAGGTTTCTGCAGGTTCTTGCCCCACTGCGCAAGAAGATCTGACTCTTGGGGATGCAGAGTTTGAACCACTCTTATTTTCAGGCCTCTACAGAACTGAGTCAGGCTTTGTGTAACATTCAGGCAGCAGCTGGTATTCTGCGTGCATCTCCCTTGAGCCCATTCATCACATCTGAGTCAGCTTCTCCCAGGCACCTTCGGTGGGAAGGTGCTTTGAAAAGCTGCTGGTTTGTTAGGCAGAGCGTCAGACTTCCCATTATATTGCGGCTATAGAACTCAGCATTGTTTGGTTAAAAACTTCTCCAAGTGTTCATTTTGAAAGAGAAACAGCAGAAGTAACTAAATTCTGTTTTTCATCATGCTTTTGTCTCATCTGCTATTGAAATTACAGTTCAGAATGGCTCTGATTTAGCAGCGGTATGATTCCCCTCCCCCTCCCCCCCCCCCCAAATTCCACAGCAACTCAACTGGAAAAATAGACCTCTGGTTTGAATAATGTCTCTTCCATTCATCATCCTCAGCATGTCCATTGACTCTGCAATCCAAAAGGCTTACTAATTTCAGAAATCAGCCTTAAATGCTTGTGTGCCCACAGATGTATATCCATACATACATAAATTCAAAGGTATATTTGAGCAAACCTAAATATTCCTTTGCTGAAAATATTTAGCAAATGGTTTATTTAATCATGGTCTGTCATGCAATCATTCCACTTTTTGGAAAGATCACTTTCTACTTAAATGTTATCAGTACTACTTTAATTTTGTACAAGATTCCTGCTGACTGTTACACAGGCATTATTTCTTCTCTAATAGTCACTGTTCCCCTGGGATGGCAAAGTGAGATTTCCAACAATCCGCTTCTGGGTCATGAATTCAAGAATTGTGATTTATTGTTGTAAGAACTAGAAAACCTAATTATACAAACTATGTGAACACTGAGAAGCCAGAAATTAAAGATGTAAGCAGAATGAACCTGTTAATACTTTTAAGTTTGGGATTCTTAAGTTATTTTGAACATTGAAACTTGAGGTACAACAGAAGCCAGTGAAGGTGGCTTCAAGTATGTCTGGATTTCTGGTTTAGTATGGATCAGGTAAGGGAGTTTACTGCCTTGGTCTACCTCTGAAACAGTCACTACTTTGTGATGGCTCCTGTGAAACAGTGCATTTGTGCGACAGCTCTGCAGCTTTTCTTTGAGTGCATTTCTTCACTAGGGAGAGTGACTAGGTGAGTAAAAAGGGAATTTCACTTGCTGCAGACTTCTCCTCAGCATATTTCACTGGGGTAACGAGCCAAGCCACAACTGCAGTCTTCCTTCTCCACAAGGCAGAGGGACTCTTCCTTGTGAGATTCTCAGGGGAGGCATTCTCTTTGGTACTTAATGAAAAGCAGATATATTCTGCATTAATTCCTAACCTTTCACTGTGTCTTCATCAGTTATGGACTAACAATTTCACCTTTATAATCTCAAGATTTATGTCTACATAATAATCTTAAATGGATTTAGTTTTTGTGCATGGAAAAAAAACATCAGAATGTAGGTAATCAAGGAAGAAGTAAAGAAGGAATTCAGGTAGATAATTTAAATTTAATGCCTCTCCATCCAGTGTTCATGTCAACTGCATGCTCCTTCTCTAACTGGAAAAATGATTGCTTTTTCAAGTCAGTGGTGAAAATGAGAATAAAGTTGGAAAATAATATTTTCAGAACAGTAGAAAGACAAAAAAATGTTGATACCTTTCTTCCAAGAAGTAAAAAGTGATACGCTTGAACAAAATATCACATTTTGAAAACTTCAAAACAAAATACTGATTTGGAATCTTCTGTTGTCTAATTATGGTGATGATATGCTTTTTAGACCAATTTGGAAAACAGTCTATTGAATATCTTAATGCTGTTATGACCCTAGCATATTTCTGGAATTGTTGCTTTGTCATGTATTCAGAAATACTGCATGTGTTAAATTTGAGCTTACTTAAATTTTGGTGAATTGCTTTTTTGAGTTCAGAGTATGAGTATATTCAAGACAAACATTTGTTTCCATTTATACAACTTAAAATTCAGTAATAAACAACAGATGGGAGAACTATATCCAAATCCTCTTTTATAAAACATCTTGCGAGTGCCATGTCCTCATTTTATGAAAATAGGCCAAAATCCATTTCTATAGGCATCATTAAAAAGTAGAGATAATAACAAAGGAGATAAGATAAAAGTAGAAATCACTTTAACTAGGCTGCAGTCTTATGATTCAGTGAAATACAGTCCTAGCTTCTGAAAAAAAAGCCAAAAGCTGTTTAATCCAGAGTGAATCCCACCATGTATATTCAACACTGCTGGCATCTTCAAGCCTGTTTTGTAGAGAATGGGTGGAGGTACACTTGAGCCTTGTTTGGGCAGAAAAAAGATATAAGGAATAAGTGAGCCAATTAGTTTTTTGTCAGATTCACTATTTATATATTTCTGTCCAAAAAAAAAAAAAAAAAAGGAAAAGCCACAAACCAAAACGCAACAAGAAGTCCATCCAGCCGTTGCTGGCTGGGGCAGTTCTGGCCTGAAGGGCCTGAAGCCGAAGAAGAGGGGCACCAGCGGTGGGGGGGCTGCTGCCCCCCAGGGCCCTCCGGCACGCTGGGCTTTCCCCCTGTGCCCTGCGTGCTCCCCACTGGTGTGCCCTTCTGAGCTGCCCCAGGTACAGGCAAATTCAGCAGCTGCTCAAGGCACAGATCCACCTCCTGGCTGCCTGATTTACCCATGCCCTGGCCATGGGAAAGCTGGCTATATCGCGTCCCAAAAGGTGGGGTTGGCGGGGGGCACATCTCTAGCTGCTCACAGGAGAGCCAGGGGGGCGGACGAGGAAAAACGGCTGCACTGGGTGATGCTGTGTGTGTCCTGCCTGGCTGGGAGCAGGTCTCCTCCTGCCTTCCCCCACTGGTGTCCCTGTGGGTTTTGCTGGTCTTCGGACGTGTGGTCCTGAGTGGTGCTGGTGCCCCTGCTCAAGGCCTTGCCTCTCTCCTCAAACACACACTGTGTTCTGGCATGCCAAGGATTTGTTCTCACCTTTGGGCAGTGAAATCCTATTTCATCTTTGTTTCTAATACTTCTTAATCCCCTAAAGAGAAGGACACAGGTCTCAGCTGCCTTATTTACTGGGGCAAGATTAAAGGGTGATTTGATTGTGCAGTGAGAAGTAATATGGTACTGTGAAGCTGTTGAATGTGTTGGTACGAAATGCAAGCATTGGAACCCTGACAAACGCAACACCAGAGTTTCAGGACAGTTTGCAGCTGAAACAGTGCATGTCATTGCCGAGTAGTATGCAGCAGCTCAGCACTGAGGGGAGCATGGCTTGATAAATCACAAAATATACACTGCTTGAATTCTTAACGTTAATAACTGTGTATCTGGGTTTGGTGTGGATTTTATGTTGTTTGCTTTAATATCCAGCATTTTTCAGCTGTTTCCTGACTAGCTGTTGGTGCCTGTTTGTGTACTGGATGAAGACCTAGTTACAGCAGATGTGTGGCTGCCGCCTTCCATGGGTACCTCCAGCCTTGCACTGTTCTAATTACAATTATAATCGCTCAGTCGATGTCAGTCAGATAGTAAAAGACAGCAGAGGAAATTTGTGCTTTTTACTACAAGTTTGCAACTTGTCTCACCAGGGGCACCATGGGCAATCTTTATTGGCCCCAGTGAGCCTTTTTCTCATTTCTCTTCATTCTCTGCCCCTGGAGGATGGTCACAGATGATCCTCACTGCACTGAGAGAAGCATTTACAGAACCAGTACTTCTTACCAGTGCTTGAGTGCTCTTGAACATGCTAGTTTTAGTGGAAAGAAAAAATTTTTAATGTTATGCTGCCTCCCGGTGGCTTTTTCGTTTATTTCTTAAAATCTGGCATTAGAACAGAAAATTAATTTGGGGCCGGGGCATAACTAACCAGGGCACTGCTGCCTTTTCTCTCACCCCAGTGCTGCTGGGGGGCATGTGGGGACAGGGGTCTGCAGGGGGTCACTGGTGGCCCCGGGAGGGACCCGGGAGGGAGGGAAGGGGGACAGACAGCCATAGGTGTCTCGGTGGCTTTGGCGGCGCCTGCTGCTGTTCTCGTCAGCCGTTAGCCCACACCCCAGAGAAGACGTGACCCATAGCACGGATGTATGGGAACACCGCAGTCCTCATGGGATCAAGCTAGCGGCCTATCTTTAACAGCAGGGCCCCCGCAGCCCTGGCCATGAGGAGCACCCCTGGTGCAGCCAGCGCCGGTGGGCAATGCGCCCAGCGAGCCCGATAGCGCCTGTCCCGCAGCCTGGGCTTGCTCCGGGGCTGTCCCGGGTCAGCTTGAGGGCATTCACTGCCCTCCTGCTCTCCCGCAGGTGCTAGTCCACGTGCTGTCAGCTCATCGACCTGCCCCTGTTGTTCAAGATCTGCTTTCAGATGGGGGCTGGCAAAGCTTCCATGAAATTCCTTCACAGCTTCCTCTCAAGGGTGCTCCGCAGCCCTTTGCTGCTCCACGGAAATCCGTGCTCAAAGCAAACCAGCCTGTACAGGGACCCCCGTGGCACAGCCTGGGCAAGCACTGGGTGTCCGTGGTGGGGGTCCCGGGTGGGGCTGGTCAGGGCCAGGGCAGCTGCAGGTGACCATCCCACGCGACCCAAGAGTCGTCATCTGCTGAATGTGTCTCAGCCCAACTTTGGGTACGACAGCAATTCAATCAGTCTACTACATTTGTGTATAGTTCATGCAAATGATATGCAAAATACCACCTTGCAAACAAACTGGTGGAAAAAATGAAGGCAGCAATGGGGAAGCGAGGTGGCATGGGTCCAAACTGGTGTGTATTAGGGACCTACAAATTGCAGTAGAGTTGTGAGAAGAAAGATGCTGAAAGTTTAAAACTTCAAGAATATTTGTTATTTCAAAAGAAGCAGAGAATTAAAATTGTAGGCATGGAATAAATGTAATGATTGATACATAAAGATGATAAGCTTATGCCACCCTTGCATTTCGCTAACGAAAAACAAAACAAACAGACCCACAAATGAGGTCATGTTTTATCTTTCTAGAATGTTGACCTTGAATGTAAGGAGCTTTTGTACTCCTGCACTTTTGTATCCTAACCCCTGAGCCTGAGTGCCCCAAAACATCTGCTGAATCTACATTAACAAACAAGGAAAAAGAACTATTTAGCAATAAAAAGCTAATAACTTTCTCAAACTTACTCGATCTTTTTCTTTAGAAATATATTGTACTGACAACAGCAGGCCTTAAATGTGCATGAGAGGATTATACTACAGTCTTCGATCAATTTGTTTAGGTCTTGTACTTTGGACTATATAATCATTAAAGCTGAAGTCGCAACCAGGTTATACTCAGTTATTTCTCATTTAGGTTACACAATATTTCTTTGCTGGACTGCCTTGCAAATACTTTTCTGCTTTGGAGAGGTCTGTCTCGCGGTGTGTTTTCCTAAAACAAATAGATACCAGGCTGTGCTTTGGAACAGAACTTCATTGATCTGGATGATTTTTTCACAGTAATGCAGTGAGAGTACATACATAGAATGCAATACGAGTGCAAGAGCGGTGAAGAGGTATTACTTATATGGGCTTACAACTTACACATGCTCATTAATTTCTTGTTTCCAAACCACAGCTTGAAAATTCAGTCTGATATAGCAATACTATTTTTAGCAGGACTGATTTGTTGAGGTAGCAGGTCAGTGTGTGAACTAGCTCATGCAAATCTTTCCATGGCTGTGCAATGTGTCCTATCAGACAGTCTTGGAGGGCACGGCTTCTGTTGCAGAGGATGCTAGCTCCAGGAAGGGCTGTGGTCTGCTTCTGTTTCCACTGCAGTTTTAGCCTTGTCTTCTAGTCTGTTTGCATTATTATTATTTTTCTTTCTTTTCTTATTTTCTGAAACAGTAGTAGCTAGCATCTGTGAAAATACAGAAGATATGAAGGGGAGCACACTGAATTATTCCTTTGTTGGTACGTTATATTCAGGGAGGGCAGCAAAACTAGTTGCTTCAGACTGATGCAACAGAAAACTGGCAGTTGGTGGGCAGCAGTGAAGGGTTCTGAGAAGTTGTGGAAGCTAGACGTTCGGGTCTGACACAAAAGGCAGTTGCTGCACAGAATTGGTCTGTATTTAAATGCATTTATTACTCTGTGGTATAGATATAACGGGTAGCTCGGATCTTTGTGTGCTTTATGCTCGTCTACATGCACCAGAAGTAACCTCCCCAAAACTGACACTGTATAAAAATGGTATTGTATTTGTATCTGGTCAGACTCGAAATGAGTTTCACATTCAAAGTGTCTCCCCAAGTACTTCCCAAGATTGCTCTTGCTGCCTCTTTTCAGCTCTCTGCCCTGCACCTGCTGAGGTAACACCAGTAGCATTCATGTGTTCATGTTTGGCACCCTGACCCCACACCTGAGAGGGGTCTTGTACCGTCTCAGCTGGTCTCCTCTCCTAGGAGGGCTCTGATAAAGTTGGCGTGATGTAGGTAATTCAGTGCTGAAGTCGATGCTTCAGAATTGCCCTGGGTAGATGGTGAATTCCATTCATTATTACCCTCACTGCTGTATATTAGGGTAGATTGCTGCAACAGTTCACTGGAGGACAAGAAGGCTGGCTGTGTGGGATGAGGAGATTGCAGTATCCAGAAGCTAAGCACTGAGTACATGCCTAAGCCAAAGGTGAATTCAGGGTAAGGACAGCACACAGAACCTATGTGCTCAAAGTTTACACCCATATTTGAGCTGTAGAAAGCTGTATGGCAGAAGGGGTGAAATATTCTGGAAGTGTGACAAAATGCTAAGAACAGCTCTGTGGTAGTCTGAGGTCTGGCCACGTCTTTCCCCAAGCTATTCGACAGTTCTGAAACAGTGAGAGCTGATCACACCAAGAAATCTGTCCTGAAAGCTCGTGTCTCTCCTGGAGTGGGACAGGGCTTTTTCCTCCCTGCCTTTTCCCTGTCAGTGCGTGCCTTCTTCCTCTGCTGCCTGAAATACAGCTCCTCGATCTGCGTTTTTCTTCTGAGCCTCAGAAGAGAGTCCCTGAGAAATGGGTGATCTGAGCTGGTAAAAAGAGGAAAGTAGGGTTTGTCCTAACTCTCCAGGAAGAAGCTAATACCATTTCTTTCCTCTTCAGTTGTGCTTGGGGGAGAGAGGAGGAAAAATCAGCTCAATGCAAAGGGAAGGCATTTTCTGTTCACGTCTGTTGGGTTATTTAACTAAAAAGCTGCTCTGCACACTCAGAGGAGCTCAGAAGGATAATGTGGGAGGAGCCTAAATTTTTTATCTTTAAAGCAGGACTCTTACACACTCCTTGTGTGTGAGAGCTTGTAACATTTCCTTAATGGAATTATTACCTATTTTATCTATTTCTCAATTCAGTCTGTGCAGAGGTGGTTACCTGTGGGAGATGGATAGAAATCTCTTCATCCAGAGAATAGCAGCAATTAAATCTAGTCTTTCAAATATTAGCTAGAAGCATATCTAGTTTTTTTTTTTTTTGCCACACCTGTTATTACACAACTGATTGATGTATGAGTACGCAATAAAGGGTGCACTCCTGCCAATGCAGTGTGTGTTTGTTTGAGAAATGAATGTGGATATATGTGGTTTTTGTCTGATGCTGTTTGGTATCTCTGTAAACCGGGATGTGTTTGAACAACTACATTATGATGATAAAGCTAATAGCTCCTGGATATTCAATACATCTCTTTGTCTTTGAGTGTCACTTTGCAGCAGCCCTTGGTTCACAAGACCCACCCAGTTCCTTTTTTTTTTTTTTTTTCCCCCAACTGCCTTTTTTCCTCTGAAGCCTTCCTGCTGGTTACTGTTCCAAACGCCAAAAAGAGGGTGACTGCAGTATATAAGCCTTGATGTTTAATCTGGAGTTAAAGTGCTGACTCTATGTGTTTTGAGTGCTTGAATGCCTTGCTAAAGAAATGTGTTTTCTCCCAGCATGGCAGAATAACCTCTGTGCAGAGTGATCAGATGAGAAATCACCTCCTGGGTGGGATCCAAACATAACATGGGATTAACTTTGCCCTATCTGTGTGTGCTGGCTTGTAGCTGTTAAGAGTCAGTGAGAGCACTTAATCTGATCAGTCCTGAAGAAAAGTTCACGTAGAACATGGGAGCTAAACTGCTGTGCTTCTGCCTCGCCTCTGCCCTTGTTGCATACTACATCTATACCCCCATTCCAGAGAACATTGAGGAGGGCTGGAAGGTGATGCTCGTAACCACTATGTTTCGGACCGTCAGGCATGCGGTGAGTTCAGTCCTCTCTTTGGTGCGGGATCAGGAGAGCACGCTGGCTTGGGGAGAGACAGGTACAGAGCAGAGGATGTTATCAGTGGCTCTGTGGGTAATAGATATATGGCAATACATGTGTAACACATATATAAGTTAGTATATAGGACAGTAGTATCTGAAATTGAGCATTGAACTTTGTGTAGCTGACTATAAAGAGACTTAGAAAAGGTTAACGGCACAGTCTTGGAAAAAAAGGACAATGAGATTAACTAGAGGTGTGATATATAATATGAATATGGATAGATAAATGCAAACAAGTGTATTTTGTGGTATGGTCCTTTGCAGCTGAAGCACTGCCCCTTGAACTTTGTGTGTCACAGAACCTGTATATCGAGCTCCCTCAGAAGTGTTTTGTTGGATGTCAGCAGACGGAAAGCTAGAGTACTTCTTGAATGCTGTTACCTTTGTGGTTTCTTAGAAATCTACTGGTAGCATGAGCCTAAAAATAAACAAAGCTATTAGAGGGGTGTTAAAGTTAGAGCATGAAGAAATTACACTTTTTTTTTTTTAAACTGATGTGAACTAACCATAATTTGGCTTTAAAAAAAAAAAAAAAAAGGTTTCTGGCTAAGCAGCACAGAACCATATGCTGCAGTCTGGAAAGGAAGTGGTAGTATACCCTGTCTGCAGTTACACGGTAATATTTACTGACAGTGTGGTCCTTATGTTATTCCATGCTATTTTTACATATTACATCCTTGGCTCCTGCTTCATTTCAGTCATGTTGTGCAGCTATTTCATACGTATTTAAATAATTTGCAAACCTCTACGTGAAGCACAAGTAAGTTCTGTAGTTCCCACCTCTGAAGTACATTGCATTCAGAGCTGTTTTGAATCCAGCCTGCACCTAACGTGCAGCCATGGCTGCAGCAGTGTGACCACACTAAAAACAAGGTCGAAGATGAAGGTTAGGGTGGAGCAGGGGTGCGCAGTGTTGCAGACATCTTTCTGGATGGCTGCAAACATTTGGAGGCTGCTTTTTTCTCCACCATAAAAATCTGTTGAAAGGAGGCTTTAAGGAGCCATGGGAGAGGTTTCTAGTTTTGCTTGACAGGTGCTCCTGAAATGCTTGCTTGCTGTGGACCCAAACTCTCGGGCTGTGCTTAAAAGTGCATGATGATGAGTCAAGCTGGGCAGTGGTTTTCAGTCATGTTCTGTCACCAACTCTTTCATTTCTGCATTTCTTCTCTGCTTCCCACTGGTAGTACAAGAATTCTTAATTGATTCCTAAGGGTGGGATTAATCAGGTGTTGGGAAAATGCTTGAAAGCTGTTTTCTGTTGTGAAAGAGTACAAAATCATATAACATCATTTTCAAATACAAAGCTGTTGGTTTCTGTAAGACTTTTGATATAGGGACAATCTGCTATTCACCTATTCATTTTTGTCAGAAGCAGCATTCATCTGTTAATTATGTCACTAATGAAATGTGCCAGTGGTGGGTATCCTTAATGCATCTTCAAAGGCTGATGCATGGCTGTGCACACACAGAAACAGCGTGCTCACTGGAAATGGTTCGCAGGCCCCTGCAGAGCACCTGGGCTGAGCGCTGTGTCTGTGGTGGCTGGGGTGTGCCAAGCAGGGTGGGCTTCCCCCCATCCCCAAGCTCGGCTGTGGGGAGAACAGTGGCGTGTGCGGAACAGCCGTGCACCTCGCTGAGGGAAGAGGGGCAGCTGCTAAGCATGTAAAGGCCCTCCTGGCAAGTAGCCCATGCTCGTACAACAGCACGTTCATGGAACTGAGCATTACCTCTGCCAGCTTTTGATATGCTGGCTTGCTTCTTCCCCTTCTAAATCTTCTTTTGGAAGTAGCCTGTGAAAAAAAAAAAAAAAAAAGTCTATAGATAGTTCATTTCTGTAGCAAAGCTTTGTGCCTGGTCATTTGGTCAAACCTGTAGCCTTCAGCACAGCAGGGCTAAGTGCTCAGGAAGGAGATGCAGGCTCTCTCAGTGTTGGAGAGTTTTGTGTTTTCACTTTAAAATGGAATTGGTGTCTTTCGTGGCTGTTGCATTAGCTGCCTGTTAAACCTAAGTCTGCTATCAGTAGCAGTGGTGTGGAGCAAGCATGTTTTATAACTGTGCTCAGATCTCAAGCAGAACCATAATCCTGTGGGGCTTTGACAAAGATAGCTTCCCTGGAGTTTTTAAGATGTCTGTAAAGCCTCCTAAATACATTCTGAATGGTCATCCGATTACAGGGCAACAATTTATAATCACTTAATTGTAGCTCTGGATTTGAAGAGACCACCTATTTTAGTCTAAATCCCTCAGTTTGGTTTGAGGAAGGGCTGCCACCATCAAAAACTCCTTCCCTGGAGGGTCTCCTGTTGAAACTCCCAAGGTGATATACAACAAAAGCTGTCAAATAGC
Organism: Cygnus atratus; assembly: GCF_013377495.2. Classification (NCBI taxonomy): domain Eukaryota; kingdom Metazoa; phylum Chordata; class Aves; order Anseriformes; family Anatidae; genus Cygnus; species Cygnus atratus. Next base: position 26,036,543 of record NC_066370.1, on the reverse strand, counting down.
AGATCTCAGTCCTCCTCCTCCTTGCTTTAAAAGGTACCTGAGAGCTGTCTAGATTCTGAGCCAAAGTGTGCAAGCTTCTCTGATTTTGGGCTTCCTGACCCAGACTCCCAGTGCTGTCAGAGGGTTCCATCATGTGGGGTCTTCACTCTCTGGAAGGTGTTCGCTCTCTACATCGGCACCGTTCTGTGGATGAACAGCTGATGTGCATAAAGCCTGCGCTGGTTCCAGGCCTCTTTTTGAAATCTGTGATTTCAAAATCAGCATTGCAGTGGGTACTGGAGTTCCCCAAAGGCAAGTCAGAGGCTCATGATTAGATTTTGCAGCTGGTTGACATGTGGAGGATTTCAGGCAGGTGTGGTTTCACTGGTACAACCAGCCTGTGTCACGCAGGACATTCCACTTGTACAAATCCTATTACAGAAGAGAGGCTGGTAATGTCTCAGTTTGCATATTTATGTTATAACAAATCAAGCCTGCTTGCTATGTAGGTGGGGAATAGCCTTTGAGAATAAACTGGCTGTTTTCTGTGGTGGTAACAAAATTCTTCACGTTTTCAGGCAGTACCGTATGCACATAATATAAAATGTATGCACTGTAGAAATTGCAAGACATCTTTCGTCATAGCTAAATGTTTCCCTAGCTGCAGCACTGCAAAATCCCCCAAAGCTTTCTCCATTATTTGTCTTGCTGCTCAGAAGCAGTGAAATCCTTATTTGAGTTCCGTACAGCCCATCTCACAAAAATTGCCTGGCTTCATACTCAGCTGTCAGAATGCTTCACCTGGAGGGGTGCCTCCACCTGAATTATTACCAGTTCAGATGAGTAAGACTTTAAAAGTAATGTTAGGCTCTCTGCCTGCCAAAGCACAACCTGTCTATAAATAAGTTTTTCGTGTGTGTTCTTTTTCTTTGCTGTCATGTAAGGACCTCAACATGAACAACAAAAATGAACTTGCTACCTGTGGTAGAAAGCAACTGTGAAAAATGCTTTCTAAGGCATAAGGAACAGGAAAAAAAACACTAAAGTGGTTGGTTTCCCTCTTACCCTGCAACATGCATTAACCTCGGATCTGTGACAATGAGAATTTTCAGATGAAAGCATGATTTCCTTTTGTCTTTCATTTCTGAGGGAATTTCTACCATCGTGTGGGAGTCTTGCACAAGCTCAGAGGAATTACGACAGAATTCACTTTGACCCGTATATTTAATTTTACAAGATGCTAATCCTAAGGGAAAATACTACAACTAAGACATACTTATGTAAACTGTGTAATCTCTATCGATAAAAAAGGTGCAGTTTTGGCATGTGTATGTATCTGTCTTCATTGAGCTTATAAAATGTAGAAAATTATGATTTTATGTATGTATATAACCATTTACAACAACCGTAATCAGGAAATAAGACCATATTCAATTCCAATTTATTACTATGGCTTGTATGGTATGAAAACAGTACTAAATCTTTGCTTTTGAAATAGGGAACATCTTATGAGGAAAGCAAAACATTCTGAATATTGTAAACTTATAGCACAAAACTGCAAATGCTGTTGTTTCCTCACAGAAAGCTAGTCAAAGTTATCAGTGCAATTATGGGATTGTTTATGCCTGTTCAAACAAATAATTTTTGACCTGAAACTTAGGTGAGTTCTCCTATTGTCACAGAACATCAGCCTTTCACTTTTCAGATGTTTAACTAGAATATGTACAAGAGCAGTGCATGTTAAACCAAAAGGTAATAATGTAAATTAGTATGAAAATTCTAATTTTGCTTGAAATGAGAAATCTGAGTTCTTAGTTCACTTTCAGATATTCAGATAGCAAATGGCTTTCAAGCAAATTTAAAATTGTATTCTTTAATACACTTTGTTTGTCTTAAATAAAACCCAACAACAACAAAAAACAACAAAAACCTCCTCCTTAATGTATTAGATAATATAATTCTCCCTAATATGATCTTTAAACAAAAATTTAAGCATCTTTCACAGTATAGAAAATGAAGCCTTTATTTTTTTTCATTGTGACATTATTCTTTTGTCTTTTTTTGTATTTCCAGGATACATTTCAAATATCTTATAAGCAATGTGAGAAGTAAGTTTCTTTAAAACACCATTTAATCTAATGAAAAAAAAAACAATTTTTTTATAAAATGAGATTTATGTATCTTCTAACTCTGGCCACATCTGTATTTGTAGCAATTCTCCCAAGGCAGCTGTGAGGAAACGTGGCACCTCCTTTGGTGTGCAACTGGTTTTGGAATGAGTAGCTGATCTGCATTTCTGGCACAGTTGTTAGCAAATGCCATTAGGAATGTTTTTGCTTAGATTCACTCTCATATACAAAGGATTGAGTACAATTAAAACCAACACAATTCTTGAGAAATGTTTTAAGTTCAGGCTATAAAATAGTCTGTGAATAAGAGGATTCTGAAATGTTTTAATCCATGTCAACTGTCATGATATTAGAGAAGCCAAAGGTGATAAATATGCTTTTGGAGCTTGCAGATTGCCTGCAGATTTCCTTGTTAGGGTTTGGGTTTTTTTTGTTTTGTTTTAATTTTATTTAGCATTTTAAAATAATTGTTATCTAATCTAGAATCATAGAATTTCATAAGAAATGTTTTGGAACATGACTTTCAAAGGAAGCTGCTGTAACAGTATTAAGGGTTGGCAGATCCCAACTCCCTGGATCACATCATTTTTCTTCTGTTAGGAAGTTTCTGTGAAGTCTGTTTGGAAAGCTTTCCCCGCCCTTCCCATAGCCGCTGCACACAGGCACTTTGACCCCCCTGCTTTTCCCACCTTGGAGGTGCCAAAGGTTCCAGCCCTGCCGTACAGCCAAGCTAGGGTCAAGAATCCTGGGAAAAAGAACCTTTCTAAAGGCACTAATCTTACGGATATTCTCAAGACTAGTGCATTTATTGGGCAAACAAGTACTGGTTAGCATCATCCTAATTTCCCCTCTTGGTGCAGGTTTCTCTGCTGGCCTGGTGGAATTTCTCTTCTGGTCAGAGACTTTGTGGGAATTCATGGTCTGCACTGACACAGGCTGCTCATTGAGCAGACCCTTGTATTGGGTCTGGGGAGACTTCAGTTGATTCTGCTTTCTTCCAGATCCTCTGTCATGTCCTTGTCCATCAAGGCTTCTAGTCAGCTCATCCCATTTCATACCTGGTGCCTTAACAATGACAAGCAGCCATGTCCCCCAAGCTGCCTTCCAGGCACTCCTGGAACTGAGTTTCACGTGGAAATAGCAGGAGAGAAGGGAGTTGAACAGCTTGGACTGGGCAGCATTGACAGTCTGAGACAGTAACTCCTCTGAGTCAGCAATGTTTGGCTTAGGGACTTCTGCAGCAACTTTATACACTTGTGCAACATTAAGTGGCTTTACGGAAATGTGACCTTGGAATGACTAAGACTGTGTTTAAAATACTGTTTTCTCTTCTCTTGGGCTTTAGGCTGAGGTTGCTGATCGGCTGGGTCTGATGCACTACATGGAAGTTCTGTCGCTGATCACAGTTGCTGAATATGTTGCACCGACCTCTGATGAGAACATCACCGTGACAGACACAGAGTTCAGCAACGTGGCCGTCCGTCTGTATCTGCCCAGGAAGTCAGCTGGTGGACTGAGGAGGGCAGTGATCTACTTTCATGGTGGAGGATGGTGTGTAGGGCAGGCGGGTAAGCTCTGTTGTTACTCAGGCTCTGGATGGAAGGTCTTGATGGCCCAATTGCAACAGAGAGGATTGGAGGCTGGTATTTCACCAGCTTAAATGCAGCAGCTTAGGAGAGGATGGTCATTGTCATGAGGAGGAGTATGAACCACTGGTTCAGTGGTCTACTTCTGTCATGGTATTTTACATGCAGATACTAGCATGGTTAGGGCGTATTAGTTGGGGAAAAGAGCAAAACTGAGTATCTTCAGGGAAAAAACAAACAAACAACAACAACAAACCTCCTCTCCATGTAAGGATAAAAAAAGAAATGGAAATCAAATGGGGATGCAGTGACTAAAGGTCTTTGGTTCCCAGTAGCTTGATTTCCAGGAGCTTCCCCATACCTCTTGCTCAAGGAAGGGCATGGGGTATTTATTGTCCCCTGAAATCTATTTTAGGGAGTTTTGACATATCAGAAGTCATCTATTACTTTATCTTTCATTCTCATGAATGTGCTTCTAGGAGGGCAAGCACGTTTCTTGTGCTTCAGTTACAATTGTGCTGTCAATATTCATCTCATGTTCGGTGTTCTTCCACATTAATTCCAACAGGGTTTTCTAAAATGTTTTAATTGTGTGCTATGCTTTAGCTATTATTATTTCGTGGGAATGTTTCATGATCCATCTCAAGCCCAGTCACGTTCTCCCCTAGAGCATATCCTCTGCTTTGCCTCTTTGCCGTAGTTCAGTGCTGTACATAAATGGACAAGTTATCATCATTGGCCATCACCCAAACTGGCATCAGAGCTATTGTAGATATGGCTGAAGTTTCCAACAACCAAGCCATAGCTCACTTAAGTTGTTGGGCTGCTTGTTTCTTGTGTTGTGTAGTGCTTGGAGATTTAAATAATGTATAGTATATTTTTTCCATGCTTAATCCTATTGGATAGCATTCAAGTGATGGCTGGATCTCTTCTCCAACTCGTGCTTTGAGATAAACCCACATGTCACAGTCACATTATGCTGCTGCAGAGTCACCTGGAAGTTTCTGCCAAGAGGAACATGCAGCTGTATATGTATTTGTTCTTAAATGCACTGCTGAGAGATATTTTAAGTGACTCATTTCATTTCAGGCATGAAATCCTATGACCTTCTGTCAAGGTGGACTTCAAACCAGTTAGATGCTGTGGTCGTATCAGTCGAGTAAGAGATTCTCCCTCTAGATTAAATGGGGGTTTGGAATAAGTTAATCTATTTCAATTTAATTTTGCAATGTATTTTATTTTGATCATGTGCTTTCCTTCTAGTTTTAAGTATTTGTAAACAAAAGCTGTCAAGGTTGAAGTGGTGAATTGTGATTGGTGGTTATTTTGGATATTGCTTTTTGATGTTGGGTGGGTAATAAATCCTGTCTCCAGGATAGACGGATAATTCCCATTGCTGTAGGCACAGACAAATAGCAAGCATTCACTAGCTAGGACAGATGCTAGCTGTTCTTTCTGTTTTTATTAACAGCAGGAAGTAACATCTGCAGTGTTTGATCTCCTTGCTCTTTTGTATAAACAGTAATACTAAAATCATCTGCTTGGTATTCACTAGTAACTTTTAAAATAGGATTTTAATTTTAGGTCATTCTCAAATAAATGATATCAGATAGCTTTTGTGTTGCTGGGCAAACCACCTGAGCAACATCTCTATTGATTACAGCTGTGTGCAAAGAGAATAATAGTGCAGGTAATTCAAGATACCTTTCTTGAATTGCTTTTGTTGCTGCAGATTTCCTGCTGCACTAGTAAATATGCTTGTCCTGCTAGATCCTGTTGTTGCTGTCATAATTACATTGTCTATTTAAGAAAAAGGGTTAACAAGCACTCCATTAACTTCTTAAAGCTGGTCTATGCTCCTACTCCAGTTTTGATAGGAAACAAATCATTCAGCTGAGGAATTATTCCTTCTCTAAACCCCAGCATATATCGATAACGTTTTTGGACAAAAAGTGAAGGGCTGTGGGACCGTGTTTCAAAGAAGGGGTGTGGAGAGAACAACAGCCATTGCTTTACTGAGGCGAAGTCTGTCTGGTGGACTGAGGAAGGTGCCCGCAGTTACTTTCTGGCACCCCTCGGTGCAGCGAGGCAGGAAGCAGGAGCGTGATGGTGCCCAGAGCAGGTCACGGCAAGCAGCCTGTCCCCAACCAAGGACCCTGCTCTGCTCTGCACCAGCATGGGCAGCTGTGGGCACCACAGGAGGAAAACTGTATTCCCCACTCCTTTACAGAAGCACTTCCCTGCCGAGTAGAAGATTTGGAGGCATCATAAGGCAGGTTGTCCCAGCCTCTCCGGTGCTGCTTGCTTTCCTTTTGTTGTTCAGATTCTGAAAGTTGTTCAGAAATTCAAATTCTGGTGTGAAGTGGTGCAGGAAAATGGTCCCTTCCCATTCAGCAGATTTGCTCCCGGTATGTATCACAGAACCATAGAATCATTCAGGTTGGAAAAGACCTCTAAGATCATCTAGTCCAACCTTTAACCTAGTACAGACAAGTCCACCACTAAACCGTGCTACTGAGTTCTACATCCACACACACGTTTCTTGAAGACTTCCAGGGATGGCGACTCAACCACTTCCCTGGGCAGCCTATTCCAATGCTGCACAATCCTTTCAGTAAAGAAATTTCTCCTAATATCCAACCTAAACCTCCCCTGGTTAAACTTGAGGCCATTTCCTCTCATCTTACCACTTGGTGCGTGGGAGAAGAGCCCAATCCCCAACTCTCTGCAACCTCCTGTCAGGTAATTGTAAAGTACGGTAAGGTCTCTCCTGAGCCTTCTTTTCTCCAAAATAAACAACCCCAGCTCCCTCAGCCTCCCTTGTAAGACTTGTTCTCTAGACCCTTCACCAACTTTATTGCCTTTCTCTGAACACAGCACTCGAGGTACAGCCTCACCAGAGCTGAGTACAGGGGTACAATTGCTTCCCTAGTCCCACTGACCACACTATTTCTGACACAAGCCAGGATGCTCTTGGCCTTCTTGGTCACCTGAGGACACTGCTGGCTCAGGTTTAGCCAGCTGTTGACCAATACCCCCAGATTCCCTTCTGCTGGGCAGATTTCTAGTAACTCTTCAGGCACTTTCCAGCCACTCTTCCCCCAGCCTGTGGCACTGCATCGGGTTGTTGTGCCCCAAGTGCTTTGTTGAACTTCATACAGTTGGCCTTGGCCAACTGTATCATTTTGCATTAGAGTGACTAGAGTAAATTTTACTGATTTTTTTCCCCTTTATTGCTTTCCTGAGCAAAAACAGCTGCAGGAAAACACTAGAGTTGCTTACTTTTCACAGGCCAGCAGAATTTACTGAGTTTTAATAAGTTACACCTCTATGATTCCACTTACATGTACATTTTTTTATTACAGTGCTGGGCCACAGCCCTCTAGGAAGATGTCAGGCTGCATACACGCAGAGAACAAAGCAGCACTCTCCACCCCATGCAGTGTAGGGTTTGAGCAGTAAGAAATGGTCAGAGTTGGAATGCTAAAATGAAATAATAAGAGAGTACTTGTCAAGAAGAAATGGAAAAGCTCTACATACCAGTTGCCTAACTTTTGCCAATTCCTTAGAAAAGCAAAGGAGTTTTTTTAGAAGGGTTTTTCAGGAAGATATCCATTTTGTGCGTGTTTATGGGGAGATCCCCATCAGAACTGGAAAAACAAAGCAAACCAAAAAACAAAACATACTTGGCTCATGAAGGCTGATACTATGAACTAGCTGAAGATGAGTTGACTTTACAACACAAAACACAGTGATATAAAAAAATGAAAAGATGCATAGAAAGGTACAACATACTCAAAGTGATGTTCTGGGAAACTGATCATCACAGAAGTGTTTTTGATGGTGCACAGCAGGGCTGCAATAAAAGGAGATTGCAACAGTGAGACTATAAAATGATTAGAATCTGTAGAGTATTTTTGCTGTTTGGGTTGGAAAAGAATGGAGATGGCTGTATGGGAGGAATCTGCTTGATGCAGACATCTTTATGTAAGACCCTGAAGCAGGTCCAAATCCAACATTGTTGATGTTATTGAATGATACTGAAAGTTATTGGATGTTCTTGCTGTGTGGGGAGGTCCTGGGGAATATTTGTTAGAAGGAGAAGAGTTTTTAGACTTAGAGGTCTGCTTAGATATTTAGCGAAGCGTAAGGAGAAAAAGGCAGATTGTTGTTATTTTTATTAGATGCAGCATTTTTAGGAGTAAACTGTAGGATAAAAATATCCTAGATATTTTTAGAGAGAAAACACAACTCCCTCCACAAATCCATGTGGGTATTTCATGGAAATCAATAACAACATAAAATGCTTTCCCCAAGTATCTCCAGTATTCACAGAAGCAAAATGGTTTGGGTTGGAAGGGACCTAAAAGATCATTTAATTCCAGCCCCGCCATGGGCAGGGACACCTCCCACCAGACCACGCTTCTCCAAGCCCCATCCAGCCTGGCCTTGAGCCCCTCAATGAATGGGGCATCCACAGCTTCTCTGGGCAACATGTTCCAGTGCCTCACCACCCTTGTAGTAAAGAATTTCCTCCTAATACCTAATCTAAATCTACCCTCTTTTAGTTTAAAACCATTATCCCTTGTCCTAACACAATACTCCCTGATAAAGGAGTCCCTCTCCATCTTTCTTGTAGTCTCCCCTAAGGTATTGGAAGACTGCTATTGAATAACCCATTTCTGCTTGTCTCAACAGTTACAGGTTGGCACCTAAATACCATTTTCCAGTTCAATTTGAAGATGTGTATTCAGCGACAAAGTTCTTCCTCCAAAGCAGTGTGCTCTCCCAGTATGGGGTAGACCCAAACAGGGTCTGTGTTGCAGGAGACAGTGCAGGTGGCAACTTAGCTGCAGCTGTGGCACAAAAGGTAAATGTCTTGTTTTCTAGCTCAAAACTTTTTTTTTTTTTAATTTCATGACTAGTTAGAAAAGGCAGAAAACAAAACAAAACAAACGAACAAAAAAAAAAAAACAACACACCAACCAACTCTGCTTATAACAAGTGGACCTCCCAGATATCTTTCACGGTTGGTGTAAATGGGTTGCCATGCAACAGGCAGAACTATAAGGTTTCTGAGTTACCAATTAGACAAAGTTACTTTATTCATTTAATGGCATCAAACCATCCTTAAGTAAATTTTAACTGGCTTAGGTTTATTGTTCGGACAGGGAATTTGAGAAATTTGACTCATAGAGCTAAATAATAGCAGGGGTGAAAAAAGACAATGTTAGTGTCATTTGATCACAAGCAGTTTCAGTGCCTTTTGCACTTCTTATTCAAGTTTATATAAGTCAGTATGATATTGTTATTCTTGAAGTTGTTCAGATTGTAATGAATCTTGCCTGGAGAGCTTATGAACTGTGTGAAATGGTTAAATGAGCTTTAGAAATCTGCAACTTTTAAGCTATAGGAATAGGAATTTTCTATATTTACAGAAAATTTAGAAAAAGTGTGTTACTACTTAGGAAAATATCAATACTTCAGAAAGTCTCAATGCTTCAAAAATAATGTTAAACACTGTCCTTCAGTATAAGAAATGAGATGAAATTATATTTAATGTTTGAGAATTTTTAATACAACATTCTGTTTTAGGTGAGCTGCCTATGAATTTAGAATTTCCTTTAATTTATCATGTTTTAACTGGCAATCTTATTTTTCTTACCTTGTAAAATGTGTGCCTTAATTCTCTACTTTGAAGGTCTTATGTCAGTGACAGAATCAACTCTTTTTAACTGACTTTGTGTAATTATTATTATATTCTTTTTACAGCTGCTAGAGGACTCTGAAGTCACAACTAGACTTAGAGCACAAGTTTTGCTTTATCCTGCTCTTCAAACCCTTGACCTGAATTTGCCATCTTACCAACAAAATGAAAACGGCCTGATTTTACCCAAATCACTTATGGTCAGGTTCTGGAGTGAATATTTTACTTCTGATTCATCTCTCAGGGAAGCAATGGCCTCTAACAGGCATGTCCCAGCTGAATCAGGCCATTTGTTTCAGTTTGTAAACTGGAGTAATTTGCTACCAGAAGAGATGAAAAAAGATTACGTTTACACCAGTCCTGTTTTTGGAAGCTCCAAGATTGCAAAAAAGTACCCCGGGTTTCTGGATCCGAGAGCGGCCCCACTGCTGGCCGAAGACACCAGGTTACATGGGCTGCCCCCTACCTACGTCCTCACATGCGAGTACGATGTCTTACGGGACGACGGAGTTATGTATGTCAGTCGCCTCAGGGCAGCAGGAGTTCGAGTCACACATGATCATGCCAAGGATGCTTTCCATGGGGCTCTGATGTTTGTATCAAGTCCAACTAGTTTACCTGTAGGGAACAGGTTGAGAAAAAGATACACTGAGTGGTTAAATGAAAATCTGTAACTTGAGAAGGGTGTTTGAGTATGCCTGGCTCATCACGGGTGAAATTGAGATGTGTAGGAAAATGAAGACGATGTGAGTTTTGGGGTGTGATTGCCATATTCATTTTGTTGCCCTGCAGTGTCTGCATTACAGCATTTTTCATCATCTCCGGCAGGAAAATTAGTTTGATTCATCCTACGTGTTCTTTCAGTGTTTTCTTCTGAGCTTAGAACGAAGTGACTGCCCTAGGATTTCTCTCCTGGCCAAGGCCAAAAGGGTTGTTGTGCCTGACCCTGTCTCTGCACAGCTGCCTGGGCTTGAGGAACCCCTGGCTGAGCTCCACTGCTTACACTGCAGGCTCGGCTGGTGCGGAGTGTAGGACTTGAGGTTGGTTTTCTCATTTCTTCCTATTGCAATGTCGTGGCAATAGGCTTGTGCAAATGTGCAGTGTAAACCTTTGCACACAAAAGGCGATCAGAGGCCACTTGTTTCCTGTCCCCTTATCCATGGGGCATGCTGGCGAGGACCCTGTGCTGCTGTCGGCAGGTGGTGCAAGCAGAGGTGCAGAGACCAGATCTCATGAAATAAAAGGCAACTGCTTGTGAAACCCTGTCCACTGCACATGTCTGGTGTTTGTGCTGTTGTCTCTGCAGCACAGCTCAAGTTAAGCGCTAGAAAACTGAAGGGGATAGCTGTGATAGAGTGCAAATGTTAAAAATGTGCATCAGTCTTACTCAGTAATTACCTTCATTAAGCTCTGTACTAGAAGGAAATAGTGTAACAGAACAGCACTGGATGCCCATCAGATAAAGAAAGACTGCAAAGATCCTAGCCTTAAAGTAACACTGCTGTGTAATTATGTTCTACTTACTAAACACGGATAATTAGAACACATAATACTTAAAGCTGTTTAGTAACTTTTGCATATGAATTTTCAAAAATGAAATTAACTTAGCAGTAATGTAGGCTTGAAGAAATACAATTTAGTTCTGTCTTGAACAAATATCCTCAACAGAAATGTGTTCTGTATTAAACATAAGTACAAAAAGTTGCGAATGATGAGTGCACATATTGATTAGCTATTGATTTTAGGTTGATTGCAAGATACCAAAAAATACTTCTAGCATCCCGTTTCGTCTTTTGTGTAAAAGATATTGAATCTGCAAGAATACTGTGTTGTTGTTTGTTTGTTTGTTTCCAACTGCGTATGCAGCCTGTTTAGATGGAATTGTCAGATTGCTGTATTTTTTTCATCTTTATTATGTTGAATATAAAAATTAAACTTTTCTGATTGCAATGTACTTCTTGTCACTCATGTATTCCTTTTATTGGAAAAGAATAACAAACTTCCTTTAGTATACACAGTAAGGTAGAGTATTTCCAGCACTGCAAATGTCAGTACGATTAAACAAGTTGGCTTTTATTCAGTTAGGTGATCCTTTCTCTGAGTCTTGCTGTTTATTCTTACTGTTTTATTCTTTCTTCCATATAAGCAGCAAAAAAAGACTGGCTTAAGAGATCATTTACAGAGGGAAGTTACTTCCTTTGAGTCAGAGGGGGATGTGCCCAAGCCCAGGGTGTGGATTCAGGCATCCGTCCCCACCTTACGGTGCTGTTGCTGCATTTTGGCTGTGTTTTCCTTTTCCATGGGCACCGCTGTGCTGGGCCCCTGGAGCCCTGTGCTGCATGGGGGGATTCCGAGCGAGGGTCTGGGTGCCCGAGGCCTGCTGCCCGCATCCCGAGCCTTGTGGTGCGGCTCTGGCGCAGGGCGGCCTGTTGGGAGCTGCCGGAGGAGCTGCGGCTGCGGAGCCTTGCCTCCGCTCAGTTTCTTTGGGCAGTGCTCACGAGAGAAGAGACGTAGGGAAGCGATCAGCAGGGGAGGCAGGTTGGCTATCAGCAGGTGGTTATCAGTGAAAAGGGAACGTGGAGAGGCAGTGGAGAAGGGGGAGTTGTCCCTTAATGCAGCGTGGTTAAACGTGGGGAGTGCGAATGTGCAGGCATCAAGGAGATAAAGCAGTAAAGGTGTTGGCAAGGAGATGAGTGAGACACCTCTAGAAATGATCGTTCTTACCTTTGGGAAGGCTTTGTGCCTGCAAGGTAGGAGAAAAACTTGTTCTAAACAAGAGAGCTAGCAGTGTTACCAAACTTGCCGTGGATGCTTTGGCTGGAATGTGCTGGGAGCAAGGAGAGAGCGAGGCTCCCCTTTAAGGGCTAAGGGCTGACCATGGTACTGGGATGGCCTGGTCTAGTTCCCACTAACAGTGGCGAGCCTCGTGCTGGCTGCAATGCCAGCAGAGGACAGAGCGCGCACCACGGCTGTGCGGCACCCTGCGGACAGGGAGCTGCCCCGGCCACATATCCCAGCTGCTGCACACTGCTCTGGACACAGCTACTTTGGCAGCAGCAAAAACTGCTGCAGAGACACATTTTAATCCAGGTATGCCGTATTGGCAAGCCTACTGGAAGCCGATGTGAGTACAGAGGCCGATATGGTTAGCCCCTGTAACTAACAGCTTTGTGAAGTCTGTGGCCTCAGGATAATCGGGACTAGGGAACTGTGCTCAGAAACAGAATGAATCTATACAGTGTTCATAGATGCATTAAACTGGGACAAACATGGAAAAACAGTGATATTAAGACTAAAACAGTGATATTAAGCATATTTTCTCTGTTTAACAATTTTTTGAAATGTATTTTTCTTTGAGATTATTTTTCTTTCCTGTACTTTTTTTATGCTCATAACACTGAGGAATAAAGCTATGAAAAATGAATACCCCCCCGTGCAACAAATCCGGTGTATTCACAGCCAGAAGGGCGGAGCTGTTTGTAGTCAAAGGCAGTGGCTTTTGTATTCCTGGTCCTGAAACTGGTGGTCACACACATATGAAGAGTGTTCATCTTCCCTGAAAATTGCTTTAGCATGGAGCAGTTGCGCGTGACTCTATTTGCAAACGCACCCGAGTTCGCCTGTTTGCGCATGCAAATCCTGGGCAGCAGCAAGTGTATGTACATTTCTGGAAGTTTGTCTTTATTGTTCTGTTACTATTTCTTTGGAGTTGTGCTGCCACATAGAAGAAGAAACACTTCATTCAGACTTTTCAGTGCAGCAGCAGTTGCCTGAACGTGCAAAATATTTAGAAGCTGGTAAGTGAGAAGGAAATACTATTTATCAACCACTCGGGAAATTTTAAAGCAGTTTTTTAATGCTTAAGTATTAGCTGACTTACTGGACTTGTCTTCAGTGAAAAACTAGAATACATTTTTCTATCCCAGATACTAATCAGGTTAGTAGTTGCTAACCTCAAAACTACTACCAAAGAAAAGGAGACAACAAGAAAGAAGAAGGTAGAATTTTAATTAGCCAAATCATGTTTCTCTCCCAATTGAAAATAATCATAGTGATATTCAGGCTCTTTCACTGTGTTTATCAAGATCTTGCATTTAACTTTTCTGGGATTTCCTTTTTTTTTTTTTTTTTTTGGATTTATTCACAAGACCTTCCATTACATGCAGTTGTCATTTATGCTTCATCAAAAAGAAATAGTTATGTGTATGATACGTATAGGTGATATGTTATACATATGTACCATATGGTACAGAGGAGGGGAAAGGTTCCAGTTTCAATCTCCCGTGCAGCAGCTGAGGGCAGCAGGTGCCCCTTCCTCCCCTTCATGGACAGGGGTCAGCAAGAAGGGCTTTGTGGCTTGGAGGGAGCCAAAGAAAGCTGTGTTAGACTTTTCGAGGCATACTTTGTTAATAAAGATCTATTCCTTCAGAGAACAAAATCTAATTGAATAATTGAGGCAATTTCATGTCTTTCCTCATTTTCACACCCTGGATATAATTAGTACAATTCCAAATAACAGATGGCAAAGTGCTAAGGGGGGCTGTTGCTTACGAGATGTGCATTATGGAAGCACTTTATGCAAATAACATTCTACACACAATCATAACACTGCGGGTTTGCTCATGTGTTCCTGTCGTAAAAGCAGAATTGCATCTAGATCATCCACAGGAGTGGGTTCATTTGGGTTTTATCTGCTTATTGCACTTGCTGCGTGTCTGCCCGCAGCAATTGTAGAGCAGGTCCGTGCCCGCCGTCCCCGGGGTGCTGTCTGGGGCTGGCAGCTGCAGGAGCCTGCCGTTGGGCTCGCTGCTGGGGTCAGCCTGGTGTGCTCGGCCCTCCCTTGCCCTTAGCACAAGCACGCTGTCAACCACCTGTGCTCCGTGCCTCCCTCAGGCGTTAGCGGCTTGCTGCTGCTTCCTAGGCCTGGCACCTGCCTGCACTCCAGCATTGTGACCCAGCTGCTTTCACGAGCCGGAGAGCACTTGTCCATTGTGTCTTCAAGCCAATGGTGAAAAAAAATGTAACTTCTGGTTCACAGAAATGGCTTCAGAAGGCTCCTGTAGTATAATGCTCCCTGTGCTTGGGTTAATTAGTCACCTATCAAATATACTACACTATGAAAATGGTTACAGGGTTTGGCCAACACTGCAGCAGGCTAGCTCTCCTGCTGTAACTCCTGGTGTTTTTACACCTGAACATGCAGCCAGATACAGCAGCTCACCTCTTTGAACAGTGTCTTTAGCAAAGCCTCAGCGCTGCAGGAGGGGGCTGGCACAGCTCAGGCACCGGCTCTGCAGGTCCGCGGGTGCTGTGGCGCTGGGGCTGGCCTTCAGCAGAGCCTGAGGCCTGGAGGCTTTCCAGCAGAGAGCTGGAAATGCACCTCTGAGTTATGTGCTAAGGGTCAGACTTGGGGACTGAAGCAGAGGAGAAACAAGTCACATTTGTCCTGAGGCACAGGTAAACCCAGTGCTTCTGGGCTAATGCAAATAGGTCACAAACAAACAGAAGTAAAGACCTTATCCTACCTGTTCTTTGCACGCAGGTAGGAGCAGTACTAGGCTGCTACACTTTACAGGCTCTGCCCAGTGCTGTGTGGGCTGGTGTGCAGCAGCAACACACGTTGCTGGTCCATACGCACTGCTCTTGTTATCACAAAGCCCTCTTCTGTGGCTTCCTAGTAGCCAGAGCAAGGTATAAATTTATTGCCCCCAGTATTAATTTATAACCTGAAAGAAAATTCCCTGCTCTGTTTTCCTCCCTGGGACAAATCCTGAGCGGGGATGAGCATCTCCTGTTTAAAAGCCTTTGCAGGAGAAGCATCACATTTCACTCAAGGTCAGCCTTAATGACGCATTCCAGTGAGTCAAATGCAAATTCATCATAATAAACCATTAAATATGCATGGCTTGTTTGATAGGCCTCAGTCTTAATATAAACCAGCTAACGGGTATTTAATGACAACAAATGTGCCTGACTTCCTTCTTTAAGGCCTCCAGGATGCTAAAGAATCCAATGAATTTAAAGCATAGCATTAACTTATAGCCCGAGTCTGCCCTCATCTCCGATTAAATGCCCGTCAGTTTTTGAAGACTTGCTTCAGAGTGACTGGGAGCTGTAGGATTAAATCTCTGGAAGCAACATTTCAACAGCTTGCCTGAGAAACACCATGTACATCTGTAATAAACAGGGGTGGATTGCTTTTTGACTTGGTGATGATTGCTGCGGGTTGTTTCTCAGTGAGAAGGTTTGTACCAAGGACACTCTCTGGGTGACCAGCTGTAAGAGGCTCTGGGAATGAGGGCTCCTAGCTGAGGGACGTGTGTCCCTCATGCCAGGTCAGCGGGTTTTGTGTCCAGGCCTGGGCCCACTGCTGCCAGCTTCCCGCGGGACACTGTGGTGCGCACTTGCCGGGCTGCAAGAGCGCTTTGGGATTGCTTGTGCTTGCTCCTTGTACCTCTAGGCTGGTCTCAACCCAAATGATCCTCTCCTCTCTTCCAGGCCTGGATCTCTTCTAGAAGGTTAGAGCAGTTACTTACTGGTTGCCTGAGTATTTAGAGGTACCAGACTTGTGGCAACGTTGTGAAATTAAAGTCTCTTTATTACCCATGTTGGAAACCTTATCAAAGAAGCACAGGTCTGTCTGGGTGCCGTAGAAGCACACCACGTGCACATCTGGTATTCCGGCCACGTGATGCTATTTTCACTGTAAACACTTTCATTGAATACTTTGTTCAGTTGTTTCATGCAAAGGTTTTTTAGCAGAATAAGAACATACCACAACTTGCTGTGGAATGCTGGATGAAAATGCTTATCATAGAATTTGTTCTCAATATTCTGAAGAGCTCTAAATCTGTTGTGACCAAGGTGTCAGTAGAGGTGGAGACAGAGCTAGAAGGGAAAAGTTAAGATGTACTACTGTATAAAACCCAGGTGTTTTTCTTTAGCACTATGCTTAATATAATTAAAACACCTGAGTTGGATTGCTAGCTGTAGAACCCCACTGAGCTGTTGCACCTGTTGTGCTGATCTCAAAAGGCAGAAGCCCTGCCTGTTCTGCTGCTCTCTGGGATGCTGAAGTTGATCAGGAGGCTAGACACTGGGATTTCCCCTCCTGAAGCCTTGGCGAGGCTCCCGGCATGTTGCAAGCAGCCATGCGTCCACCATGTGCCCCGAGAAGCAGGCGCTCGCCTTGCCTTTGCTGGGAACTCTGGCACACTCTGGCTTGCAGGAGGCCGGCCTGCTGGAGCAAGGCCTGGGGACCTCAGCTCCTGACCCCTGGTCTGGGATGAGCCCCTGCGCTTGGCCCAAGCCAGGACTGTGTCGGCCAAAATCACGTTAGTGGCTTGGGCCTCCCACAGGTGCTCCTGGTGCTGCACAGCCCCGCTGGTATCTCTGCCTCAGCCTTGCCAAGACGCGGGCGGCTCCGAGGGGGCCTGTGAGGAGGAAATGCGTGGCTGTTCCTCTCAGCTCCGTGCAAATTTGCAGCGTCTTCCTCCTGCTGAAGCTGCCCCTGGGCGCTGCTTAGCCAAACAAATTGCTCCTTCGCTGTGACTCATTAATGACTGAATCATATGCAAATGAGGTTAAAGCAGCTATGCTGTGCTGCGCTCCGGTGATCCAAAAGATCCAAGGCATGGTCAGCGCGTGCTTGTCAGGACGCAGGGATCAGTCCTTGGGATGGTAAGCTGCGCGCTGTGCCCTCAGCTGCTGCGCTCCAGTGGCCAGACTGCTTCTAAGGGAGTTCTTGTGCTGCCTCACCCTGCTTGGAGGTCGGCTGGCCCATCTTTAACAGCCACCTACATCAATGTGTCAGTCAATACACTGACTTTCTAATTGCTTGCATTTAAAATGCTGATGACTGTGCAGTCATTTCTGTAAATAAGCTGGTGCTGAAGTCTGGAGCTCCTTTGCAGGGCTCTGATGAGCCAGGGCTGGGTGTGAGGCTGCTGGTGAGCTTGTGGGACCCCAGGGAGCATTCGTGGCTGTAGGGCTTCTGCTTCTGGAGGGACACGGTGCGAGTGCAGGCTTTTGCTGTTTGTAGCTTTATGAAGTTTTCTGTGTGCTGTACTTATTCTAAAGGCAGATCACAAGACCTGTGGTTTCAGAGTTAGACGTTAGGCACCAGAACAACTTTGAAAAGTCTTATTCTATGCAGATTATGTCATTATCCTATCTTAAGCAGATTTTGCAGCGATCACACTGATGCTCATTCAGAGCTGAAACTTAGCTTGATTTCAGCTCTAATCTATATTTTTTCTAACATTTTGTTTTCCCCTGCTTTCTAATTGTTTTGCTAATGTTTTAACAGAAGGCTCTTGCTAAAGCTTATCATCCTCTTGTAAGACCGCTGCAGGTGAGTATGTGCGCATAGACTTGAGGAGGAAGGGTAGTGAGCACCTGCGATTCTGCTCTGCTTCTTTGAAATGAAAGCATTCATTTAGCCAACCTTAGAAAAGAAGCAAATTTTTTTCCTCAAGCAAACTGACATGTGGTGCAGCTTCATAGGAATCTATGCTCCTTTTTACTCACTGACTGTGTTACTTCCAAGCAAAAAGGCAAAGCTTTTTGTTGGGGGTGTGGCAGCAGAGCGGGGGCTCGGGGCTCAGCTGTGCCCCGTTGCGTGCTGCAGGGAGGGACGCGGGGTGCTTCGCCACGCGCTGGGTGCAGCACTTGAGTTACCCGGGATTTCGTTTTCTTTGCGGAGGGTTTTAGCAGAAGTTATTGACTGTGATTGAATAAATCATACATGGAGTTTTCCCATCAAAAATAACTTAAAAATTTTGCTTTGAAAGAGTTTTATCCTGGACTTCACTGTATTGTCCTGTTAACCACAGTAGCTTTCACATCAACTGTTACTCACCAGTTGTAGTTTAACCATCCATTCTTGAAAGAGCTTTTTGTAGAAAGATATGAGAAAAGAGTTGCAAAGCCCCAGGAGCAGAAACACCCTGTTTCCACAGGGGTGGCTCAGATCTCCTCCCGCAATGCCTGTCGCAATGCAGGAGACACGTGCTTCACCTGCACGTCTTCCGTGCCATTCTGGTGCTGAGTTACCAACAAAAACATATAAAGTACGCAACAGATGGCTCAATCGAGCTAATAAACAGTCTTCTAAATTCTTAGAAATTCTGAGAAACGTTGTCAGAGCTTAGCCATGCTGCTGCCAATGAGCGCATTCTTTATTCTTCTGGAAAGTGGACTTCTGCTTAGTGATGAGAGAGGAGACCACGGGTCGGAAGTTGAGTAAGAGGGAGGCAGATGACTTCCAGCAAGGGCTGTGATGAGCTGCTGGCTGGTAAGCCTCACCAGCCTCTGCTCCTGCTTGAGCCCGGCTGAGCTGTTGTGCTGCAGCAGATGCCTCCAGGTTATGTTCTTACCTCAGTATCCTTGCACAGTTTTTTTGCTCACACAAACTGTTTGGTAGCCCTGGTCAGTAGCTGAAAGTACAAATCTTGTGTGCATAAGACGTGTTCAAGTTCAAACATCTAGTTACCATCCAAGCTGTAAGGAAGCAGTGCACTATATTCACCTATTGCAGCAGCAACATAAAAATGGCAATGCAATGATTTTTTACTGATTTTTGGTGGTTTGTGTTTTTTTTTTTTTTATTTCCAGGCTGTGAATGAGACAGATGGCTGTGAGATCAGTGAAACCCTAGAAAAGTATTATCTTTCCACCATGTATAGCCTTGAGTTCATTTTAGGCTTCACTGGAAACAGTATTGTGGTGCTTGGCTATATTTTCTGCCTGAAAGACTGGAAAAGTGGCAACATCTATCTGTTTAATTTATCATTATCAGATTTATTGTTTCTGTGTACTTTACCAATACTTGTGAACGGCTACTCCAGAGGCTACTGGGTAGAGTCGAACACGTTGTGCTATAGCAACAGGTTCCTGTTGCATGCAAACCTGTACACCAGCATCCTTTTCCTTACTGTTGTCAGTATTGACAGGTACCTGCTCATAAAATATCCTTTCAGAGAACATATTCTACAGAAGAAGAAAACAGCCTTTATCGTGTGTATCGCCGTATGGATCTTGGTGATATTGGAACTGTTGCCATTGATGGTTTTCCTGGAGACTGAGAAGTCTACCAATAATTACAAATGTCTAGATTATGCAAGTTCTGGAGACCCTGGAAAAAGCCTTATCTATAGTATGTTTCTGACTATCTTTGGGTTCCTTATCCCTCTGTCTATTATGTGCTTTTTCTATGTGAAGATGTTTCTTTTTCTTAAAAACTGGAGGGAGCAAATCAGTTCTTTCTTGACACTTGAAAAACCCCTTACTTTAGTCATTCTTGCACTGGCCACCTTTTCATTGCTTTTCACTCCCTATCACATAATGCGCAATGTCCGACTTGCTTCCCGAATACCAGCCTTGAATATGTCTGCGTGCACACAGGACATCATCAATGACATTTACATCATCACAAGACCCATTGCATTTTTAAATAGTGCCATTAATCCTGTTTTTTATTTCTTAATGGGTGACCACTTCAGAGAGATGCTGATGGCAAAAATAATGCAACTCTTGACCAGGTTCACAACCCCCAGCAAATGAACTACTAAGGAGAACTCTCACGCTAGGAGACACGGGAGGAAAACTGGCAGAATTTTCACCAATGTAGAGTGCAATTTTTGTAGATAGCTTTATTTAGACTATAGAATATGCACAAGCTGATTGTGTTTCTCTAAATGCACTTGTTACCTTAGTGTACAGGAAACCTCCTGCTACTAATCTAATTTCAGCAGGACAAAAGTAATGTCAATGACAACAGACAGCAGGACACCGTACTCTCATGACAGGGTATGCTGTGGTCTATTAATATTCCAAATAAAATATCATTGTGGCATTTCTTAGAGTAAAAAATTGTTCTATTACAGCTTCTTTGTGACCCATAAGTTGATGCTGAACTGGACCTAGACTTGGATAAAATGTCCTGGGAGCATTGATTTTGGCTCAGCGCTGTCTGGGGCTCAGTGTTGAGTTTTCTTTGCATAAGTGATTTCCTTGCCCCCTCTGCAAACTCTGCAGCTCCTGGGAGGTTTACTTTTCTGAATAAAAAGCTGAGCCACTTTACATTTCTGGTTGGTTTGGGCTGATATCTAGGATGTGGCAAGAAAGGAGGATATGCAAACAGCTAGGTGGAGTTTTTGTTGGTGTTGCCAGCAGGGAGGTGGTGACCAGGTTGCTATTTCCATTTGTGATGATGGCAAGGAGTGCAGAGCCATAAGATTTGGCTGCTGGACTTAGAGGCATTTCACGGAAGTACTGAGGCTGTGATGATGTGTGTGCACGCAGGCAGGTTCCTTCGCACTGCCAGCAGTGACTGCCAAAATGCCAACGCTGGCTGGTGTTGAGGTCCCAGCGATGCACAAAGGCGATTCTTAGTTAAGATGTAAAACAATACATTTTCTTATTTTTACTTCTTCAAGTTGAATCTAGCTTTAAAATCAAAGTATGAATTTGCTTAACCTCAATGTAATTATCTCTAAGTGAGAGCAGAATGTACAGCTCGGGGCAGCGCTTCGACCTCACGCTTAGGACTCCGTTAACTGTTCAGTAATGAAGTTGGAGCTGATGAGGAGCCAGTTCTCTGCCTGGTATCCCTGCAAAATCATTGCAGCGGGGAAGAATAAAAGCAGTAGAAACTTGCTCTCCAGTGACTGACCTGATTTCAAATATAAGGGGTGAAAAGACCTATGAAATGGTTAGAGTACGGGATATTTGCTTTTGTGAATACAGCTGCTCTTGTCTGGGCAGGGCTGGGGGGGAGGCAGAGCAAATGCTAAAAGTATTGCAGGAAATCTACCAGAGAGAAAACAGATACTGAAAAGACTGATGCAATCAAAGTGTTAATAAAAAAAAAAAAAAAAAAACACCAACAACATGTGAAATGAATGACAACTGGAAAAAAAAAAGGGAGAAGTGAAGAATGTGTTTTATGCAGTGTTTGCACATGAAGTGAAAATGCACTTGTGGACCCTGTTGCTTTGCTGGATCTGTGCTGGTGGCATCGCGGATTTGCCATTTTGGTAACTTCCACTCTTCCATCACAAGAGGGGCACGGCGTGGGCCCATCACAGCAGTACCGGCGGCGTGAGAAGGCCCTGGCACGGAGCGTGGGCAGCCCCCTGCTCCCAGCACAGCCTGGGGTGCTGGTGGTGCTGCCACCCCTGTGAGTGCAAAGGGAGGACCTCCAGCCATCCTTGTATCAGAGACAACTTCATTTCTGGCTTCCAGTGTGTCGGTTGTGTGCAAATGTTTCATTGATAACTGCCTGATAATAAACTCTGCACCCTGTTAAAAAACATAAGCCTCCATTGTGCTATTGCCGTTGATGTCCATTAGCCTATTACATCTACAATTTCCCTGTTCAGCTAAATGGGGGGGGGGGGGGGGGGTAGATCTGGGGCCGGGCACCCAGCTGCCTGCAGGAGCCCAGGGGTGCTGCAGGCCCCGTCGGGTGCAGCGCTGGGTCTGGCCTCACCCTGCGCCCGTTCCCTGCAGCGTCCCCATCCCTGCCCAGGAGACGGCCTGCCCCGGGAAGGGGTGCCTAGCTGTCAGCTCCCACCTTGTTCCTACCGTTTGCCCTGGAACCCAGGTGTGCGGCAAGTTGTTAACCTGGGTTTTGACTAGGAGGAAATGAGCATAAATTGTTCTTTTCTTTGTTTGTTTGCCATGCAACAAATCTGCACACACAAATCTCTAAATTGCACTGTCAGCGATGGAAAAAAGATTCATCGTGTGTTATGACAGCATGGCCCGGGATAGATAAGACTGCACTTGAATTTCCATTATAAGTATTTCCTGTTTATTTTTTTTTAAGGACCATTGTACATACCACTAAGTAGTAATTATTCAGCTGAGGGTGCCGTTATAAAGCTCCAGCTCGGAACCAAGGAAGCTATGACCAGAACATCCACGATTGGGTTAAGTATTCCATTTTTAGGGTCAAATGGATTGATGAAGAATTTTCTTCTGGGGAAGAGAACTCACAACAGTGCCTGTTAGGCTGGAACACCTCTCGGAGAATCACCTTTGACTTGTGTAGCTGTGGGAGGCGGGTGACTTGAGGGCTGGGTGCTGGCTCCGAGCAGCCCAGCTGGCGGCGATGCAGCTCCCCAGGCGGCCTGTGTGTTGTGACGGGCACCCCAAAACTTCTGAAAATCAGGGTTATAAATTTCAATGCTTTTGAAAACTGCCTTTCCCAGCACTACTTATGATACAGGTTTGTAGCGTTCACAGATCCAGGCCGTACGTAAAACTGGCATCTTCTGAGATTTCTCAGGACAGGTATTTGCTATTGCGCTTTTTTTTTTTTGACAAAAACAACTAGCTTTTGTTTAATCCCAGGAAATATTTTCCACCTAATAATGTGAAAGTATGCTATAATAGGACATCAGGAGATAGCCTAAACCAGCCTCCTGCTCAAGGCAGACTGGTGAGGTCAGACTAGCATATCGACAGTAACGATGAATGGCAAGTCTCACTTCACTGCATGTGAAGAATTAGGCATAAAAACATATAGCCAAACAAACAAAATGTTATTTATATAACTAAGTTTTAGAAATGTTTTTTTTTTTTTTTTTAGAGTGAAAGTGAACAATGAATTATAAATCTTGAGCAGAACGGACTGTTCTTTCTAGAAGGAAAATTTAGCAGAGAACATCTGTGCTATGCACATCGCTAATGTTAGACAACACAGGGGTGAGAAGAGATGGCAATAACTGTGTTAAACTGCGGAACTAAAGGAGAGCTCACGTAGCGCAGTGAGCTAACGAACCTCTTGCAGGCTCGCCCCGGCTCAGAGCACCGTGCTGGCTGGGACCAGAGCAGGCTGCGGGACGCAGGCTGGGCTCCAGCACCCACTGCCTGGTCCGCACAGCTCCTTCCCAGCGAGCGAGATCTTTGTGCTCTCCTGTGGCTGGAAACAGCATTGCAGCAGGCTTGACAGGACTTAGAGCAAAAGCAAAGAGGGAAAAAAGTTCAATATTCTCACAAATATGTTGCTAAAGTCTGTGCGACTGAACACAAATGAAGAAAAATAATTTTTATGATTGAATGCAGCCACTTATATGGTTAATGCACTTATTTGATACTGCTGTAGTTCCCCACTTCCAGATTTGCTCTTCCAATTATAAACATTTGTTAAATTAGGAAAATTGTATTTCTCCATTAAGACACCAATAACGTTTTAAGGATGCACCTTACCTGTGGATCTTTTCTGCCTGCAGCTCCGGGAGCAGGTCCCACAGGTCTCCCCAGGAGAGCGCCGCTGCCCCCTGCACGAGAGCGGGGCTTGTGGCCCCCGCGGGCTGTGGAGGTCAGTAAGAGCTGGCTTTGGGACAACGTGGGACAAGGGGCCTCTGTGAGTGACAGGGCTGAAGAAACCTGGAGAGGAATTTGGATGACATTTGTTAGCCAGCCGTGCTTCAGGACAGGTGGCTCTGCGCTTCCCATCGGGGTGGAAGCAGTTCAGGTAAGCAAAACCAAACAGGTCCCGAGCTTTCTTGGAGCCAACCAAGAGCCAAACAACCTCTTTGGCAGCAGTGGGGTACTGCTCCCCTGGGACTGGGACTGAGACTGGGACGGGTGAGTTGCTTTAGCTTTTAGGTATTTCAAGTGAATATTTAAATACTATTCCAGTGGAGATCTATTTCTGAGTCTGTTCTTACCAGACCAGATTAGATGATTACCAGATTAGATGATACTGATTAACAAAGCATATGAATTCTAACCCTGATATTTCGAGGTTGTGCCCATTTGCAGCTTTTGTCCTGCCTAGCCTAAGCTGAACATTGCACCAGTGGCCGCAGCCAGCTCCGCTTAGCCTGTTTTGATTTCTAACGCTGCTGCAGACACTGACCATTTTCTCAGACCTGGCAAAAGTATTTTCTTTTTTGCTTAGGTGCTCCTAGACAAAGCCCAGGCACCTCAGGTAATTTTTTGACCTGTTGGGCTCAAGTCCCTTTCACTTGCTGAGATAATCCCGCTTCCTACTGCGGGTTAAGCAGCACGTCAAAAATCCCCATCTACTTCCATCTCCCCCAGCCGATTAGTGAAAATTCTGATCATTGGATGTCTTACTATGGTGCTTCTGGTCTTTCAATTAAAAATAGCACAAATGAAACAATAAAGGACTCCTTACAGAAATTCTCTTGAAAAGGAATAAATGATCCATAGCATTTGACTAGAAAACGTGGAAGTGTCTTTCCAAAAAGGCTAATATTCAAGGAGAATTTTTCCCTCCCTATACAGTTGTTCTCTGCAGATGCACATTTCTGTTTTTCGAAGGGCAGAGCTCAATGCCCTTACGTGAATGACCATGTCTCACCGTACAGGCCAGATGCAGAGCTCTGCATGTGCTGCCCTGCCTCGGGGCCACGCGTCAGCTGTCCCCTGGTGCTAAGGGCTTCGTCCCCCCTGCTCCGCATGGTGCTAAGACTAACGTCTCCATCCTAAAGCAGTGTGCGCGTGCTTGGTCTCCGTTTAATTCTCCTGAGCAGTTAACAGACAAATTTGAATTAAAAAATGAACCCATTTGAGTTAAAAACCGAACCATCGCTGGAGGAGCGATGTGCGGGAGGGAGCCGCGGGCGGCAGCACCCACCGCTGCTGTGGCTGCGTGCGGGGACAAACGGTGACACCGGCCTCCAGCCATCCAGTGACCTGGCCACCAGGTGGGACAGCTGCCATGCCTTCTGCTGTGGGTACGTGGTGAAGGGGCCGTGGGCAGCCTGTGGCAGCTCAGGCGGGGACAGTGATGAGGGTGCTGTGAACATGGGGCCGAGCAGTGCAAATTGCCCCTGCTGCCACGGTGGCCGTGCTGGGGGCTGGGGGCCCTCCTTGGGTGCCCCTGACCCCGCTCTGGGCACAGCGCTGGGGCGGCTGGAGGCTCGCTTGCAGGGCCTTGGTCCTGGTCCAGTTCTTTTCGTTTCGTTTTGTTTTGCCTTCCTTCGCTTTGGGTGGGGACAGAGAACTTGGCCTCCAGAAGAACAGCGATTCAGTGGTGAGTCAGACTGAAAATAGTCCAAGTATGTTTTAATGGTGGTCAGCGACCTAAAAATAAATGTTCCGTGCAGTGAGCGAGGCCAGTGCCAGCAAGGAGTCGGCTCCGCGAGCCGGGGACACTCGGCTCTCCAAAACGGGAAGGGAGCGGCCTGGGCTGGGCCCTGCCTTGGGAGTCGCAGCCCGGCTCGCTGCACCGCGCTGGCTCTGTGGCAGTGTGGAGGGAACGAGCGGGGTCTGCTTTGTGGGAGATGTCTGGTCCCAGCCACGGGGGCTGCAGGGCAAGGGAAACATCCTTTGGGGGAAATGGTAGCACGACTCCAAAGCTGCCACCAGAGCAGCTGCCTGAAAAATGTACAAGTGTACTTTTTTTTTTTTTTTCATTGAAAAACCTAGCAAACCTCAGCCCCCGTGCAGCTCATAGTGCTAAAAGTAAAAGCACAGCAGTGGAGGGACAGCACTGGCAAGGCGGCCACCAGGGCTGAGAAGTGACAAGTGGAGTCGTGGCTGCACAGAGGAACGGACTCCGAGAAGACCAGGACGTCCAACTTGTTCTGAGTAGCAGAAGTGAATGAAACCAGTTTTGTTGTAACAGCCAAATGTGCTTCTTGTGCAGACTGGGGCAGGCACTTTGGAAGGGGAATTTCAGTGGGCTTGTGCCCCACTTTCAGATGGTGCGCAGTGGAGGTGCTAGGGCGCTGCCCGTCCCCAGGGGCCAGCACCAGCAGGGCCGTGCCCCCATTCAGCTGGAGGTCGAGCTGTGCCCATTGCCACTGGCACCTGTGGTGGGACAAAAAGAGCAGAGCACCGCTGCGCAGTTCCAGCGGTCCCTCATGAGGCTGGCTTTGCAGAAGGATGGGATGCCTGAAGTGGTTGTGGATTTAGTGCAGGGCCACGTGAAGGCTGGCTGCCTGTGGAGCTGGAGACAGGCCTGGAAGCCGACCTCCAAACAAGCTCCCCCCACTGCAGCTGAGCCGCGCATCTTGTGCTCCCACCTGTGCTGCGAGGCTGTTCCTGCACGCTGGCGCTGCTGGCGAGGGTCAGCACCGCGCCCCTCATGGCACAGCTGGTGCAGCCAGCCCATTTTTTAACTGCTGACGTTGACAGAGATATTCATTCACTTGACTTTTGATTACTTTCAGTTTGATTCACGCTTTCTAAAAGTATTTAAGCTAAATACTCCTTGTGAAGCCCATGAGGAACTTGATTCTTTAAGAGCCTGTAAGCCAGCCAAATGCACTCTTTTATTTGTTTATCACCTCAACAATACCCCAAGGTCCATGAACGGCATATGAAGTGTGCAGTAAATCACACACTTAAATACTTACATTTTTATTTATTTGTTCAAAACAGCTTTACGGCAAGTAATCAGCAACACCAGGGTCTGACCTAACTACTTACACACTTTCACCCTGAGGATAAGATGTTGCACATGGGGGACGTCACAGGCAAGGTAGCTGTGAGGCTAGGCTTAATTTTTTTACTTTTCCATGTCTTCTCTTGATTCTAGTCCATATAAGTAAAGCTGAACTTTTAACTGCTGTTTTTGTTTCAAATTGTCCTCAGATTATACATTTCTGCACTGTTACTTCACTTCCTGATGTGTTCATGCAAGAATTGCAGGATAGAAAGTCTCACAAATATGCTTCCAGTTGAAATAATTAAGTCTTTTGATAAAGAAAAGCAGTTCAGCAACTTGCAGGCTGACTTTTTAAATAAATTGTGCCCTCTCAGCTACCGTAAGATGTGATTTTATTATATCTTTGTCCTTCCTTGGCACTTGCTTTGTTTTGGCGAGTGTTGTTGAGAAGCAAAGGAAGTGTCCCACCTGCTGCCAGCTGGATTTATTCTTGCTGGTGGGAAGAATTACAGAACCATTTAGGTTGGGAAAGACCTCTAAGATCATAAAGTTCAACCGTTAACCTAGCAAGGAAGGGAAAAGGCTGTGCCACATGTAGCTCTGCTTTTCAAAAAGCTTAGAACCTGAAACTACAAAAACCAAACCCAGCTTTTCCACCCCAGGCTGTGCCATGGGGAGCCCGCTGCTGTGGGGCCAGCTGTGGGGTGGCTGCACTGCAGCAGCAGGAGTGGGGGCCCCACTGCAGCCCCTCGGCTCGAGGATGCGCAGGGGTGGCCCTGCTGCCCTCACTCAGAGGGGATATTAAAAAGTGCAATGCAATGAAAAAGGAAGAGTGTAGTAACATTTCTGAAACGTCTTTTTCTAAGAAAGTAACAAACTGCAGCAGGAATTTTTGCTGCGGGATTTCTTGGGAAAGTCTTCTCAGGTGGTCTTCTGGAGAGACAAAGCCCATAGATGAGCATTTCAGTGTGTTGTTTAGCAGCAGTGTGAAGCACCACATTAAAATAGGAGTTACTATAGAGAAACGGTGTGACTCGGTTGGGTGTGTCTAGCTACGGGCAAACATACTCAGTGCTCATGCAGCAGTGTAAAAGAAACGGCCTTCAGCAGGATGCTGCTTGTACCACAAGCGGGTGGATTCTGAGGCGTGGCGCTGTGGAAGCAGAAGAAGGATGGGAGTACAGGCAATCCATGGCTTCCCGCAAATGCTTGGTGCTGGCTGAATCAAGATTTTGATGCATGAAAGCTCAGATGGCTCCTTTCACAGCATCCTCTCCTTAACGCCTTCCTGAGGCAAATGTGGTGGAAACTGTAAAGCCATTAGTCTTCCAACGCTACATCACAACATTAAGCAACTTTAAATAAAACAGGCTTGTAGTGAATCAAAAGGACTGGAGATTAATGCTCACTGCTAAGTGGCTGAAGCCAAAATCCATCGAGGAACACCAGAAGCGGCACCACGGCAGAGGCTGCAGGCCGAGCCCCACAGCAAGGCCCCAGGGCTCACCATGTCCCAGCGCGGCCTGTCCTCGCCGCCCGGTGCCACCTCCCCATGCTGTGGCGTGGGGCGAGCGGGGCGGGGGCAGCACTGGGTGCGAGGCTGGCGGCGCGGGCACCCGGGTGGCCAGGAAGGAATTCTGCTGGTCCGAGCCACGGAAGCACCTTGGACACCGCCTTTTCTGTCACTATATGGAGTCTCAGAAAGCTGTGAATGGGCTCGATTTCCACAAGGCACCCAAGTAGTCAGGTGGCGTGCTTAGATGCAGCTCTGCCAGCTCTCAAAGCCGCTGGTCACCCTTAACTTCTCTGTTGATGGAGAAATACGCGATACAAACACTTCTCGGTACATTGGCTGCTCAATGGTGTTTGCTTTCAGGCTTTTCTCTTGATGTTATCTACAGATGCTTGCCTTGTGCAAATATAAGTGCTTTAGACTCAGAAAAGATTAGAGCAAGTGGTGTAGAAATGGCAGCGGTTCCATGTTTCTGCTTAGCAGCAGGGGAAGCTCACAGACTCGCTAAAATATCTGTGCTGCAAACAGGAGAGCATAGAGGGGACAGCTCTGAAAAGAGCACTCAGCCTCTATCTACACTGCTCTCTGAAAAAACTTGATTTAACAGCAAGATAATCTAAATCTTGCTAATCCCCTTTGTTACGATTTCATATTAACAGATTAAAACCTACTCTTTGATGTTGCCTAATGACATACTTAAATTGCTAACTTACTAACCTGAATAATGCTTCCTGTTTGTGAAGCTGAGAAATGAAAACACTAAGTTTAAAAACAGTTATAATTCTTAAGTATCTAGATTTGGGCTATAGGGACTGACAATAAAGAACTACCAAGGATCAGCAGAGATGATTACAGCCTGGTTACTTTGCTTCTGGGAAATGGAGAAGCTGGAGCAGCTGCACAAGTGCAGCTTTTGGTGATTTAAAAGATGCAATATTGAGTTATGTCAAAAGGTCACTTAAAATACTTTTTCTTTGAAAAGTAAACCTTTACAATAGGGATAAGGTGACAAACTTAAAAATATTTGTGCTGTATGGAATGTTCCACTCAATTTAGGAAGAAAAGAGTGCTTAAGGTGAATGCTTCTTGGAGAGTTGGGGCTTTTTTCCACATGCAGAATAAGGTGCTGAAATCTGCCATTTCTTTATGTAGCATTTTTTTGTAATATTTAATATAAATTTTATATTTATATTTATATATTTATGTGCCCAGGAGCAGCTGTCTGTTCGTCCATCCATCCATATATCCATCCATCCATCCGTCTGTCCACCTGTCCGTGCCAGGCAGTGGCCTCGCAGGGCCAGGCAGGCTCCACTGCCGGCTGGGTGCAGCCCAAGTGCCTGCGTTCGCACTCTAACACCAAGGCTTTTTGCACGATGTGCTTGTGCTTCAGCCTCTGGTGAGAGCGGGCTGCAAGGCTCCCAGCAATCTGTGTGAGTGTTTATGGGACAAAAGGTATGTTCAGTTTCACATCTTCTTGGAGCTGGAATAAGTTTATATATACAAACAGCAGCCTCATAACAATATTGATTTTAGTGAAAGCAAATGCGTCCAGGATCTGGAAAAAAAAAGAAATCTGAGCTCAAATGGATTTCATTTCTCAATGCTTAAAATGCATTATAAATGCCCAAAACAGTAAATTAAGCATTGAGCTATTAATGTATTGGTTATTTCATGATTTATCATGTGAACTTGATTAAGAACATCCTTGGCTATTGACCTTTTTTTAGTGATGTGTCATCAGTTTATTTTAAAACATTGGCTTCTGCTTATTGCAGCATATCACAGTAAGTATCTTAGAAGATGAAGAAATAAGAGTAATTTTATTACATACATGCTGTATAACTGCACAGGTTTAAGGAAAATGCTCACCACTGCAACAACAATGCAACAATTATTTAGCTTGCGCACTGGTCTCTTAATGGCAGCCTCAGTTTCCCCGCTGTCTGCTTTACAATTGCTTCCATGCCTCCTCCCTTGTAGTTGATGTAAAATAAGAAATGTCCGTGCTGCACTGCTTTGTAAGTCACTGGCTGTCTTCCTCCAAATCCCCATGGAACTCTTCCACAGACGAGTGATGACAAAGCTAAATGTCATGCTTGTGCCTGGGAGGGGAGGTTACAGTGAAAGCTACTGGAAAATAATGTCTGTAATAAGAAACTGTCACCTGAACTATGAGTGGCTGTAAGATTATAGCTTCTTAGGAAGATACTATCATGGATAAAGAGAGAGTAGAAAGGAGTATTTATTTCCATGGATTTACTTCGACTTTGAGTAATCTCTTCTAAAAAAGAGTCTATCCTATGAAACATTTAAATACTTAGCATGATTCATTTGAGCAGAGGGTGAATGACACTCAGCCTGTCCCAAGTCTAACACTTGCCTCTTTGCTTCCATCAGTCAGCCCTCTCCCCTGGGGCTGCAGCAAGAGCTGCCCTTCGGGCTGAGCGAAGCGTTTCCTGGGCAGCCTGGCAGCAGCGAGGGCCATGTGGTTTTCCTGAGAAAGGATGAAGCTCATCTCTGGAACGTGGTTTTACTTATTTGCAATCAGTGATGCTTGCAGCATGTCAGATGTGTAAGCTCGCAGGAAAGTGTGGTTTCTGTACCAATTTAATTTGTTTGCTGTGTTTACAAACCCACACAATTGTCTTTTGAACTTGTTTCAAATGGAAAAAGTCATTGTGGCATACAAATTAGTTTTATTGGACTTGTCTAACACTGAGGTCAGGAAGTGGGAAAAATTTTCATGATCTTCAATAAGCTGAATTTGCAGATGATGAAATGTAAAAACAAAATTGAGTAATAGTATTAGGCTAGAAACTATTGACTAAAAATTCACTTGATGAGCATATGAGTGTGAGCAATACTCTTGTTTGTATGAGTAGTTGATGTTGAGCAAATCAGACGTTTTTAAAGGCATGTATTTCTGTCCACAGACTCCGAAGGTCTGTATATGTTCTCCTCCTGTTTTGTCAAGACTGCCTTGTGACTCTGAAAGCATGACAGCGATGAAGCAAAGGAGATCCCTGAGCAGATGGCAAGTGATTAGAATGAGATAAGGAAATTGCATGTCATATACTAAAAATGCAGATGAGGGGTCAGTGACATATATAAATGCAAAGTATCTTTTATTTCAGTATTGTTGAAGGAATTTACCAACATTCATACATGAAATTTGGAAACATGCTACTGTGTTTTTAGATCAGCCCTGTGAAGTCTTTTTTTTTGCATTGGAATTAAACTGCGATTCTTCACTGTACTCTAAATGAAGTCAGAGCTGGTATGCCACCATGCCCCAGCGGAGGGCAGGCCACAATGCATTATCGTAAGTGGAGGACTGTAATAAAGCATGATTTAAAAACCCATTGCTGCCAATGTGACCTTTAATATCATCTGTTACAACCAGTAGCATTATAGAAGGGATGCTTAGGAGACAGAAAAATGAACCCACCAAGCTTTTGTTAACCAGGTCGTTTAACGGCTACTTACTGTTGTTATCCCTTCCATTCTGTTATTTAAATACCTGGTAGTCATAATTTGATTAATTCTTTTCTTCCCTTAAGGCTTTTTATGTGTGCGCATCTGTAGACTTTTCTTACCATTAGTTTGGTGACATATAGTGCATACTTGTCCCTGGAGGTGTGTGTGCTGTGTGTGTGCCTCCCAAGCTCAGAAATGCCACCTGCGTTTGTGAGCTGGGGAATGTGGAGGCTCTGAACACCCCGTGGTGCGTGCTGAGCGGGGCTGAGCGGACCCAGCAGAACGCGAGTCCCTCGCCCCTGCAAGGGAACACTGTTCTCTACCGCCTCCTTACATACATGCAGCTTTTAAACAATCTCCCGGGCCTTGCAGTTGTTTCACTTTCCTAATCGCTTCTAGCTGTCCTCCTTTGTTCTTCTGCACCTGCCACGCTGTGCTCTTTTCCAGGCCCATAGCTGCTTTCTGTCACGAGGCTCCCACGAAGTTCCCTGGAGCTGCTCAGCATCCCCTCGCACCCACCGCAGTGTCTGCAGCGAGTGCTCTGGCAGGGCTGCCCTCCAGGCAGGGTCGTGATCCAGGAGCCTGCTATGAGGAACCTCTTCTCTTTCTCCATGTGGGAAAGAAAGGTGTTGAAATGCGGTACGTGGCGGTTGTTGAACCCGAAGCCTGAGATGGTGTTACGTCCAGCCTATGAGACTGCATGATAGAAAGTTTAGAAAAGAGCTGCATTAAGCACAAAAACAACAGCAGTAAAGCTAGTGGTGAAAGCACATGACTATTTCCATAATAAAATCTTACCTTTATAGTTTTCTAAATTAGCTGGGAGAAAATATTGCCCCAGGCTCAAGCTTAGCATTCACATTTAGCTTTCATTTTATTTCTGTAGACTGCAGAGCTTTACATGTGTGTTAGCAGCAGCAGATTGAAATTATTTATTTTAAATCATTGTCTAATTCAGCTGTGGAGAATTATTTTTTGTAAATGACACATGAATTTTAAAGACATGTGGTACACATGTGCAGCATTCATTCCCACAGCATAATGTGTTAAACTCTAACTGGCCCATAACCCAGGCTTTACAGAGTGCCAGGATTGACTATGGTGGGCTATAATACCTTTGAGGTGACAATATGCAGTATAAGGTTAAAATTCAGCTTCAGAATCCCTAATTCAGGAAGCAAGAGAAGAGCTATGATTGTGTCACGGAGAACTGGGGAACCCTGGGTGGATGATGGCCAGGAAATGCCAGTGGTGTCCCGGTGCAGCTGGGGCAGGCGGCTGAGGGTGAGGGGCAGGCTGGGGAGCGACACTGGTGGGCTTGGTGGGGTGGAAGGGGCGAAGGGGGGTGTGTGCGTTTGGCTCAGCTCCTGGCTGTGTGGACAGGACTGCCTGCATGTCTCCTGCTGCAGCCACAGGCACGGCTTGGGCTTTGTCAGCATAGCAGAGAGCCGCTCTCCCTAAGGGGTTTCTGTTTGCAAGGTGAGAAGCAGCAGCGGGGTGTCCTAGGAACTGGGGCGATGCTGTGATGGGCACCATGCAGACTGCCTGGGAGCTCAGGCCATTGTTCCCCTGGGTTTTGGTTGCTTTGAGGCCCCATAGTGGTGTAACACTATCATGTTGTCGATCGTAACCGGGAAACACTCGAACTCCATGCTGGAAGGTACGTCTGAGCAGCATCACTGATTTGTTAGGGATTTCCTCTGGTTTCTTCTCCGTCTGATTTTTTTTTCCTCAATAGAATGAATATTAAAATGTAATTGGACTGTATCCAGCTTACAAGATTGCTACATATTCATGCTATGTATGATTAATAGCGATTTGCTGATACATTCAGAGGGATTCTGCAGGAGTGTGTGTTACAGAGCATGTAGCTGCATGCTAAGTATTAGCAAGCTATTAGAGGGTTTTTAGAGAAGTTTAGAACTTCTTGATAGAAAATTATATACTGTGTATCTTGCAGTGGAAAATACTGCTTTAATAAGCATCTCAATATTAAATTTAACATAAAATTAGAAATAGGAGTGCTTTGATATGCTATATTACTTCCTTCTGCTTTTTCAGCAACAGGTCCCTGAAGTATACTTCAGATATTTGTTCAAATCAATAAGCTTTTACAAGGTCTCCCTTTTCTAGTCATATAAATACTTGCAGATGCAGCAAATGTGATATAATGTCCAAAAATACGATACTATAAAGTTGGTTTACAAGCAAAAGTACTCAGAAATGTCCTGTGTAAATGAAAGTATGGAATCAAATGTAACCCAGACTACCAGCCAGGAGCAAGTCTGCAGTAGGCTACAAGAGGGGAATGCACGCGTGGGAGCTTGTGCTGTGTTGCACCTCAGTCCTCTGCTTATAAGGCAAATGACTCAAATGTGTGAATCATTAAAATGTGCCATTTCCATGTGCGTTGTGGTAGCTGATGCAAGCTAGCTTTAGAAAAAAATTGACTCTCTTTTTTCCTTTAAGGAAAAAAAAAAAAAAAGCCAAGAAAATAAATACGTCTTATTTGCTATAATCAGCTAATGGAAACTTTCAAACTGATGTTACTTTAAATGGGTGAACC
Organism: Cygnus atratus; assembly: GCF_013377495.2. NCBI lineage: Eukaryota > Metazoa > Chordata > Aves > Anseriformes > Anatidae > Cygnus > Cygnus atratus. Next base: position 26,002,209 of record NC_066370.1, on the reverse strand, counting down.
TTGGGCTGCCTACATCTAATCTTTTTCTATGGAATAGCTCATACTGCCTTACGAGTTTACCATTCTTATAACCAAATAAAGCTATCGGAATGTGTGATTGTTTTTGTACTGGCAAGTTTACTAGAGGAAATCCTCCTCCTGAACGAGCACAATGGCTCCTGATTTCTGCAGGGCAAGTAGCAGCCAGTAAAAACAAACATTATCCTGTTATAGTACATTGCTACAAAGGCCTGAATTAAAAAGATTATGTATGTAGTTCAGATTACCATAACTTTAAATCTAATAATGTATTTTTTCTCCGCTCAAAAATATTTTATCTTTCTAAAATTTTTTCCTTCTTTATGGTACAGGGAGAAATTCTGGTTTGTGTTGTGTATTTCAAAATGTATTAGAGTGTTTGCTGGGAATAATTCATGAATCTGCTACCCTAAGAAAGGTTGTTTTGTCTGAGGTTTCATGTATGTGGTTCTGTTGTGGGGAAATAACTTTTTCCTGATATGGGAAAGCAATTTATTTTCAGTGCCTATTGGATTCTCAGGTCATTTTTTCTTATCTCATTTTCAATTAATTTTTGTGCGTTTTAGGGAGGTCTTCATGACACTACCACCCAATGCATTCGATCACCCTGTGGTAAGTTTCAGTCCCTCCTTGAGAGCTTGGCTGTGCCTCCCTGGTGGCGCTGGGGCCGTGGCACCCCACAGCTGCCCTGCTGCCTGTGGGTCCCGGCATGGGGCCCGGCCGCGGGGAAAGCCTGGGGCAGGCAGGCAGCACTCCCGGCCCAGTGCTCCCGGCCCAGCGGTCCCTGCCCGAGCAACATGTCCGGGGCGCCTGCTGCCCCCCGGCCATGCGTGGACCCCTAGGTCCTGCGGGGGGAACGAGGGTCAGCTCCTCAAATGCCCGTTCCTGTCACAGCGCCCGCAGTTCGTGCTTTGTGTGGCTGGAAGTGTGACTTTGTGCCTGTGATGACCTGAGGGTGCACCTGAGAAGCTGCAATAGCGTGTGTGGCGCCATTGGGTGCTTAAGTGTTTAAGGAGTGATGTTGTGAGGTCAAAATGCAGATCTCGCAGGGATGCTTTGTTCATACATCAGCTCACTGCTGCATATGATTTCCTTGTCATTGCCAAAGGTATTTTGGGTGGCTTTTCTGAAATTTGCATGAAGCAAGCAATGGTACCCACAGCTACAGGTGGCTTTGCAACAGGAATGTAAACAGGGTAGGAAATAATTCACTGCCAAATTGGGATTGAACGGCATGAAGACAACAACTCTTGATCTTACAAAGCTCGGACATCAGCTTAGCATCACATTGCATACTCACACAGAGGTTTTGGGAGGTGCTTTTGCTTCCCTGCTCAGGTTTGCAGGGTTGTGCAGGCAGCGTGAGGCCACGGCACAACTTGCCCAAGGGCAGGTGCTGCACCAGCCCATGGCACCAGCACGGCACTGGCGAGTCACAGGGGAGCCTCCCTGCAAAGGAATTTTGGCCTTGGCAAATGCTGTTTGTTCTTGGCATGGATCAGCTGAGAGGGGAAACAAGAAGAGCACTTCTTTAGGGAGTTCTCCTGGAAAACTTCAGCGTCTTCTGTGCATGGAAAACAGAGGTGCATGGAAAGCCTGAAGGACGATTCCTTGCAAAAATACTGGCAGGCAGTGCTGAAACCTGATGCTGCCTTTGAGTGCCAAATACCTTTTTCCTAAGGTGTTTGAAAAATGGGCTACCTCCTCCTCTGGTAGAGGCTGTGTCTGCTTGATGGGTCCTGTGGTGTGAGTGTCCCCGCCATAACTGGTCGCACACATGCTGAGCAGGGTGATGTGGTGGTCACCAACCTGAGCGTTGTAATGGGGTACTGAAGGCGATTTTTTTTCTTTCCTCAGACTACCTGGGAAGTTTTTTCAGCTGAGCTGCTTGCTGGTGCTGTTAGCTTAAAATATGGGCTGTTTCAAGCCCAAGCCGCAGTCTGCATGACCGATCCCCAGCGATGGGTAATGGGGGCTGCTCCGCAGGTACCCCCGTCACGGCACAGCCCTGGCAGTGGGCACAGTTCCCCTGCCCCAGTGGGGCTGGCACTGGGGGGACTCCGCCTGGCCGCTCTCCATTCATATCCCCGGGTAGCGGATCACTGGAGTCATTCATGCTTTTACAAAGTGTCATTCTGACCACAGTGGCAGCACGGAAGCTACATTTGTATTTATCTGTCTGCAGCCGTGCTGTAGTTACTGGGAGGCGGCACGAAGCTGCCGGCACCCCTGACGTAGCTGCCACGATCTGAAGCCCATGGCTTCGCTGTGCGCCGTGGTTTTGTGTTTGTTTGTGTTTTCCCAGGGAGCCATCTGGTGTTTGCAGCTTCCCCCAAAAGCCTTCTCTGCCTGAGTGTCCCAGCAGACACTTCGTTTGTTCGCTTTCTCGCCTGCCACCAGCAGCTCTGCGGAGTGAGGACAGGCAGCTGTGGGTCGCGGGGAGCCCGGCTGCTGCTGGTGGGGGCGCCGGCTGTGGCGGCCTGTGTCTGCGGATGGGCCTGGGTTTACTCTGCTCAGCACACGTCACTTGCTTATTCCTGAGCCTGTCTGCGTGTTGATAAGGAAGCCTTTTCTTTCATTTCTCACTTAGGCAGAAGTTTGTGATTTTTACAAGTAAATCTGGCAATAAAGGAACCAAAATAGTCATGTTAGACTTCAGTAACTAGTAATACATGTTTTTTGGGGAAAAAAAAAAAAAAGTTATTCAGAATTCCAGGCTTCTGTTTTTTGCCTGAGCTGCTCAGCTGTCCCTCAGGGAGCAGTGCATTCATTACCTTGCAGAGAATCTGTACCTCTTACAGGTGTCAGATGGGGTTAAATACCTTGGAAAATAAGGAAAATGAGGCGTGTGGGTGTCACTTGGCCAGGGGCAGCAGGAGCACTGCTCTGCACCAGGAAGCAGAGAGCCATGGTCTGGGCACGGCCTTGTGCCGCACGGGGTCTGTGTGCCTGGAGCAGAGGGGGAGGAAAACGAGGGCTTCCATGGGGGAAATGCCTGCGCAGTGTAGTGGTGCACTAAGGCTAAAAATGAATGTTTCTGGGCTGGCCAGAGCAATGTGGTTTATCTGTCCCATCTGCTGCAGCGCTGTGGAAAAGGCCTTCCTTTCTCAGAGCAGGCCCTCTAACGTGGGGGAATGAGCGTGCTGTTGCATTGTGTTCCCCGAGACTCTGCATGTTGGACAATACGGATGTGTAACAGCTCTTAGGGGTGCACAAGAAGCCTTGCTTGATGAAAATTTTTGGTCTTCAGTGAGCTGCATGGCGTACAACGAGCAGTGTGCATAAAGGGAACATGGCTCTCTGCAGGTCCCACGGTAGCAGGTGCCCGAATGAGCCTGCAGATCCCGTCCTGGCTGTACTTCCAGCCTGGGCTGCGGAGATGGCGGTCATCATGCCCGGCCACCAGCTGGGCCGAGCTCGGGCAGCAGTGGACGCGTCTCGCCAGCACCGCTGGTGCTGCCCTGACAGGGACAGGAGGCCACGGGGCGACCCGGCTCTGGCTGCAGGATCGTCAGCACCCTGCTTCTCACCTTACGTTTTGCTTCACCTACCTGAGAATTGTGAGTCATTTTAGGTGGTTTAAGTTCCGTAAAAACACTTTTAAGTCACAGCTTTTGTTTGTGCACTGTAGGACAAGGGCTGTGTTTTAGGATAAGCTCCCTCACCCAGATCCAGCCACGCATCTTTCATTGTTAGTCCTGGTGTTGTGTGTGGAGCAGTTCTATGAGGCCCTCTCCTTTGTTTTAATTTCTGTTATTTCCCAGTGTGATTTCAGTGGTGTACTCAAAGAAGCCAGAAATTAATTTTCCAGTTACCATCAGAGGTTAATACATCCTTTGTTTTCTTCCTAACTGAGCTACAATACCTTTGGGCATAGTACTTGATACAACTTGGCAAGGGAAGAAATAATATCAGAATTGACCTTGGTACCAAAATAAATAGAGGGGAATTAATGTTTAGGTATAATTATCCTGTTCTCATTAACAGTTCCTCTGATTACTGTAAAATATATGAGGTTCCAAGGAGTTTTGTGTGACTCTTGTTATATTTATGAAAATGGCTTTTCAAGACCTACAGCCTGTGCAAGCAAGAAAGAACAAGCTTGCATGCTTCTTCAGATGGTTTTCAGACTGCCGTGTACACCTCGGTATTGCTGTACACAAGACAAGGATCAAAATAAACAGTCTTAAATGCTTCCTATTAGCCACTTTATTCTTAGTTAGAATAACATCAAAGAGAAATCAGATTTCTATTTATTTATTTATATTTTTTTTTTTGCTGAGAGCTGCTGTATATCATTATCATGATTCAACTAGTTATATAATACACTTAAAACTTAAAGTAATCTTTTTCTGAAGCAGAATTTCTTAGCATGTGGTACTTTGATTTGATTCCTTGTGCTGGACTTACATCTTATTTTAAAGGAGGTTTCTGGTTTATACAAGCAATCTGTATATCTGTTTTAATGGACTTGCTGTCTGGATGTGTACTTTATCTTTATCTTTCTGTCATTTCATTTTTCATATCTTTTATCTGCTTCTAAAACATACGGCACAAATTTTAAAAATGCCTACGTGCTTTGGTGTATCACATAGTGTATTTTGCATGTGGTTTTTATCTATAGAGAAACAGAGTTCGCCATGGACAAGACAAAACAGCCTAGAACAGCAAAAGGAAACTGGCTGAAAATGCAGAATTTGGTAGCTTGACTTATCTCGTGGGCAAGAAATGTAACGCGTCTGTGACAGCCATACTTTTTGTATACTCCTCCATCATCCATCGGCTGTGTGCGGGTGGTTGAGAAGCTGTGCTCCTGCACCACTCTCTGTTCCATTGCAACAGGAGCGCGTGACGGTGATCCTTTAGCATGAGGATTTTGTGCTCATGCAACCAACTTCCGAGGGATTTAGCAGGCCTCGCTTTGTGCTGCTGCTGACCACACACCTCAAAGGCTGGACATTGCCTTACAAGATGTACCTTTGTTTTTCCCAAAATATCAAAATCTTTCAAGACAGAGTATTCAGAGAAAAAATAGAAGCCCAGCTCTGCTGTCCTCCTTCGCACCCTGTTGATGGCACTGGTACTGTTCTCGGTGATAGCCAGCATCTCTGCAGCCTCTGGGTCAGGGTCAGACCAAGATGAGAACGTGCTCCAGACTTATATTCCAGATGTGAATTTATTTTCAGTTTGGAGAAGAGTTTTTGAGCCCAGCAAAAAATGCTGACCAATCTACTGGTCAGTTCATTTTCCAGCTTATACTGGTTTCTGGACATGCCTTTCCAGGGCAGAATGAGCCTGACAAATCGTTAGCAATTTCACTCTCAATGGAATGAAGTAGCTCAACGTTCCTGAAATGAAAATTCACAGTTGGCAACAATAGCTCTGCTTTTAATATTACCTAATAATGTGAGGTTTTTGTGAAGGAAATCTAAAAGGAATTTATTTTTGTTTTTCTTCATTAAGTCGGTGTTTCTACCTTGCTGTCATTTCTGACCTTGGAAGCAGATAGGTAAATGCACTTCACATCCATTGCGGCTGCTGCCATGGGAAACAACCGAGTAGTAGCTTACAGTTAGGTGGAATAAAACCTGTGCCGAGCCCAGAGGTCGAGCACGCCATCGTGACGCGGGCTGGAGACTGCAGCACTGCCCGCCCGGAGCGGGGCCAGAGCTGGGGTCGGGCAGTGCCTTTGGACAGGTGCTCACATTGCTGAAGACGCTCGTGCCTGCCAGCCATCAGTCAGCCAGGCGGTGTCTTTTAAAGAATCGAATAGTCTGTGTTTATAGTTTCCTACAAATTAAGCTGTTCATAGCAAGTGCCTTTGCAAATCAGACATGGGATTAAAAATTGAATCATTCTCTAATTCATTAACTAATTCATGGTGAAATGCTGTTTTTCCTTTTCTGGTCCTAAAAGTGATTCCAAATGATTGGTTCCTCTTTTCTGCACTGCTTTATTTCAGAGTCTGCGTGATTAGTGTAGCATTGTGTGCCTAGTGAATATTGACAGAAATCTATCTAAAGCCCATTCACTCAGATCTTGAACAGCTGCTTATTTCATGCTTATTTCTTTTACTTCTTGGGACCATCTTATGGACAGATTTTTTATTGGTTCAGATATTTGCAAGTGCTTGTCCTTCATGGATGAAATCCTGACCTGCTTCTTGCAATCAGTGGGAATTTTGCCACCGGCTAGGATTTCACCCTGTGTAAAAATTGTGTGCTGTCAGAAACCAACGCATGAGAAGCATTTTACACGGTAGCATTTCTTCCAATGTCCCTTGCTCTGTTGTCACATTTAAAACTCAGCTTTCCATGGGCAAAGGCTTCCTGTGGTCATTGCACAGAAATAAGCAAGCAGCAGGCAGTAGATTCTTTTTGAAGCAAAGGCCGTTTTGTTTGCTGAAAGCAGACTGTGTGCTTATGCACTTATAAATTGAATTATTCACTGTCTTCAGTATCAGCAAATCAGTCTTCAAATGAAAGTCTTTCCCCTTCAGGTGGACTGCTGGACTCCAACACATCCTGCACTGCTTTGGAGTAAGCTTGTTGGATGTTACCTCTCTATTTACTGCCCTCGGTGCTTTGCTGGTACAACCAAGCTACTGTGTCAGCCAGTCTTCTGCAAGGATTGCTGAAGAGGTTCTGGATTTTATCGCCATTTCTGTAGTTGTAAGTTCAGTTCATTCTGGAGTGAGTTACAAGCTGTGGGTAACTATAACACACCTGGGGGGCAGCTAGGGAGATGGTGAAAGGACTCTGCTGGAGACGGCTGCGGTGCTGTGCCGCAGGAGATGCAGAGGGGAACCAGCCCTGCTGGGAAGCTCTGACTGCTGCTCTGGAAGTGGTGCTGCTCCTGCTCCTGAGCTCTGAGCTCTCTCCAGGAGCATGGCAGCTGCACCACGAAACCCTGGAGTGGGGTTCTGCTCTTTGCAGCTCCTCTGGAGCTGCAGAAGCCACATTAAGCATCCTTTTGTCATCCTGAGGTTCTGCTTCCACTGTTGATCATCTCAGTTTCATATCAATATCCTGTTTCCCAAACCTTCTGTCACTCAGCTGAACCCAGATGTGGCATTTACCAAGTCCGACTTTTCAGTTAAAGCGATCTTTAAAAGTGCTGTTGAGTTTGACTTTCCTTTTTTTTTTTACTTCTTCTTTCTTTATCAACGTCTGAAGTTACCTCCTCTGGTGCTGTGGGGCACACTGAGTAATCGCCCAGCTGGGAGCAGCCGGAGCTCGGCCTCAGCCCAGTCCCCAGTGGTGCTGCGTGGGGCCTTACAGGTCGTGGGGGTCTGTGTGGGCATCCCCCAGCAGCCAGCTCCTTTTTCACTAGGAAAAAATACAAAAAGTCGTATTAAATTACCTGAAGTCTGATTTTTATGACATGCTTCTGTGCTTACTACGCAAGTATAAAGAGTACATCTTTAAATACTGAGTTAGAAATTCTAGCTTATGTTTAAGGAATAAGATAATCATTAACCCGAGGCTATGGAGATATTGCCCTATGCCCTATTATGTCCTTACTTTGTAATGATTGCATCAACTGAACTTTACTGAGGTGAGTGCTGCTCTTTTTTATTTAAATGGGATGGCATGTGGTGGAAAAGCTTGCGCTGTGAAGCGAGCGTTTCCAGAGTAGGGTCATTAGCCTGCACAATTTACGAACAGGCTGACTCTCTGCAAACAGTTGTGTCATAGGAAAGGATAATGGAATTTTTGGTTTGTGTAAAAAGAACGGTGTATTTTCTGTCTGCTGCGGTCTCTGTTTGTCACTGCATTTTGACCAAGCGGCAGGTACGTGAGCCCATTTGAAGATCTCGTGCAATGTGCAGCTGCAAAAAAAAAGCCTGGAAATTGTTTTTTTTGATGTGGTCGGAATCAGACCCCAAGCAAGAGGAAGGCAGAAATGACACTCGTGTCACCTCCCATTCTTTTACTTTGATAGCTTTTAATTTGGGCATGAAGGGATGCATCTGTATGTGTGAGCTCGGGCTGCGGGGCAGGAGTTTGCCTCAGGTTCCCCTGGCCGGGGGTGATGCGTGGGGGCACGGCAGCCGCTCGGCTCCCGGGGGCTCGTCCCGCCGGAGCTGCGTGGCCGCGGCAGCTGAGAGCGGCACCCCCTGCGGCGGGGCACGGCGGGTTTTGTGGGGCTCCTTGTCTGCCTCAGGCGTTGGTATTGAAATCAAGGAAGGCGACTATTCCACGGGTAGAGGTCTGCAAGCCGTGCTTTGGGAGGACCGACTGGGAATGCCAACAGGCCGGGGGAGCAGCGCTGAGCACGGGCTGGTGGCAGGAGGTGCACAGGGCCGGTGCAGCTGCTGGCATCGTGCAGGTTAGCGACCTGCCTTCCCCTGCCTCTGCTTCTGCCCATTGCTTCTTCCTCAAACAGTGCTGAACTGATCGTAGCACAGCCGTGCAGCCTCATGAGGTTTTGCACACCCAGCTCCAACCCAGAAATACTTGATCTGTGTTGCTTAATTCCTCAGACTGGGAAAACATGCACTATAAAAATGCTTGTTTGGAGGGCATTTCATAGCAGATGATGTGTTGGAAAGTAGGTCTGAGCCAGACCCAGGAGAATTAACAGCATCCTCCAAAGATACCAAGGACTATGGTTTATTTAAGAGACGGTTATTGAGGGACGAGGCAGTAGCGATCTCTGCGGGAAGGGGAGTGTGAGCTGGAATACATTGGGATTGGAATTTGCATTCAGAAATGACCGAGAAGTTTCCTACACGCAGCAGATTCTGATGTCACTTTTCCACTGGGAGCCACAGCTGACTCCTGGCATCCCTAGGAAGAGGAGCGTAGCTCCAGTCATAACACTGCGGAGCTTTTCTTCAAACCCATAATAGTATGCTTAAGTAACATCTAAATATTTGGTTTAAGCCACAATATCCCATTCTGTGCTGCGCGCCACGCACCAGAGTGCTGCAGCACTGGGCCATGGGGCGATGGCGCGGGGCGAGCGGCGGCCAGGCGTGGGTCAGCTGGGTCCTACCCCCAGTGCCGGTTTTTCTCATAGACAGTTGCATTGTTTTATGGCAGCTGTGCGTTTCAAAAAGCCACTCACAGTCTAGAGGGCTGTCACGTTACCTTGATACCTCCTTTATTTAGATCTACCTTTGAATCACATTAGCAGCAAACGAGCTCCCGCTGTGTGCCCGGGGCAGAGTGCTGTCTCCCGGCGGCCCCATCATTGGCAGGTGCTCTGCCTGCTCCTTTATGTGGACCAGAGCACCTGCTTGAATCTCCCCTGGGAGACGTCCCTGTGTTGCTGAGGGTATGCTCCTGCATTTCACGTACAGGGGCTTTGCCATGAGTTGCCCTACTAAAGCTGCCAGCGAGAGCCTGCTTTCACCCAGCTCCAGGCTCCCCGGTCCCCCTGGCAGAAAGGTCTCCTTCCCCGGCACCTCCTCGCCCTTCGGCTTCCCCGTCCGCCCTTGGGGCCCTTAAGGTGTGTTTCTGTGGACTCTGAAGTGTGATTTTTTTTCTTTAGATGACTGTAAGTGAAAACGATGGAGTGGAGAATGTACTGTTTGCATTAATTTTGTTTATAAGAACATTCTTTTGCTATGGGCCAGAAAAGTATTCTTTTATGTCCATCTGCAGAGCTTCTACCTTACATGTAAATGGCTGGTTTGGACCCGGGCCACGAAGGATTCTTTTGTGAGCTGAGAAATGCACTTGTGAAAAATATCCAGTTCTAAGTCAGGTGGCCTTAGAGCTCACCACCCCAAAACGAAAATATGTACACAGCCTGCTCCAGAGCATGTGTAATCCATTGCTGCACTCCTTAGGTACAGAATTATCCTTTTTTCCTTTTTTCTGCCTTGTTCTCATCTTTTTAATGTGCCATAGCACATTCAGATGAGGGCTGTTGCTATCTACTACTGCTATAACAAAACCTTGGCTTTAGCGTAGATTTATGTATGTATGTATGTATTTTAATTTGAAAGGTCCCAAAGGCAGGCTGCTAGTTCTTGCCACTCTTAGCACCTTTTGGGGGGGCAGGCTCTGTGGACAAGCCGCCAAGAGCAGCGCCTACCCTGAGTATGTGCTTTGTCAGTGCAGAAGGGAACCTCTGACCTGTGGGAACAGCAACTGCACTGTTCTGAAACTCAGAAACTGGTGTCCAGAATGTATAGAGGTTTGACTGCTTGTCATTTAGGGACTTAATCGTTATGGTAATGTTGTGTAATTTCTAATTACAAATAATATGAGAGTAATTCCGTTACTGTCTGAAGTAATGCAGTCAGCAAATTCCCCCGTATTCTTGTGCAGCCTTCTGTGGCCTATGCAGAAAATGTTTTTCAACAGGCAGATTTTTCATCGCGTTAGTAAGAATATTTGGTCGGAGGGTCTTATTTGCCACGGTGAATACACCTGCAGAGCGCAGCCCCTGCAGGCCGAGCTCGCGGTGCCGGCTCGGTGCTGCCCAGGGCCCGCGGCCGCAGAGCGTGCGGTGGAGCTGCGGGCTGGCAGCAGACGTCCCACCAGCCGCACCCAGTGCCACGGCAGGGCAAAGCCCTCCTCCTCAATACCTCGTGTTCTAGGAGTTTTAATACAGATTTGTGGGTTGAAGCGCCCTATGTACGGTGAGGTCAACTTTGTATTGATTGTTTTGTCAGCTGCTAGAAGAAAAAATAGCTTGAGCAAAATGTTCTGTGGTCTAGAGCACTACCCTTAAAACCTTAGCTATGAAAGGTCCTTAGCATTTAAGATAAGATGGTCATTTTTGTCACTTCATTTTGGTATTTGAGACCATTCTTTTTGTCTTAAAATCACAAAATGGCAGAATCATTAAGGTTGGAAAAGATCTCCAAGATCATCTGGTCCAACAGTCCCCCTACCACCAATGTCACCCACTAAACCATGTCCCCAGGCACCACGCCCAGCCTTTCCTTGAACACCCCCGGGGACGGTGACTCCACCACCTCCCTGGACAACCCGTCCCAGTGCCTGACTGCTCTTTCTGAGAAGAAATATCTCCTCATTTCCAACCTGAACCTTCCCTGGTGCAACTTGAGGCCATTCCCTCTACTCCTATCCCTGGTTCTCTATGAGAAGAGGCTCCCCACAGCTTCCTTTCAGGTAGTTGTAGAGAGCAATAAGGTCTCCCCTGAGCCGCCTCTTCTCCAGACCAAACACCCCCAGTGCCCTCAGCCGCTCCTCACAGGACTTGTGTTCAGGCCCTGCACCAGCTTCGTAGCCCTTCTCTGGACGTGGTCCAGGGCCTCGATGCCCTTCTTGTGCTGAGGGGCCCAAAACTGAACACAGTACTCGAGGTGCAGCCTCACCAGAGCAGAATACAAGGGGACAATCACCTCCCCGGCCCTGCTGGCTGCACTATTCCTGACACAAGCCAGGATGCTGCTGGCCTTCTCGGCCTCCTGGGCACACTGCTGGCTCATGTTCAGGTGAGCATCAATACTCCCAGTACTCCTAGTCAATATTAACAAACAAGAAAAAATGATTAAATGATGACAGAAATGTCTGTTTTCAAGAACTCTTGTTACTGAAGTAATTTTCAAAATGCAAGCAAGTATCAGGCCTGAAAACTGGGAATGGCAGAATTCTTCTACTTGTTGATCAGCTACTGTGACCTTGCAGTTTGTTGTGTGTTCACGGCGTGCCTCAGGGAGATGCTGCCTCCCCTGTCTGCCGGGGTGGCAAGTCCCATTTAATGCCTTCCATTTCTTACACTGATTCCCTGCACCCGAGTAGGAGGCCACAACGAAGGCAGACAGGTATTCTGAAACCAAACGAGGCTGAAATGAAGTACGTAGTTCTGCGAAGATAGCTGAACCAATCTGCAGAGGCGATGTGTCCTTGATGGATTGCAGTTCTGTTTCATTTTTCATGAAAGCTGCTATAATATTGAATGTATAGAAGCGTTTGGATCCCAGGGGTTCAGAGATGCTGCTGCTCAACCTGATATCATCTGCGGCTTCCTCTGCCTGGTTCTCAGGCTGGAGGGGGAAGTGCAGCGCAGGAGGTCCCCGCCACGTGAAGTACACGCACGGGGAGCAAAGCTCCTCCGCTGCTGCGGGCAGAATGTCCCTGCCGGGAGTTGGTCTCAGTTTTTGCACTGCTCTGGTGGTTGCTGTAGGTAGACTGTGCATTTGTGATTCATTCCACATCAGGGAGAACCATCAGGCTCATCCTTCCACGGTCCCCGTCTCCCCTGCGTGGGCGTGTGAGCCCCATGGTGCCTGGTGTCCTGACGCGTGGGGCCCGCTCGGTGTGCACAGTCTGGTGGGATGGGTGTCAGCCTTGTTCAGATTATTTCCTGTTAGTAACATGATTGGAAAATTTAAAAGTTCCAGGGCCCCGAGGAGGTGCTGATGTGTATCTTCGAGGCCATGTTCCTCAGTTTTACTGCACTTATGTTAACAGAAAGATAGGACTTCCCCCAGATTTTGTCAGCTCTTCATCTTAGTCATTTAGGGATGAGCAAACGTGCTATTGCATTTCCCCTAAACATGCAAAATAATCTTTTTTTTCTGCACTGGATATAGATTGGTCTCATTTATATATAAAACCTTTGTGTTTTTTGAAGCTTACAGTCTCACTGTATCTGAATGCCCATCCATTCAGCGAGCCTCTTCCTTCTCTTACTGCAACGCTGAAAACCGAGGGTTTTAAGAAGTAGGCCAAGTGACTAATAACTAAAATAGACAAACCACCATTAAATAACTGTCACGTACAGAAATAAAAGCAGGAAACAGTGTCTGACGCCATAAAACTGACCTTTCTTTGGCTATTTAAGCAACAAATGAAGTGAAACCGCTACTTGGAGCGGGATGGGCGGGTGGCTCGGGGCGGCGCAGGGCTGGCAGCGGGGAGCAGGGTGAGCGCACCCCACAGGGGTTCTGCACCAGGAGCCCCGAGCGCCTTGTGCTCCTGTGCCAGGGCCTGAGCAGCCCCGATCAGTCCTTGTGACCATGGTTGTGCTTTTGTGGTGTTCCAGCTCCTGTCACAACCGCAACAACTCTGCGTGGCTGGGAAACAATGAAATCTTGTTCTGCCTTTGCAGGAAGTAGTGGGAAAGTCTAATACCTTGTACAGCATCCCCTTCAGCTGCAGGGCCTGCAGGCAGGACACAGCACTGGAAGCACTGACATCACCGTGCTAACGAAGTGCGTTCACCTGTCCCCAGTGATACTATCCCCAAATTACGGAATTGCTAAAAAGCAGGTAGTGCACCTTGTGTGGTCTGTTCCGACACCCACCCATGTGATACTTGAGCTGGTTCTTAATTTTAAAAAATGGCATGTAAAGGAAGAAAAAAAATGGGATGGAGTGTGTGTAGTAGATATATTGATTTGAGTACTTAAATTTGCAGGGTAGGAGGAAAACTTTAAACACCAGTAAAGAACAAAAAGCGATGGGAAATAAAATACGTGCCAAGCCATCAAGAGAAGCAATATGAGATAAAATGAAGTAGTTGCAGCTGAAAATTAACAGATTGCACTGCTGAGGGTAGAGAACCATGCAAGATTAGCAAAATTCAGTTTCTGCCCGTTTATTCTGAAGGAGAGACCGCCGGACATCGCGTTTGTTCCACACAGACCCTCGGCTCCCCTGGCCACGAGGCGGGCGCAGCAACTCACACCGTGCTGCTCCTTCCTGGGGATGTTTCCCGCCAGGAGCTCATCGGGAGCACCCCTGCCTGTGCGTGTGTCTCGTGGCTCTGCCACTTTGCTCCAGGTGTCTCACTGCGGGCTTCGCCTCGCCCCCTGCCCTGCAGCCCCCCAGCTGCCCTCTCCTCCTGAGGGCTGCCAGAGCTTGCGGCGCGTTTCATCCGGGGCGCTCGGCGGTCCTCCCCTGAAGACAAAGGAAATATGCAGAAGTTGAAATGTGGAAGTAATCTACTTGCCACATTTTTCCTTTCCCTGTAATAAATTGTGTCATTGGTCAAATGCACATCTAAAGACAAATGCCTTTTATGGAACTCGCCCTGCCTCGCACCACTCTTCCCCCATCCATTTCCTCTTTTAAAAAAAAAAAAAAAAGCAAACCCAGAACACCAATTAGCATGCATTTCTTCTGTTTAAATGTGTATGGCTACACTTGGACAGCGGAGTTCCCCAAACTCTCTCATTTTGGCACAGCACGGACTGCATTTTGCTCTTTCGGTGAGCGCGAGCAGAGCAGCGGGGCTGTGCCCGCGCCCGGCTGGGATCAGCTGCGCGCGTGCCCGCGGAGCCCCCCGATCAGCAGATGCAGCGCAGATGGAGGGAGGGCAGGGCGTTTTCTGGCCCAAACTCGGCTATTTGTTGAAAGATTTATGAAATGACATCTACAGTAGCAGACAAAGACTTTGAAGTGTTTTGGGGAGCCCTTGTTTGTGCTGCGCCGTTGTTGTGTTGCTCTCTCGCTGCAAAGGCTTCTGTGCGGCACGCGGGTGTTTATGCAGCCCGGCGAAGCATGTGTTGCAGACAGGAGCTTCAGCTATTTCACATTAGCCTGCTGGAGATTCATCACAATCTACCAAAAGCCGCCTGTTCAAGCCAGGACTGAGCAGACAGCCATAAAAGGAAAGGAATATAATTTCCTTGTTGGCTCATAGTGCTGAAATTCTAAAACGGGAGTGAAACAGAATTTGTTTTTGCCGGAGCTGACAGAAGGGGTGTGAAACAAAATACCAGTATACAAAAATGTGTAAGGCACTGTGACGAGGCATCTAGCTGGAACCAGCTCGTTACTGTCACCAGAGTTTTGAACCCTCTTGCTAAAAAATTTAAAAAGCATCACTCTCTCTATTTGGCTAAAAATATGTAGGACACAAATTCATGTATGTTATGCCCATTATAATGTAATTATTTAAGTGCATGTGTAGGCTAATCTTCAGTAACTTTCCATGTTCACATCAAAGTACAATCTGACTTTCAAACATTATTTTTACTCTCCCTCACTGGCAGGAGAGGAGCCGTGTGTCCTATCTCATCCTTCCTATCATATAGGAGCGTGTAAGTACCGATAGCCTGACTGCACGAAATGCTGTGTATTGTTCTGTAGCCATTCTGCTACTCGCAGTGTAAAAGCAATCCAAAAATATTAATAGGTATCTGTACTTAGGCAGTAAAAATCAGCTGACAGCGCTCCAGCAAGGTACTGTTTGTTAATCGGTTGATGTTTCTGTAACAAATGTTAGGAAAAAATGATGGCTATCCCTTGGATTCAGAGCTGTGATCCTTTAAAAAACATCTCTGCTCCTGGAACTGCTGTATCCTTTGTGAAGGAATAGTTGCTACATACTTCCACTTGTGCAACTTGACAATTTTGCAACAAAATACTTTTAAAATGTGATTGCTTTGCACCACAGATATATCCATAACCCTCGTGTGGAGCAAAGGAAATACTTTGATAAAATGCCAAAATGCCAGAGCTTTCAAACAGATTAGCGCTTACTGCTTCTGTTAGCACAGCAGCATACGTACTTCTAGTTAAATATTAAAAGCAACTAGTAAGTAGTTGGCTACAGCATCTTTCCATGAAGTATTTGTTAGTTTCTAAATGTGGCTGTTCAAGTATTTAATGCCTCTGCTCTAGGTGCAATTCAAAATGCCATTTAATTGCTGAGGCATGCAGCAGTGTCTTGTTTATTTCGTGAACAGTGATGAGAGTTAGCAGAGGAAGTCAGAAAGTTATCCGTCAGAGGATTCTTGCTTTGCTCCTGGCAGTTGGTGGCCAGGCTCTGGGCTCGGTGCAGGCGGGAGGGCAGCGCGCAGCCCCCCCGACGCGGCGCGGCACTGAGCGCCCGCTGCAGGCTCTCAGAACTCTCCGTGGCCAGTATTTGAATTTCTGCAAGGTCCCTGCTTAATTCAGCCTCCTTCGTTTCAAGCAAACAAGCTGGAGTCATTTAAAGTGTAATACTTAAGATATAAGAAATTGAAGCTGTCGCATTGTTATAATATTTTGGCGTAAATGGTATTTTTCCTGGGGGGGGGGGGGGGGGGGAAGACAGGAAAATAACTGTTGCAGCAGGGGCAGCAAAGCACCTTCGCCCTGTTCCAACGGGATCCCCTGAGCAAAGAGAAGTTAGCAGAGCACGAAGACAACCCCAGATTGTCTCGTGTGACTGTCACGCTCATGAGGAGGGGTCTGGTGCAGGCTCTGGAGCGCAGTTAGTGCTGCGTGAGGACGGCAAATCTCCCTTCACCATGTCTGCTCTGCCACTTACTGACAGAAGAGTTTTGGAGTTTTGTTACCAGTACTAGTTCCTGAATCTTTTTTTTTTTTTTTTAATAAAGTGGCTATAGGACATGCTTTGTTGTTACAATAAATGCTGTTCCTAATATATGGACTGAGCACTTGAGGTCTTTGGAGGGAGAGAAAGAAGGCTGAAAGGAATATTTCTGTGATAAAATACCATGGTTTTAGTTTAGGTTTAGGTGAAAGGCCTAACTTGTGCAAATCATGTAGGCCTTCAAATGCAAAATAGCATGCATGTTTAGTACTTTGCATTTAGTTAAAAATGAAAAAGAGCACCAGGACTTGGCCCAGGAGGGCCAATTTACAGTGGTAGAGTGATGTCTGGCACAAAGTAACGAAGACTGGTTGTGGGTAAATAGACGTTTGTGGTAGTTTGCTGGGCTTTTTCCTTTTTTAGTAGACACACAAAAGCTGCTCAGTGGCTGTTGAATATGTTGTTTATATTAAGACTTGGGAATCTACATCTTGTCTGACAAAAGATGGTCATAAAATGTAAAGAGTCAGATTAACGGGCAACCCCATTAAAAAAATCGAGAATAAGATTTTTTCTTTCTTTTTGAAGATATTTCTTTCTAAGATAAAGGTATCAGAGTTGTCTCTACTTCTGGTTAGCTTCCAATATCAGATATTCCTAACTCCAGTAATCATTTAAAACTGTTATGTGTTTGAACTGTATGGTCTTTAAGGTCCCCTCCAACCCAAACCGTTCTGTTATTCTGTGATATTGTGATACTCTGATTTTATGATTCTGTGAGTGCCTCTCATAAACACTGTAACTAGGGAGCTAAAATTTGAAGTAGTAGATCTAGTGTCTGAAGTTATGGCTATTCAAGCTCTGATCCGTGATGTGGCCTGTGTGGGCACGTTTAAAGGTCTGGCATACCTTGGTAGAAGAGCTGCATCAGCACTGACTTGGGGGCCATCACCCCAGAGTTCCCCCAGGCCCTGCTCCCTTCTGAGTGGTTTCAGCAGGATGCAGAGGTCCCACACGCCAGAGCAGCACAGCAGCTCCTCGCTGCCACAGTTTCGTCTGCTGTGAAATGCTGGTGTGCACCGGGGTTGGGACGCCTGGGGCTGACGGGGCCTCCCTGGCCTGGAGCATCCGAGGAGGTGCGCGGTGCCTCCGGTTGTGCACGGCGGGAGCAGGGGAGCAGGCAGGGGCGCGGTGCCTGGCTTGGCTTTCCTGAGGGGGCTGACCATGAATTGGCTTCTGTCGATGGTCTGCTTTGTGGCCTCATGGTAATTAAATGAAGTCTCAGGATGGTCTGCGCTGTGGTTTCGTGAAATCCAGAGCTCCCGGATGGCTCCAGAGGAGGAGAGCTGCTAAAATCCCGGTCACTGTATCCACGGCACGGTAGGGCGGTTAGCGGAGCGAGGGCTCTCCGCTTGCTTCAGTCGTAGGGACTGCTGGGCGGTGCTGCTGGTGTGAGGCTGACGTAGCAGGTGTTGACAAACAGGTCTGTAAGGAATTAAGAGAATAAGGAAAGCTCTTGTACATACAGCACATTGCTGACCCTCTGCTTTAGTCTTGTATTTAGTTGGAAAATCCATCCAGCACACACACAACCCTCCCAAAATAAGCTACCAATACTGAAAAAGCATGAGGGCAGGACGCCTGTGAAACTGAAACCCGTCAGAAAAATGCCAGAAAGGCTGGATGACATGTATCTCAGTTTGTTAAGGATTAGTGACTTTTGTAAATGCTATAGCAGTGTTTTTGGTTGTTTTCAAAAGCCTTACTGAGGAATTTGTATACTACCACCTTGGATTAGAAGAATAATCTCCCTTTATAGTAAATTCAGTTCTAGTTCTCCTGCTAAAATCATGGAACAAATAATAGGAGAAAGAAAAAATGAAACTTTTGACAAGTTCTAGCCGGTGAGGGTCTATGACGAATTTAGTTTTATACACTGATACAACATTTGACAGTGTGCCTTGCAAACGGAATTGAAGACACAGTTGCATGTGGGTTTATAGGAAGGATGAAGGACTGTTAAAGGAGGTCAGTAATAGATATCTCATCATTATGATATCCAAGTAGTGAAGTTAAGTTAAATCTATTTTCGTATAATTAAGGATGTGGAAGGGAAAGATAACTGCATTGTCAGATGACACCAGCTGGGCAGGGATCACAGAACACAAGGCCATCCTTGTGTGTCGGGGAAGAACTGATAGGTGCAGGCCAGGAAGCAAGCTAAAAATCTTCTTAAAAAAATCATTTGTGCCCATTGGCAATTAACTGTTAACACAAGCAGTCCATGGAAAAGAGAAACCTGGAAAAAGTAACGTAAGGGTAAACAGCAGGTTAGATATTAATTTGTAATGCCGCACAGCAGCCAAGGCAGCTAAGGTATCTCTGGCTGCGTACACGCGTGTACATAACTCATACATCCGGGGGCAAGAGCCTTCCTCTGCAAAGCTACTGTGTGGCACCGGGAACGTGTTGTCGGCATCATAAACACCGCGATACTGGCAAATTGCAGAGCTTTGGAAGAGCCTTGTCCAAAAGATAAATGGGAGAGAGAAATGAGGAACACTTCCAGGAGTTAATATTTAATTTGGCTGGGTTGGCACAGACAGGAATGTGGTATTGCTCTGGAAGAATATGGAGGCTGTGAAAAGCAAGGAAGGCAAGGAGTTCTGTAGGCTGTTTGCCAGAGAGTGGGACTGATAACAGGTAGAATTGGGAAGAAATAAAAATAAAACAACACAAAAGTACTAGACTTTAAAATCTGCAGAAAGCTTCCTTGGAGTGTATTGTGCTGCAGAAGGATTGCCTGGAGAGATGATAATGAAACCATTGTCAGAGGCATGCTAATGTACAACTAAACGAAGCTCTAGAAAATGTACCAGAAAGCTATAGCTTCCCTTTAGCAAACAGAGACGAACTTTTTTCATTTCTAAAAGGCTGCAGCTCTGTGCTGTATTAGGCATCTGCATTTCTGTGCCGTGTGAGTGGGGCTTAAACCGCTAAATTGTCAAGAAGTCTGTCCTTCAAAAGTTCAGCAATAAGACAATTGTTGCAATAACAAAACCATACTCTTCAGGGAATAACAAACTCTTATGGCTGGTGATCCACTTGAGTAAAGTCCTTGGGATTTAGGAGAAATGAAATTAGCTGTGAATCTTTGGAAAAAGTTGGCATTTTGAAGGGTATATTCAGACTTGAGATCTTCATTTTTCCAGTGGCATGGAATGAAATGGTGAAAGTAATGTCGAAGAGCATCATAGTGACAATTAATTGTGTCATAGGTCTTGTACCAGAAAAGGTTTTTCAGGAAACAGAAGGTCAGGGTGGGGGGATGAGCAGGTACCTCAGCGTTAATGGAGCACCTTATAACTGCTCCTGATACAAACCGAAAATATTCCTGGTTTCAGATTCACAAATCAAGTCAGTCAGAAGGTGAAATAAAGGTATTCTCCTGTGTTACGGAGTGAAATGCACGGGAGCCTGGCTGGCCTGCCTATTTGAAGTGCCATGCTTACGCTGTCAGCTGTTCAAGGAGTGAAGTGAAAGTGAACCAGTTCTGAGTATGAACGGGCTGGAGGAATTAGTGCTTGCAGGACTTTCAGCCTGCTCTCCAAAGCACTCCCTGGCTCAAAATTCATGTGCTCAAAAGATATTCTAGCCACCTCTGTAAAATATTATGGTATGACTACGTACATTGATTAAGGGGAAAAAAATCCTCCCCGAAGTGTTTTAATAGCTATCAGCATGGTTTAAGATTTAACTTGTGAAAGGCACAATGGGAAACCACAGAAGCCAAGTAAGTATTAGTCATTTTACCTCGTGTATTTTTCATCTATATAGTTCCCATCTTACATATTCAGGAATTAGATATTTTACTTATTTGAGCAAACCTCCTCCTTCAGCACATGGAGTTCATGTCTATTCAGTTGCTGCAGTTGTTGCCAGCCTATACCAAAACATCGGCAGTGTGTCCATAGCAAAACTCACAGCAAGCACAGGTATACGTGTATGAAGACGTGCATTTAAGCTACGCAATTTCTAATGGAAAACAGAAAAATTTCCTAAACGACAAAAGGAGGTACGAGAGAGTCTTTTGCAGCCTGCATTTATTATTGCAAATTACTTTTTTTTTAAATATAAATATGTTTTATACTAGTTAGTTCCCGTATCAGGAAAGAGAACTTTGCTTCCAAGTCTGGATCTGTTAGGCATGATATACAGCAGGAAGACAAAGCTGTTATCTCCAAACACTGAGATGAAAATGAACAGAGAGGATACTTTATCTCCTAACTAGGGAGAAAAGAGATTGTCCATATGTTTCCCACATTTCCTCCGATTCAGATAACCATTTCCAAATTAATCAAAGTGTCCTTATTATTTTCAGACAAAACAAAACGCTCCTTGCCCCTGAAAACTTTTAGAATCACTATTTTTTCTGAATAGAACCAAAGACCTAAATAAAACTCAGAAAAATAATGAAAAGAAATAAATGTCAGCTTTGATAAGAAAGTATTAAAGCTATTGATATGTTCAGAACACAAAACCTTCAACACAGAAAGAGAAAATCGCATGGTAGAATCAGTTTTGCTCTGATGGAAGTGGGTTGAGTTTCTGCTTTTTCACTGGGAAAAAAGTCAAATTCAGGAAGTTCCAACTGTTTTCTTGGTTTTATATTTTACTAGATCAGCATATGAACTTGTAGCATCAGCTTAACATATTAACTTCCTTCCCCCCCCCCCCCCTTGCCATTCATCATCATTCTTATCCTACAGACAAAAAAATCAGATTGAATTGTGAGGCTTTTGCCTGCAGCACAGGGCCGTGTACCCTCTTCTCCTTGTGCACAGTAGCTGGTGTGCCCTGTGATTCTGTGTGCTTTCCAGATGGCTTCTTATCTAATCAGATACGGCACTGGTGTCTCTCTGATCTGCAGTGGGGGCTAGCAATTTGTTTTCCTTACTTGAGCAAGTCTTGTCTTTCACCAGCATCTGCAGGCCGAGGTGTCGGCTGGCCGCGTGGGATGTCCACCATAGCCCCTTGTGCCCTGCGTGGGGCTGCCCCAGGCGCCAGGGCTGTGCGTGGCTGCGGGCAGGGGGCTGCGCATCGCCCGCAGCACAGCACCGCGCAGCTCGCCCCCCGCCCGCCGGCAGCGCCCTCTGGGACGTGGGAACGGGAGAAATGAAAATGTAAATCGTTCTGCTGCAGCAATCGTATAAAATGGGAAAGAGGCTTGTCTTCAAAGGTCACTAGCAAGAATATAGTTAATATCAGGCGGTTAGGATCATGTAGTATATAAGCATTTTTGTACTGTGCTGTCTTAATTCTTTTAACTATGGATGGAAAATGATGGAAATGTGATGGAAATACCATTTGGTAAGCTGCACGCTGGTGGAGCTGCGTACTGGAATTTAGTTCAGAGAGCACTGTATTTTTTGTTTCTAATCAGACCCATACGTGCCATTATTGACGTACAAGCGCAGTTTGTGTCTAGCTTGTTTATCAAAGAGCAACGCAGTTTTTGAAGATGTTGGCCAGTTTTATAAAATTCCAGTGTAAGACAGCACTGATATTTTTAGGGGGGTTATATATAGCATAAAGGTCTGCATTCCTTTCTAGCTCTTTTTAGCCAAGCAGTTTTCAGATCTTATACTGAATTTGGAAGCTTTATAAATGAGCTTTGTGACAGAAGTGGCTAGTGCTACTTTGTGAGATCGTAGGAACAAACTGGGTGTAGAGAAATATCATCGTATAAGGTGCCTATCCAGGTTTGCTGTGTATATGCAGCTTTCCACTTTTGGCACTTCTAATTATTTTTGATGCATTTTAGAAAGACGTTTGCTGTTTCAGTTGGCCTTCTGTGCAAACATGCTTGGTATTCCAGTGAACTGGCTGAATCCCTATTGACTTTAGCACACAGTTTCCCTAGACAATTATTTAGTTTAAGCTCTTCTACTTCTTGGATATTCCATTCTATTTCTGGTCCTGTTCTGTTGAATATTGAACGTCCTAATTGGGAAATACATTTTTTTTTTCCTGGTTTAGAGAGGCACATATGCCAGTGATAGCCAGTTACATTGTTTGTAACATAGACTCACAGAAAGGTCCCTTCCAACGCAAACCATAAAGATCATCTAGTTATGAGATCATCACCCCCTTGTCATGGGCAGGGACACCTTCCACTGAACCATGTATGCTATGAAGTATATAGATGTACTTCCTAACACTTCTGTTTCTTGCTCAAATGTCTTTTAAGCGCAAAAAGGTATTGAGAGTTTTTACCCCCAAAAAGCAGAAATTCTATCTAAAAAAAATACTGACAATAAACTTGAAGTCTTTCAGGTTTGTGGAAGATACTTGGTTTCAGAAGAACTCTTTGTGAATTTTTTATCTATCCTGAAGCCACTATAAATGGCATAATTATGAAATCTTATTGATTCAAAAAATTAAGTAATGTAGGACTGTATACAAACTAAGTGCAATTGTATACCTTGCTTTTGTATACCTTGCTAATCAAATATATTCTCAGTATTCAAAATGTAAATCTTCAAGTCATAGTTATCTAATTTTCAAACACCCTGATTCATTTATGAAGTGGCATCCCAAGCAGAATAATTGAAAATACAATGCTGATCTATTACAGTAAACAATACCAGACCCCCTCTACGTGACACATGTTCAGGCCTGTATTAGCAATGTCAAGTTTATTCATCTCCACAGCCCTCCTGAGTGAAGCAATCCCCACCACAGAAATACTCCCACTGGACTGTCAGAGCTGCAGCTCGTGCATTCGTTGGCCTCCCCCTCCCTGTGCTGGTCGAGCAAAACCTGCATCACCACGTGCTCCTCTAACTCTGAGGCTTTCAAATGACTGTCATGCCATCTGAGTTGCTCTTTAAGGCTTCATCAAATGAATTATGAATCGAACATCTCAACGTGTTTACATTTTCAAAGTGGAAAAACCAAGTCACAGCAAATTCCTCGCATTTGTGGCACCGACGGCCGTGCCCGCGGCACAGAGCTCGCTCTGCGTCTGCAGCACTGCGCTGGCCACGTGTGTGCACAGTGTCTGCCTGCCACGCAGCTGCGGTCACGGTCACATGCACATGCACGGCCCTCAGCACGCGGCGCTAGCAAGAGAAAGATTCACGGTTCTCTCTAAAGATCTTTTCTCCCTAGGGTTATTAATTCTTAATGACATTTGTATGGAAAAAAAAAAAAGGCATTTTGTTCAGCTTCTGCTTTTGCATATTGTTTTGCTCTCTGGAATCATATTCCTGTGTTGTGGTACAGTTATCTCCACAGCAACAAGTCACAAACAGAGGACTATGACTTCAGCTGAGGAACATGTAGAAAGCATTGATGAGCTGCCAAGCAACAAAGATTTGGTTTCAGTGTGGA
This sequence comes from Cygnus atratus, assembly GCF_013377495.2. Lineage (NCBI taxonomy): Eukaryota > Metazoa > Chordata > Aves > Anseriformes > Anatidae > Cygnus > Cygnus atratus. The sequence goes on along the minus strand of NC_066370.1, from coordinate 25,978,602 downwards.
TGCAAAAGCCAGATAGTGACATTTTTGCTTGGTTTTAGTCTGTCCTCCTTCCGGTGAATTCCCTCTGAAGATAATTTAGGCTTAAGAGAGAAGAAAGCCCTTCCACAGGAACTCATTATTTTAGTAACAGCTGAATAAGGCCTAAGGAGGTCTTCAAGCTTTGGACAACTCTTTGGAAGTAATAATAATAGAAAAGGAAAGAAGCTAGACAGAAAGTATTGTCATCTGACCTATTACCATAAATCTCTTTAAGCAGTGTGGCGCTGGTGACACTTCAGCTCGATACAAAAGCAACACAGCAAAGCAAACAACAATCTGAGTAAAAATGTGCCAACAAGTTCGTCTTTAGTTAGTAGTTAATGAATTGTTTCACTCGTTCATCAGAGCATGAACACTTCCATAGCTGTATATCTGGCACTGCAGGAAAAGCAGACTGGCCCTATTCTCAATATTTTATAAACCCATACATTAATATCACACCAAAATGAATTACCTGAAGAGATAAGAATGGGCGATATTTACTAGCATGTTATGCCAAGCTATGCAAGAACTGTGTGATCAATAAGAGCCATCTCTGTCATTTTTGTCTTGATTTTTTTTCTGACTAGAACACGTCTGCTTTCCTGGGTTGCCTTAATTCTGATCGAGGTCTCAAGGATGTGCTGGGCCTCCTGCACAGACGGCTGGCACACATGGAAAACTCTGAATGTGGTGTACTCCTGTGTTTGAAATTTCTGGGTATCTTGCACCCTCATCAGAGGTTGCGCTCTGTCCAGGCTGGTGAACACCTGCAAAACCCAGACAGATGGGCAGAGTGCCTGCGTTGTGTCCGAGAAAAGCTTTCCAATGGGAAAATGGAGATCTGTCACACGCGGTATCCACGTCTTTGCCAAAATGCCCCAGTTTCCACATTAGGAATAGGTATTTCTTAGAAGACTGTTTCAAAAACCTTAGTATTGTGATATTTTGCAATATTCAAACTTCTCCATTAAAATTATTCTCTTCCGTACTCCATCTGCTAAATTAAGAAAGGCACGTTCTCTGAAGTGCTATTTGCATGTTCAGCCTCAGCTACCAGTCCTTTGGCTAGTGAATGTAAGACCACAATTGCTTTTCTCAAGCTGTGCCATATTGCTGGCTTACAGTAAGCCTTTACCATTTAAACGGTGTTTCTCAACATTTAAAATCTGGTGTCCTTGTGGTTCTTCTGTCTCCCCATAGCCCTTCGAGCTCCCAGGTCCTCCTGGGCTGGGAGATCTAAGAGAGTCAGTCACTTCTGGCTGCAGGTATTTCCACTCACTCCTCCAGTCGTGAGGAATGACCCTTCAACAGCTTTGGGGGCTGCTTGAGTGTATCCAGTAAAAGGCTTCCCGGTCCTGGCCTGGCTGGGTGCTCCCCCATGGCCATGAAAGTTATCAGTCTGGGTGCCGAGCACTGGTCGCACCGCAGCTCTGGCTTTGTTATGTGGCTACCTGTGGCAATAATTTTCTCCCAGTCCTCTTGCAAAAGAGAATAATGCTTTAATTGAAGCATCCTTAGCCAGCGTATCTGCCTTGTGGAGGATGGTTTTGCAGTCTTTTAAAAATCAGTCATGAAATAATTGAATTAAGCTTTCATGAAATAGATCTTAATTTTATATTACAGATCTCACAGAACTGAAATTCTAAGATACTGATGACTGATGAACTTTTACATGGATGCTTTTGCTTAGAAATTGGATTATAGTGAAGCTGTTCAATGCTTGCAGTGTAATCCTGCAGAGGTATGGTTTTTGAATAAGAACAAACTGAAAGAGAGAATAAAGGGAATATAAAATGAAATTAACTCTGTCATAAACCCAAATAATAGTAAATCAAATCACCTTATTTAAATTCTGTGATTTATGCTGACTTTATTATTTATCAGCAATCAAATTTGAGACACAAGATTTGGAATGTTTGCAATGTTCTAGACCTTTCTTTGCATTTGAACTCCCCATCTAGGAAGGATTGCTTGGTACCAAAGAAGAGTAATACTTTTTGCTGGAGAAGGTAACTACGTTTTTTCCTGATACTTTTACTATGCTAATGGCATACGCAGATTAAAATAATAATGCAAACACTGGAACTGGAAGAGTTTACTTTTTAAAAATGACAAATAAATTTTACTGTATACCTCCCAGAACATCTAATAACAAAGAATATACCTTTATATTACATGAACCCGGTAGACTTGGGGTAACTGCAACACTTGCAAACAGAGAAGAGAAACAAGATTTTTGATGGGATCGGTCTTTTATTAAAAAGCCTCATGTTGGTGAAAAAATGCATAAAATCATTCAGGCACCCCAGGCCATTTTCAAATTTCTTGATTGCTTAACTAGTCTGGTGGCTCAAGCGAAGTTACTTAGTAATAATATTTATTAGACTTTTATCTTGTGAGGAGGACTTTGCTGCTAAATGCATGTGCAGAGATGGCACATGCTGCTGTCTTGTGTTAACATCAAGCATCATAGCATTCGTAGGTGCGTGTCCCAAGTGTGTCTGTACCCAGGCACACAGCATGTCCCCCTCCTCGTGCACCCTTGCACAAAGGTGTGGAGGGAGGTGTGCTCTGCATGGCACCTGTGAGCACCAGGTCGGAAGGTGTTGCATGAATTAAAAACCCTTGCCCTGTGGAGTGGTAATGTGAAGTAGATAACATTGTCTCGCTAAAAGCGGTGTGACAGCTGGCAGCACTCTGAAGGGCAAGAGACGGAGCACTCAGCCACATCTTTTTAATGCTGAGCTGCATGATTAGATGAGATTAGTGGGTCAGAATACAAGAGCTATTTACCTCCATCAGCTACAGGTTGTGGTACAGACAGCATTTCTCTCACCTGCCTCCTCTAGTGGTGCCTCTTCCCCTCAGCCCTGTTCCTGCAGTTGTGTTTAATGTCTTGCATTTTTACACCAGTAATTTTTAAAGGTAAGTTATAACCTATGCAGTGTACATTTCCATAACATTTTCAATCTGAAAACCTAGGAACATGTGAATTTTGTGGGCCTGCGCTGTCCTCCCAAACAAGTGAGCTGTATTAATACATCACCTAACAATTCACAGCTTATTTTACGCAATGTTGGATGTTAGGAGAAATTTCTTTACTGAAAGGATTGTGCAGCATTGGAATAGGCTGCCCAGGGAAGTGGTTGAGTCACCATCCCTGGAAGTCTTCAAGAAACGTGTGGATGTAGAACTCAGTAGCACGGTTTAGTGGTGAACTTGTCTGTACTAGGTTAAAGGTTGGACTAGATGATCTTAGAGGTCTTTTCCAAACCTATGAGTCTATGATACTATGATTCTATGTCTGTGGTAGGGATTTTCTTAAATAGTGTAAGTATTTTAATTTAATATATTTAAGAGCAATTAACACTTAAAGATTAAATGTGTCCTACACAGCAGTTGCTGTGGACTAAGAACTTGCCCATGAACAGTTAGTGAACTGCTGCAGCTAACAGCATCTGCATCTCACTCAGTTGTGTACCTCAGCTTAAGTAATCTTAGCACAATTTAATAGCATCCACGCAAAGGTTTTGGCAACTTCATTAAATCACTTTTTAACAGAAGTAGAGCTTGTTGGCCGAGGGGAGTGCCTGATAACACTCAGTGTAGCACAAGAGGGTATGTTTCCTGAAACGTGCCATTAAACTAAAGCTGCCCCACAAAATACCTCCTTGCAAATCACTAGGAAAACAATTCCTAAGATTGTCCACATGAAGGTATATTTAATTAATAGGTTTTGCTTGTGTTTCTAATGTGGAAATTAGATGTTTTTAAATGTAATGAAATGACAGTATTTTGTAAATCATCCCCTAACTTCCAGGTATGAAGGTGGAACATGTTTGTTGTATACAGTGCTGAAGTATTGAACTTGGAACATCCTGCTCCCTAAAAAATGTTTTGTTTGTTTGTTTTTGTTTGTTTTGTTTTGTGCTTCATCCTGTAGGAATAGTGGTTAGGTCCCTCCACCTGTGAAACGGATGTAGCCACGGTCCAGTAAATGTGTTGTGCTAAGCAGACTATTTATATCTGCTCTGAAAGCTGCACCTTATTTCCTGACAATGGATGCCTGAGAGATGCTGTCCGTGATGCACTCTTTGGCAGAGCCTTCCCCGCTGCCCTCAGCCAGGCAGGCCGCGAGCACGGCCACGGCAGGGACGCAGCCGCCAGGGCAGGCAGTGCGGCGAGCCGAGGCCCTGCTCGCCATACCCCACGAGCACGCAGCCCTCTTGGCCTGCATGCGGAAAATGGCTTAAAAAAGCACAGCGGAAGCCACACAGCGTTTCTGCCACAGCCGTGCCCGCGCTGCTTCCTCTCAGACGCTGCCCCTGGCACCCTGTGCCCCGGCCCGGTGCCACCCTGGTGTGGGCGGCCATTCCTGGCCCCGCGGCCCTGCCCGGCGGTGTGACAGGGGCAGGTGCAGCTGCGAGCCGCGGGTAATGTCTGCCTTGGGGCTGAGCAACGAGCAGGTGCTTCCAGTAGGTTCTGTGGCCCTCGGCACGTTCTCCTTCCGCACCGGCTGCCGGCACAGCAGTCTGGGGCTGAGGTGCCTGCCGCAGAAACAACCGGGGTTCGCCGGCTGTGCTGAGGGCTGTGCAGCAGCAGAGCAGGCCGGTGCCGGCGTGGCAGCCGTTATCTGTGGCTCGCAGGGCCCGGCGCAGGAAGGGAGCGCGGCTGGTGTGGCGGGGCCACCGCCCGCAGCCCTTGCCCACCCCCGGGTGCTGCCTTGTCGGTCGGCCAGCGCCTGTCCCCAGCACCAGGTGCCAGCGCCAGATTAGCAGGCCGGGCTGCGGCACTTGCCATTGGGGGTTTTAAAACACGCGGCCATGCCCAGCAGGCAAGAGCCTTGCCCGTGGCGCGAGCCACGCACGCTGCAGCGGCCTCTGTCATCAGGGACGTGACTGCAATGCAAAAGCACTTCCCCTAACATTTTTTTTTTATTAGCTGACAGTAATTTTTGCTTCTTTAAGAAAATATATATGCAAACCGCAGCCCGTCACCATGGTTACTGCTGAATGCTACCGAGAATAGCCTATTTCACGTTCTCAGACCCATAGGGTTCGGAAGGCACGATTATTTTGGCCTTTCACCGTTTCCCCTCTAGCTAGGCCACTGTCCCGCTGTTGCAAAGAGAGCATGTTGTAATTAGCCCAGCGCCGCCGGGCCCGGCGCGGAGGAGGCGGTGGCTGCGCCGCCGCAGCGCTGGAGCCGTGCTCAGACGAAAGCCACGCAGGAGGCGAGGCAGGTAAGAGCTGCGCTTTTTGTCCCGCTCTGTAGCCCTTGCAAACTCACGGCAGAATGATACACGATGGTTTAGGAGGTTATGGTAAGTCATTTAGAAAGCTAAAGAATTTTATTGTGCCTACATCTTATTGCACATACTTTACGAAATAAGTTGGGGAAGATATAAACAGTGTGCTAAAAAAACCTCTAAACTTAAAAATTTTGCTCCTCAAAGTTTACCTAAAAAACTCTGCAGTTACTAGGATCACTGAAGCAGTGGCAGTCCCCTAGGGTTGGACTCCCAAGCTGTTTACCAAGCAGACCCTTCCTTGCGGGCTCTGCACGAGGCGGGACGTGTGGCGGGCACACGAGTGGCACGCCTGGCCCCACGCACACGGCCACGGTGCAGGGGGAGCCTCGCCATCTTTTCTCGTGTTCTGTTTGTTGATGTTTTGTCAGTTCGTCTCATCTGAGGTTTGCTTCTCTGGAAAAGTTGAGACAGATTTTCGTGTGCTGTAGAGAGCCCGGTCAGTTTCTTCACAGCGGCTCATTCCGCACGGTTAGCAGAGCCGGGACGTGGTCAGGGGCTTGTGCCTGTAACAGCGCTGCCTCAGCCACGTAGCAGCAGCACCCGGCTGGTCCAAGCAAGGTGCTGGCCCCCGGCACCCATCCTCCCCGGGCGGCCAGAACCGAGGACCTGCAGCTGCCGTGGCCTTGGTTGCAGCGGGTGGCTTGTGGAACCTGTTATAAACTAAAATGGCGCTAACCCCCCTCGTGGTATGAAATGCGTTGCTGCCGGTGCATGTCCCGCCAGTTCTCTGTGATAAAACATTGTTGGATCCAGGCCAGAGCCCACCTGGGCCAAGTGCCTGCGCTTCTCATCTCAGAGGTCGCAGTAAATGGGAGGGGGCCCCTGTCACTGGTTAAAAGGCGTTGAAGAAATTATCTTCACAGAGAATGCGGAGGGCAGAGCATATATCATAATTATTTGCTGTGAAATTAGCAGGGTGGAGTTTGCTCATTTATACACTTGTAGACTTGTAGAGATTTGTCTAAATATTTTATTATTTTTAATGAAATATTTTATTACTTTTAATAAAATATTATCACTTAATATTGGCACAAAGCTTGAAAAAAAAAGTACCGTGCAGTGGAAGTGCCGAGTGTGAAATATGTATATTGTCTTTACTAAAATGTACATGCAGATAATATCACTAAAACAAGAAAAAACACAACCCTCTCTTAATACTGTAGTGTGAGATCGATTGCCTCCATGTTGCTGTAAAGCAGAAGTGGAAGTTCTTTACTAAAGAATTTGCACTCTGTTAAAAGAGATGTAAGAATTACTTTCTTTACTGGCAATACTGAAATTTAATGTCAGACCCTTTTGGAGAATGTAAGTTTCATGAGTGCTGAACAAACAACATAAGGACCTGAATAGCTTCTCGAGAGCCACAATCATGTTCAATCTACATTTGAAGTAACTTGTATATCTACCTTTTATAATGGCCAGCAAAGAACTGGAAAATTAGAGCCCGATGTTTATTTTGTAACTATTGTACTCCAGCCATTTGGTGCGATAAACTGAAACCACAAGGCGTATTTCAAGCTTGATTGATTGGCACTGCGATTTTTGTTTTTGTAACAGAGAGAAGTGAGAGCACGCTGCAGTCCCCCAGGTGCGAGCCTGGCAGTAGCTCTGCAGCGAGCAGCAACCTGGTGCTGCCTGGGTACTGCCTGGACCCTGAGGAAGGCTCCTAAGGGCGCTCAGGGTGTTTTAATTTATTTGTCCTTTCAGTGATGCGTTATGATAAATATTAAGGAGAAAAGCCTTGCTTTCAGCTGTACAGCGGGAAGCGTCTGTGAGGTTGAACAAAACTTTCTGTGCTCATTGCTCACCCATTGGTGTTGCTGGCCTTGGTAAATGGGCGAGGAGATGGACGTATCATTGCACACCTGCCTGAAATCCTGGGAGCTGTTCAGCTAGTTCTGAATCAAATCATGCTCTTAACTGCTGTTTTCTTTTCTGTAACTTCTTTGGCAAAAGATTCCTGTTGTTTCCCAGTCCTTCTCCGACAGGAGGTAGGGCTCAGTGTGCTGTGAGCCTGCTGGCCGGCTCCGGCGCCTGGTGGCCGTGAGCTGCAGCTGGAGCGGGCTCGGACCCAGGTCCGGGCGCCCCCAGGGCCCTGCAGGGAGCCACGGGCTAAGATGGCTGCTCCGGCGGTGCAGGGACCAAAAAGCTGCTGCTGCGCGGGCGCTTCAACAGGCGCGCGTCGTGCATCGCTGGCTGCGTCTTCCTGCCCGTACAGGATGTCTTGAGAAACTGCTCTCTGCGGGATGGCTAGAAATGGTCTGTAAGGCTTCCTTCATCTGAGTTACTGTATTCTACGGGCTTAAATAATCCCTCAGAATAAGAAATTTGCAATTACAAAGAGAAAGTTTAAATATATTTTCATCCTATGTCCCTAGTGGCATGGCTGTTGCAAGGTAAACTATCGCTCAAAAGTTTTCCCTTTAAACTTTTCCCTTTGGGTCATTCTGAAATAGGTCCTGGAAGTGGGAAGTGCTTATATTCTGCTGTAGGCATAGCTGTGAAGATGCCAGTAACCATCCTCATTTATAACACCCAGGAAATGTGGGTGTTGCAATGCTGGACTTGTAGTGCTTCTGCCAGTCTGAACTTAATTCTTAGCACTGCAGCCTTTCTGGCTTGGACAGCAGCAGCGCGGTTTCCAGAGGGAAGGGCAGGCAACCGTTTCACAACTTTCAGAGGTCAGAATTTTACTTCGCTGCTGAGAGGTCTGTGTCAGCTCAGCCAGTAAGGGGTTCCTCTTTTTTGCTCCAGTTGTAATAACACATAGTGACTCTACAGCATAAAATGTTTTTCAGAATACTTTCTGTGTACACAATATACTTCTTTTTTTCCCTCATCTCCTAATTTATAGTTTTTTCTTTGAATGACACATGAAGCTGGAGCATACAATGAAATATTTCTTTATCTCTGCTGGGAAGATAATTAGTCCATTGTTCTGTGTGGTATCCCAGATGATAATCTGGGAGACCGCTGAATCTGAGATTTCCTTATGATTTCCTCTTTACCGTGTCCTGCCTGGACATCTTGTTACTGCAGAGCTTGTGCTTGATATCTCAAGGTAGTACTCCACAGTTTAATCTGCTGAAACCTATGAAACCTATATAAAATAGAATACACGAGTTGTAGGATATAGCAAGAAACCACATCACATATGAATTAGGCACCAAACCAATGATAAAGCAAACTAGACCTCTATCTTGTTGAAGGAGTGTTTTGAGGCCCAGCACAAGCCAGCACAGGGACACATCCAGCAGTGGCAGGTCCCCAGCGGGGCAGGACTGGCTCGGGCGGCTGCAGGTCACGGGCAGCCAGGTCAGCGCGTGCTTACGGGAAAATGGGAAAATGACAGGAAAATGAAATTAAGTAAATCTGAAGTGCCAATGCAACCAAATAACAGCTCTGGAGCAAGGACCTTTAAAGCTGCGGGGAGGAGGGGGCACTGGGTAGGGAAAGTGGGGGCTCTGCAGCAGCCGTGCCAGCTGCCGGGGCTGCGAGCATCTCGGTGGCCACGCACCCACTTTGCTACTGCTACTGGTCCTGCGCGAGGAGGCACGTTGTAGTCACTGGTCGATTTTTAAAGCTAGCTCTGTGTGCGAAAAAGATCATTCGTACAGATGCTGGTCTACTGCAGTTATTTGGGGGACATCTGGGCAACAAAGAGTTTGTGCAGAAAACTTTGTGACCGGAACAACTGCTTTGTAAATGCCCAGTGTACTGATGTAAGCATGTGAAGAGGAAACAGACTCACGTATTCCTTTGTGATAGAACAGAAACAGGAAGAGCAACAAATGATCCATTATAATATTCATTCCCAGACACTGCCAAGGCGTGTGCAGTCAATGCTGCAGTTATCTGAGCGGTGCATCTGTGCCCTTGCTTTATGTAATGACAGGCAAAGCGATCTAAGTCAGGCAAATGTGAAAATAAGATGGGATACCAATTATCACAACATTTTTACCGATCTAGATTAAGGTTCTTTGAAACACAAATGTAAGTTCATGGCATACTTTCCTAAAAGGAGAAAGATATTTCTTTACGTGTTTTCAGTTTTTATAAGTAAAAGTAAAAGGTAAATAACAGAAATAGCAAAAAACTCTCCCTTCCAACAAAGTGCCTTTGCTTCCCTGTACATTCAGTACTCCGGGATGCTTCCCCAAAGCTGCTCTGTCCGGGCAGCTTCGAAGGAGGGACGTTGGAGTCATCCCATTTTTCACAGAGGGTTTAGTAGTGCTGCATGGTCTGTTGTGGGGTGTGATTAGAGCACACAAAATGAAAAGTTAATTATATTAATACCAGAGTATACAATAGAAGAAAAAGCTTTAAGGAAACAGCTGAGTTCAGATCTCTGGAGAAGTTACCGTTTCTCTCCCAAAGCGAAGGAATTATTCATTAAAGCTGAAAAGCACGCTATCAGCTCATTTCACAAAACATAACTTTGCTTAGTTCAGCCCTGAGTACCAAGGGGGGGAAAAGGCAAATTCAGGTTCCTGTAGTCCCCAAGCCTGATAAATTTCGAAGCAAAGAGCAAAGTGATTTGGTTTATTCTGTTTAAGATTAAAGGATATGAAAGATGTAATTCTGAGCAATCACTTGAAATTTCAGAAGCCAACAGAAACTCAGTATCAATAAATGACCAAAAATAGCATTCAGTTGCAATAGATATGTTACTTTAGTACTTTTTTTTTCATTCATAAGGTAAAAATAAACATATACTGGAACAACTGAGTATGGATAGCAAGTGACGCTCAGAATTATAAACACAAAGTGCACAATTTAGGGGGAAAAAGACAAGGATGAGAGGGAGAACATAGGAAGAGGAAGCTCTAGCAGACCTACAAACCCCGGTGTGTTTGGTAGGAAAAAAAAGTTGAAACAAGGTGTCTGCTGATGGAGATATTTGACAGGAGAAACCTCCATGCCTGACACCTGAGATAAACCCTTTGTCTCTTTCACTGTTTTCTCTAATGTTGATTTCCCTTGTAGTTTCCGTGTAGTTTGCTATTCATTTTGACTGCGAATGAACACCAGTCTCACGGCTTAAAGAAAATAAGTTGGCCGGGAATCCCGGTCTGGGGAAACGAGGACAGGCTGAAATTCAACCAGGTCTGAAAATGGGAGGCTGTCGGGGGGGGGAGCGAGCACTTGTGCTTATTTTTTAGCAGCAGGCACCGCTGCAGCGTCGCTACTTGTGGCAGCACCCAGCCGCAGCGTGTTGCTCTGGCAACCGTTTGCTTCAAGTCAAAAGCATCCGGCATGGTGTAGTAACATTTGAAACAGTAGTAGAAGGGATCAGAATTCAGAATAAAGTCACCTAGGAGCACCTGGCATTCACTCTGTTTTTTCCACGCCAAAAGAAGGCAGGCAGGAAGAGATGTGCGAACATGCAATCCCAACCCGCACGTGCACGGCGGTGTCAGCACAGCCCCGCCGGGAAGCGCCCGCACTGGGATGGAGCAGCGACCGGAGGTGGCGGGGAGGTAGCAGCAGTTTCAGACCAAACCCGAAAACTTCATGACACGAGGCCCTTCTATAGCTTTTGTGTTTTAGTTCCTGTAGCACGTGGAACCGAGCTCCTCGCGTGGCCCGTGGACGTGGCCAACTCCATCGCTGAGCACCTGCGGCGCCGCACTCCCCGTGGGCGAGGGACCGGTGCGTAGCAGTTAGGGCCGTGAGAAAGGCGTGCCTCCCCGTGGACATCGCCGTGGTTCTTGGCGTGGTCTGAATCACGCTGGCAGCAGAACGGGACTTCTTTACCACAAGTGTCCGTTTCTTTGATGAATTAATTTTCAGAAGAGAAAGCTCCATGGAAGCGGAGCGGTGACTATCTGCGACGCTTTCTAAATCTAAAGGCAGTCGCAGCCTCTGTGGAAACTTCCTGCTGTAACCCTGGTTTCTGCCGGGCGGCCGGGGCTGTGCTCGAAGCGGCCTGCGGCTACATCGCCAGGGGCCTGGGAGGTACAGGAACTGCTGCAGCACTAGCCGTAAGGTGACACGGTCTGAATTCTTCGCCGTGGAAGAAACCAGAAAGTCTGAGGGAGGAAACAATAACTGAAAGCGAGGTTTTTGAGAATGCATGTTTGTATCCATTCAAATATACTCGGTCTTATCAATGTTCCAGTGTTTCACAGAGTACAGTATTTTAAAACACGAAGCTAAGCAAACCGTCTGCTGGAATCAGTGCAAACATTCATAGGGTTTTGGCATGAGTTCGGCTCAGGCGTGATTGGTGCTTTGATATCAAAAGACAAAGAGAATTCTGCCATTGATTTTATTAATATAGCAAACTATACGGTAGAGAACTTAAAAAAACATGTTTCTCAAAGGCATGGGAATATTTAATGGGAACTGTCAAAAAAAAAAGTGAAATAAAAACATAAAAGGTAAACAGTAAGCCTTGGGGATGGAACAGACTGCACATTGTAGGAGAAGTGGGGATCCAAAGGAGGAAGCCTCAGTGAGGTTACAGGCAGAAAGGGCTGGGAGAGGGACCACAAAAGGTCACTTAATCCACTCCCCTGCCCCAAGGCAGGATGCAGGTACCCAAGTCACTCATCCAGCTGAGTGTCTAGCCTTGATTTAGTATCCTTGGCAATCGTCTTTTTTATCCAGGTCCGGCCTGAATCTCTCTCACTGCAGTTTAAGCCCATCTTCTTGTCCTCCCCGCCATAAATGCAGAGACGATTACGCCCTGCTCTTTATACCCTCTTTAAATCTTGGAAGATTGTTGCCATGTTTCCTTTCAGTCCTGGCTCTGCCAGAACATTCCCAGTTCTTCCTACCGTCCTGCTCTCTGCGTGCCCACAGGCTGTAGTTGGAGGGGCCGGCCCCGCGCGTCCCCCCAGCTCAGTGCGACCTGCTGCCGTTGAGCTCCCTCTGTGCACGGGCATCTGCACCCCGGGAAGGGGCCCATTTATGCCTGACTAATCTAATCTACGTTATTGCAGCTCACCTTTCTGGTAAATAGCGCTGCCGGGCCTCTGCTGCAGAAACACGATGAGCTTTTAGAGATGAGGCGCAGCTGCTGCGTCCTCTGCGGGCGGGCACCAGGGCGCAGGCCAGCGGGGTTGTGGCTCTGGCCGAAGGACCCCGGGGGGGGCCGGTGGCCTGCAGGCCCTGGTGTCAGGCCGGGCGCGGCAGCTGAACAGTGCTGCTGCAGCGGCTCCTGTCAGAGCACAACCACGCTGCTGACAGCGTCCTCCTGCCCCTCCGTCCGACGCGTGCCCGGGCAGGACGGGCTCCTGGCCGAGCTCCTGGAGGGAAGGGGGCTGCTCGGTGTGGAGGCTCAGCGCAGGACCCTGCGGGTGCTGGCCACCTGCTCTCGGCACAGCACGAGCCGGGCCACCAGCTCGTCCTGGTGGGTGCCGGGGTTCCTCTAGTGAACGCTCCGTGCAATTTCAGGCAATGTTTTAATTAGAGCTGTAAATGAGCCGACCGGATCGCCTGCCCCTCGCTGAGCTGCAGCCCCTGTGCGGGGTGCTGGCTGCGGGGTGCTGGATATAGGGTGCTGTCCGGGGGGATGCTGTCTGGGGGGTGCTGTCTGGGGGGGTGCTGTCTGGGGGGGTGCTGGCTGTAGGGCGCTGGCTGTAGGGTGCTGTCCAGGGGGGTGCTGTCTGGGGGGCGCTGTCTGTAGGGCGCTGTCTGTAGGGCGCTGGCTGTAGGGCGCTGGCTGTAGGGTGCTGTCTGGGGGGGCGCTGGCTGTAGGGCGCTGGCTGTAGGGTGCTGTCCAGGGGGGTGCTGTCTGGGGGGTGCTGGCTGTAGGGCGCTGGCTGTAGGGCGCTGTCTGTAGGGTGCTGGCTGTAGGGCGCTGTCTGGGGGGGTGCTGGCTGTAGGGTGCTGGCTGTAGGGCGCTGTCTGGGGGGTGCTGGCTGTAGGGTGCTGTCTGGGGGGGTGCTGTCTGGGGGGTGCTGTCTGGGGGGGTGCTGGCTGTAGGGCGCTGGCTGTAGGGTGCTGTCCAGGGGGGTGCTGTCTGGGGGGTGCTGTCTGGGGGGTGCTGTCTGTAGGGCGCTGTCTGTAGGGCGCTGTCTGTAGGGCGCTGTCTGTAGGGCGCTGGCTGTAGGGCGCTGGCTGTAGGGTGCTGGCTGTAGGGCGCTGTCTGGGGGGGTGCTGGCTGTAGGGTGCTGGCTGTAGGGCGCTGTCTGGGGGGTGCTGGCTGTAGGGTGCTGTCTGGGGGGGTGCTGTCTGGGGGGTGCTGTCTGGGGGGTGCTGTCTGGGGGGGTGCTGTCTGTAGGGCGCTGGCTGTAGGGTGCTGGCTGTAGGGCGCTGTCTGGGGGGGTGCTGTCTGTAGGGCGCTGTCTGGGGGGGTGCTGGCTGTAGGGCGCTGGCTGTAGGGCGCTGGCTGTAGGGCGCTGGCTGTAGGGTGCTGGATGTAGGGTGCTGGCTGTAGGGCGCTGTCTGGGGGGTGCTGGCTGTAGGGCGCTGGCTGTAGGGCGCTGGCTGTAGGGCGCTGTCTGGGGGGGTGCTGTCTGTAGGGCGCTGTCTGGGGGGGCGCTGGCTGTAGGGCGCTGGCTGTAGGGTGCTGGATGTAGGGTGCTGGCTGTAGGGCGCTGTCTGGGGGGTGCTGGCTGTAGGGCGCTGGCTGTAGGGCGCTGGCTGTAGGGCGCTGTCTGGGGGGTGCTGTCTGTAGGGCGCTGGCTGTAGGGTGCTGGCTGTAGGGCGCTGGCTGTAGGGCACTGTCTGGGGGGTGCTGGCTGTAGGGTGCTGTCCAGGGGGGTGCTGTCTGTAGGGCGCTGGCTGTAGGGCGCTGTCTGGGGGGGTGCTGGCTGTAGGGCGCTGTCTGGGGGGTGCTGGCTGTAGGGTGCTGTCCAGGGGGGTGCTGTCTGGGGGGTGCTGTCTGGGGGGGTGCTGGCTGTAGGGCGCTGGCTGTAGGGCGCTGGCTGTAGGGCGCTGTCTGGGGGGGTGCTGGCTGTAGGGCGCTGGCTGTAGGGCGCTGTCTGGGGGGGTGCTGGCTGTAGGGCGCTGGCTGTAGGGCGCTGGCTGTAGGGCGCTGTCTGGGGGGGTGCTGGCTGTAGGGCGCTGTCTGGGGGGGTGCTGGCTGTAGGGCGCTGGCTGTAGGGTGCTGGCTGTAGGGCGCTGTCTGGGGGGTGCTGTCTGTAGGGCGCTGTCTGTAGGGCGCTGTCTGTAGGGCGCTGGCTGTAGGGCGCTGGCTGTAGGGCGCTGGCTGTAGGGCGCTGTCCGGGGGGGTGCTGTCTGTAGGGCGCTGGCTGTAGGGCGCTGGCTGTAGGGCGCTGTCTGGGGGGGTGCTGTCTGTAGGGCGCTGGCTGTAGGGCGCTGTCTGGGGGGGTGCTGTCTGTAGGGCGCTGGCTGTAGGGCGCTGTCTGGGGGGTGCTGTCTGGGGGGCGCTGGCTGGGGGGTGCTGTCTGTAGGGCGCTGGCTGTAGGGCGCTGGCTGTAGGGCGCTGTCTGGGGGGGTGCTGTCTGTAGGGCGCTGGCTGTAGGGCGCTGTCTGGGGGGGTGCTGTCTGTAGGGCGCTGGCTGTAGGGTGCTGTCTGGGGGGGCGCTGGCTGTAGGGCGCTGGCTGTAGGGCGCTGTCTGGGGGGTGCTGTCTGGGGGGCGCTGGCTGGGGGGTGCTGGCTGTAGGGCGCTGGCTGTAGGGCGCTGTCTGGGGGGTGCTGTCTGGGGGGCGCTGGCTGGGGGGTGCTGGCTGTAGGGCGCTGGCTGTAGGGCGCTGTCCGGGGGCTGCGCTCGGCCCCGCAGCGGCTGCCCCGTGCAGGCCGCAGCCCCCGGGCCGGCGGGGCAGGGCCCGGGCGCGGTACTGGCGCGGAGGGGGCCGAGGGGAGGCGGGTGAGCGCGGGGGGAGCCCCGAGAGGCCGGGCGGCGGTGCCGGAGCGGCCCGGAGGAGCGCGGAGGCCGCGCGGCGGGGCCGTTTCCCGGCCCCCCCCCCCGCTTCCTCCCCTCCCGAAGCCGGGGGCGGCCGCGCGGGGCCGCGCACGTGTGCTCGGCGGCTCCGCACCGTGACTCATGAGCCGCCGGGGCGCTCCGGCGCGGGGAGGATGAGGCAGGCCGCTCCCCGCCCAGGGGGGGCCCGCGCCGCCGCCGCCGGTTACCTCGTCCGCGCCGTCGCCTCGCCCGGCTCCCGGGGGCCGCGGGCGGCTTAGGTGAGGGGCCGGGGCGGGCTGCGGAGGGGCCCGGGGACCCCGCGGGGCCGGGGCCGCGCTTCCGGGCGGGCGGGGGGGCGGCGGCGGAAGCCGGGCGCTGGGGCCGGGGCCGGGGCCGGCGCGGGGAGCCCGGGCCGCTGCCGCCGCCGCCGCCACCATGCTGCCGTGACTCGGCCGCGCCGCCGCCCAACGCGCCGCGCCGCGCCGGGCCGCCGGCATGACAGAGGTGAGCGCGGGGCGGGCACGGGCACGGCCGCGGGCACGGCTCGGCTCGGCTCGGCCCGGCCAGGCCCGCAGCGGCGGCCCGCCAGGGGAGGCGGCCCGGGCCGGGCCCGCGCTGCTCGGCGGGGGCGCGGGGCCGGGGCAGGAGCCCCCGGGGGCCGGGGGGGGCTGAGGGCGGCCCCGGGGTGCGGGTGGCGGCGGGCTGCGGCTGGGGCTGGGGCTGGGCGGGCCGGGGCAGCGGGGCGCCGCGGCCGCCCTTCCCTGGCGGCCTCCTCCTCCTCGTCGGCCTGTTGTTATTATTATTGCCAGTATTCCTTTGGGGCGGAAAGTTCAGGAATGCCGAACTTCACGCAGCGCCCGGTGGCCGCCCGCGGCTCAGCCTGTCACGGTGCCCGCCTGGTGCGGGAGGGGAGCGCGGGGACGTGGTCGGTGTGAAACGCTGGGTCGGGAAAGCTGCGAGCCCTGCCCGCCTTCCGTCGGGGGGGTGTTTTTAGTGTGCCACAGGACGCAGGGCAGCGGCAGAAGGGCGCGGGTGGCAAACAGAGCAGTGCAGAAAGCGAAGCTGCGGGAGCAGGTGGAGAGAGGAGAGGTGACAGGGGAGAGGCACGGAAACGAGGAGCAGCGACACGGTGAGGAACCGGGCTCCGTCTTCTCTAGTGCTACGGGGAAGAGGAGCCCAGTGAAATTACAGTGCCTTCCAGAGTGACAAGGAGCTGAGTTGCATAACGCGTAATTACCCGCGGAGGGGTTAACGAGAGGAGCAGGCAGAGGCAGGAGCGCTGGGCCTCCCCAGCCCGGCCCCGCGGCCATGCGGGCAGCGCCCGGCAGATAGGAGAGGAGCTGCGCTCCTGGCGTCGCCAAAATCGGCGTCGAACCCCCGGCGCTTGGAGGTTGGAACGCGGTGCTGAACCCGGCGGCACCGGGCTGCCCTCCTGGCAGGGAGGCGCGGGTCCGGCTGCGGGCGCTGCCGCCAGCCTGCCGCAGGCTGGGACCGCTGGTCCGGGGGGTGCTGAGCGCCGAGCTGAGCGCCCCGCCTGGAGCGCGTGCTCCTGCAGCTTGCGCTTCCTGAGGCCTCTGTCGCAGCTTTCCTCAGCTCGTGTCAGGTCAGGTGTCGGCTAGACGCTGTAAAACGAAGTGGGGCTTTCCTGGGTTTGAAGGGCAGGCTTTGGAGCTGCAGAACTGCCTCGTTAGGCTGAGTGTGAATAAAAGGTGTTTAAATAAAAAACGCGATGGCGATTGAACAGTCAAGCTTTATAGGCAGTTAGTCTCTAGACTCGATGTTGAAAACATACTATCCTGTTATGTTGTATGTATGAGTTTATGGTAGTTGTGGAGTCTGCCTAGCTTACATGACAACCGAAAGCACAGGATCGTGCAATTGTTGTTTACTTGGGTACTGAGAGAAGATGCACAGGCAACAGATTTCTTAGTCCGATACGTGAGAGAGAAAGTCACAGGGCTTATTTGTTGTCTCATTCGCTTTGTTTTGATTGGCAGCAGAGGATCTGAGTCCAAGGATGCTTAGTTGTACTATGAGGCAGATGAATGAATGGGTAAAACTGAGTAATTTGTAATTCACTCGAGTCGCAAAACAGTGCAGAAGCCGTCCTGTAAAAGCTCCCATCAGCTGCCACCGAGGATACCGCTTCCATACATCCACTTCACAACGCTGGCGTTTCCCTGCGGTGGGAACAGCGGCGCTTAGTAATTTCTTTTCATTTACCCAGCAAATCCTCCTTTAAGTTCATTTTCTTAGAAGAGTTGTGAAGTGCAGCTGAGCCGCGTGCTGGATAGGCACAAGCTTTGTGTTTCTTTTTTCCGGTTTGAAATCTCTATTGCGAACATGAGAAAAGGGGAGTTCAGGTGCGCCTGGTGACACGCTGCGCTTCGTAGCCTGCTAGGCAGATCGACCGCCCTGCTTCACCCTCGTGGCAGAAAGAGTCTGGTTGTTCAGTCTGGTAAATTGACGGAGGTACTAACAGGTAGTATCTCCCTTAAGGAGTATCAGCAAATCAGCTCGGTTGGTGGAAGCAGGGAGTTTTACCTTTACGTTTCCCTGGCATGCGATTGCCTGGCTGCGGGACAGGCTGCGTGCTCCGCTTCTCCTGCGGGCAGACGTGGCCAAGGGGCGCCCTCCTCCTGAGTCGCGGTGTGCGGTGCTGGGATGGGGGCCTTCAGCCCAGCGCCTGGCGGTCGGACGCAGGAGGTCCCAAAAACCTAGTTCTGAGCACGGTGCTTGAACGGGAAGGCAGCAGGGCGCCGTGGCCGGGCGGTCGTGCCAGGGCACCTCTACGGGCTGGCCCGGGGCGAGGAGCAGCGCCGGGTCACGCCGCCTCTTTGGGGCTGCGCGGGGGTGGCGTGTCCATGCCTGCGGGCTTGGGACTCCATGGAAAAATCTCAGGGGGATTTGCTGACTTTCTTTACACTGGAGCTGATGTTGATTCATCCCGCTTTGGAAAGTTTAAACAAATAGTCAAGAGTAAGCCTGAAAGGAGCCGCTTCAGCCTGAGGTGTAGGCTTTCGTTTTCAGTTTTGGAGAAAGGTTAGCTTCCCTCGCGTTGTTCCGCCTCGTGGATTCTAGTCCTCGGTCACTTCCTGAAGTCGGAGATGCTGTTTATCATTTACTAGTAATACTTAGTAATAATTCCTGAGTTTAACTTTATTCTGCTTCCTGTGGTGAGCCAAGGACTGAATAAGCCAACGTTTTTTAGCCCCTCCGTGACAAATATCCCACGTTGACGCACGTTTGAAAGCAGCCTGTACCCTTGTTGCTTTCTTATAAAACCCGTCTTGTACGGAGGGTTCTGGGGCCTGGCCCGTTTGCGTGTGAGAGGAGCGCTGCAAGTGCTGCCTGCCTGATTTCACAAGCAGGGGGCTGCTGTTGAAGAGTCGGTAACGCAGTGCACTGCAGCCCGTCCTGCGAGGACTGTTAGAGGGCCGACAGCCGTACCGCCCTGTGGCCTTTGTATAGCGGCCAAGCTGCGCCGCGCTACCTCACTGCATCCTCTCTATTTTTGTTTCCTTCAAGGACTTGTTTCATTCTGCTTCCTCAGAGTGAGTGCGGAGGTGGCAGCAGCACAGGGATGCCTGTAATTAGGAGGATGAGCCTTAGCACCTCCTGATGCCCGGAACGGTGGGTGATTGCTGCTTGGGAACTGTGCGTATGAACTGTGGCCGTCGTTTTTCTACCAGAGCCCACACCAAGGAAGTGGCACACATTGGGTTATGTCAGACACCTTCCAGTAACAGTTCATTACCTTCAAAGGCATAATAGGTGTTTTCCTTTGCGTTATGCACATTTTAAATGCAAATGCCATGAAAAGGTAATTTTGCTGTTAACAAAGATCAGCTCATTAAGATAAAGCTGCATACAAAGTTGTTCCCTTTTGTTGTCAGTTTTGTTTATTTTTTTTTACCCACGCTGAGGATGACTTCTGTAATTATGAGCATTTATCAACAAAACCTTGCCACTGCTGTCAAGAAGAAGTTTTACTGTGGCTGTGTTTTGTATATTTTTATGAGGGTTTTCCAGTGCGAGCGTGGAAGGACGCTCATGTCGGTGGCCAGCTGTTGGCGATGGTGTGGGTCTGGAGCACCTCGCGGCACAGCCACGCCGCGCACAGGCCGCACACGAGGGCCCGGATCCCTGCAGCGTGTGGGTCCGGGGCTTCGATGAGTGGGTTTGTACGCTAGCGGCCGCAGGGGAGAGGTCTGGCAGGGACGCCTGCCCCAGGTTTGGTGGCTCCTCGCTGCGCAGCGTCCCCCGTCGGCTCCGCGCGGCTCCGTGGCTGTTCCCTGCCGGCGGACACGGCAGCCTCCACTGCTTGTGCTTCTTGGGGCTCAGAGCAGTTGCCCCAGATTTTTTATTAACAATTACATATTGTAAACTCAGTTTCCCAAGTAACGCAGCAAAGTAAACAACATTTCCTTCCTATGAGCCCATAATTATTTACCAAAAGGATAAACATGTGAGTGCTTTTTCGTTGCTGTCCTCGGTGACATTTGGAGCCTGCTCTGCCGCGAGTGTGTGCGATTGCAATTCCCATCCTGTCAGCGGAAGTTTGGAGCGATTTGCAAGGAAAGAGAAAAGGACCATTAAAACTGTACCACAGTTGTGGTGAAACTTGAGTACATCCCCAGACAACGAAATGCACCTTCAATACAAAAAGTTGGAAGGAGAGGGGTGTGCATACGGTGGTTCGTGATGGGGCTTAGTTCCTGGCCGGGCGTTGAAGTGAGTGAGCAGCGTCGCCCCATCCCATCCCATCCCATCCCATCCCATCCCATCCCATCCCACCTGCGGCGGTTGGTGCCGTGTGCTCGCCTCTGTCCCGGCTTCCCCTGGAGAGCAAAGCCAGCGGCAGCTCCCGTTACCCAGGAGTAACTCCTGTCGCACGTTGCCGTGCTCCGCTCGGAGGCAGCAGTAACTCCTCTGCCTCGGAGGCTGACCTGAAACTTCTTCCTCAGCCCCCGGTGGCCACCACCCGAGCCGGTACAGGTCAGCGGACGTGAGGTTGGCCGTGCCCGTCGGGCTGTTTGATGGCTGCGTGGGGCTTGGTGTGTGCTGACCTCAGAGTGAAGTCCAGCTCTGGATCAGGAGAATCGCTTTTCCTCTGGTATCAATTATTTTTGAAAAGGTCTGCATGCTGTCAGCTCTACCCAGTGAAACTGCCCATGTTTCAAATGAAGCGTGTATGTTACAGAAGCCTATTACCTTCTGAAATGCCTGTTTCTAGGTATCTGGGAGAGCTCTCTTCTTAACGTAGCCTAAAGGAGAAAAAGGCTGCGGTAGATCTGACCCCTTAGCTCTTGCTAAGGCCTAACCGTGTATTCACTACATGCAGCTTGGGTTTTCGATGGACGATTGCTATCTGCTATTCACCAGAAGCAACGGCAGCAGCCTATGAGCTAAAGACATACTTACGTCACTAGGACGCGAAGGAGTGCGCTCCGAGTTAACTTGCGTTGGAATCTACAGATTGCACAGAAAATCCGAGGAAGCCAGGACAGAGTAAACCAGACCCACGTGAGCTTTCCGCAGCCGTGCTCTCCTTTCAGTGAGCCAGGTGTACGCCAGCGCCAGGCGTGGCACGGCGCGGTGCGGGGCCAGCCGGAGCCGCTGCTGCCGCGGGGAGGAGCCGGAGGCGGACGGGCGCCAGCTGGCCCCGGGCAGCCCGCGGGCACCGCGGCAAGCGCGCCGCTGCACCCAGCATGGCGCCGTGGCGTGTACGCCAAGCGCTGTTGTCACTTCGGGGCGTAAACGTGCGCGCTGTACGCATTGGTGGCTGCGTCAGAGCGAACTTGAGGACAGCAAAAAGAAATAAGCACTGGACAGCTTAAAGTCTGAATTGCGTGTCACTTGGCGTTTTGAGGAGTGAGATTTCCCGCAGCCAGCCCAGCTGGGTTTGCCTCGCTTTATCGGTTCTTTGAATTTACAGGTGGCAGATGAAATTTCAGAATATAGTCTGGGTTTTTCTGCTGGAAGCACACCTTACTGCCTGCCTCCGGGAGAGGCTTTTGTTGTAAAAGGAAGTTTTTTTTCAGTTACGTACTTGTCATAAAAGGAATTTTTTTTTCCACTTAAACAGTTGTCATTAATATTACATTCGGGGCTGGTTCTTACAGAAAGTGCCTCCGTCCTGCTTGCAGTTGCGTAAAAAAAAGAAGAGCGCACACTGAATTTTCCCTTATCTCACTGTACCACATTTTATGTATCTCGTAGTAAGATGTTTTGTTTCTACGGTTTCAGACTTGGTGTTTTAGAAGATTAACAGACTTAGCAGCGCTGTTTATTAAGCTTAGTGATGATAACAATGTAATAAGTCATGAGACAGTCACGGATCATCTGGCAAAGCAAAACAGGCCTTGAGGTTGAACTTAGAGCAGGTATTTTTTGGAAGGAGAAATAAAATGTTGCAGACACTGTAAATAACACTTCCTGACTGGGGTGGAAGCTCACGCTTGCCTGAGGAGCGCGATGGCACGTGCGTTCGCTCTGCATCCACCGCACGCTGAGGCACAGCAGCGCTCGAGCAGCGCGTGCCCGCTGTTGGGCACCGCACGCGTGAAGCACGGCGCCGCTCCCTGCGCAGCCCCCGTCAGCGTGCCGTGCTGTGCCGTGCCATGCTGTGCCGTGCCATGCCGTGCCGTGCCGTGCCGTGCTGTGCCGTGCCGGCAGGGCCAGCGGCAGCGGCAGGAGCGGGGCCGGGGCCGCTGCAGCCCCGTCTGCACGTCTGGTGGCTGGGGCTGCGCTGTGTCTCCGCGCCGCGCTGTGCTGCTGCTGCCTGCCGCCAGAGCCGGCCTGGCTCGGGAGGCTGAGTAAGGGCTTGGGAACCCAGTCCAGCTTTGGGCTCCGGGCCCAGTCCTCCTTCCAGAGAAGTTAATGGGAATCGTTCCTTCTAAAAAAGGCAGGGCGGCCGCAGCTCGCCCTCGCACCCTGGAAGCCCGCAGCCCAGACCCGCGGTGGGCCCGGGGCAGTGCCTGGGAGCAGGGCTCCTCGCCCGAGGTGGGCTTCCGCCGCCGGGGGCAGTTGCTGGCGGGGAAAACAGCGCTTGCTGCGGTAATGGGGTGTAGGTATATCCGAGGTCTCGAGCCCGTAAGTCCCTCTTTACCCGTGCGTACCGAGGAGTCTGTCAGGCTGTGGAAGCTCGACGGACCGGGCGCATTTGTCAGGTTTTCCAAGCAGGTTGCCAAGCTGAAGGCAGCCGTGGTTAGGCCTGGATTCACTGGAGAAAAAGAAAACAAACCAAAACCAAAGAAACCCGACCAAACAAGCATCGTACCCCCCAAATGCACCACGCGTCTGTGCGTGTGAGCGCACGTGCCCGAGAGCTGGGATTCAGGCGTTTGCCCGGTTTCGCCCGCACAGAGGCGGCCCCCAGCAGCGCGTGCCCTTCCTTCCGTGCTGCGCCCCGACGAGACGCGCTCGCTGCTGCGGCGCTGCTGTGCCGTCTGCGTTCTGTGGAGGGGAGGTCCTGCCAGCCCCACGGGCCGATAAACACGGCCTGGCTCGCTTAGGAGAAATAAACCGGTAGGCTTTTTTCTGTGACTCTCAGAAACTGGACAAAAAAAATCCAAACAAAAAAATGCTTCTTCCCGTGTTTGGAAGCTTCGTTAGTGCCTGAACGGCGTTTTTGTCTTGGGTATTTGCCTTTGTTTTTAAGTGCAATCCTTTCTATATGCGGTTTTATGTGGGAACCCTTCAGTACTCGGTACGTAGGCAGAACTTAAAATGACTTTGAGACTTGTTCCCAAGCAGTGAAAAAGAAAAGGTAGTGAATCAGTGACATTAATAATGCAATTATGTGCTCCTCAGCTTGTGATGTGTAGCAGTTAAAAATGTTCTTCTGGGGGTGCAGACACCTGCTTTTATGGCTTAGCTGTGCCAACTGCTTAGAAGAACGACCCTGGAAAAATATCTTGCTGCTTATCAGCATTTTATTGAGCCCCTGTATTTATTTGTGCCAATATATTCCATAAATTAATTTTTATGATGTGTTTTTTTGTGGAAAGTAGGCACAGCTCTGCTCCTTTCTTCTAATTAAATGCAGCTAATGGTGGCATCTCCAGTGCCATAATTTGCACTTTTTTCACTCATTTTTCTGCATGACTGACAGAATTATTGCTTTGGGTTTTTTTGTTTTGTTTTCTACAGCTTGTAAGCATTCTGTCTTTTGTCACAGTAAGTGTAGAAATTACTTTGTTTTCCTTAAATCTTTTCAGAAGCTCTCTTCAAATATTCTGTCTTTTTTACGACTAGGATTTTTAACTTTCGTACTCACTATTTTTAAATGAGTTTTTAGAGGTAAGAGTGAGAATCGGAGGAAAACAGTAATCTTTTTGAGCTTTTTTAAAGGCGCCTCACCGCGTTGTTCGATTTCGGTAGCTTGCACAGGTGTTACTGAAAGAGGAGGTAAACTGAGACGTTGAGCAGAGGGCAGAGAGGAATCTTCCACGTGGGAAATACGAGGGGAAAGCTGATAAAAATAGTGGAGGCAGACAGTTACGATGGATGTTCGGGGTATTATGCAAGCCTCTAAAATCGCCACGCAGCGCGAAGAACATCAGTTGGAACGTGGCCGGAGGGCTCGCGGGCTTCAGTGAGGGATCACCGGGTGTTTTCTCCCCCGCAGGCCGAGGGCTCGCTCAGCGCCGTGCCAGCCGCGGGGGCAGCGGGCCCTGCGCCACGCCGCGTGCCCCTGGCCGCAGCGACCCCTGCGGGGAGGGGACGGGCCGAGCTCCGGGGGCGGTGAGCGCTTGGCGCAGGACTTGGCCGTCTTCAAGCAGGTGGCCTTAGAGACATTGCACTTCTTTCCCAGAACGAAGCGTAGTCACACAGTTCTTATTATTCCTTTTGGCTGCCGTTGACTAATTCGGAGCTTTAACTTGGTATCTGAAGGCGCACGTTTATTTAGCTTGCCTGAGATTGCTCACGTGTTGCAATGGATCTCATCAACGAGCGTTCTGTGCTCCTGGGCACGGTGTTCGTAGGGATCTTTTGCTCAGTCAAGGAAAGTTTCTGCCAAACTTGGTTTTGCTGTGTACACAAATCCATTTTGCTCTCGCATTAACACACGAGAATTATCACAGGTACCCCGGGTGGTGGCGAAGCGTAGCATTTAGATGTTTAGGTAGGTAACACACACACGTTATTTGAGTTTCACTGTATTTTCTGGTAAGTTGTGTAAGTTTTTGCTATGCTAGAAGAGTATGCCCGCTACGAATTAAATGTAAGGCCAGACCGTACTCAAAATAGAGTACTTTCTGCTTTTTGGTCGGGGTTTCTTCGGGACAGGGACAGCTGTGAGCTGGAGCGCTGCCGGCGCCCCCTCTGACCTCGCAGCGGGCGCGGGAGCAGCCCCAGCACCGCCGCCACCCTGCGAGCCGCGCTCGCACCGCGCGGGCTGCTGCAGGCTGCCCTGCCTCCGGGCGCGTGGAGGGGCTGGGCCGGGGCCGGGGCTGGGGCCGCGTCCCTTGGGGTGCTGGGGCCTCCCGGAGGGCGCCCCCGCACAGGCTGCGCGCCGCCCTGGCCAGCGCTGCCCGCGTTCGGCCTGCGCCAGAGCAGCGGCCGGGCCGTCGCGGCCCCCCTGTCGTCATCCCGTGTTGTGGCGGAGGCACGCGGCTGTCACAGCCCCGCGGCCGCTCCCCGCTGCTCGGTAAAAGTGCCCAGGCTGTCGGGATCGGAGCGTAGGTCGCTGCCGAAAGCAGAACCGCCTGTGGCGCGTTCCTCGTTATCTGTACGCACGTCCCGCTCTGTTTGCCCTCGAGCCGGACGCGCGGCGAGGCCGGGCATGGCGCTGGGGCCCTTGGACGCCCTGGGGGGGCGCACGGACGGGCACGCGGCAGGCACTCGGCTGGTGGGACGGGCGTGCGGAGCTCTCGGCCGTGCCCCGTTCTCCGCGGGGCGCAGGCGGAGCCGCGGTGCGACCTGGAGCGGGGAGCAGCGGCACGGCGCTGCGGGGAGGTGGCACGAGCGGCATTCTCCATGCCTGGTAATTGAGTTCAGATTTGATCTCGCTAATTAATCTGGCGTGTGCAAGGGTTTGAAGGTTGCATCCAGGCTCCGAATTCGTCGCTAGTCCCGTGACAAAGCGATGACGGTGCACAGGGGCAGGGCGTGTGACACCTGGCGTCGGTGACCGGCAGGCACCGCGAGGGAAGGGTGGGCAGGGGAGCAGGGCTGAGCAGGGAGGCTCGCCGGCTGAAGGCAAGGCTCCTAGCGGTAAAACGGCCACGGCAGCACTCAGCCTGTGCGCCGTGTCCCCCGGGCGCTCACCGGGCCGGCGGCCCCGCCGTGCCCGGTGCTGGCAGGCGGCCGTCCTGCGGCGGGAGGAAGCTGCCCTGCGCAGCCGTGGGAAGGGCGGTGACGAACGGTGCGTGTTTGGTGCTGGGACTGGGAGCCTTCCCGGGGTAACGTGCAGCTTTGGGTTAGAACCGTGGCCGCAGTGAGGTGCCAACACGTTCTCCTTTGCACTGAAGTAGCTAGAGAGGCCTCGAGGCCGGGTGCCTGCCGCATCTCGCAGCGAGAACGCCTCCAGGTCGCTTGTCCTCCCTGAGAGCACCGGCACCGGCTGAGTCGGGTGTTAGAGGCAGCGGCCGCTTCCCCTGCTGAGTCACGGACACGGCTTTATTTCTGCAGGAGTTACTGGGGGTGACGTTAGTAAGCACGTCCCGTATTTACGTGTGTCTCGTACGAAACGCGTGTGTGTACCCCTGTGTTGTTGCAGGTCCCTGCCGGT
Source organism: Cygnus atratus (assembly GCF_013377495.2). Lineage (NCBI taxonomy): Eukaryota > Metazoa > Chordata > Aves > Anseriformes > Anatidae > Cygnus > Cygnus atratus. The sequence continues at coordinate 25,952,714 of NC_066370.1, read as the reverse complement.
GTGGAAGGGTTTCTCAGCGGTGTGTGATCACGCTTTTCACCACTGTTACAAATACCTCCCGGTTCTGAGCCTCAGCTGCGGGAGTTCTGTCCCGAGGCTTGTGACGCGGCCATGCTCTTGAGGAGAACGCCCCAAAATGCTGCTTGCTGCACCTTCTTGTCAACACCGGTTGTGTAACCGGCAGGCACCTCCGTCCCCGTCCCACTGAAGCAAGCAGGAGGAATAACAAGTGTTTAAAAAGTCAAGCACTTGCGTGAGCTAGGGGAGAGAGAAGAAACCTTTTTTCACTTAAAACGGGGCAGCCGTGCCCGTCACCCTTCTGCCCCAGGGCAGCCCCCAGGCGTGCAGGAGCCCCCGCTCCGTCCGCGTAGGGCATCCCGCTGGTCCCCACAGCCCTTGGCGTGTGGCCGTTTGCAGCTAATCAAACAGAACGTCTTCAGTGTGCAAGAGGCTGATTAATAAGTAACTTTTTTACTTCTGGAAAGTGCATCGGGTTTTTTGTTGTTGTGGCAACAGAAAGAGCTTTCGGTTCTTACAACTTTTGGTTGTTCCGTTTCTGGTTAATAAAAGAGCTTTTAGTTATTTCAATTGAAAAATACTTCTCAGAGCTTTAAGGTGAATCACTGGATTACTTTTGCTTTCAAAGATACAAGCTTCCTTTTAGACTGGCTTGGGAAATGGCCCTTATTCCGTGGTTTAATCTCCCCTGTAATTCCCAGGAAAATACGTGACTGCCTATTTGTACCATATATTATGTAAATGTTATGGTAAAAGAATTATAATATGGGTATGGTTTTACTACCAGGAACAATAGTTGCAATTTTAATGCTGTGGACGGGTGCGTGAATGCGCCGTAGTACATAAATCAATAGCAAAATGGATTAATGCGGAGTAGTCCTTCCTGCCATTTTGTGTCTGTGGCTGACAAGCTGAGAGAGCAGGGCAGTAGCTAATGTGCACATCTTGCTGGTCTAGAGGCAGACACTGACCTTCGCCTATTCTCAGGTATTAATACCCATCCACTTAATGCTCTCAGATGATGTGAAGTACTGCCAGTTTTGAGGAGGAGATTGATACATACAATAGATCACAAAAACAGCAGGAAAAAAAGAAAAAATTCAATAGGCAAGTTTCTTTATTTTGAAGTCTTTTAGTTGTAGTAATAGCGGCTAATTCGTAACCATATTTTCTTTAAGGAAAAGGGAGTTTACGGAATTTGCAGTATAACTTTCTGACTCGAAAATAGCATTACTCTGATCTAAAGCAACAAAGGATGGGGCTATGGGATTTGTACGTCCGTGCTGGAATGACCTGACTGTTGCTGGGAGTCGCTTCGGTTTGGGTAGGGACGTAAAGCTTGGAGAACTGATTTCAAGGAAGTGTCTTGTTTCTGCCCAAGGTGGTAGTGCACGTGCACTTAGGGCGCACACTTCATGATGTTGCCATTTCCTTATTATTTATCTAAACTGTATGGACCGAGTGTGCTTGGATGCCTTCAGTTCAAATGTAACGTCACACTTAGGTGTTTCTGCCAAAATGGGTTCAGAAACTGTGCGGTGTGCTTGAGACAGACGCGCGCCTGACGAGGAGCTGCCTGAGAAGCCCACTGAAGTCAGTGGGAGGTGGCACTGCCTTCCCCAGCTACTCCGTCAGAGCCGAAACAGTACAGAAATAGCCTTTAAACGCTGCTGGTACTACTACTACTAAAACTATGTGTATTATGCAAAATATCTGGGTCATAGAAGTAATGTTGGCAGATTTTTCACAAATCTGGTGTGGGGCTTGCTTTGTAGTTTAGTGCTAACGCGTGCTTGTAGGCTTACGAAGCTCTGTCACAAAGTGCTGGGCAGGGAGGGAGCTGGGAAGTACCTCGGGGTAGCCCCGGACCAGGGCACCGCGCTCAGTGGCCGCTCCGCGCCCGCTCCGTGCCGCCGCCCTCGCACGCCGCTTTGCCCGGGGGCGTACAGCCCCGGACCGAGGGAGGGTCTTTCTGCTTCCCTCACACGGAACAGCCAGCGCAGCTCCTACAGATGAGAGCGCCAGGCAGATCTGGTTTGCTCAGCAGCAGAGTTTACGAGAGACTATTTCTCTTTAACCTTTCCTTCACTGTTACGGGCCAAGATGTTAATTAGCTTCATTGTTTCAGCTTAATTTTGTGACAGCGCTATAATTACGTCTCTCAGTTCTGCCGTGGAGTAATTGCTGTATCTTTTCCAAATTTTATGTTGAGATGTGTTATTGGTAAACTTTACATTTGGCAGAGGTGTTTTGAAAATACTCTAAGGCAGTCGGTAATTTCTGTATTTCTTTATTTAAAAGACAGCTATTTGGCAATTTCAAGCTTTGAGATTGTACTGTCAGTGTAAATAGAATATTGATTTTATTCCATTTCCTATCTCATTAGAGTCATTGTCATGAGGGTGGATTCATGTTGTGTAATTATCTGTTCTTGCTGACAGTTCCCATGTCATTGAGACTGGCGTTTGCAGCTTCCACTTTCTGTGAGCATAAAAATAGCGTTCTTCACTGCCGTGTTCTTCTTTATTGTTGTGCTCTCTGATTGTCCAGCTTTATACATCTTGCTGTAGGAGACGTGTGTGAATTGAGATAGAGAAGACAGGAACGTCCAGCAAACCCAGTTGCAGGAAGAGTAGAAACAATGGCTCTTCTGGAGCAATTTCCAGTGCAGCGCTCAGATGCCTTGTTTCTGTGTCAAGGACTGTAACGAGGAGGAAGAACACACCATTAACCTAGCTGCACAACATTTCTTTGTGGCGATAGCGGGAAGTAATAAAAACTGAGCATATTTAATCAGAACTCGGGCACCACAATCATGTGGTCCTTGTCCTGTTAGTTTCACTTTCTCAGGTGTTTTCAAGTAACATTTTCATTAATTTGTGAAGCTGTTTCTTAATCATTTTCAGTGACCCTGCTCAGCAGACAGCTAGGTCACCTCTGTTACCCTCTTAAGGAATGACTGCTCAGTGCTATTTCTTTCTACATCTGCTTTGTCTTTTCTGAGAATCATTCTTTAATTCACTTTCAGCATTTCTAACCTTGTTTTCCTCACTTGTATTTATTTCTGCGTCCTTTTGGATTCCCAACAATCAGTGAATACAAAGTTACGCTGTGGCCAAATATACGTTGCAGCATTTAGTTGCAACCTTTAGTATGGAATGGAATGGCTTGGTAGGTAGACTCTGGAAACTGCCAGCCCCCAAATAAACTGCAAATAAATTAAAAAACAAACCAAAAACTATTCAGCCCCTTTCACAGACAGTTCCTCCCTCTGGATTTGTTGCGGTGTCTCCTAGCTGCTCGGAGATACCCCAGGAAAGACATCAGCTGTACCTGCTGGTTTTATGCAGACCGTGGTATCCTGATAGCATTTGAGGCTCACTGGGGACTCCTTTATTGGCTTGGAAAAAAGTTTATGCGGATCAGAAGTTATGATCCTGTACTAATGTTGTCCTCTAGTTTGTTCAGTGGAGACATCGATCACCTCTGGCCTAACGTGGGTCTTTGTTTCTGCTAGAAGACTATGTTTAAAGCTGACATTCCTGGGTATGTTTTCAGGCAGATAAATTTCAACAAAACAACTTTTCTTCAAGAAGCTTTACTGACAAACTGTGCACCTGGCATTCCTTCGCGTTGGGAAGAGTTGCCTCTGAGGCATCGCAGCTCCGTGGAGTAATGCTTTTCAGTGCGTAGCCGGCAGCCTGAGGAAGGGAGGGTGAGATTCAGCCGTGTCCGTGCGGGTACAGAGGTGTCACTGACCTCGACGGGATCGGGATTTCTGCACCTGCACTAGTGCCTAGTCCAGCTCCGGACAGAAAGCTCGCCCAAGCCTGGGAATAAGGAGTGCTGTTCCCTGAGCTCTAGCAGGGTGGGCTCTGTTCGCAAGACGTAGCTTTCACCTATTTCCGCTTTCCCTAAGCTGTTCCTTCTCCTCGTGCGTATCTTTCTCCTTCCTCAGGGCTGACTGCTCCTGTTGCCGAGGCTGAAGTTACCTCACGTGCCCGGCGGCCCCTCGGGGGCGGCTCTCGGCACGTCCCGGGGCTGCTCTGGCTCTGTCGGCGCGGTGCGGCGCGGTGCGGTGCGGGCCGCCTGCCGCCGTGCCGGGGGCTGAGGGGGGGGGGGGCGCTCCCAGCCGGTTCGCAGCCGCCTCGGGCAGCACAGCCCGGCCGGGGGCAGCTCCTCGGCGGAGCCCCGGGACGGGAGCCCCGGGCGGGGCGGGGCGGGGCGGGACACAGGGGGCGGGCGCGGTGCCGGGGCCGTGACGGGCAGCCCCAGGTGGCGGCGCGGGGCGGGGGGGCTGCGGGCACGGCCGGGCCCCGGCCGCACCGGGAGGCTGGGGGGGCACGGCCCGGGGCCGGGCGGGGCCTGCTGGCGGCCCGGGGCCGCTCCGGGGGCGGCTGCGGGCGGGGCGGTGCCCCCCGGCCTGCCCCGGGCCGGGCCCCCCCCCCGGGCCGGGCCGCCTCAGGCAGCGCCGTGCGGCGGCGAGCGTCTGACAGGCGCGACCTTGCATAAGACGGCCCGCGCCATTGGCTCGCCGCCCGGCGTCCCGCTGCAACGCCGCCGGCGATTGGCCGGGCGGGGCGGCGCGCTCGGCGGGGCGCTGTGTAACGTGTCTCTTCTCTCCGCAGGTCGGTACCGGGCTGCCCCCGACGGCTCTGCCGCTGCTTGGGACCGCCGCTAGAGCAGCCGCCGCTGCCGCTTTTTGCCTTGCTTGCTGCCAGCTGCACCGCGACGACAGCACGGCCGCCCGCCGCCTCTAGCCCCGGCACCCCCGGCCTCCTCGTAGCCGGGCCGCGGGCGCGCTGCCGAGAGCCCCCCGCTGCCGCCCGGCCCCGGCGGCGGACAGAGAGAGAGCCCCGAGCCGCTGCGTCCGCCCGCGCCCGGCCGCCGGCACCGGCCTGGAGGCTGCCCCGCACACGTCCGCCCCGCACACAGCGCCTCGGCACGCGGGTGCCCCGGGCCTGCCGCCCGCCCGCGCCCATGGGTGACTGAGAGCCCCGGGCCGGCCCCAGGCACGCAGCTCGGCCCGCGCCCCGCCGGCACCCAGCGCCCCGCCGGCACCCAGCGCCCCGCCGAGCGGGGGCCGCTGTCCGCGACCGGCTCCGTGCTGCGAACCGCTGGCGGAGCGCGTCCCGGAGCGCGTCCCGGAGCCCGTCGGACCGCGCAGCTCCCGCACGTACTTTCAAATAGGGAGCGGGGAAGCGGCGCTCCGGAGGTGGCGCTGTCATCGCTCCCGGGCCCTCGGTTCAGCCGCTTGTCTGTTCGGTGTGTCGGAAAGTTTAACTACCTGTAAAACCTAAAGATGGCTGTGAGCGTCACGCCGATTCGGGACACAAAATGGCTAACGCTGGAAGTGTGTAGGGAGTTCCAAAGAGGGACTTGCTCACGGCCAGACACGGAATGTAAATTTGCACACCCATCGAAAAGCTGCCAAGTTGAGAACGGACGCGTAATCGCCTGCTTTGATTCATTGAAAGTGAGTAACTATTACTTTATTTCCGAGGACGTACGGTTAACGAAAGAGGCAGTTGCAGCCAGAGAAACCCTGGAGCCCGAAAGGGAGACGCTGCTGTCTGCCGGCAGCCAGGTCTGCTGCTGCTGTTATTTTTATTGATGCTTGCTGGTTTGTTTTGCTCTTTTCCTCAGGGGAAGGGGGGGGAATAACGAGAAAATAAGCCTTGCAGGGTTGGAATCGTCTGGCGTGGCTACAGCTACTGGTCCTTTGGCTCCAAATTATTCCCGGTGTGTAGATAGAATAAAGGGCATTTCACGTAGAAACAGCTAAGTCACTCTGAGGATTCTTTGTTTTTAATAGCACAGACCACGTAAGCAATATGATGATTAGTTTCCACCCTGTAACTGCAAGTGGGTTGGTGGTGTCCCCGCACAGGGGGAGTGAACCTTAGAGAAGTGTTTTCCATCTCGCGTTATTTGGGTGCCCCTGAACGCTGTGGTTCTGTTTCTGTGCTGAGGACTCTGTGGTTATCCTTTCCTTTTTGCAAACGCGCGGGTTTCAGGGAGGGAGAGCGCCCCGCAGGAGGCAAGGTGCCTCTGGACAGGCGAGCAGGATGGGCACGGGGAGCTGGCAGCCTCGCTGTGCTTTTTGGAGCTGCGTCTGAGCTGGGCCCTCTCCGTGTGGGGCTGTTGTTTCGCTGTAGCTGCGGTTTCAGTGATAGGTGCTGAACGTGTGGGTTTCCAGCTCCTTCTCTTTGGCTTTTACAACTTAAGTTACGCTAGCGTTTAAAATACCCATCCCACACAGTACCTTAATTCAGTAGGATCACTGAAATGAAAAGTTGGGAAACAAGAACGTGTCTGTGTCGTCCTGCAGCACGATTTTCTCTTCTTGGGACCGAGTCCTGGGAAGCGGAGCCAGCCACAGAGCGGGGGATTGCTGAGCGCGCTGAGGGGGAGCTGCGCGCTGTAGCGAGCTCTGCAGGTTGCTGGTGCAGGCAGGAAGTGGGCTGTAGGGGTTTTGTAGAGATCCTGCAGCGCTCTGCCTTCGGAAATGCGTGCTACTCAGATCTGGATGGAAGGCGAACCCTCAGAGCGTCCTCAGGTACCCAGCCCCACCGCCCGGCCTGTGTCAGCGCGTGGCAGGTGAAATGCTTTCGTTAATGTACTTTTTTTTATTATTATTTTTAAAATGACAGCCATTGTAATGCACAGGAGGAAAAAAAAGCATTTGAAAGCCTGGAGATGCGGTGTTGGTGTGCGCTAGGAGTTAGCGGAGGGCACGGCGCGGGCGCTGCCTGTGGCAGAGCTGGCGGCATCGCGCCGGCCGCTGGTGGTGCTGGGCGCGGGCGCAGCGTGGGGGGCACGAGAGCAGCCGGCAGCTGCGGGCACGGGGTGCAGCCCGGCCCTGCCGTGCTGCTGCTCTGCACAAGGGAGATTCAGCCGACACCGAGGCACCGGCGTTATGGCCGTGGGCATCCCGCCGGCAGCAGGACACCGCCTGGCTTCACCGAAAGGCAGCGTCCCGGAGTTACCGAGGCAGTCAGAAACCAGCGCCTAGGGTGTGGAGGAGCCCTTCCCATCAGCGTGGTTCTTCCGTTTCCATCCTATTAAGGAAGGAGGTAATTATCACCTCTGTAAGGAGCTGCGAGGCCTGTGGCTAACAGCTGTAGGAAATAGTCAGCGTTGTTGCACGGCTTCAGAACGCCCTGTGGAAGAGGGCTCTGTCACCACGAGAAGCCAGCGCAGCTAACTGAGCCGGGAGCGAGTCCCGGCCAGGTCCACACTGAACAAGTACAGCGCTCAGCAGGTACGTGTGCTTGTGGTAACGCCGGGGCGTGCGCTGGGCTCGGGGGCTTCCTCCCGTGCCCTGTGCCGCGGGTCCCTGCGGGGGAGCGGGCGGGAGCCGGGAGGAGCGCGGCCGGGGCAGGGTGCTGAGCGCCTGCCGCCCTCCTTCCTTCCTGCCTGCTGCTACCCTTTTAGTTAAGGAGCTCGGCTGCTGTGTGAGAGTGCCTTTGATAAGGACAAAACGGAACGTGTCTCAGCGCAGGCTGCCTGTCCTGGCCAGGCGGTCCTTGTTTTGTTTATGTTGCAGGTTTTTGTGTGCGCTAAGCTAAACGAGCGGGGAAAGCATAACAAAGTAACTAGCGCTATCACAAACATTAGATGTTATGCAAAAACAACTTAGGGAAGCGTTGTACCAGATTTATCTCCACTCTGAAAGGTCAATGAGTCGTTTACCAAAAGCTAGAAGGTTTCTGATGAGGACGCGTGAAGGCAGTTTGTTCTGTTCGTGCTTCCGCGTAGAGGCAAACCTTTGCTAAGGCAGCCGTGCACCCACAAGCTGACATTACACCGAACTGATTTCTTGTGGATGTGCCCGATACCAGTGTTGGCACTGAGTGGCTGCTCCTGCCTGGTGCCTGGGCACAGGACAGGTAATTCAGTCGCCGCGATTTTCCTTACAAGCCCTTGGCCCGCCGGGCCCCCGCAGCAGCGCCCGGGGAGCGCAGTGCCCGCAGCTGCTGTCACGTCGCTGCCGCCCGGGAGCTGCGCCCGAGCGCGAGCCCCTGCTCGTGAGCTGGAGGTGGTGCCCCGCTATTTTTAGGTGGCAGCAGGCACAGCGGGGCCCGGCCCGCGGCACCCCGGGGAACGGCCTGGTGCACCCGCGGAGCGCTCAGCCTGGGGACGTTCTGTTTCCATTTCGCGGGGAAGAAAGAAAAGAGAAAAATAAGCCAGGGTTGCAAATGCCAGCCTAGGCCGTGAACGAGGGGGGCACCTCGTCCGCAGCCGCTAGGGCTGCGGTGCCCGCGCGGGAGGGCCGCTGGTCTCTGCAGCGCGCCGCTTGTTAGCACCCACGGCGCCTGCGTGCGCTGCGGGCTCGCTGTGACGGACGGGCAGCTAAACGCTGACGGGAGGGCACAGGCCTGGCCGCGGCACCGGCGGGCGGGTACAGGGCGGAGGTCGGGGCCGCCTCGGTCCGAGCAGCCTCCGTCCCTCCTGCGGTGAGTCCTCGCCTCGGGTCAGGCCTGGGGACACCGCGGGGCTCCTCGGGGCGCTGCGCTAACCAGCGTCAGCGTGTGCGCGATAACCTCACCTGCGGATAATTTTAGGGGGATTTGAAGACCAAAATGATTATGCAGTATGTTCAAATTGTCAGCTAAAGCTGGGTCAGCCGTAGCTCTGGCTCTGCATTGTTTAAATTCCATCAGATTTTCTTCCTAAATTTGGATGCCTAGAGGTCTGTCAAACTGTCTACAGCAAAAGCAGGCTGTTGAGTTCCTAAGTCAGGAAACCGGTTTGCAACAGAAGTTATCTTTTAAGCATAATACTGAAACGTTGGTCTTTTTTTTTTTTTCTTGGAAAAAAATGCCTAAGTAGGATTCATTTCTGAAACTGCGTTAACTTCGTCAGATGTTCCGACAGCGGAGTCACCTGTCGCTTCCTGAGCACCGAGGGGCAGATGCCTCGACAAAGGGGAGCTGGACGGCAAAGGCAGAGCTTGTGGGAGGCTGCGGGTGCGCCGAGGACGCCCAGGCGAGCAGAATGCAGTTGCTCTGCATGCCACGTCCTTTGGTTGCCACGCTGCCTTCTCTAGCCGTACGTCTTTGAAATCACAAAAGCACTGGGGAAAGAGGAGGGAGAAGGAGGGGTCTGGGTTCAGACTGTTTTGTCGCTGCTGGCAGGCGCTTCCCCCGTGCACGCAGCGGGCTTCCTGCGGGGCGCGCGCTGCCAGGACGCGGAGCACGGCGGGTCGTGCTGACGGACCTCCGCGCGGTTCCAGTGGCCCCGGAGAGCTCCGCCGGGCCTGGCCCGAGCCACCCCTCCCCGCCTCGGAGCTGGCGTGTGCTCTGCGCGCTGACGCCTGGGTACCTTGTCGTTCCCTCGGGCTCGCGCTGCCGCTAGGGCTGCTGCTTCGTGTTAGGTTGGATGTGCCATTGGAGTGCAAAAGCCTGTTCCTCCTCTTCCTTCGGCAGAGGAGAAGTCCTGAACACCCGCGTTTCTCTGAGCGTTTGAAACTGAGAAAAAGCCCCAACCAAGTTCGGGTCCGCTTACTGAGCAGGGCAGCGCGAAGCTCTGGTGCCTCGTACCTATTCCGCTGGTACGTGTTAGTGCGTTGGTGTTTTATCGTCTGTTGTAGGAGGAGTTATTTTTCAAAAATGAAACTCTTCAACTCTTTAGTAGCGCCACTTCACTTCTTATCGAGAAGCCTTAAACATATATAAACGTGTTATTACTACAGCTGAACCTGGTGAGTGCCTTACTGCTGCCTCAGGGATGTTGTTATTAATCGTTTAAATCTCTCTCCTTTGTCACTGCTTCAGAAAACAAGAATGATTTTTTCACCTGTCACTGACTGTTTTGTTATAGTTGCACAAGGATAAAGGACCCTACTTATTTATTTCAATGCAAAGAAAAGAAAATCACCGAACGTATTTCTCTAATAATATTAGAATCGTTGGTAACGTCAGATCGTTGGCTCTACTTCACCTTTAATTAAGCAAGCAAAAAAACCCGGAAAATTAGTAAGAGAACGTTCTAGCAGGGGACTGTAGTAACGTTATCGGGCTTTGTGGCGTGCTGCATCACTCGAGTACGAGGCAGCAACAGCACCCAGCCTGCGGGGGTGAGACTGGGCTCGGGTGGGAGGCGGGGGGAACGCGCGCGGTTCCGAGGGAGCTCCTAAAGTAACCCGTGGAAAAGAAAAGGGAACGCGATGTAAGCAATCTTCGGGTTCCTCACTCGTATCTGGTGTGCCATGTCGGCTGTAGCTGGATGGGCTTTTCTCCTCTCCAGCCTGTGCACGCCTGCCGGTAGGCTGGGCTCCAGCAGAGGAAGCAAAGTGGCAAACGGGTTGGGGAAGTGGTGCGGTTGTGAGGCTGAGTGGCAAATAGCCCATTAGAAAACAAACAGTCGAAACCACGCGTGTTCCTCTGTGGGCACAGAAATGGCATTTCGAAATCTTATCAGGTACTCAAACAAAAGAGTTACGCCTCGCTAAGGTGTTCAGAGCTCAAATTACAGCTTAAGCTCTACGCCTGCAGGAAGAAATTAAAAAAAAATTAAAAAAAAATTAAAACATCGCATTGCAACACTTGCAACTGTTAGAGGCTGCGTACCGGGCACCAGAGCGGGTCTCTGTTGTGTATGGCCGGGAATTCTGCTATGTGCACTCAAAATGAGGAGTAAATTTCTGAACTAAGTTGCAGGGAAAACTTAGGCATAAAATAAGAAAACAGGGAAAACAGTGGCATAAAATAAGAAACCTCATGTCAGAAAATATTCGGTCATTTGTCCTAAGTCTTCAGCTGAGCAATCAGAAGCCGTCTGCGAGGCCTCTGTCCTTTTTGGGATGACCCCAAGTCTCTGTTTCTCGGTTTTTCTAAATACAGATGCCTTGTTGCCAAGGCTCGCTCTTAAATTTGTTGGAAGCAACAAATTACATTCAGGACTGAATGATCACATCTGGGTTTTGACTTTGGAGAAGCTGATGTTTGTTCGCTGGGACTGCGTGGTGTTATTAGCCCAACTGGATGCCGTTTAGGAAATAGTACCCGCGTGTTTCTTAGAAATCTGTGCGCCGCTTCAGGGCGAGGAGCAGCGTCTGCAGCCTGAGGCTTCTGCTCTGCAGGACGGGCCAGAAGCAAGGCGGCTCACCCGCTGCCCTGCTGCCCGGTCTTGCCAGTGCCAAAAACCCCGTTCAGAGAAAAAGACGGCGTTGTTCTGGGGACGGTTAGTGAGACACCTCTGTAATCCTCGCCTGGTTTTCTCGTGCGCCGTGCCGTGCCGGGCGTCGTGCCGCGCTGCTTGGAGCAAAGCAGAGGGAGGCCTTCCGAGCTGCCAGAGGGCGTGGAGCACCAGGCCGCGTCTCCGCGGTGCCAGCGGGGCTACCTGGCGTGCGTGCTGGCAGCCGTGGGAGCGAGAGGCCAGACTTGTGCAGGTGAATCTGCCCGGGGGGGGCACGGCGGCAGCCGGTGCCAGCTCTCGCAGCCGCGCAAGCCACGTGCAAGGCAGGTAGGGGCACACCTGGATGTACCGGGCATAGCGGTGCGATGAACGGAGTCTCTCAGCTGGCATTTTTCGTGTCACAGTCACTGCACAAACTTCCGGACTGATAGCGGGGCCGAGGTAAGCAGCCTGCTGTACGCTCATACGCTCGACTGCTCTCGGCACTGGAGATCTGAGAAGTTGTCTCACCGTTCAGAGCGGGGATGCTGGGCGCACCCGTGCTGCTCCGCTGGGGAAGCCCCGGCGATGGGAAGGAAGCCTGCCCGAGGGCTGCTGAGGAGCGCGGCTGCCGTAGCAGCGGGGCTGGCGCCCCGTCCGCGCCTCGGGAGTGCCTCCGGCCCGTGGGGTGCCGTGAAGAGGCTGAGGGAAGAGGGCGCCGCGTGGAACGGGGCAGTTCTCGGGGGAGCAGAGCCATTTGCCTCTTGTCGGCGTGACTCCACCGAGGCGGAGGGGACCGTGCCCGGACTGACCTGCGCGTACCCGTAAGGCGGCTGCGGCGACGTGCCGAGGGCGCTGCGGGACGGGGCGCGGGGCGGCACCTCCGCGGGGCAGGGGCTGGCGGGAGGCCCCGGTGCCCGCCTTCCCAGAGGAAATTTTGAAGGTTTCCCGGAGGAAATTTTTGAAGGTTAAACGGGGAGGTTTCCGCGTCGCAGGAGCCTGGCAGGTTTCCAGCCGCGTGTAGTATACGGTGCCTCGGGTGGGGAGCTGGAGCACCCTCATCTCGCACAGCCGGCTGCCTGTGTGGCCGTACAACACCCCTGAGTTCCCTCCTTGCGTCGGTGAAGTGGCTGCAGGACAGGGCAGGGCAGCCCAGGGGGGCTCGGGGGACCTCTGGCTTTGCTGGGAGCTCCTTGTGCAGCGGGAGCGCGCGGAGCCGAGGCAAAGGGCGAGCGTGGTGGCAGCAGGGCTGCGTGCCTGCATCCGCTGTGCTGGCTGCGCTGAGCAGGGGGGAAAGGGGCGTCGGAGCAGCTGCACCGTGCAACGTGGTGGCCGTGGCGGTGCTTGCACCGGCAGGAGGAAAGTGGGTTAAAAGGTGCTTAAATCTCCAGCTGGAAAAAAGGGCAAAGCAAAAAAGGGAATTAAAGGGAGGGCGAGGGAGACATAAAGAGTAAAGGCACGAGCTCAGAGGAAACCCGATGCTGCTGCACAGCCTGGCAGACGCTGGAGGAGAAGCGGCTGAACGGGGTGAGCAGGCAGACGGGGAGGGAAAGGAAGAGTAAACCGAGACCGAGAAGGGAACGTTCAGGGAGTTCGCTGTCCGATGCAGCACAGAAGGGCTCTTAAACGGCGTGAGGACGTGCGTTTGTTCTCGGCTCCTGCCAGCTCTTTGCAAGACCGCGTTTGTAGCTGGGGGCAAGCAGGGTTACTGCTGTGGCCTCACCTGTGTGAGGAGAGAGCTAACACACACTGATGGATTGTTGGGTACTGGCGTGCAGGAAAGCGCAACTGGTTTCGCCTTGCTGGACGCTTCCCATTTGGCTTAGCTAAGTACGGCACTGAAAATCCAAGGGGAAGCAGGGACTGCCTTTCCATATTTCAGGCCATTGCCTGAAGATTCTCGTAATGCCTTTTACAGTTATCACACACGTATCCCTTACGTGTTTCTGATGGTGTTAGGTGGTGTTGCCTCAGTGATGAGGCAATGAAAAAACGACTGCAGTGTATGCTGAAGTTGTTTGCTATAAAGCTCTAGCCTAAGTGTTTTACCCTGCACTAGACGTGTAAACGTGTGATACGCACTGTATCCTGTTCCTGTTATCCGCACGCTATGGCCGTACAGGTGCACGGCATACACGCTGAGTATTTTATACATGCGTGTGGAAGCGACGCAGAGCCGGTGGCGTTGGTTGCCACTGACTTGAAAGGATGACGCCATGTGAGCAGAGCGGTTATCAGGCTGTTCTGAGGTGCGTTCGTGTACGTGCTGGTGTCCAAGGGGAGCGCGGGGGGGAAAACACCCCTGCAAGTAATTTAGTTTTGATTTTTTTTGTGTTCCTCTCCCTTATGAAGTGCAGCGGTTTGAAAAATAGCTAACTTGCCATTAATCTAATTTATTTCACATGACAGTTTTTAAAAATTAATCTTTATAATGTAAATTATGCTGTCAAAATGACTTTCTCAATTTCCTACTTTATCCACCGCTGATTCCAGAAACTTTCTAGAACCGAAACGTTCCTTTCCTGGCTTTTTTTGCTGCCTGCGTGCGGATGTGTTCCAGCGAAGCCGTTGTTTGCGGCGGCTTTCCTTGGATTGTACGTACGGGCAGGTACTGCTGCTGCACGTGTTTGGCAGGGTGTCGATGGTTTGTTTTTAAGATTCAAAAACAAAAAGAATGTTTTCATCATTTTGGTGCTGCCACTGCCTCCCGTGAGGTCCCCCCGGCCGGCAGGGTGCGCGGTGAGCCTGCCTGCAGCCCCCAGGCGCCGGGAGCGTCTCCCGCCGGGCAGCAGCAGCGCTCGTAGAGTCACTGAGGTTGGAGGAGACCTCCAGGATCATCCGGCCCAGCCGTACCCCTGCCGCCAGTATCACCCATCAAACCGAGGATTTTGTCCCCTGCCTTTTGAGTCCTTGCCTCGCTGTGGATGATTCCAGCAACTGCAGCCACTGCTGCCGGTGGCTTCTGCAGGTCTGGTCAGACCGCTGTGTTCCTTGCCGTGCCTTTGGGCCTGCGTGTAAAAAGGAGCCTGCAGGGTCATTCCAGCGGCTGGAAGGGCCTTTTGTGAATTGAGAAACTCTGCTTTGTGCTTATCCAAATTGAGAAAGTATCAGTTGCTAAAAATACCCCCGCGTTTAATCTGTGAGCCTTGGTAAGCGCTGCTGGATGTCCCTGGTGCCTGGAGCACAGCTAAAGGGCAGCCGTCCAGCGCCGTCCTGCTGCTGCTGAGCTGCTGGTTGTTCAGACTCTTCTCTCTGCCCCATTTAAGTGACCGTTAATTAAATGTTACCAAGTGACTACCGACGTTTTGTTTGGATCATCTGAGGAATTATTCCGTTCACCTTTCCCTTAACTTCGCTGAAAAGCGTTCTTAGCCCCCAGGAGCCGGGAAGTGCCCGGCAGAAATCGGGGCAGGCAGCGGCGCAGGGTGCTGAGCCCCGGGCAGGGCCGGCAGGTCTCTGGGGCCTGCCGCAGGGCCAGGGCTGCTGACAGCGCCCAGGAGCACGGCAGGAGCACGGCAGGGCGCCTGCGGTCACCGCCTCGCTCCCTGGTCTCACTCGCGTCCCTGGAGGGACGGGGGGGAGGAGGAGGAGGAGGAGGAGGCCGATGCTTTCACCTCCGTGACTGTGCTATGGCCTCGCTCGTGCTGAACTTGGGGAAAATCGGCTCCTCACAGGAGACGATGCGCTGGCCGTCCTTCTGAATGTTCTGTTTGTTTCTTTACTTCAGAAGGCTCCCACACATGGAAAAATTTTAATTTCCCCACCAGCTATGTGGCTCTCGCTTCAAGTGAGAGCAGCTCGAGCCTCCAGGTCGGAGACGTGTGTTTGTGCTCTGCAGATGTTATCTGCTCAGCTTGTTTGCTCTCTCGTGCATAAGGGAGAGGTAATGGAACTGCTGAAATGTCTTAATAACGAACTTAAACTGCCATTAGCAAATGCCACTTCCTCCGGAGAGATTGCCAGCGTGAAACGCGCGCAGCCGAGCCGGAGCAGCGGGGTGCTGGGAGCGGAGCTGCTGGCAGCGCCCGGTCCTTCACACCGCCCTGCCGGGGGCCGGGGGCTCGGGGCTGCACGGAGCCGCCGCAGCGGCACCCGGACGCCTCCTCGCGCCGTGCCCGTGGGGCAGGCTGGCTCCTCTGCCGCCGGCTCTGCCTTTCGGAGTTGCCTGCTCGTGTTGGGGATCTCCGAGTGCCTGGTGAGCGTCGTCAGCTGCTTCGTTGCAGAGCGCAGAGCCAGGTTGTGTTTCCTTGCAGGTGTCTGGAACCCCCCTTCGGTCTGCAGCAGTTATTTCGAAGGGCACCTGGGCTGGCTGTGCTCCTGAAGGCCGTGTCCCTCCTGTCCGGCCGCTGCCCCTCGCCCTGCCGGCCAGGCTCGGCGCCCTGCCAGCCGCGGCACGCTGGGGGCGCCCGGGCTGGAACCTCGGCTGTGCCGCTGCGGGACCGGGACGGTTCCACTGGCAGTGCCCCTGTTAAAGTAAGCGGTTAGAGGGACTTCTGACCGCACAGCACTATTTTGGCAGATTTTGTGACTCTAACTTCAGAAAAATAAATCTTGCCGTCTGCATTTTCCACCGATGCGTAGCCATTGACGGTGGCTGTTAACAGCCCGCGCAGAGCAGCGAGGACACGTTCAGCCTCACGTCTGTGTTCTTTCAAAGCCCAGATAGGCTGTAAGACCTTACCCATACCGAAAAGCACCTTTTGCTGTTTACGTCTCTCTTCTGCTCCTCTTACATAATTGTCGTGTATTTCATAAGCTTTTTTGAGCTCTCAGTGCCTTTTTCCCCCCGGTACGTCCCTTGGAAGAGTTCCGTTTTAAAGACTTTCCTGCCAGCCGTGTGGTAAGACTTTTCGTACCTGCCCGGAGCCCGGCGCTGCACCCGCTGCTTGGCTTTGCCACAGCCTGGTTCGCTGCAGGGGCCGGAAGGTCCCCGGTTGCGTAGAAGCTTTCGGACACGTTTGCTGGTTAAAATAATCCCGACGTGTCAGCCTGTATTTGCCCACCACACTGCTCGTTTGCTACCCTTGCTTGCGCAAAGGGTTTCTTTTCTTAAGGACTTGTAACTCCCCCGTTCCTCGCGTTATCAGTATAGCACTGTCACTGCTTCTCTTGGCCTGCCACTGAAATCTGAATCACAGGCAGGCAGATCGGTGCGGTAACTTTTAAACTGTGAGCTTGGTTAGGTCTTCTCTCTGCTTTTAACCATGTGCTCGTTATGTCTTTTTCTTCCCTTATTTGCCTATGCCATAAAAAACTATTCATATAGCTTGTCTTCCTTCTGGCTTGGTCTGGCTGCCTTCTTTATCTGTTGTCTAATTATTTTAAACCTTCCTTTCCGCTGTGCGTGCAGGCCCCTCTACGTTCTGTAGCAGAATACCGAACGTGCACTTCTCTGGCGTTGTCCCTCGCTAACGCCTGGTGCTGTTGTCCCCTCGTCGCAGAGCCCTGCAGACCGTACTTTCAGTGTCGTAACGAGTACTTTTGGTGTGGGAGATCACCGGCAGGGTAACCTACTCCTCTCTTCGGTCTTTTCCCCCTCTTCCGAAGCTTCTGCAAGATACCCTTCCAGCGTGACCCGCGTGCTGCTCGGAGCCCTCGGAAATGTGTTACTAGTACAGCAGCAGGACGGTCTGCGGCCTGGGTGAAGTCCCACGGTTACGCTCGGGCGCTCGGGCCCGCCGCCTGCCTGCCCCGAGCCGCTCCTTGCCTGCGGTTCGCTCTGTCCCGGAGCACCGCGGGGTACCCGTGGCACAGCGGGAGGCGCTCAGGGCTCTGCCCGCTCGCGGCTCTGCCTCGGCCGCCAAGGCCGGCGCTGCGCTGCCCCGCGGGGCTCGGCCGGCTCCCGCGGGCCCCGGCGCGGGCTGGCTCTGGGCGCCCAGAAGTGACTAAGCTTCCTGTTATTCCACGCTGTCAGGGTTTCCCCAATACCCGTCTCTTGTTGAGCAACATTCCCTGGCCAGCAGCTTCCTCGGCCGTTGCCCCACCGCCTCCCTCCTGCCCTCGCCGCTAGCAGGCTGTGCGGGCGTTCCTGTGCGCTCTGCTGAGCTCAGACCCGCCAAAACCCGCGCTTACAGAGACCAGTCAAGCTCAGGAGAGCGTTACCAGTTACTTCATGAGCGCATCTGTGAACTGCGGGAGTGCCTAGGAAGAAATCACCTTTCGGCCTGCGGGAGGGGGCGTCGGGCTGTAGCTCCCCGTCTGAGGCGGCAGCGTTGGGCGCGCCTGCAGCCGGTGCCATTGTCCCGGTGCTGCTGCAGGGCTGGCCGGGCGGGCCGTTCTCTGCTGGGTATTGCTCACGTAGCCCCGTCCTGGGGGAGCGAGGGGCTTTGCCCTGCATGTGGGACTCCGGCAGTGTCCCTGCTGGTCAGGAGGTGGTGTGCCGGTGCCTTCTCGCCCGTCCCTGTGGTACTGATGGTCGGCGCTTTTCACACGACGCCAGCTCTGCTCTTTAGGGAGCCCCTTTACGGTCGTTACAAAGTCCAGAAGCAGCTCTGACTCGCAGGTGCCTCCCCGGAGATCCACGGGGCGGCTCGGGCGCTGCGCGCGCGTTCAGAGCAAGGCGGGTCGGGGCGGGTGTGGGGAGCGGGGCCGGGGGCTCTGCAGGGAGCCACCGCGAGCAGGGCGGCGGCACCGAGCCACCGCGGGCACCCGGCGCTGCCCGCGCGTAAAAATAACACGGAGGAGCCGTAAACAAGCTATTTTTGTCTGGGGGGGTGACCACACGTCGGTGACTCAGGGCCTCGCTGTGCTCGGCCACTTGGGGCTCGCCCCGTGCCCCCGGTGTGCACAACGATGGGGGCCCGGCGGGGCCACAGGCCGTCGGGTGCCGAGGTGCGGGGCCGGCTGCCTCCTGCCGCACGGCCTGGTTAGCAAACGTGAATTTGGGTACTGCTCGCGGTGCCGCCGGCCCCGTCACACGGCAGGGCAGGAGCCTGCCCCGGCGGGCAGCGCGCTGCGGGGTGCGAGCTGCTGGGGCAGGGCAGCGCTGCGCCTCTCTGCGGGGAGACCTCTCCCGAAAGTGAGCGGGGGCAGAGCCGGTAGCGAGCAGTGCCCAGCAGGAACCGGGCGCGGAAGTAGCAGAACGTAAAATAGTTCCTCTCACCCAGGATTAAAAAATGTGGCCTGCAGAGTCCAGGAGGCCTGACCGAGCAGGGGCAAGGTTTTATTTGGGTGTGCTGAATTCTGCATGTTAGTAACACGTTAACTCGGGATGCGTTCCTTCCCTTGTAAGTTCCAGAGTGTTTGTGGCAATGAGCAATGCCACAAACCAAGGCACTCCTCGCTTCCTGTAGACTTTCTCCCTGTCCCGTTCCAGAGATTCTCGTTTACAAGAGATGGCAAGGCTTCCAGGGAGCCACAGCTGCCTGTACCAGGCCCGTATTTTAGCTTAACTTCACCCCGTTTCACGTGCACAGATAAACCATTTGCGCTGCACGTGAGGTTGCCGTGGCTGGAGAAGGGCCCCTCCGCGCCACGTCCGTTGCCGAGCGCTCGGGTTCCTGCGGGTGCACGCAGCTACCGCGGCTGGTGGGGCCGAGCGGGGGGCTGAGCAGCTGCGGGTCCGGAGGGAAGCGCTGCTTCGTGCCGGGGGGTGTCCGTGCGAGCCCCCTTGTCGCCCGCGGCCACGCCGGGAGCTGCCCCGGGCAGCTGGCAGCGCTGCTTTGGCTGGCGCTGGAGGGGCTGCCGCCCGCCTGGCCCGGCTCGTGCGGGCGCTGCGGCCCCCTTCGCAGCTCCCCGCGTGGCAAACGGGCGGACCCGAACCGTGCCTGTCTCCTGCGTCTGTGCCAGAGCAAGAGGAAGGCGTCTGCTCTCTGCCGGAGGTAAGGACCGGGGTGCGAACGGGTGCTGGAGGCGAGGATTTGACGAGCGCTGCTCGGGGCCGGTTGCGGGGGCGGTGGGGCAGCGTGAGCCCTGCGCAGCTCCCTGGGGGCGGCCGGCCCTGAGAGCGGGGCTGGGCAGGCCGCGGGCGTTGCAGGGCGCCTGCTGTAAAGCTCCTGGTTCCCGCCAGCCGTGCCCTGTTCTCCGTCCCGCTTGCGGTGTGCTCTCGGGGCTGGCACGGGAGCTGCTGCTGCACCTCTCCTGCGTCCCTTCCCAGCAGCTCTTGTCCCGCTGCCCTCCAGAGCATCCCGGCATCGCCTTCCGCGCGTAAACGCCGCGTTTCCACGTCCCAGTCCCACCACTTACGATCCGCATCCGCGGGGCATCGCGGTGCGGGTTGCAGGGAACGAGAGAGGCGGGGGGCTGCCGGGGCCGTGCTTGGCTGTGTGTGCCTCGCCGCCTGCGGGGGCGGTCAGGGCTTCGGGCGCCTTTCGGTGGCGGTGAGCCGTGCGGGGGGAAGACGGGGCCCGGCTCCCTTCTGTGTAGGTGCTGGGCGGGGGGAGGGAGGAGGGAGAAGCCCTGGCAGAGGTTCCCTGGCGCCTCTCCGGGATGTGGCGCCGGGGCAGGACGGGGCTGGCCCAGGGAGTCCGGCGGGGCCGTGGCTGTGGCCGTGGCAGAGGCACGCGGAGTGATCCCCGTTAACCACCGCTGCCGTCTGGGTTCCTGCCCACGTTGGAGGGCTGCAGGAGCGGAGTTGGTGGCCCTGCCACTGCGGGGGCAGAGCCTGAGCCCCACGCGCCCTCCTGTCCTCGCCTTCGTCTTCAAAGCCTTCTGTCTTCCTCATGAGTCCCTCTCCCTTCCTTCTCATTTGCGTTCCTCAGTGGTGTGCTCCCCGCGGTGCTTTTTCTCCTTGCTGTCTTGTCCTAGCTATCTAAATCAGCCGTTTCTGTTTCCTTTTTCATTCCTTGCCCCCTTTCCGTAATGCCGGGGGGTTTGACCAGAGCTCTGCCGTCGGTTCGCGGTCGCTCTCCCCGTTCCTGTCGCGAGGGCGCCTCTTTCTCCGGGCGCGTTCCCGGGGCGTTTCGTAGGGCTGGGCTCCAGGTCTCCCAACAGCACGACTTAACGCACGTCCCTTGTGTTTCAAATTTCACGTGGAATCTCTTTTTTCCAGCAAGCCCTCCGGTGTCCAAACACCTCCCTCCCTTTCATGCACAATAGCCCAGCAAGGAGAGCGGGCGAGAAACTCCGGCTGGCTTTGTGCTGCGGCTGGCTGGTGGCCCTGCGCTGCGCCTTAGCTCCCCGAGCACGATGAAGGACGTTGGCCCCTGCGTGCGGTCTGCGGCGTCGCCTGCGCTCGCCCTGTGCGCCAGAGCCGGGCCCGGAGCGCCTTCCCCAGGTACGTGCTGCTGGCGGCACAGGAGCTCGTGGCACTCCAGCGATGCAGCAGGCGGAGAGGCTTGCACAGGTGTATTTAAATGTCTATTCCGTGAAGAGCAGCGGAAGGGTGCCTTACACCACCTGCCTTACACTGCGGTAGGCGGTAACTTCATTTATTTTTAGTCTGAGAAGCTTCTGTGAGAGGTGTGTGTCTCACAGCCCTCACAGCCAGCCCTTCCTTGCTTTTTCTTGAAGTGCGCTCACTGCTGCTTTGCCTAGAACTCCTTCGTGTGTGCGGTCTCTAGTGAGCAGTGGAGCTCTGGGAGGACGGTTTCACTGTTAGGCGGAGGCGAGGGGCTGCGGGCGCTGGCCAGCTCCGGGACGCTGCAGCGAGCAGCGACCGCGGTGCCGGGCGGCTGAAGGGGACAGGAGGCGGCTGTTGGTGCCGTAATCCAAAGCTATCGGAGGGCTCGCAGCGGTGAGCCTGCCTCCGCGAGTCCCAGTGCCTGTCTTGCCTGGGAGATGCAGGCGGGATTTCTGCAGACCAGGGACCCCACCCCGTGCCTGGCTACCCGCGCTGTGAGGGACAGAGGAAGGTGGCTTGGATTGCACCGGCGGCGATTTTTTTCGTTTCGGGCGTTTTATGAGGATTTTAGCGTGTGAGTGATTTTGTGGCCAAAGCAGTCTGACAGAACGTAACTGCTCACTTTCCCAGTTGCTTCCTGCGGTGCCACCAGCCCGCTCTCGGTTGCTTGTACGAGGTCCAGCAGAGCCCCTGCCTTGCCTTTGCTGGGTGCAGGTTCCCGTTCTGCTTTTCACATCCGAGCGAAAGCAGCATCTCAAAGCACGGCTCAGTGGGAGACATTTAAAATAACTTCCCTGGGCTTTGGTATCGAGTCACAGAACAGCTCACATTTGAGTGACTGACCTTGAGTTCAGGGAAATGTTTTATGTACCTGAAAATAATTTTCGTATTGATGCCGAGTAGCTCAGGCCCCGGCAGGTTTCACATTGTGTCCTTCCCCAGAAACCCGTCCTCTCGCCCCGCATCGACCAGGGCAGAGGCGAGGCAGCGTGCTGGTGGCTGCCTGGGAAGACCCGACCGGGACAGGGCTTCGGGGAGGTCTGGTGGTTCTGCATTTTTCGTCAGCGATGAATTCAGATAAGTCACATTTTTTCCTAACAAGGGATTTCAGTGATGTTGAGAAGAGATAGCGCCAAAGGAGCTCGGCCATCACCAAACGGGCTGCGGCGGCCAGGCGCGTCCCAGGCCCTCACGGAAATTGGGGTTGTGTCCCGCCCGCAGTGAAGGTGGTGACGGAGCTGCCTCTGACCTCAGAGGGACGAGGACGTGGCGAGCAGGGTTAGGAAGAGCAAGCCGTGGCGCTGCCGTACAGCGAGAGCTAACGTAAGGCCGGTCCGCCTCGCAGCGCCGGCACCGCAGTGCTGCAGCCAGAGCCCTGCTGTAACGCGCAGGTTAACGTGCCCGCCGGCTCCTCTGGCGGTGCGTGCTAAATCATCTCCTGCGCACAAGGAGAGCGGTTGGTCCTCCCAGCAGGGACGTCATCTGCCTTTTTAGCGGTGGAAATGGCCGTTTGAGTGGGAGAGGTCTTCAGATCCTGAGTACAGGTTTTCAATATTTGACTGGAACATCAGACAGTTTTTCAGCGGAGCTGCCAGGTGCCAAAATCAGCTGGAAGCAGCCTGTACCCAGTGGGATCCTTTCCAGATGAGGGAGTCCAGCAGGACTGATGCAGATAAGTCTCGCCAAGCATTGAGTATCGCCTACAAGGCTCTGAAGGCCTGCATCTTCGCCAGTCCCTGGCCAGATCTGGGGCTGGTTGCACCCACAGAACCCAGCTCTCCTTTGATCGGTCCAAGGTCAGTGGCCTCCCTTGTCTGAAAGTGGTGTTAGAGCAGGTCCTGTGCCCAAATGCAGCGAGAGCTCAGGAGGCACGGGTCGGGCACGTCCAGCCTCCAGCCGCCCGCCTCCAACTTGGCCAGCTCGGAGCAGGGGCGCGCAGCGACAGGGCGGCCGGCGCCGATGCGGACGTGGAGCCGGCCCGGCACCTTCCTACACCTGAATTTGCTTGAAAGAGATTTTGCTGGGAGCAGCAACTGAAGGTCCAGAGGCGCAGGAGCGGGGCTGCGACACAGGTGGTGCCGGGGACGGAGTGGTGGGGTGGCACCGCAGCGGCACCGCCACCGCCCGTGGCTGGGGCATGGGGCAGGTCGCAGGGGAAAGCCGTGACTGGGCTCTTCACTTCGTGCCCAAAATGCGAACCTGGGAATTTTCGTCTCACTTGTGCAGAGCTGAATTGCAAAGCTAACTGATATCTGGAAATTAGTCATTTTCCATATTTCAGGTGGCATTTGCCATTCAATTTTAGTTCAGTGAAACGCTCTATTGACAGCTGTTTCCCTCACCGATACTGGTAGGTAATTTTGAATATAACTTAGGAATGGTTTCAGGTCAACCCAAATTCATTATTTTTCAATCAGTAAACTGCTTGCTTGACGAACTTATTCCATTTGTATTTAAAACAATCTGTCTGGATACTGTGCTGATAAGAGAAAGGAAAAACACTACAAACGGGATAGCGAGGCTTAAAATACTCAATCTGCGGGGCAAAAGAAGAGGATCGTACGATTGTTGCGCAGACCACGTCCGTGAGGCCCTGTGGGTGCGGTGGCGTCCTCAGGCCGTGCTTCCAGCAGTGATTTCCAGCGCTGCCGCGACGTGGGGCACGCGGCCGCGGGTCTCACCCTGCGCTGACATCAGCCTCTGCAGTACAAACCGGGCAGAACTCCTGCCGGTCCCTGACCTCCGGGTGTAACGCGGGGCTGCCGGAGCGCTGTTCGAGCACGGAGCCCGGTTTTTTGACGTGACGTTAATTCTGTCGTTACTCAGCAGTGACCTTACCCGTAAATGACAGAGGATGCCGTGCGGTGCCGGCAGGCTGCTCTGCCCTGACTGCCCGCCAGGCAGAGCGGAGCACTGCAGTCCGCGGCCTCCTGTCTCCGGGCCTTCGGCAGCCGGCGGCTGGGGGCTCGGGGGCTGCCGGCTGCCCCCGGCATGCTCCAGGCTCGCCCCGCCAGGGCCCAGCGTGTGCGGGAGAGATGAAACGCTGCCGCTGCCAACGCCTAACGCGCCGCGCGTTGTAGCGGTAGCGCTGCGTCAGGGTTCCCAGGGGTCGCTTTTCCCAGGGGGAGCAGATGCAGAACGAGCCTCACAGGCGATGGAGGGGACGAGCCCTGGCGGATCTCAGGCACACACAGCACAATGCTGCGGGGAATACCTGCGGGGGGGAGAGCAGGGAAAGCCCTTCTGCTCTCACTGCCGTGTTGCTCAGATGTACGTCACAAACGCCAACCACGCCGTGTGGAGGCCAAACGAGAGCCTGCTCCTTCCAGCTCCCCTTTCAGCATCTTCCTGCCTGGTCCCCAGGCACCCGCGTTCACGCGTCCCTTCCCAGACGCAGCTCCGCGCCGCGTCTCGTTTGGGTGTTGTAACAGCCTGCTCCCAGCTCGTGGGGTCTGTCTTTGCTTTGTAAATCGGTCTCTCAGCTCCACAGTGCTCTGCAGGTTTGTGCCTTGAAAAATGAGTACGTGTTTCAGCAGTCGTGGCAAGGCATAACGCAGCGTAGCTCCGGATACTGTTCTGTTACTGACAATTCGACGGCTTCTGCTCAGTTTCCCGCATTAATTTTGCCCGTTGAAAAATGCTTTTACGAAACTTAACTCTTCCACTGCTTCAGGTGTTTGCATCCCGACCTGTAACAGCTGCTTTCCACTCCTCTTCCCCGCCGCGGACAGCAGCAGAGCACCGGAGTCGCAGCAGGGACGACTCGGGCGGCGAGGTGGGAGGAGAGGAGGTGCTGGTCCCTGCGGGTGCCTCAGTACCACGCAGCCGGGGGGAGCCCCACGGTCAGGCCAGCAGCCTCGCGGCAGCCGGGTGTTGCTGAGGGCGCGGGCAGGTGTCGGTCAGGGCTCGCGGCGTTTGCTCTGAGACCGCAGCTCCTGGGGCCGGCTGGCGAAGCTGCGCCGCGGCACGGGGCCGCTCTCGACGTCTTCCAGCGCCAGGAAGTTAGGATTTGGACAATCGCACAGAATTATCTGAAGAACCGCCTTCGAATTGCTATGATTAAAAGCCAGGCGCTTTGCAGAAGTGGGAGTGCAGGCGGCACAGCTGCGAGCGCAGCTACCGCGTGGCGGAGAGCCGCCGGAGCGACGTGCTGCGAATGAGATGCAGAGCTCGAAGGGGGAGATCGAGCGCTTGCGTAATTAAAGTGAAGCGTTCCGAAAATATTTTAGATGTCTGTAAAGCATGTTTTTGGTTTTGCAGTGGATGTATTGTGAGCTGGTCACCAAGTCGCTCCCGTTTAGGAAGAAGCCTGGCGGTTTGCAGCTGCAGCCCGTTGGTGTTAGTGGCGCCTCAGGCGTGATGCCACGTGACTGGCGTGTCGCTGCCACGCAGCCTCGGCAGAGCTCGAAGGAGGGCGAGCTGGCAATGTGAGCGGTTTGGCTTGAGGACCGCGCCGTGCAGCTGGACCGGCACCAGCGAGGGCGCCGTGCCGCCACACGTGTTCCAGGTCCGCATTGTGGTGGTGCAGCTTGGCCCCAGGGGCGAGCACCGTGAGCAGCGGGGCGGGCTCCTGCCGCGGGGCCGCGGGCTGCTCTCTGCACAGGAGACCTCCCCTGGCTGCCGCTGCGCGCTCTTAAAATCACGAAAGCAAGGCTTTATTTTTAAACACCAGCAACTCGGCTTTAAATATAGCATCTGTAATGGAGATTGCTCCTGCGTGTTTCCTCGGGGGAGAGGACGCTAATTATCCCGTTTAGATCACCATCCAGCCACCTCCTGGCTTTCACCAGGTAGAGGAGCCTTTTAAAATATCAGAGTACTGCAAAAACAAATGGAAACAGTTGCATCTGGTTTTTTTTTAGTCCTACATATTCATTTGTTACTTTAATTAATTACCTTAAAAGCTTGGGTTGCTTTCTGATGTGGAACATACCCACAAGTCCGAGGGAACGCGAGGCGCACGGGCAGCAGCACCGATCCCGCTGCAGCAGCGCCGATCCCGCTGGAGCTGTCGGGGCAGGACCTGCCCTGCACAGACCACGCAGTGAGCTGGGACGTAGTTGCTCATCACCTGCTGAGGGCTTCACGCCCTCCTCTCCCAAGGCAGAAGGCAATTTTTAAGTATACCACCTCTTCAAAGAGTGTGTGATAACGTTCGTTGTGTCGTCCCTCTTGTGGCATTCCCTTCTCAAGGCCAGCTGAGATAACCTGAGCCGTTTCCGAAGCTGTGCTGAGCAAGGGCTGCGTCCTCTCCGTTGGGATGTGGGGCCTGGCAGCTCGCCTGCTTCCTGTCGTGTAACACCAGAACAGATTGGAATATTGCTAAATACTGATTGTGCTGCAGTACATCCCTGAGCCGTGTCAGTGGGACCTGCCAGGCCTCCAGCTTACTGCTGATTTTAGTCGCTTACCTGGGAACTACCCGGCTCTTGCGGAGAGCGGCTGGGTGGCCGCGAGGCTGCTTTTTGGGCTGAGGCATTGGCAGGGCAACGAGAAGCTGTGAACAGAGATGCTGGCGGACGTACTCCTGCGTACCTGCAGCTGCCGAGGCTGCAGCTCCGTGTTGTGCGCGGCCGCTTGGCGCTGCGTGCGGCTGCGGCGCTGGGCAGATTACACCTCCTGTCTGTTTCGCTTGCTCCTGGCATAAAGTCACTCCTTTTACTCCTGAAGCGTCGGTCATTACATGCTTGAGTAAGGATCATGCGGATTACCAGAGACTGCTGTAAAAGGATTTGATGGCTTTAGGAGTTTAGAGAGAGGGTTTCCGAATCCTGCCCAGCAGCGTTCGGTGCCCCCCTGCCCTAACGCGCTCGCTGCTGCGGGGCCGGGCGCCCGGGGTGCGGCGAGGCCGGGGGACGTGGGGGCCGGGGCCGCCCCGCGCTGCGCAGGGACACTGCAGGCGGCCCTCTCCCGGGGCTGGGGCGAGCTCACTCCTCGGCTTTTTTAAAGCTGCTGAGTTTCAGGGCAATAAGACCGATCCTTGGCCTGTCTTCCCGTACAAAGGCGATAAGCACGGTTGATAAGTTAGGAGGATTTCAGATTTTTACCCATGAGGTGCGCACACTGAGGCTGTCATTACGTGGCCGCCTCAGTGTGTTTTATGGCTGTGCCGGGTATGAGAAGATGCGCAGAGGTCAATTGAAAAATATAAAACTTGTCAGCTGAATCCACTTAATTATTGTAACCGAGATCACATCCTGCCAAAACAAGGCGAGACAGAACGTCGTACCGAACGAGTCACCAAACGGGTAGTGCCGTCGGCTGGGGCTCTTCCTGCAGCACCCGAGAGCAGAGACGGCGTTTATGGGGTCGGGTGGCATCGCCGTGAAGCACGCCGCAGGGGGACCCGCGGGTTTTGGTTTGCTGCCGCGGGTGCTCAGCGGGGGCACTGCAGAGCGCGGTTCCGTGACGGAGTCGCAGCGCACTCGGTGCCCTGTGGCGCCGGGTTTGGAGAGACTCGTGTCGTTCCTGGTCCTGTAGCGCTGATTTTGGCACAGACCTCCCAGAGGGACCAGGAGCAACACAAAAAGGCCTCTTCCTCCTCCTTTTCCTTTCTGCAATAGCAGCCGTAAAGCTGCAGAAAGAAATACGCGGCACAGAAATCGGTCGGCGAGAGGTGCTCGGCAATAGCCCTGCTGGCCACCGGCGACTGGACTCAGCCGAGTGCCTCAGCCGAGCTCGCCGCGGTTCCTCTCCCCGCAGCACGGCACGCGCACCGCTGCCGGCTGTGCCGCGGGGAGGAAGGCGCCCGCCCTGCGCCCGCTGCCCCCAGAACCGCCGGCTCCTGCCGGTCCCGCGGCTCTGCTGGGCCGGGGCGTCCCACGGGAGGGGCTGAGAGAGCAGCCGCGGTGTCCTGGGATGGACGGAGGGGCGCAGAAGGCGGCCGTGCGGCTTCCTCCCCCGGTCCGTCCTGGCCGGGCCGCCTGCGCGCGGATGGGCTCGGGAGCAGGATGGTCGCACGCAGGAGCGGCTGCTGTGTCGTCCTGGTTTTTGGCAGTTTGGACATCGAAATCGCTTGCAGAAACAGAGCTGTGCAGACGAGTTTCATCTTTGTTAGCAGGGCACGAGGCACTGACCGCCCCATCTTGGCGTTTGCCGTCTGCTGAGGCCCTGGAGCTGCTCGGCGTCCCTGGCGTGTGCCCGCGCCCCCGAGGAGCAGGCAGGGTAACAAACGCCCTGTTCGAGTGACTGCAGGGCCGGCCGAGGGCAGTAACGTCGCCGGTGATCCGCGCGCAGTGAAAGCACCGCTGTGCACAGGGGTGGAGCAGCGGGGCTGGGCGCGGGCCTGGTCTGGGGTGCTGAGTCAGGCTGCGGGCTGCAGGCCCCACACGTCCCCCGTCCACCTCGGGCTGGCAGAGCAGCGCAGGCCCCGTGCTGCTGGCGAGTCTGCCGGCTTGCGTCGAGGTCCCCGGGCGGTGGCTGGGCTGCCCGGCTGGGGAGCTGCCGTTTCAGAGCGTGCTCGTGCTTTTACGGAGGGATCCTCGGGACGGTTTGTGCCGTGTGGAATCAGAAGCGTCCGTCACCAGCACGTCCCGGTTGTGCCCGGGAGTTGTGTGGGAACACCCGAGGCCGTGCCGCCTCCTCGTCAGCTGCGAGCCTGGGTCTGGCTGCGGCGTGGGACGGGACGGAGCTGCGAGGGCTGACGTCCCTCGGCACGTCGCTGGTGGCTCTGGCAGTGACCCGGCGTTTGGCCACAGCACGGGGACGCTGTGGGGAGAGCGCGGGCTGCGCCGGGCAGGGGTGTAAATGGTTTGGAAGGCTTCGGCTAGAGTGGTGTGGCCGTCGGGTAGCTGCCCGGTTCAGGGTAGGCACAGCCTGTTGGCTCACCGGGGCTGGAGTTTGTATCCGTCGGGTCAAGTCGGTAAAGCCCTCCCAGTAACTCCTTGTTTAGTACTTCAGAGACTTCTCTGAATGTGTGCTCGGTGGGCCAGGGCACAGCTGCTGCCACAAAGCAAGCGTGAGGCAGTGTAGTTTAAAAGGCAAACCCTAGCCTATGTCCGAGCGTTTTCCTGCGCGACTCGTGTGCATCAGTGCAAGCAGTTTCATCACTTACAGGCAGGGGCTGGGCTTTTCGTAACGACCGCCCTTCTGCTTGGGGTTTGGTGGGTGAGCTCTGCTGGCAGGAGGAACTGATGCTCCCTCAGAGAGAGACGTGCTTGTTTCGAGTCACAAACCCTTAACCTGCGACAGCTCTGCGGCAGGATTGCTGCTGCTCGCTGGGTTCGGGCGTTAAAAGCCTGAGCAGCGCCGCAGCCCTGGCTGGGTGCGGGGGCTGTTGGGGTGCGGAGCCCGCGCTCGGCTCCTGCCGGGGCTCCGGGGCAGCGCGGAGCCGTCCCGGCTCGGCCGGGCACCGCCAGCATGGGGACGGGGACAGGGGACGGGGACCCGCCGCTGCGGGGAGGGGGCTACAGCATGGCACGGGCTTTGCTCGCCCGTGCTGGCCCACGCGTCACGTAGTTGTGCCCTCACACGTGTCCCCACGCTGCTCCTGCAAACGCCGAGCGCTTCGGTGCAGGGCCGCGGGGAGCAGTGCAGGTGCTGGCTGCAGCCGGGGTGGTCCTGCGGGAATTCAGGTGTCGTTACCACCAAAGTCCAGGAAAATCTCGGCGGAACACCCGCATTCGTTGCCGTTCAGTATCGCGGCGTGGCTGGGTGTGCCGAGGTGACCGGTGTAATGACAGCCCCCGTTCACCACTGCTCGGTGCCAGCGAGGGCTGGCGTGGCGCAGCCGAGCGGCGCAGCGCTCCCAGCAGGGTCTGGCGGCCGCAGGAAGCCCTCCCAGCGTTTTGGGAGGTGGCCGGCCTCTTGGGTGCGGCTGGGCTCCAGGGCTGCTGGCGCTGCTTCGGCGTGGGGAGGGAGCGGGGCCGGGGCTCCCCCGGGGCACGGGGGCTCCTTGCACCGGCGCTGCCCGCCGGCCGTCGCGGCATCCTGCGCGGTGCTGCTAAGCGACAGTCCTTAATCGGAGAATTAATTTGGCTCCGGGCCCCGGCTGAGCAGCAGCGCGTGGTACAAATCCCCACGGCGAGAGCACGTGGAGGCCCCGTGGAGCTCCCGGTGCGGGCGTCCCCGTGCCCGCAGCCCCGCCGTGGTGTCGGCGCCGCCGGCAGTGGCAGGGCCGGAGCAGGAGCCTGCAGGGGGGCTTTCACGGTACGGGGCCAGCGGACTCCTGACAAACAAGCAGCCTTCCAGTCTGCTTTCCGTGAGCGGTAGTCCTTGTATAAACAGCGGCAGAGCGGCATGGCAAGTGCTCTGTAACCCGGGCCGTGCTGCTGCAGCGCTGTAAAAATAGCATAAACAAACAGACCCAGCGGGCTGCCGCGGCGTCGCTTCACGACCTTCTCGGAGCAGCTGCGTTTCTGGAGCTTGTCCGTGCAGATGTGGGTACCTCGGGTATGCGGAGGGCCACCGGCGTTACCCGGTTCTGGCAGACCAGAGGGAAAGTCCCGTGGCATCGCAGCGCTCGGCGCGGCCCAAGCAAGCGGTTGGTGCCACACGGGGTGCGCGGGGCCGAGAGCGCACGCTGCCTGGCCGAAATCCTTTCTGCCCTGCGCTGCGGGAGGGAGACGCCCGTCGTCCCTCCGGCGGGCGGCAGCAGCGCGGGGCACAAAGGCTCCTCTGCCCCCGGCTGCCCGCGGGGCGGCGTGCGGCTGGGGGCTGCGTTCCTGCCCCCGGGGCAGGAGGGAGCTCAGTGGGGACGGGTGTTCTCTTTCAACAAATGAATAAGCAAAGCAAATACGTTATTTTCCCGTAGATACGTTTTTATTAATACACGTTATTAATTCCTGTTTCCAACTAAGAACTCCTCCGCACAGTAATTCGACTAGTGGTTTTTGAGGAAGGGCAGAGGTCTGTATGAAACTAGCTAGGCCTCAGGGTTTGGAGCACGGTTCGCAGCAAAAACTTGAAACTAGCGGTAAGCAGTTTGTGAGGCGTTCTGCTCTTGCATCTCTTGGGCTGTATTGTTCAGGGAGCTGTGCAGGGGCCGGGCCCACCCGCACGCTCGCAGGGGGGAGCTGCAAGTGTCGGGGGCAAGTCAGGGCCCGGGAGGTCGTGCTGGGACCCACCTGTGGCCCCTGCCACCGCCCCCCGCTGTCCCCACCACAGCCAAGGCTGGGCGGCTTGAAGTACCGCAGGCATCACGCTGCCCTGATTTAATGACGGCCGGGCTGCTTGTTCCCTTCTTCCTGGGCTTCCTGCCCGAGGCTTGTTGATACGATAGCCAGAGACAAACAGCATGTGATGGCAGCCTGCACTCCCCGCCCCGCGCTCGCCTTCCTGCAGCCCCAGGGCTGGTGCTGCCCTGCCGCCCCCTGCCCTGCCGCCCCCTGCCCTGCGTGCCCCTGCCCTGCCGCCCCCTGCCCTGCGTGCCCCTGCCCTGCGTGCCCCTGCCCTGTGTGCCCCTGCCCTGCGTGCCCCTGCCCTGCCGCCCCCTGCCCTGCGTGCCCCTGCCCTGCGTGCCCCCTGCCCTGCCGCCCCCTGCCCTGCCGCCCCCTGCCCTGCGTGCCCCTGCCCTGCCACCCCCTGCCCTGCGTGCCCCTGCCCTGCGTGCCCCTGCCCTGCCGCCCCCTGCCCTGCCACCCCCCGCCCTGCGTGCCCCTGCCCTGCGTGCCCCTGCCCTGCGTGCCCCCTGCCCTGCCGCCCCCTGCCCTGCCACCCCCCGCCCTGCGTGCCCCTGCCCTGCCGCCCCCTGCCCTACGTGCCCCTGCCCTGCGTGCCCCTGCCCTGCCGCCCCCCGCCCTGCCGCCCCCTGCCCTACGTGCCCCTGCCCTGCGTGCCCCTGCCCTGCCGCCCCCCGCCCTGCCGCCCCCCGCCCTGCGTGCCCCTGCCCTGCCGCCCCCTGCCCTGCGTGCCCCTGCCCTGCGTGCCCCTGCCCTGCGTGCCCCCGCCCTGCGTGCCCCTGCCCTGCCGCCCCCCTGCCCTGCGTGCCCCTGCCCTGCGTGCCCCCGCCCTGCGTGCCCCCGCCCTGCGTGCCCCTGCCCTGCGTGCCCCTGCCCTGCGTGCCCCTGCCCTGCGTGCCCCTGCCCTGCGTGCCCCTGCCCTGCCGCCCCCCGCCCTGCGTGCCCCTGCCCTGCCGCCCCCTGCCCTGCGTGCCCCTGCCCTGCGTGCCCCTGCCCTGCCGCCCCCTGCCCTGCGTGCCCCTGCCCTGCCGCCCCCCGCCCTGCGTGCCCCTGCCCTGCGTGCCCCTGCCCTGCCGCCCCCTGCCCTGCGTGCCCCTGCCCTGCCGCCCCCTGCCCTGCGTGCCCCTGCCCTGCCGCCCCCTGCCCTGCGTGCCCCTGCCCTGCGTGCCCCTGCCCTGCGTGCCCCTGCCCTGCGTGCCCCTGCCCTGCCGCCCCCTGCCCTGCGTGCCCCTGCCCTGCGTGCCCCTGCCCTACGTGCCCCTGCCCTGCGTGCCCCTGCCCTGCCGCCCCCTGCCCTGCGTGCCCCTGCCCTGCGTGCCCCCGCCCTGCGTGCCCCCGCCCTGCGTGCCCCTGCCCTGCGTGCCCCCGCCCTGCCGCCCCCCGCCCTGCCGCCCCCTGCCCTGCGTGCCCCTGCCCTACGTGCCCCCGCCCTGCGTGCCCCTGCCCTTAACGCGGTGTCAGAGGGCAGCAGCGTGGGGAGCAGCCCGGCCGCTCGCTGCTGGCCCTGGCTGCTGTTGAGGCTGTGCCGTGAGGGACGCCGCCCTCCGCTCCGCGCCGCGCCACGCGCACTCGCTGCTTCTGTCGCCCGCCTGTTGCCCGGAGCATCCAGACCTTTCCCGTGCCCCGCAGAATCGCTACCGCAGCTGCAGTGCGATAGCGTGGGGGCCCAGTAAGAGCAGCGTGCCGGGAGCGGGCGGCAGCGGCCTGGTCCTGCCGGGCACACCTCCGCCTGCCCGCGGCACCGCCCGCCTGCCTGCCCGGCTGCCGCCCGCGCGCCGCCGGAGCTACGGGCACCCACCCGCTGCACTTGTGAGGAAGTCTCCAGGGCAGACGTAAAAGCAAAATTATGACAACAAAGTTTTGCCCCGGGTGTCAAAACCGGGTTCTGGTGTTCCTTCCACCCTTGCCGTCGTGCTGTGCGCCCAGCGCTTTCCTACTGCCGCTTTATACGAGGGAGGCGGGCGCAGGCGCGTTCGTCTCCCGTGGCTGCTGGTTTACCAGGTGGGGTCTCCGATAAAGAGCGTTGCACGTATCGGGAGCGTACGTGTTTCTAATAGAATCTGTTGTAATCCTGTAGGGTTCAGGTAAAACGCTACCAGAGTGCTGGCACGGTGTTACAAATGCTGTGCCACTGTGCCCAGCTTCTGCGCCTCAGAATTTGTTTGCTTGCCGTATTGATGCTTTTACGCTTGAAAGAGCAGAAAAGGGTTCAGAAAAGGTCCGCAAAAAAGATTCAAGGGGTGAGAGGGTGAAAATCTGCTTTAAACTTTGTTGTCTGAAGTTAACTGGGCTTAATGAGACGGTAATTAAGAAATGACTTGCTCGCGGTACAGAAGAGATTAATGCAGTCCTTGTTCTGGGGCAGGGTTTTTGACAGTGGCTTTCAGCCTGCGGTTCCTGACTCCTGGGCACTCTGCGGACCGTTTCTGAAGGTCCGTGGAATGCAAACTAGAAAAGAAAGCCTGTTCCCAAGCAGAGAGGCCTGCACTTCTTCTGGAAAGCTTGTTCGGACCTGAAAATGCAGAATGGTTGGAGGCAGACAGCTGCAGCAGGTTCCAAAGCAGCCGGGAAAAGGATGCAGGCTTTGCGGCAGCAGCTCATGAGAGCTGGGCGTGAGCACGGCTTACCCAGGGCCGCGGCGTACGCTCGTAGCTTTTGCCTTAAAGTAAATGGTCCTCCTTAAGACCAGCTGCTGAGCAAATAGCGGTGGGTTTGACCAGGAAACGGCAGAGGGAGGCTCCTGGTCTGCCGGGAGCCAGCGGACATCGCATTAGATCCTGGCAGTGGTCCCTTCTGGCCTGACAGCGTTGGAGCTTACGAAGCCCATTAGAAGGCCCTGGTGTACAAAACACGATGCCAGGCTCCAGGATGAGTCTGGGGCGGCACGGAGCAGCCTAAAGCCCACCGCTAAAGTAAGAAAACTGAATGCAATTGCATGTCTGAGTCAGGCCGGGGAACTGCTCCTCTGGTTCGAGGAGCACATGTTGTAGCTCCTTGTGGCTCACTTAGCGGTAATTAAAGCTGATTTCTACGCTATGCTAATGTAAGATAATCATCTTCCAGGCAGCCAGTAAATTATAGTTTGGCCCCACGTTCGTTAGCGGTACCAACAATTAGCACAGGTTTTAGTATCAGAGGAAGAATTGACATGAACAAAGCAGCGCTCTGCTCTGCCTGTACGGCGGCGCTCTCCGTACGCCGGGGCTTTGTCGCCTGGCTGCCTGGCCTGAAAATACCGGCAGAGCTGTGCGTGTTTGTCTTTAACCGGGTTTGTCTCCCTGTGCAAGGATCGCTCCGGTGTCAGCTGGCTGACTGTGGAGGTGAGCTCTCAGAAACTTGGGCTGCCAACGAAGAGACGAGTGGGGAGGCGGGCAGCGCGGAGCCGTCTGTCCTGCCCACCAGGGGAGACAGAGACGGGCGTACAAATCAGATTGCTGGGGACCTTGCAACGAGAATACATTTCAACTTCCTGAGCAGAGCTGCAGTATAAGGTCAAACTGTATTGAATTAGTTTGTTTCCCGATAAAGATGGTTTCTTTCTGAAAGTAAAGCAGTCTTTTGCGTTGTCATTGCTCCTGGTCGGATTTATTTCAGAGATGAATGAATAAAGGGAAAGGATTGTAATTTAAGGGACCTCTTTTTTCCAGAAAAGGATTCTATTCTCCTTTTTATTTTTATATTTTTATGGTTACCGTCCCTTTGGCGAGAGTTGGGGCTCCAGTGCTACACTTCTGAAGACCAGTTAGTGCACAAAGCTTCCCCAGGAAGGAGCGGGGTGCTCCCAGCCCACGACTCGTTGGGTCGTGCCCCTGCCCCGCCGGTGCTGCTGGTGGGGGCGCTTCTGGCTCCGTGGCCTCCTTGGTTTTTTAGGGTTGTATTGCAGAAATGTGTAGGTTGGAAATGTAAAGCAAGGAGCTGATACCAGAGTTGTGAAGTTGCTCCCGTCGGTACGTGATCATTTCAGGAGGCGGCTGGCGCCTCTCCCTGGCCCTGCAGTGTTTGCTGGGTTCGGTTGAGCCAGAGACGTAACGAAAAAGATTTGCCTTTAACTGCCTAAGCCAATTATGTTCATTCTCTTCCTCAGGGTCGATGTTCAAGGGAAAACTGCAAATACCTTCACCCACCACCACACTTAAAAACGCAGCTGGAGATAAATGGACGCAATAACCTGATTCAGCAGAAGAACATGGCCATGCTGGCCCAGCAGATGCAGCTTGCCAACGCCATGATGCCTGGTGCCCCCTTGCAGCCTGTGGTACGTGCGCTTTTGGGCTTGGATCGGTGCCGACGATCTGTTGTAGGCTGAGGGGAGTTAGCGGGTGTGGACAGCTGTAAGAGCCCACAAAAGTTGGTAACTGGTGGAGGAGAAATCGAACAGCAAATGGCTGGTCTGTCTTTGTACTGCTTCGTTCTTCCTTGCCCGAATCAACATCGCTTCATGTTTTGCTGAATTAATTCATCTTTGTAACATCTTCCTAAATTTTGAGAAAGTGAGTGATCTGTGTGGGCTTTTAGTAAATAGACGTTTCCTTTGCAATTTCGTGTGCTCGAGGAAATTCCTGGGTTTGAGGAGATTCCCACTGGATGCTTTCCATTCATTCAGGGGAACCTTCTCAGTGTTACTTGCTGGACTGGACTTGGGTTTTCACCGCCCATTGTAAGCAGCGTGCAAAGCTTGCCCCGAGAGCTGCGGGGCGTGTGCCGGGCTGCTGTGTGCCACCGGCAGGTCAGGCTGGGCAGGAGGAGCAGCGCGTGCCGATAGCCACGCTGCCTAGAAGAGACGAAGGAGGGGAAGAGGGGACTACCAGAAATCTCTCGTCTGGCCACAGTGAAATGTAATCACATACCGCACGACGTGTGCTTCTCTTCAGTACGTGTGCGCAGTGCAGGGTTTCACGCCAGCCCAGGGATGGGTTTCGTTCTGCGGTGACCCGTGGTGTCAGCACGCAGGAACGTGGTGGGCACCCGCCAGCCAGACACGCGCTGCGGAGCGGAACGCCCTGTGCTAGTTCTCTCTAACGCAGTCCAGAGAGGTCGATGGAGCTAACCTATGGATAAAGGCGGCCCAGGAAGCTTTGGATACAAACCTGTAGCTCAGACATTACGGGGTACCGAATAACGCACGAGGGAGGCTGGCGTGTTCTACGTAAAGGGCAAACAGTGCTTCCCCGGCTGAAGCTCTGGCTTCTGACGGGTAAAATGGCAGCACGGGAAAAGTGAGTTGGGAAATAGGTGTTCTGTATATATATCTGCGTTAGCACTTCCCTGACAGTTCTTTGGCTCCTTTCTTACTGGAGAAGTTAGAACTCAGCGAGTTGCATCTACCTGCAGATACCTTCCAGGAGGAAACATGCTGTTAGGTGAGGTCTTCAGCACTGCTTTCATTTGTGACAGGTTGTACTCCTCGGAATAAATGCTTAGGAAAAATCAGCAGAGCAGAAAGGGCTCTCGTACTTGTGCTAAGTAGTGATTTTGGCCCCATGTTTTGGGGGTCTACAAAATTCCAGTGAACACCCTGTAGCCTATCTGATTTGGTTAATGCAAGCTGTTACTCTTCCGCAGGGCTTTATGCCTCGTCTGTTTCAAGAAAAAGTGTACGTGGGGGAGAAAAGCAGAAATGTTTTGGAGGGATCTTCACAGTGAATTGCTGGCATCAGATACCACAGCGTGAGAAGACAGGGCGTGTTATTTTCTCATTTTGGCCATCTTTTTGTTAAACAAAATTGCATGCATCACCGAAGGAAGGAAGTGAGCTAAGGCGGCGTCAGCGCGTGAGCACCGAGTGCGGTGGCACCGCGCCGCTGCAGGGGCCCGAAACGCTGGGGCGCAGCCTCGGCCGTCCTCCCATCGCCGGAGGGCTGGGGCTGCCGGGGCTGGGGCTCCCTGGGGCTGCCGGGGCTCCCTGGGGCTGCCGGGGCTGGTGCCCGCTGCTCGCTGCTTTCTGATCAGAAACCAAGTGCAGTGTGTGTGCAGCCAGGCAGCTCAACGCAGGCTATGCTTTACGTGCCTTAACTTCAGAGCAACCTCAGAATTTTTCAATTTCTAAACAGACGTGTACACACGCTGTGATTTTATTTTATTTCCTGGTTTGAGTACAGCGACACAGCGCTGGTGCCAGCAAACTCACATCTGGGGCCATGAAAAAGCTTAACAGTCAAGATGCTGCAGACAGTAAAAGTCACTACTTCAAGTATTCTTCCCCATTAACCTGTTCTTTTCTATTAACTTTTTGGTCTGCCGGTTTCATAAATGATAACCTGGTACATCTCCCTTGGTTCTATACAAAGCAGTGTGTAGATAGACACCAATATTTAGGTAAACATGGAAAAATACTTAGTGCAGTGCTTCGGAGCAGCATTCCTTTTTACTATAAAGAGAGGCTGGCGTGAGGATAATGGTTAAATCGAAGTTCTGCTTCGTGTTGCACTCACCCTGACTGTACAAGGAGCAACCTGAGTCAGCGCGGTTTGAAGCACAGCACAAATCTCCAAACAGTCACCTGGGCTCAAGCGCTGCAGAACCTGTGGGTTCCGAATTCAGCCTCCTTCAGCACGAGGACGGATGGTGAGGCCCTTCGGCTGTCCCAACAAGCTTGCTTCCAGGTGGATGTCATCCTGATAACTCAGCTTTACGTTTTAGCATCGTTGGAGCGGATGTTGTGTCGGGGTGTAACAGGAGGTGGCTTACACCGTCCCACCTGGTGCTGCGCCGGTCACTTTGTGCTTCGTGTTACGAAAACCGAAGCCGGTTGTGCTCTCGTGACTGTAAAGTGACCTGCCGCAATGAGGGGCTCCAACTCCGTGAGAGGGGCGGGAGGATCCTCTCCTGTTTCTGCCCGACGAATGCTTTCACGAGCTTAGCCGCAAGCGGTGTCTGCGGGGTGCTCCTGGCTGTCCTCACCCGGCTCCGGGGGCCCCGCCTGTCCCCTGGGCAGGCACTGGGGCGGCAGGAGCGCTGCCGGCCACCCGCGAGGCAGCAGGGGCCCGGCCTCTGCCGCTCCTCTGCTGCGCTCCCCCTGCCCCGCGCGGCACCGGGGGGCGTGGGGCGGCCGCTCGCTGCCCCCGGCTCTCCAGAAACGTTCCCGGGGCAGCGGTGCCCGCGTGGCCCTGAGCCTCGGAGGGTGCTCCGCTGCTCGAAGCGCTCCGCGCTGCCCGAGGTTGGTGTCCTCGCGTCCTGGTGCTGCCAGCAGCCAGCCTCGAAGGCGGGGCGTGCGGCCCTAGGACCTTTTTTTTATCTCCTGCCTTACGAGCGTACAGCTGGCTGCAAGACACCTGCGAGCTTCGGCACAGTACGAATCGCTGTGAGAAAACCGGTGTTGCGTTGTAGTGGTCTAAAGGCTGTAGGGTATTTATATAAACGTAAAGTGATCTTGGTAGCAAATAACCAGGATGGCCTTTTGGGTGCTGTATTGGCTGGGTTCATTGGGCTGAAGTCAAATGGAAATCAAATCTCAGGTTACACACTAACAGTCTCATAGTTTTATTTTGAATGTTCGTTATTGCACAGATGATAACACAATAACGAAAAGTATGGTTAACTGACAGTGTAGCTAATAATACTATTTTATTTCCTGTAAAATTTCCCTTTTTTGTTGTTCGCATGGATGAAGAGGCAGACGCGTTAAAGAAACTACTCCCATTTACACACATTTCAGGCTTTTTTTTCTCCAGTAACCTTTGCATGTGTTTTTGTCCAGTGTTTCAAATGGACTTGCTCCCTGCTTCCAAACAATTCGGTCATTTCCTCAGAAACACAAAAACATGCGGTGCTGTGTGCTGTCTGGCTGAAAGAGATAGGAAACAGAGCAAGAGATCTGCATTAACTTCGTTGTTGTTTTTCACTCTAAAAATTACTTTGGAAGAAAAATCTAAATGCCTTGAGTAACTACTTTATTTAGATACTAAAGATAAACACTCCAGACGAAGTTTTGTTTGGCGATTATACTGCTAGCACAGCGCCTCTGGATTCAGTGGGGCAGAAGCGTTATTTAATCGTTACCGCGGTGGAAGCAGCACTGCACTTGGGCTTGCAGCATTATTTGGTCTTCTCCATCTAATTATCTTCACAACATGTGACAGCCTGCAAGGGCATCTGGCTGTTTCTTTTTTTAAAACAAACAAACAAACAAACAAAAAAACCCCACGGTATTTGCATGGCCTCTCTTTGGCTCAGCGATTTAGTCTAAGTAAAGCATACCCCGACGTTTCTTTCTGAGCGTCTGCCTAATTTTATAAAAACAAGTGGTTACAACCTTCTGGTCTTGGTCCTGTGTGGAACCTCTGCAGTCTGCGAACCAGTGCAGCTTGGCGTCAGGGTGGGAAGTGCCCTTACCTGTGTCCGCGGAGGCGAGCGTGGCTCGGCGGTGTGCGTTGGAGCTCTCGTGCAGGTCGCTTGTGCACTGAGTGGCCGCCTGCGCGTTTCGGACGTGCTCCTCCGAGACCCTCAGGCTCCCTCCTGTGCCCCGGTGCCGCGCTGGCTCCCGGCACTGCTAAGGCGCGGGCCAGACGGGTGTGCTCCAAGAGCTGTAGTTGCGCGGGACGAGGCGTGAGCAGCACCTGGCGGTGGTCTCTCCTCGTGGGCTGGCTCGGGTGGGGGGTTCCCGCGGGGGCTCCTCACGGCCCACAAGCACCGCAGGTGCTTCTTTTCCTTTACTAACGCACATAGTGGCCGTTGTGCTTAGGATGATAGCCAAAAGGCTATGATGCTGACGGCACGGCGGGTATCGATGTTTAAGTGTCTTTCTCCTTTTCTCTGATTGCAGCCGATGTTCTCAGTCGCGCCCAGCTTAGCCACCAACGCCTCGGCCGCCTTTAACCCCTACCTGGGGCCCGTGTCCCCGGGGCTGGTCCCAGCGGAGATCCTGCCCACCGCCCCCATGCTGGTGGCGGGCAACCCCGGCGTCCCGGTTCCTGCCGCTGCTGCCGCTGCCGCCCAGAAGCTAATGAGGACAGACAGGCTGGAGGTAGGAGCCGACAGGCACAACTTACCCTCACAAGTTATCTCCTTTATTGTGTCTCCTGGACAGACGATATTTTTCGTGTGAAAGAAAACTGCGAGTTTCACTGGAGCCGATAACGTCCTACCTTGGTAGTGGCTAAGGCCGAGGAGGGGGTGTGCCATCACGGCTCATGCTTGCAGCTCTGCTCCTGGCCCTGCATCTCAGAAGGGAGCGGGAATACTGAGGGATGGCTGTGGTAGCAGCGAGAGCGCCCCGAGACCGCATTACTGCGTGTCCAGCAGCTGCTAACGAGCGGGGCGAGCGGGCGTGGGTAACGAGCGCCGGGAGCTGGTGCAAGGGCCGTGCTGCAGCCGCCCGGGGGGGAGCTCGCTTCCAGCCTCTGGCATGTTTTTGCTCTGGACACATGCTGCTGGCACTCCCCCCGCGGCCTCCCGCGCCTTGTTTATCATCCTTCGCTACAGCCCTGACAAACGCTAGTCCTTGCTAGCTGTTACTCTCCCTTGCCCTGAATCTTTCTTATCTGAAGGCCTGACCGTGTTTTCGGCACCGTATCAGCGCTGCGGCAGCGTGGGCTCGGAGCCAGCGCGGTGCCACGCGCTTGGGAGCGCCGCGAGCCGGGCGCCGGGCAGCCCGGGCGACGCCGTCCCTGCTCTGTGCGCGCTGTGCCGTCGGTCCCGGCGTGGGGTCAGGGCCCGGCCGCTCTCATGGACCTCGGCCCCGCGAGCTCTCGTCCGTGCTGGGACAGCACCGGAGCCTGGGGGTGCGGCGTGAGGTCGGGCTTTTGGAGATGGTCCCCGAGCACGCAGGGAGCACGGTGGGAGGAGCGACAGGGATCTGCTTTAAAATGCAGCCAGTCGTAATTGCAGTGCTCTTCTGCTTGCCTAGGCATCTGCAGTAATAGGGTATGTGTCTGCTTACAAGGAAAATTAATTCCTTTTTCTCAGTGGTTTCATCCCTGGCTGACAAGCTGCGGCAACAGGCTGCAGGCAAGGAGGAGCGTGGGGCAGGGCCAGCACCGCTGCCACTATTCTCGGAGCTTACATCAGCGCAGGTTCCCCTTCCGCGGGATCACATCACTTCCCCTTTTAGAGTTGTTTTCTCCGAGGAAAGAGTTCCCCGAAGCATGTTCAGGTTACAGGAGGCACAGCCTCCCCGAGCAGGCGGCCTCGCTGGGCTCACCGAGGGGTGCTTTACCTCCTGTGGCTTTTTATTTCACAGTGGAGACTTGGCAGAGAGGGATTGAAACCAAAACACAATTAGATAAATTTATAAATAAATCACGCTGCGTTCAGAAACGAGGCCTGGAGAGGAGGATGCTGGCGGTGGGAGCCCGTCGGGTGGACGCACCGAGGTCGGCCGCAGTGTTCGGCTGCGCTTCCAGCCGCAGAGGCACGGCGTGGGTCGGCGGTGCTCGGGCTGTGTGGGCTCGAACCCTTCTGTTCCTCGCCAGGCGCGGGGCAGGCCCCAAGGCCCCCAGCACCGGCTCTGCCCAGGGCGGGGAAGCGTGGCGGCAGCGTGCCGCCTGCGGAGCCGAGGCTGTGCTGGCCGGCAGGCCGCGACCGCGGCGCGCAGGGAGCTAACGAAAGTTGGACTGCAGCAGGGGAACCTTCACGCGCAGGATTTGGTCCTCCGGAGGCTTTGTGCTGTCCCTGTGTAGCTGCTCGGAGAAATGCTCAACTGCTGAGCCAGGCTCCTCTGCGCGCGGGAGCTGTGAGTGTTTCTCTCACAGAACACTGAGGCGAAGTCTGCAGTGAAAAGCGTTTCTAACGATTGGAACAAGCCCGCAAAACCATCTGAAATCGGTGTGATCGAAAAGAAAGGCCAAGTGCTTTTCCTTTGAACTCGAACGGAAGGAGGGATGGTGGCCGAGGTGCAGCCCCGCAAACGAGCTCGGAGGCTTGGAGGAAGGCCCCGTGGGTTGCGGCCCTCCCCGCTGCACTCGCATTTATCTCCGTGGGCCCTGCTCTTCGGAGATGGCCGTGTCCCTGAAGGAGGGCCGTCCCAGCCCGCTCCGTCTTCAGCCCTGCCGTTCTGACAGGGCCTTCCCTTGACTCTGCCCGAGCTACGCAGGTCACTTTAAAACATCCAGCTTCTTCCCCCCTTTCGGCTGTTCAGTTTTGCTGTTTATTTTGGCTGGGATCGGGAGCATATTGCAGTTTACCCAGCAGCTCTGCGATTCCACACTGAACCGCTCGTACGAAAATAGTGCCTGTTGCGGGCAGGGGGTGTCTCCTCCGCCTCCTGTTTTCCCCTCAGCAAATGCAGTTTAAGTAGTTCAATATGTAGGTGAGAAGATACCTGGCCAGTGCTCCCCAGTGTGTGGTCATTTAATCAGAGATACCTAGATTTAGCATACAAATATCTAATGAGGACATCATTCTTACGAACAACAAATCCTTTGTGTATTTTTTTGATTACAAAAATGCAAAACTGATTTGAAGGATTTTACGTGGACTGTTCCGTACCTCTCAGAGAAGGTGCCATGTTCTGACTGCCACCTATCTACCTGCTCTTTAAGAGCGCTCGCTGCTGTTGCTGTTGCTGTTTGTTATTACATGATTGCAGAGCTTTATATGGCTTAGCTCTCCCTCCCTTGGAATGAACTGTCCCCTGAAAAAAAATAACTGCTGTGATGTTAGTATCTAATCTTGGAATATGATTTGTTCTGTTTAGAATTTTAAATGCTTATTTTCAAGAATAATGTACCCGGTCGTTAATTAAATTAGCACGCGTGTTCTGGGCTCCTGAGGCAGACCGACACACAGCTAACGTCTCGCCATGCATGTACCAGGGCTTTAAGGAAGGCAGGCGGGCAGCACAGACCCGCCAGGCGCTGAACCTGGTCTCCTGAACAACTCCGAATATTCGCAGGACGGCTGGTCGCTGTTACGAGCAGCAGGATGGATTTCAGAAGTACTTGGACCGTGCCGCCTGTGCAGATAGCGCGCCGGTGCGTGGGTGTTCGGTGCGTTCAGACGCTCCCCTACGGAATCTGGGTCTCAGGGTGGAGATGTTGAGGGTTCAGACTTTTCCTGCAGCTTTCTTCACGTTCCTCTCCTGCCAGAAATACCGTGAACAAAAATACGGCTCTTCTAGTGAACTAGAGGAGAACCCGCAAAGGACGAGGAAGTGAGAGAGAAAGGAGTTGCCTGTTCAGTTTTTTTAAAAGCACGTGTTTCCCTTTGAATGCCATCGGTTTCTGTTACAAGTGTTCGAGAATCAAGACTGCTGCAATCAAGCTGCTGTTTCCTGCGTGTTTCGTATGTGCCATGTTTTTGCCAGAAGGCAAAATGTACTGGATAACAATATACTCGTTTTGATAAATTCAATGCAAAGAAGGAGGCAAAAGGTGTAACTCGCTCGGGAAGGGCCAGGGATGTCCCGCGGCCGAGCCTCGTCCAGCTCTGGGCGAGCAGCTCAGCCACGGCTGAGGTTTCGGGGCAGTTGTCTCTCCGCCAGGGTGGGCAGCTGGAATCCCAGCAGGGCGATCGAAATAAACTCGGCCCCAAATTAGAACAAGTGAAGTTCACGGTGATGACTGGCTGATATTGCAGTACTGGTTCCATTCCCTACCTCAGCAGTTTTGCCGACAGCCTGGAATCATGCGGGTCGTTCCAGCTTCTTAAGTTCAGCGTATGCT
This sequence comes from Cygnus atratus, assembly GCF_013377495.2. Lineage (NCBI taxonomy): Eukaryota > Metazoa > Chordata > Aves > Anseriformes > Anatidae > Cygnus > Cygnus atratus. The sequence continues at coordinate 25,909,578 of NC_066370.1, read as the reverse complement.
TCTTAGCTTCTGTTATGCTTCTTCGCTTACCAAGTGGAAAATTGTGATGCTAATTACAGGGCTACTAATAAACAAACAAACAAACACACTCCAGATCTGAAAGGCTAGACCACATATCGTGCTTCTGTGCCTCTCTTTGCTCAAGCAGATGAATGATATATTGCTGCGTGCCTGTGGCAAGAAGTAACACCATTTTCAGCGCTTGCTTGTAAGTAAACAAGAATTGGAAACACTCTTGGCTAGCATCACAGTGCTTCAAAAGCCGTCGCAGGTCATGCTGATTAAAAGGACTAGCGGTTTTATGGTTTGTGTCTGACTGCTGCGAACCATCACTCAGAGATCTGCTCGGGACCTCTATGAGAGAGCCATTCATTGCCTTACTCAGCGCCGCATGACAGCTCTGTGAAAATGTGCTCAATGTGTGCCAGAGTTTATCTGCCGAACTATTTCGGTTCTCTGGTCAGTTTCCTTGGCTTTTAACGGGGATAAAATTACCTTACCTCCGCATGCATTTTCTTTCTCCGTCTCTCTTTGTGTGTGTGTATATCTGCAGATACTAATTTATTTATATCATCTTTGGTTTGTTAATTGAGGAGTTCTTGCTTACATGTAGAGTTGTTCTGAGGCCTCAGTTTTGCGGATCACCAGTGAGAGGTAACGAGCAAAGACAGTCAGCTCGTGCTAGTTGCATCCTTTTCTTTGTCTTCAGAGCAAAAGGCTTCAGTTTGCTGAGAACAAATGGTCAAATGAAATTATCCATTCTTAGCTATTCAGGAGGTCTGTGTTTGGGTAGGAGACAATGATCTATTGCCCAGAGAGTACCTGTAGCAATAAAAGAGAACAAGTTGTAGTGTAGGGGTGACCAGGCCATCCCCGCTCACGTTTGGAGAAGCAGTGACATGCCAGCTCCGTTTGGCGTATGCCTGGGAGTAAGGAGGCAGGGAGACCAGGGGCCAGGAGTGAGCAGGGATGATGCTAGCACGCGGCTGCTACAAGGAGCAAACTTGTGTTTTGTGGTGGCTCAAACAGAGGCCACGTCCTGGCCCAGCCCCTGCCTGCGTCGTGGCAGAGCGGCGCGTGTCACTGCGCAGGGACTGGGCCAGGAACTGGTCTGCCTGAAAAGTTCCCAGCAAGAAGATGGTTCTTTGAGCAGTCTGCTTCGTGTGTGCCGTGAGAACAGCTCCACAAGCACCAAGCCGTGAGCAGCAGGGCCGTGGGGATAAAAAGAGGAAGGGAGGTGCCTCAACCGGCTTATTTGGCCAGTACGTTTGCTGCCAAATATACATCCAGTCTTTGTCACCGCATGGAAAAAGACTATAAATAGGGCCGTGCTGGAAAGGCCACGAAGAAAGGAGTGCTTCCTGCAGGCAGGTTCACAAACGGCATTGCTCTTGTCCTTCGGGGGTGTCTTTCACAAGCTGTGGACAACGGGCAGCTGGCACTTAGAGTGGCACAGGGGTTAAAAAGCAGCTAAAGCGCTAGCACAGATGGAAACCAAATAACAACCGAGTTTGGTTTGTTGTAGGGATCAGAGCCAAGGTTCTTGAGGAAGTGCTGATGAGCCAGGCTCATGGGCACCCACCTTTAAAAGGAAATTCCATCCGCTGAAGCGGCTTTATTTTTGTACAGACTTGCTTGGTTTTGGCCCTTTCTGTTTCCTATAGCCTTCTGAAATCTAAAGTGACAAACGCGTTTTGTTCGTGGTTTGTGCCCGAGAAAAGAACGTGCGTCATTTTCTCGAACGGCGCTTTTTCAAGGCGTGCAGAGGGACCTGGCGCTGTGCCGCCGGGCTGGAGCCCGCGCGGTGGCAGCGGCGATGCCGCAGGTAGCGCCCCGAGGCCACGCAGGTTCCTCCCGCGCAGCGTCCGTGTCCCGCAGCGTGGCCGTGCCAGGGGTGGCAGGCCTGCCTGCGCCCTCCGCCCTTCTCCCGCCGCGTTTCGGGTTGCCCTCTCGCGGCAGCCGCCTGGATCGCGGGCCTCAGGGCACCGCGCGGCTGGGCAGCGCGACGGGACCTCGGGCTCCAGGGCTCGGGGACGGCCGGGCCACGGCGGCGGGCGAGCGCTGCCGAGCACTGCCTGCCCTGCCTTGGGCGGTCTCTGGGAATCAGTCACGAGCACGTTTCTTCAGGAAGCAGCCAGCAGCCCTGCGGGCGGCCGAGCTGCGGCCACAACGAAGCCTCCCGTGTGCGCGGTTCTTTGTGCCGGCGCTGCTGGCGTCCCTCGGCATCAAAGCACCCTCGCGGGCGGGCAGCGAGCCCGCCGCCCCCACGGCCGCGCTCCGTGAGGAGGCCCCGCGGCGCAGGGCCCGCACTGAGCGGCTGTCTTCTCCCGGTGTTGCAGGTGTGTCGGGAGTACCAGCGTGGGAACTGCAACCGGGGGGAGAACGACTGCCGGTTCGCCCACCCCGCCGACAGCGCCATGATCGATACCAACGATAACACCGTTACGGTCTGCATGGATTACATCAAAGGGAGATGCTCACGGGAAAAGTGCAAATATTTCCACCCTCCGGCACATCTGCAAGCCAAGATCAAGGCCGCCCAGTACCAGGTTAACCAGGCTGCAGCTGCCCAGGCAGCAGCGACGGCAGCTGCCATGGTGAGTTTGGGAATCGCATCCGAGGGTACGAGTACGTCGGCGAGAGAGTAAGCGATGTGTTAGCTGGTGTCGCTGACAGCGTGTGTGCGGGGGCCCGGTCGGTACGCGGCGCAGCGAGCTTTCCCAGCATGTGGTGCCAGGTCCGCGCTGAAGTAGTTTCAGGCCGTGACGGTGTTTCACTAATCTTGCCTGTTGGTGTACGGAGTACCTATATGTACATATATGTGTGCATACGTGTGCGTGTGTGTGCGTGCACATATGTACGTACAGTGTGTCGTGTGTTCGTGTGTGGGTAGACGCGGCTCTATCTAGTTGCACAGAGAGATGAGCCCGTACGTACGGGCCACCGCGAGCCCGTGTGCGTAGAGCCGTAGTTTGCGACCGACCTCGGCGCGCGCGCGGCAGCCGCAGCCGACGGCCGCCCGCCTTCCACGTGCCCGCTGCCTGTGGCGCCGGCGGTGCTCGGGGCAGCGCCCGCACACCCGCGGGGCGGCGGGGCCGGTTCTGGCGAGCCGTTCAGGAGGTGCCAGCCGCGCTCCGTCCCGCGTGCGGCGAGGCCGCGAGGGTGCGGTGAGCGCGGCTGGGAGCTGGGGCGCGGCGCGGGGGGCGCGGGCCGCCCCGAGGCCGCGGGGAGGCGCGGGGAGGCTGGCCCGGGGGGCCGCCCCGTCCCGCCTGCGTCCCGCCGCGGCCCCGCGCCGCGGGCCGTACTGTGCATGCCTAGTCTTGTTACCGTTGTACACGGCATCCGGTGATTTGTTTTTATTTGTTTTTTCTCACCTACCCAAATGCACTGCTGCCCCCATGATGCACCTCTGCTTGCTGTTTATGTTAATGCGCTTGACCCCACTGGCCATTGCCATCATGTGCTCGCTGCCTGCTAATTAAGACTCAGTCGGCTGTCAAATCACTGAAGCGACCCCTCGAGGCAACCTTTGACCTGGTACTATGACCTTTCACCTTTTAGCTTGGCATGTAGCTGTATCGTAGAGTCGAGTTGGGGGTTAATGTGCAGAACTGGAACACTCCCGGTGTCCCTCCCTCCCTCCCTCCCTGCCCGGCGGGCGCGGGGGTGGCAGGGCCGGGCCCCAGAGCAGCCCCTGGCTGGCACAGGCCCTGCCGCCCCCTGCCCTGCCCTGCCCTCCCATCCCGTCCCGTCCCATCCCATCCACTCCTCTCCTCTCCCATCCCGTCCCATCCCCATCCCCATCCCATCCCGTCCCATCCCATCCTGTCCCGTCCACTCCTCTCCCATCCCGTCCCATCCCCATCCCGTCCCGTCCCGTCCCGTCCTGTTCCGTCCCATCCACTCCTTTCCCCTCCCTCCCCTCCCCTCCCAACCCCTCTCCTCCCGTCCCTTCCCTCCCTTCCCATCCCCGTCCCCGGGAGCCGCGAGGGCCCCGTTGCGCACGGCGGGCGCAGGGCGCGTTGGCATGGCTTGGCGGCGCTGCGGCGCGGAGGCGGCCGGGGGAGCCGGCATGCGGCGCGCTCTGCATGCCAGGCAGGCGCTGGGGCTGGGGGAGCGGGGCGGCGCCTCGCCCGCGCCGGACGATGACTATTAACATCGCTTCTACGTGTTGATCCTCATGGAGCTAGCAGTGCTGCTTCCCCTCCCCGATAGCCTTGCTCCTTACCCAAACCCCAAAGCTTTACCGTAGCGTAATAGTTACGCCAGTTCCTATAACGTGCGGCTCCGGCACGTCTACCTGTATCGCTGTAATGGTAGGCTAAAGTAGTGCTCCCTCGTAAAGCTTTTACCTCGCCTTTTATTTGGTAGTTAAGTCTGCTATGCTGCTTGCTTGCTCATGGTTAAACATGGTGCTGCCTGTATTTTTTTAACCTTCTACTGATTTTTCTTTTCTCTTTTCTCTCTTTCCTTTTTGTCTCCCTCCCATCCTTCTCCATACCCCACACCCCCACCCTTTTTTTTTTTTTTTTTTTACTGGACTTTATTTTTTTGCCCATCCACCATTCAGGGAATTCCTCAAGCTGTACTTCCCCCATTACCAAAGAGGCCTGCGCTTGAAAAAACCAATGGTGCCACCGCAGTGTTTAATACTGGTATTTTCCAATACCAGCAAGCTCTTGCCAACATGCAGTTGCAGCAGCATACAGCCTTTCTCCCACCAGGTAAGTGCTGCTTGTTCGCCTCTCGGGGCGGGAGGAGGGGTGTCCTGGAACCAGCACACAGGACAGCAGCCGCGTGTCCGTCCCGGCCGCAGCTCCATGCCGGGCGGAGGCAGGCGGTGCCGGGCGGAGGAGGCGCTGGTGCAGGGAGGCTGGCTTCTCTGTGCTTGTCTCGGAGGCTGGGCGGGTGTTTTCCACTCTAACATAAAAATCAGCATCGTGCTCTGTCATCCCAAATCAGGACTGGAAATCTCTTCTCTCCTTCCTCTTTCCCTCGATTAACTTTTCTCCGTTACACATCTCTTAAGCTCTCGTATCTGTTTCTGTTTGCGGTAAGACCCCTCTGCCTTCGTGTGCTTAGAGGCAGTTGTGAGCCAGGTACTTGAAGGCTTTGATTTTAGTTATGGTGCAGTGATCATAAAAGGCACAGACAGGCAGTCTCACAGGTAACTAACCATGAACCTACACAAGAAATCAAGATTCAGGCTTCTACCACTAAAGCCCCAGAGCTGATTTCAGACTAAGAGGAACTGAGGTGTGCTTAATGTTGTTCCAGAATGACCAAATTTACACTTGTCCTAATGTAGTTGCTGAAGAACTGATGCCTGCGCTACGCACATAAGCAGAATTCCCTTTGGAGTAAGTGGGACTTAAAGTTTAAATATGTGCTTTGGTTCTGCAAAGAGCACTTCATGCGAAAGGATAGTTTAAATGTGAGATGAATTTATGCCTGTATTAACACAGGTGAGTTAGTTTCTTACATATGAACCCCACGTTAAAACAGCGCTATCATTCTAGGAGGTAAATGATGAAAAGCAGAGAACATACGCAGATCTGTACCCAAAGAATTTGAAGGAATCTATGAGGACAGCCCTTTGTAATGCAGACTAGCTGAGGGGAGGATAGAAAACTTTACCAATAAAATGTAAATGTTGTATCCTAAACATTTTTAGCATGTGCATTTGCAGGAAATTGGTGTAATGCTTTTTACCAACCTGGTCTAGTGGAAGGTCTGCCTGCCCATGGCAGAGGGGTTGGAATTAGAGGGGCTTTAAGGCCCCTTCCAACCCAAACCATTCGGTGAGTCTGTGATTCTTTCTTAACAGTACAGTCCAGCATAGAATAATTTAAATGGCACAAAAATCAGTTGCTTTGCTTGATGTAGTAGGTGGTAATAACTTTTTAGGTTCCAAAAATTCATTGCAGCCACTGAAGTATATTAGTAAAAGCTGTTTGCAAAGCTTGTTGGAGTCGATAGAAGGACTGAGGAGGTTTAGGTCAGGTCCGTATACTAGCCCGTATACCAGAATACGTACTGAAATGCATATGCGATCATTCTGTTGGTATTAAGCAGTTTCACAGGTTTGTTGGCAATGCTTAACTGATGTAGTTAGTAAGCGGCAGAGTTTTCCAGCTTCCATTAAATCAGTGAGGGTTGGATCATTTCTGGAAGTAGTCGAACTGCTTTGAATCATGTCCTTCAAACTTAGAAGCTCGGGTGGTAGTTCGTGTACATCAGACCTCACCTGTACAACCTGCCTCAGTTCCGACTCTAGCAAATCTGTTCTGAAACCTACAGGAACTTGCTTCGTAGTTCTTGATGCCTGACTTGAACTTTCTTGACCACTGAAGTTTAGTGTATGTACAACAAGAAGGGTGAGGGTCAGAGCAGTAAGGAATTGTCCGTGCCATTGCACCCCTTGAGGGGACCTGTTCTCTAGGTGCCAGGAGGTGTTTTCCCTGGGGCATGTGGACCTGTGTGGGAAAGGCTAGCTGCAGCTGTGTAGGAAACGATGCTACGGGGTGCTGCTTCGCTCGCGTTCTTAGTTAAGGAGAAATTTGAAAAATGGAGCTGAGATTCTATTCCCATTTCTGAACCCAGCAGGGCTCTTGAGGAAGGTTTAATTTGAATGCTTTGATGAAAAAAGTAGTTTCAGGTTGGCCAAAACATGGTCAATTTACATCAGTCTTAAGTAGCTAGAACAAATAACGCAAAGTTTTATGTTGATATACATGAAGATGAGCATCCAATATTGTTAATTTAAAAATAGAATTGAATAAACACTTTTTTGGCCTTTTGACTGACCAAACATGACAGAATTTTGCCCTAAATAACTCTGAAGATTTTCCCTAAAAATCATTTGCTTTTTTTTTTTTTCCTGGAACTACCAGTAAATTAAAAAAAATAGTAATAATTGGTTGTGTGTGTTCTGCTACTGGTGCACTTTTAGAATGTACCGCATTACACTTTCAAATGCTCCAAGAAACTGCGTGTATGCCACAGTGCTGAGCCAAGTAGTGTTTAGACTGTAGTTACCAAGTGCATTTGAAACTCTGAATTAACCTGACCAACATCCCTCTAGTGCTACAAACTCCAGTGATGCAATGCGCTCAGACGCTCGTCCCGCTGCTCTCAAGCACGCTCCCTCTTCGCCCCGCTGAGGTCTCCCAGGAGCCCTGGCTGCTGGAAGCTTCCCCAGGCCCAGCAATGTCTGAGAGGCATTGCGAGAAAGACCTGGGAGTGCCGAGAGCGCTGGCTAATGGAAACAGGCCGAGTTAGCCTGCTGGAAGTGCAGGCCCCGCACAGCTTAACAGCTGTTCACGGCTTGCTTCGTACTTCGCTCCTGGCTGCCGACTCCTGGTGCCCCGGCAGCCACGCAGGTGGACGTTTGGCCCTGCGGCCGTGAGCACCGGTTGCTTTGTGTTCCCTGCTTCTGTACGTGCTCTGTCCCGCGGTCACGGTGAGCTGGCCGAGGCATAGACCTCGTATGCGCAGCTGGATGAAATCCCGCCCCGGTGCTCGTTCCCAGCCAGTGCCGCAGGCGGCTGTCTCCTCAGTTGTGCCGATACAGCCGGTCCTGGCTTCTGCGAGCCACCGGGTGCCTGAAGGGCCGTGGAGAAGAGCAGCCCTCCCGCAGAGAGGCACCTGCTTTACGGGATGCTCCCAGGAGCCCTGGGCTCCAGGTGCACCAGGTACTTCCCCAGAGAGCTGTCTGCTCAGGCACTTCCCTCCTCGGGGCTTTGGGTGGGTGGCAGAGGCAGAGACCCCAGAATGCTAGGGAGGGAAGGAGCGGGCACCGTCTCCGATTGTTCTCCCAGCCAGGAGTGCTTGTGCTCTGCTGTGATACTTTTCACTAGGGTATTGTGGACTGAGCAGAACAGACTGAACGAAACGGTATGAGAGGGAGAAGAGGAGAAACTGCTTAAAACACCAGTAAACTTAGAGTATTTATCAAACCAGCTTTATTCCACTGCTGAAATAATCTGTAAGTGAGGCTATCGTGAGTTAACTGAGCGCATCCCTGAATTAAAATTCTGCCCTGTGCTGAAAAACTAGGGAATGTTTGAAACTGGGCATTTATTATTCATGCTTTCCTATTAGTCAGTCAAAGCTTTTGAAGTCAAGATGAATATTAAGGTCATAGCAAAAAGCTTGTTATGGCTGGTAAGAGGGCCATACCGCAGGATGTCTTCGTATTTGCAAGTTATTGCACCCTAGCTAGGATCTTCATTTCTGGCTTATGTTCATTTGCTGCAGTTCCTGTTAATGACTTTGGGCACTGGTTATAATGCTAATGATGATAACTCAGGCTACAGGTTTGAGCTGAAAAGCTTTACAGGGGTATTTCAAAGAATCATTACAAAAATCTAACTTGTTTTTACTGTGTAGACCTAATTATGCGTGGAATGACACAATATTCCAGATACAATGAAGTTTGTGCTACCTGGTAAATAGGGCACTTCTGTGGAGAGGCAGAACTCAAAGGTTCTTCTGTATGACCTCATTAGCACCCTAAGTGTCATAAGCAGGACTGAATTTTACTCACTGTAATTCATAGCCAAATTTTGCTCCAGTCTTTAATCTTCTAAGTGGTCAGTTGACTTCAGCAATGATTCACATAGTGGGAAGTCAGGAGAGCTACCCGTCTTTTAACCTTTCTTTGTGAATATCCCCAGTCTTCCCTATGACACAGAAATAGAACAGTAATTAGAAATAGAATTATTCCCTTTTCTTTGTAGCCTTACAGACACAGTGATGGCAGAGAATAACCTTGTCCCCAGCGATAGTTCTATTGACTGACTCTTTCCCTCCTTAGTTACATGCTCCTGAGGTTGTTGCTCATGCCACTACAGTACTTGGCTCCAGCGAAACCAGCTCCCCGGCCCCCTTGGTGCCGTCACGGAACGGCAGGGAAGCGGCGCCGCAGCAGCTCGCGCGGGCAGTCTGCTAGGCTCCGTTCCCACGTCCAGTTCACTCTTCGCTCCAGATTTCAGGGCTTATTTTAGTTTCTGCTGCATCGGGCACAGCATTGTTAATAAATGATATTTATTAAATAGAAAGTATATCTTTTATTAAAAAGGGTTGTTCTGAAACATCACTATTCAAACCGAAATAGAATCAAAAATAGAAAAATCTGAGTTTGGCCTGGCGGAAGGCATTTTGCTATGTAAGGTGAACAAACACCAGCTTATTGACATTTTAAAACGGATACCTTGATGTCTATAAAACACCGTACTTCTGTTGGCTCTGTAGTTGAAGGGAAGGATTCCCAAGATGCTGTCCCTTCAGTACTTTTGTATAGCGTAAGGAGGGTTGCAGGTTAAGAGCACAAACTCTGGCAGCTTGAAATCTGTCCCATAATGTAGAAAAAAAGCCGAACGAGTACTCCTGGGCATTGCCATGCGCTGCAGGGGCGATTTAGCTTTCCAGTCACTCCTCTGACGTGCATGTTAAGCTAACAGACAGGGAGACAGGCAGAATCATTCCTACTCCACTGACAGCTCACAGGGGTCACCCAGATAAGACAAAAATACTGTATGCCGAAGTCACTTCTTTTCCTTTTCCTTTCCTTTTTTTCCCCTATCTATTACCTGAACGTTGGGCCGCCAGATGGCAGGTAACGGATCAGTACAATCGTGTCACTGCTCGGGGGCAGACCAGCTCGGCGCGGCCTTCCCGTGCCGTGCGGTGCGGCGGCCGCAGCCGGGGCGGTGCGCGGGGCAGAGCGGCTCCCTGGGCAGAGCTGTCGCTGTCCTCGGCAGCGCAGGGGGCGTATCCCGGCCCCTCGTCGCTCTGCGGCCGCCAGCAGCCTCGTGCTGCCTCTCGGGGCACCTTTGGGCAGCGATGGCCAAAGCGGCGCTCGGGCCCCGCTCCGGCTGCTCGGCGTCGGGGCCCTGCAGGCGGCTGCACTTCTGAGTCTGCCATGTCCGAGGGACCCCTTCTAACAACCGTTACAAAGCTTGTGCCAAAAGGCAAAGACATACAAGACACAAAGCGTTGTGAAGTAAAGCCACAGGAGCTCTCCTGGCCACGCTCAGATTTCAGTCCCAGAGGCAAACAATGCACCAGCACCCAGCTCGGCCCGCTTTCCCTTCACTGGAGACTAGTTCTGACGGATCACTGTGCTATTGTATGGTTTGATTGTGCTGACGGTTACGTGCCACTGTTCCCATAATAACAATTTTTCTTCTTTGTTCAAATGAAATTTTCTAATGACACGTGTGATGGGTTGTTTTAATTCTTTTCCCTTTCCAAATCCACCTTCCTGTTGCAATGCATGATGGGCAGGCTCAATATTGTGCATGACACCCGCTACAAGTGTTGGTAGGTGCCAGCTTTGTTTCTTGATTATCTTAAACCTGTGGTGCAGCTCACGGACCCTCAAAATCCACTGCTAGATTTAACTTACAGCTCTCGTGCCAATCCATCTCCCTTAGCCTCCTGCACTAACACCTGTCAATTAAATGCAATTGTTTTATTTAATTGACATGGGTACATAGATGTTAATTTTGTACGGCAGTTGTTTGAATTGCACATTGTTCCTTGGTGGATTTTGATTGGACTATGAGTTCCAGTGTTTAGAAACTATCTCGTGTTAAGTAAAGACTGTATCTTGCTATAGCGACGTAGAAGTATACTGTCCTTCAACAAGATTAATTTTTGTTTGCAGTAAATATCTGGTTTGAATTTTTTAAAGTCAAAGAACTGTAAATATAAGGGCATTTTAAAATTCTTCTGTTGATTTTGGTATTGAAATGATTAAGCTTGTTTGTGTCGATTTTCTTGATTTGATGGTAACAAGCATTTTCCCCTTTTTTTTTCTCTTTCATATCCCTCCCCTCTTTCTCCCTGGAATGTTGTCCTGCTTTGCACTGTGATTGCATGTCACGCGCTGGCAATGATGTCTCGGGCTTTTTGCTGTGATAAATACCATGCTCAATTATCCTACCACTTGTCGCTCTGGTTCCCATACTGCTACACTCTTCTGTATGTTTGCTTATATGATTTTCCTTCCGAAAGTTCCCATGGTGCACGGTGCTACGCCAGCCACTGTGTCTGCAGCAACAACATCTGCCACAAGTGTTCCCTTCGCTGCAACAGCCACAGCCAACCAGGTTTGCTAATTTACAGCTTTGTTCCTTACAGACAACTTGAAATTGGTGCTTTTAATGAGCATGGGGGTTTTGATTTTACCTCTTGTTGGCCTACACATTCTCTCTAAGATCTGCAGCACAGCTTAATAAGCCTCTATCCATGCTCAAAAGGTGCTGCAGTTCCATTTCTGATGCTAAAAATAATTGATAATAGAGTTTCTGACTCAGTCTTAACATTTATGGGCTGTGCTGCTTATTTCTGCTCTCAGAGATGTAAAGAGAAAAGGGATAATATGCGGAACCCATTATTTATTTCTATTTCTGTCCATAAGCCTATGGTTCCTTTTCATGCAGAAGTCCAATCAAAACCAGTAAAACTTTTGTGCGGAGGGATGGCAGGATCAGAATTTTAACAGTCTGAATTTAGCAGTCTGAACATGTTCTGACTCTCCTCAGCTCTTCCAAAAGCAAAACAAAAACATTTGAGCGTGGGCCACACAGAAGCATGTTTTAAGCCTTTGTTTCCACTTGTGATTCTACTAGGAGAGAGCTCGGTGCTTTTTGCAGTAGACAAACCACAGTTAACAAAATGCCCGTTAAAATCTGGTTTTATTTCTAACTAGCTACCCCGATTATTTCCATGTTTGGACGTATTTTAGGGGGGAAAAAAATAGTGCTTTACTAAATAAGTATTCAGAAGTCCTCCAAGAGAAGCCACAAACTCTGCTCTAAAGATAAGCACCGGGGCCAGAGCAGCCGCAGTTCCCACACCTGCCAGCTGAAGCTGCTCCTGAGAACGGGAAGCAGCCTCGTGTTTTTATCTAGCTAGGTTGTCAAATGTGCAGATTCCTGTAGTACATCTGGCTAAAAGGGCAACAACAAAAACTTGTAAAAGACCATCTTGTTTCTTTTAGAAAAACAAATGATTTTGTGAGTTTTACTAGAAATTGAGAAGTGCCTTCTATCATTAATGCATCAGTTCTGGTCTGAGATGCAGGTTTTACTCCCAGCTCAGTGGGAACCACACGTGCCTTTTAGAAGAGGGAACTAAACACTACCTTTAGCATTTTGCAAGTGTGGCTCTGTATTTGTAATTAATCCTGGCGATAAAGGTCCGATTTCAAGGTAGGCTCGCCTGAGATAGACACAGCTCCGACTGAAGCCGTGAGGGCTGCCCCCTCGAGCAGTTTTGAGCTCCCATGGTGCAGCCGTCAGGGCTGCACCCGAGGTTAAGCAGTGAGTGCGTGCCTGTGTCCTGCTGCACCGTGCCTCTGTGCCTGGGGGTGCTCGCAGCCCCGAGAGCGGCCGAGGCTGCTCCTGCGGCGTGCCGCTGGGGTTCCTCGTGCCGCAGGCTCCCGCTGGGCTGACTCCAGAGCCGTTGAGTTCGAGCCTTTCCACCCTCGCCTGTTGGGCACGACCATTTTGTGCTACGCCCAGCTGTACGTTCTCCGTTAACCTGTCTGCTTACTGATCTCTCAAAAATATTACTCCAAAAATTCCGTTACTGCAGTGATACATGGGTGTGCACATCCCAAGTCTCAGAAGTGGCCTGGATGTTTTACAGTTCCAAACACACCTCAGTTCAATCTGCTTACCACGTAGCGCTTTCTGCTTGTGGAAAATGTTTGCCGACTGGCCCCATCACTCCTGGATGTAAACCAGTGTAAGAATTACTTCGTGTTTTGGAAAGGTAGCTTATAGGTATGACTACCTCTGCATACGCGTCACCTTAGCAAACAAGCACTTGTATGCCCAAAGTATCGTAGTACTGTAATTTGCTGCACTGCACAGTTAATTTAAGTATTTATCGTTACATTCTCCATAAATCCACAGAGTAGCAAGAACGAGCCAAGCCACAGAAAACCATCATTATTTTTTTTCAAATCTTCTTTGTCCAAATTACCATGCACTTTCCCAAATAGATCACAGGGAAACTTTCTGTTGTGGAATCAGATCATTTCACGCATATCCTTCCTGGAGCCTCATAACACACGTAGTAAAGTACTGCAGCCAAACCTCAATATATACATATATAGCTAATATATGTATATACCATGTGAGCAATGCTGAAGTTACTTAATGCCACACGACGCAATGTGCATGCATGCCGAAAGTCTTAAGATCTGGCCCTTCATCTTCATTGACTGGTGTTGAAGGTCCTTGGTATGTCTCGACAGCACTACCCCTGATGCTTCTACACAGTTGGGTGCAACAGCCTGTCCTGCAGCAGTAGACAAAAATGGTATGAGAAGCTTCATTCCACTTGAAGCACGTTTCTGTACAAGTTGGCAATGTGGCAGGGTTGTGTGAAGTTGGCAGGGGAGGAGAGGGCACAAAGGGTGGAGGAAACAAGACCAAGACCTGCAGGTGGTGTAGTTGAGAGTAAGCCGCTTCACGCCTCTTCCTGTGTGGATTAAGAGATCAGCTAGTACCCATTAGGAAAAAAAGGCTGTTCAAGTGCAGCAGCTGTTTGTGATCATACAAAGCAGTTCTGTGTCATATGCCCGAGCATGTCTTCCTGTACATGAACGCATCTACTTGCTCCCTCCAGCTGGACTTCCTTGTCCTGTTTGCATTGCAAGATCATACACAGCTCTCCTGGTATTTGTGTGCATTGTTGTTTTCCCTTGTTAAGGGCCTGACCTGCAAGGTCTGCTTAGGCTCCCTCGCACTGACATTAGTCTGTGTACCACACGCCAGAGGGGTGCAAGACTGGGACCCAGAAATGAGGTGCAGAATATATGTTCTGTTATTTGTACTGCTTGTAATCTACTGTGATTTACATTAAAAGAAAAAAAAAAGGAAAATGAGTTGATGAGACACTTCCAGAGAGCCATGTAGTGAATTCTGTTTATGCAGACTAAGATTTTGAGAAGTGTTCCACTGCTTCGGGCAGTCCTAGCTTCTCAGCTGATGAGCCGCGATGCCCCAGGCGGCTGTGCAGTGAGCACACAGCCCTTCCCTGCGGTGGATTTTCACCAGCCGTGAACATCCAGCTCAGGGCATCTTAGGGTTGGCACTCAAAAAACAAGACAAGGAAAGCAGTGAACACTTCACAAAATCAGACTGAAACCAGGCTGTTGTAGAATTTGTCATTTTAAATGATACGCTGAAAGCACAGAATTTTGTGTAGGCCAACAAAAAGGGCTATTTTCAATTACTGCACTGCATGACTTTTATAGATTTTAACTTCTCTTATTTCCTGAACAACCAATAATATTTGTATTTGTCAGTAGTATTTAACACAATGTCTTCCAGTTTTAAGTTGCTATTGTAGCACTTCAGTTGACTTTTAACTTATAGTTACAATATAAAATCCACCAACTCACAGCTGAACCTCACTTCTCCAAACTGTTATGTTCTGTAGCAAACTGCTGTGTCTGGGTTGGCTCATTGCACGTTATTCATTGTTTAAATTTTTTGCCTATAGATACCCATAATATCTGCCGAACATCTGACTAGCCACAAGTATGTTACACAGATGTAGACATTTTGTCATCAAACAGTAAGTTTCCGACATGTCGTTGCTTGCAGTTTTCATACTTACTTTGTGTGCATAATTTGTCTTTTTCAGGGAGAGCATGTTTTTATTTTCTTTAAAGAAGGCTGATGAGATATGGGTGGGGAAAGAGGCTGAGCTCCCACTGGCACAAATTTCTCTGAAAGGAGATCCCGTAGTTAGCAGCGACCACGTTAGCTAGCCTTTTGGACCAGGTGTCGGTATTTGTTTGTATGTGCAGAAAGAACATGTTACACGTACGGATCTACTTCTGAATACCGAGGCTCTCTAATTAGAGCCTTACTTCTTGTTTACAAAGGGTGATGGCTCCAGCCACTAAAGTGAGCCAAGGGCTGGCAGGTCTAGGTGAGAGGTGGTTATGCTAAGCTCACTCTAGAAAGAACTAATTTTAAATCTCCAAATTTGGGAAGCCAGCATCTGTGAAACTACAGGGTTAGTCAGCAAGCTGAAGCCTGATTTCTTTTGAACACAGATTGTCAGAAAATGATGCGTTATGTATAGTATGTTTCTGGCGTAGGTTACATGGCAAAGGAAGGTCACAGAACGCTCAGGTTGTGCTTGCATTGACGTGGGCTGAGCTGTGACTGCAGGCAGGGCACGTCAGCGTTGGTACTGTAGCCTTTCTTCCTGCAAAGCTTGAAGGTCAGTGTGCCTAAGCTTGAGAGATTTTTTTCCCCTGTATCTTCTTGTGAGTAAATTGTAGTTCCCAAACTCTCACTAATTTGCATGTTGTAATTAAGACCATCAGCAACACATCTCCTCCTCTAGGATACCCTGTGATTTGTATTATCCTTCTCTCTCCTGTACTCCATTTCTGCTGTGTTTTTCATTGAATGGCTTGACCGTAATGGAATTGTTACTTAAGGTGAATATTAACCGATTTGCCACAGTGGGTTTATGATGATCATTATTCCTTTCAGCCAAGCATAAACATTTTTTAACTGCTTAAGTGATCAGGTGGGATGCCTCTCCTCTGCAGTGTATGCTTGTTATCAAACTTCCCTCTGCAGACAGCTGGGAATAAAAGAGCTCCTACTTTAGAGCCCATCCTGCAGTGCAGGAGGAATTCCTCTCTAGAGGTGTCTCCCATGCAGTAGTCAACAGAGACCAGAGAAATAGCTACCCCAGATGGGCAGTTAAGTAAGGAGGGCCCAGATTTCCGAAGAAGTTTAGGTGCCTCTCAAGTAGAGGTTGGGCTCCCATATTTTATAGGGGCAGAGGCAACAGGACCTGGGGAGAGAGAGGAGCACCTGGCTGCATGGGCAGTGCTCACGCAGCATTTTTTGTGGGGATCTCTGCTTTCCAGGATCTGGGCTTTGGAGTCTATGAAACTCCCCCCAAATTCTGATCCAGTGGCTGTAGGCTCGGGAACACCAGGAGGCCAGTTTATTGTGTGCTTTTATCAATGCATATTTTGTGTGTAAAGTGAACTTTTGCAACAAGAGCATATTGAAGGCAAATCCTGAAGGTTTTTGGATGCAAACTTCCCCAGTATCGAGTGGCAGATTTCCCTTTCATTGCAAATACAAAGTTTGGGCTCATGTGGTGCTAAAAAAAATTCTGAAAGTGTTGAAAATGATTTATCTTTTTTCCTTTCCAGATCATAACTAAGGAGAAAAGGACAGTGTGTTTGGGTTGAGAAAAGGACAAGTTCATTAGCCATAATGTATATACCGTCAAGCAACACTCGGAAACTCCCTCAGCAGTAAGACATCCACACATTGCATGTTAACGAGATGAAACAAGAACTTGGAAATCCACTGCACACTGTTGCCTATATACTTTGTACATTTAATTGATATTTGTGCTGAGGTGATCTTATTGTCTAAAAACTACAACATCGTCTATCTTTTCTAGCACAGAAGTATGCATATGTATTTGAATATGCATATGTAGTCTATTTCCTACATAATCATGTATGTCACCTTGAAAAGACAGACTATGGTGTAACCATAAATCTATTATGTATTGGTACGTCTGTAGACCAAGATATAATTTTTTAAAGTAAGTTTATTTCTTTCAAGGTTTACAAATAACAAAGGTGCACCTTGTATTTAAAATTGCCATTATAGATGAGAGCGTGCATGCACAGTAATTTTTGTTTAAGAGTAATATTTTTAATGTAATAGATTGTAAGAAGTGGTAAGAGAGGTATCTGACAGAGATGAATGTGCCAAGCAAAACCACAACTGTGTATATTTTAAAGCACATCAATGGCTTTAAGTACCATGTTGTTAAGGATTCTCATGAAGTGCCATAGACTGTACATCAGATTAGAGTATTATTTCTGCAGTGTTATTTTCAGAACCACATTTTCACTTACTTTACTACTACTAATCAGTCAAAGGGCACCATTCTGTTTCAAAACCAAAGCTGTCTCAGAAATGGCCAATTACTCCTTACAGTAACGTTAGACAGCACAAGAGAGATATTCTAGCCGTACAAATTAACCCATACTGGACATATATATAAACTATTTTAAGGCATTATAGTGTAATATTTATGCGTATTTTACTGTATAACATGATATATGAAAGGGAAAAGCCATTTCTGAGACACAGTAACACATGTTTGAGGAACTTATTTTGCTTCTATTTATAGCCTCTGTCGAAAGTCAAAAGGACTATAAATGCTTTGCAGAGATGGGTTTCACTTTTACTTCATCAAAGTCACGCATTAAATAGTGACTCTAAACAAAGACGAAAGAAGCACTGACATCAGATGCATGACAAACCAAAACATGAAAAAATGGAGATGTTAATTAGCATAGAAATTGGGTGGGTTAAATACTCGGGTGAGTTTTATATGTGACTTTTTTTGTTCAGATTAACTGCTTATAGCCTTAGAAAGCCTTTACAAAATAAAAACAAAAAATAGATGTGCATTCAAGTTCTAAGAATGGATTCATCCAAAGGAATTCCTTTTTGTGGTTTGGATGTTGCAGCTAGTAAAGGATATTTTTGCTCTGTTCAGCAAAGTGCTGAAGTGGGGGCCAGGTCACTGGTAGCATAGCGTGGAGTGGAAGAAGCGCGAGTTCGGTTGTAGAACTCTCCATACTTCCAAGTTTACTGCAAGTTTTTATGCTTGAGAGAGATGCTTTATAGTATAAGAATGATGTGTTGATTTTACTGATTGTACTGTACATCTATTAAAGCCTTAGATTATTACATTACGGGTTAAAACCCATACCAATGTAATTTCAATCGTGTTAAGAAAGTATAGGTGACTTCACATGTTATTGTAGTTACTTAACATTATAGAATATTACTTATTTTTTTCTTGTTAAAAGTGTAGTTTTTATTTCTTACATTTATTAGATTGTTTTCATTTTCTATTACCAGTTGAATACCATTTCAGTTTATAGAATTTTGTTTTATTAGAGTTTACTGATGAATTTTTCAAAATACAAAAAAAAAGTAGTTTTCTTCATAACATACTCAGTTTTGAATTTACATGTAGTGTCATATGAATATTCGTATTATTGTTGACTAAATGATTTATATTTTACTGATTTAATATTACAATGTAAGAATGTCAGTCATTGTTAGTTCTTGTCTAGTTTTCATTAAAAGAACAAAGATCTTTTATATGGATATCTTATAATTATATAATCATTGCTAAGTAAGAAGTTAAGTTGTTGCTATCGCAACAATCCTGGCAGACAATTGAGTAATATTTTGATGATTTATTTTGTTTGTAATTAGTTATTATGAGAAAATCTAGTTCCTAGATATTAGAATAAAATTTATTTTCTACTGTATCCATTTCAAATGTTAAAATATTGTTTAAATATTTTTTGAAATCCCTGAATATCAGGCCTTGTTATAAATAAGCTGCATAATCAATAGATCAAGGGACGTTTTGTGGATAATCCAAATATTCAAAGTTTACGTAACAAGAATTATAGTGTGTGTGTGCAAACTCTTGAGGGTTGATTATGCTGCAGTTTAGCATGTGGGAACGTATAGAGAGAAGGTTGACTTTTTGCACTTCTGTATATAGTCAAAAAAGAGAGAAACCTGTATAATAGTAAGATCTTATTTTGAATAAAAATGTCTATAATTACAAGGAGTTTTGTTAAGGCTAATAAAATGACAGGCTGAACAAAATTGCTTGCAAAAGTGGCACAGAGTTAGCACTCCATACCCCTTCAAAAAAGTTGCTTTGCTTTATGTGGACAGCTTGTAGTTTGCCAGGATTTTTTCAGCTGGAAAGATATGCCATCCTTCCAAGATCTCATGACTGACAAAAGCTCCACTGGTTCAAATCTGCCTGAAAATCATTAATAAAAAAAAAAAAAGAAAAAAAAAAGAAAAAAAAGGCAAAAAAAAGCAGGTACTTCAAACCATCAAGGTGAAATCATGGATCAAATATTCCGTACATTATTCAAAAACTACTGCATGTTTAAAGTATCAAAAATATATTAAAGGTATATACTATTCAAACCAGTTTCTGACAATTTCAGTGGTTTATTGTTCACAAAAAAGATTCTTCAAAACAAATACTGACTTTCACAAAAAAGTTAAATCATGAACAGGCAAACCAAACAGCACACCGTAGCTGTAGTTGTTATGTGATTATTTTTTATTGCTGTAGTGGTCCTGTTCTTTTAGCAGGTGAAAAAAAAACAACTATGAAATTTTACAGTTTTAATGGAAAGCATTCAAGAAGCCTTGTCATTATTTATGCCAAAGCTGGAAAGAAAAAGTGATCGGGCCATTCCTTTATCTGATCTCTCCAGTACTCATACTGAATAATGAATAAGTTGCACTTATTTGCAACCCCGCAACTTTCATCTGCTGAAAGGACAGATGTGCTTGGTTTTACTATTATGTAATCACAGACTTACTTTTTGCTTGTAGTTGCTCCAAATTATGTACTCTGTCCTGGGCTGCAATTTGTTTTTATGCTTATTTTATTATTACTGCTATAGTTGACCTTGCTGTATGGAAAAATAAAGTGAAATTGCCCTAATAAAAGTTCTCTTTCTTAATTACGTTTTTCTATATCAAGTTAAAAACCCCATCACCTCCTTTTGTACACCTTTTAACTTTATCTGTGTATTTGTGTGACTGCAGGGACATTATTTGTGGGGAAAAAAGCCTACGTGCTGGTATTGGGTTTTTTTCTTTTGCAACACATACTGTGTTAAATACACAGAGTGCATGTTGAGAATGGTAAGTATAGAGGGCGTTATCATGTTAAATATAGAGGATAAATGTAGAGAAAGGGGATGGCGTAGATCAGACCAACCTCCGGGCTGCACGTCCCAGGCGGGGAGCAGCACACGGTGCCCTCGCCACGCGCCCGGCCCTGGCGCAGCGGGCGGCATCGGAGCCGCGCAGCCGGGCCCGACGTTAGAGGGAGCCCCATTACTCCGCTTCCTTGCGCTCGTTCTGATAAATAACTCCTCTCATCGGAGTTGCGACTGAAAAAATCACAGGCTTAATTCAAAAAGCTAACCTTGGGTGCGTGTCTTGACCTCTGGCACACCAGAAGAGCTGTTTCTCACAAAGGCTGCCCCGTCTCCGGTGTTCGGTGTTTGCAGAGCCAGGGAGCAGCTCGCGGAAAAGGCATTCGGAGATCTGCTGCCGACCTCGTTCGCTCCTCGGCTCAACGCCCAGACCCCTCGGTCTTAGGGCCGAGCACCCCGCTCAGCCCGGGGCTGCGGGGGGCCAGGTGTGAGGTCTGCTAAAGCCAGAGGAGGAAACCAAGCACAGTGACGTTTCGGGAACGCACCGAAGAAAAAGGTACAGCCATCCCTAAGAGCCCCGGGGCACGGGGAAGCATTCCTCGCTGTGCTCTCAGTCCCACGGAGCAGCCCCCTCCTGGGAGGCGTTCACCCGTCGCGGGGGCTTAGCAGGCTGCTTGTGGCACGAATGGGAAATTGTCTGCCGCTGACAGGGAACGGCCGCCTTCAGATAGATAAGGGGAAGCGTGACAATTATGGGGTGGGAAAAGACAGGTGAAGCTCTTCTGGGAGCACACGGCTCGTGGCAGAGCGCTGCATGTTCGATGCCCCTTGGGGTGACGGGGGGGGGGGGGGGGGGCTCTCCCTTGCAGGGCCCTGCGAGGGCTTGGATGGGGGTGCCGTGGGCAAGGAGCAGACTGTCCGTCAGGTTCGGGGACGGAGAGATCAAAACCACTTTGACTGCTTCCACATGCATTCAAGTACAAGTTGGGGCAGCGCTGGGAGGCACCTGTGGCACTTCCCAAAGGAGCTGAGTGCTCAGGAGGGCGCCCCTGGGGCTGGGGGCAGGGAAGCGCAAGGGCCGGATGCGGGGCGTTTGGGAGATGGCCAGGGGTGCTGGGCCAGGAGGGAGGTGGGATGCTGGTGCTGGAGGGCAGCATCTGCACGAGAAAAAGCACCTCGTTAGAACAGAACGACTTTCCCTTTGCTCCCCCCTCGGTGCAGCTATCGGCCCTAGGCCGCAGTGCCCCGGCGGCGCTGGCTGCCCAGCCCGGGCGCGTCCTGGCCGCAGGGCTGTGGGGCTGCTCCTCCTGCAGGCGCGTAGCCCCGCGAGCAGCCCGGCCTGCCTCGTGGCCTTGGCACTCTGCACGGGGGGATTGCAAAACTCAGCTTAAGAAAAACAAAACAAAACCAAGCCAACCCTTCTGTAGAGCAGCGTTGCTAATTGCCCTGTCCGCCCACTTCTCATTTTTCTCTTCTAAATGCATACCTCTAGTCCAGGAAAAGGAAGTTAGCATTTTCTACCTTCCTCTCAGGTACTGCTGGCTTTTAAAAGCTTTATACTAAATGAGCTGTGTACCTTATTGTTAGTACTAATAGCGTGCAGAGCCAGGGGGAACTCATGCTGCAACCAGCTGACCTGTGCTGAGGGGTGGGTCCCAGCCGAGCTGGTCGGCTTGGTAAGGTCACAGATAGGCCTCTGTGTCCTGCCAGCTTGGTGCCATCCCTGTGCAGAAGAAAGACAAGCGCCAGGAGGAGATTTTCTTCTGCACAGGGTGCGCCGAGGGCCACCAGCGCCCCAGTGCCATGCAGCAGCGCCGAGAGGCGCTGGCAGCGTGCAAAGAGCGCGCTGAGCCCGGGCGGGCCGGAGCTGTGCCGGGCTCCTGGGCCTGCAGGCTTCCAGCTTGCTCCCGCCTTCCGTGGCTGCTGAATTCACCTCAGTGCAAGTGCGAGAAGTGTTGAAATCATTAAAGGGAGCGTGAGGAGAGGCCTGGCTCAGTACCCAGCTCCCTCAGTCAGTGCGCTCTCGTTAGCGGAGGATAAAAACCGGAGTCAGCCACTGAGAGCCGCTGCGCTCCCGACCTGCCGGGCTGGCCGCGCAGGGCACGATGCCGCGAGCCGGCACGGGCAGCACCATCCAGCCCCGTGCAGGCAGCGGTGCCGAGCACCTGGGAACTGGCCAGGGTCTCTCCTGGGTTAGGAAAGCATCTCTCTCCCAGGGCTTCCCTTGGTTCTCTCCCAGGTTTGTTGCCCTGAAGCCAGCTCCTCGGTAACTTCCCCAGCTGCAGGCTGCTCCCGGCCCCGAGGCCCAGGCCCCATCCTGCAGTGCTATCGCAGGCTGTCGCGTGTGATCCTGACCACCCACACCTCGCTTGTTTCTTAGCAAGGCTGCAAAATGGATGGTAGTGCAAAAAAGGGAGTGTTCTTGGGAGCACAGCGATACATTCTCACTTCTGCACTCGGGCAGCTCCTTGAACCTGCAGAGGGGTCTCTGCAAGCTGCCACCGATGCATTTTCTGCGCCGTGCACACACACGAGCCCAGTGCTCGCTCCTGGGGCCGCAGCAGAGCGGGTCGGGGCGGAGTGGTGCCTGCAGGTACCACGGCACCCCGGTGTGGTGTGTGCACCCGCCATCGGTGTGTAGTGCTACCTCGGGCTGCTCCTTGAAGCACTTGGGCGAGGATGGGGCAGCACCGCGGGGTTGGGTGTCCCTGCGCCCCCAGCCCAGCACCCGCTCACTGCCGCAGAAGTGGATGGAGAAGGGACTCGCTGCTGGGCCAGGGGGGCACCGGGCGCTGCCGGAGCCCAGCCCAGTGTGTCTGGTGGTGGCCTCCTTGTGTCACACCACTCCAAAGGTGGTCTGGTTGAAGAGGGATGCAGGAGGTGCTTGTGAAGGTGGCTCTGAGTGTATCGTGGGCCTGCCGGCACCCGCAGCACTCATCCAATGGGGAAAATGTATTCGGTGTGTCATTCCAGCCACTGACAGCCAGTTCTGGCTGCAGCTCTTCCTGCATTAGTAATCTGGAGTGCAAAAAGCAGAATGATGTGAAAAGATTGTTGCTGCATGAAACCCGGTTCTGAACATCTGTGCTGGGTTGAAACTTTCCTCCGAAAATAGAGCTGCAGATACAGAACAGAAAGGAGCATGGAGGGGAGTTTGGGGGAACTAATCTGAATCTACCCTGCCTGATAAAGCTGGCTATGGGAGCTGCTTTGCTCCTCTCAGCATCCCTCCTCAGGTCAGTTAGACAATTAATTGCTCCATTAATTTCTCCTAAAACCAGGTATATTAATCTCTTTAGGTATGTTAATCTCTTTAGCTGTATCCATGTGATAAAACAACCTTGTGCTGTTTGGTGAACATGCATCATTAAAGCGTGGGGCAAGCCCTGGGGCTGTGTTTCACTTCTACCTGTGCTGTCCTGAACTCCGAATGGCTTTGCCAAGCGATCGCTGCGAGCTCCGCAGCCAGCAGCACCACGGGCACCGGCTGCCTGCGGTGAGAGCGGAGCGACACCGACTGGCACCGCCCTGCACACCGGTGAGCCGTGGCTCGCTCACAAGATCCCGTTCAGACAAGCCCTGTGCAGCGGCTCTGCGGATGCTGCCAGGACCGCG
This sequence comes from Cygnus atratus, assembly GCF_013377495.2. Classification (NCBI taxonomy): domain Eukaryota; kingdom Metazoa; phylum Chordata; class Aves; order Anseriformes; family Anatidae; genus Cygnus; species Cygnus atratus. Next base: position 25,886,153 of record NC_066370.1, on the reverse strand, counting down.
TGGGCCGTGGCCGGGTGGAACCGAAGCGCCGTGCGCGTGGGACGCCCGCCGGCAGGAGCCCCGCGCCTCGCCAGCCGCCGCGGGGGCTGCAGCAGCTCGCCCGGTGCGGGTGCGTGCACGCACGCTGCTGAGGCAGGACGGCCCCTTGCTTTCCAGCAGGACTGGCACACTAAAAACCAAGAGGCCTACAGGCTACAAGGAAATTACAGAGGATGTAACGTGCCAGGACGGTAACGTGCCTGGCCATAGCGCTCCTCTTCAGTTGGTGCTGGTTTTCTAGTAGCTGCTGCAGTGGAATTTCCATTTAGTCTTCAATGAAATTATTGCTATTCGTCTTTTGGTTGCAGCTTGGAGCGGCCTGTTTCAAGAGCTCCGTGCTTTCCCTGCAGCCTGTGCCTTAATGACATTTTATAGGGCCGACTCAGAAGCCGTCTGTTTGGGTTTAGTCTCGAGACTGGACAGTGAGCAGAGGAGGAAGCACAAATGTGCTGCAGCAGCGGGTGGCAGGCACTGCACGCAGGTGCAACGGTGGTATGAAGCTCGTGTGGTGCCAAAGTGGTGACAAAGCTCATGTGGGTGCCAGCCTGGTGGTGCCAGCGAGGTGCCCGGGGCCACCAGGCTGCCTGCACCCGGGGGAGGGCTCCTGAGTGGCGCTGTTCGGGGAGCGGAGGCAGGAGCTGCCAAACCGCGGCTGCCGGCACTTCGGCAGCCCTCGCCGGGTGCCCGCAGCCCGCAGGCAGCCACGTGCTGGGGCTGGCAGCTCTTGGCTCTTTGGCAGTGCTGTCCTCGGGCGCTTCCACCCCAAACCCTGCTTGTGCCAAAGAGGCTCCTTTAGGAGCCGTGCTTCCCAGGAACCCACAGATTGCCCACAGGCAGAGAAGCAGCTGCACGGTGCGGCTGCGTGGGGAAGGTGACCCCCTCCTGGGGACGCGCGGCCACTCGTGCAGCACCGGGGCTGGGAGCACACAGCCCGGGGGAGCTCTGTGCTGCTGCAGGCAGAACTTGCTCCTGGTGGGCTGCGATAGCTGCCTGGGGGCCTTCGGGGCTGCGGGGTGCCCCTGCCCCAGCAGCACTCGGAGGGGCAGCAGCACCTCGAGGCGGCACCGCGAGCGCAGGGACCCGGCAGCTGAGTGCCATGGGCTGGTGAGTCAGGCGGCGATGGTGCCGATGAGTCAGTCATTAGCGAGCGCCGGGGCTTGAGCCAACTGCAGGCTCTCCGATGGCACCGCGGTGGGTGTGCAGATGGAGATGAACCAGCTGGAGGTGGGCAGCGCACCGGGACACTGCAGCGGCAGCAGTGATGCTGTCTGTCCTGACACTCTCACTTTACTGACAAAATGTCTAGATGCAAGTGACAAGAGAAATATTTACACGTATTCCTTAATGAGCAAGCCTCTCTGGTGGCTGGAAGACCCCACTGAGGCAAGGTGAGGAGTTTGTATGGGGATGCAATGCACCCGGTGACGCTGGTGCTCCTGGAGCCACGCCTGCCCTGCCTGGGGCACCAGGGGCTCTGCAGGGGCTGCCACCATCCTGCCACCATCCTGCCACTGTCCTGCCGCCATCCCGCTGCTTTTTTTGTTTTGTTTTGTTTTGTTGTATTTTTTTGTTTTGATTTTCAGTGCATATTATCCATAAAGTCTGTAACTTACAGCATTACCCTGTTCTCATTTTCCATAAGTTGAAACTGGGAGGCGTGCTGCCACAGGGAGGCTCTTCAGCATTCCCGCTCAGCCAACGCATGGAAAACCTCCTGGAGATGCAGCTAACACTCGGCGCATGTTGTAGAGAATTGCTTTGGTCTTTACTATTTATAAAGAAAATTCTGGAGCTCGACTTAAACATGCCAGCTTAAACTGCTTGGAGAAAAGCCAGAATTAGGAATTTATCACTTAAGTAGATAGGCGAGAGTAAGTGCATACATTAGGGAATTTGCCAAAACCAATTGAGAAAATGTTTGTTGTCGTTTACCTATTATATTCTTGCTAAGGGCACGCGCTTCCTAGGATTTCTGAACACAGAAAATCTAATACAGCCTAAAACTGAACAGCTTTTAATTGCACCTACAGCTCTGTCCTTGAGTTAAATAACTGAGCGGGGGACTTGCAGATCAAGCAGCTTCATCATTTTTCTGAAGTATCCCAGAAACAGGGCACGGCTTCCCTGGCCTTGGCAGAGGTGGCAGGGGCTGGAGCACAAGGAGCACGGATCCGCCTGCAGCTGCAGGTGGGCACGGCCCGGGCTGCCGGCGTGTGATGTGGTGCTGTGCGGTGCGGTGCGGTGCTGTGCGGTGCGGTGCGGTGCGGTGCTGTGCGGTGCGGTGCGGTGCTGTGCGGTGCGGTGCAAGGGGCTCGGGTGGCTCTGGGCACCTCTGCGCCCTCCCCTCCCCAGCTCTGGGGTTAAGCCCGCACTGTGCCTGGCTGCCTGGCCCCGTCCCTGTCCGCAGGGCTGCTCACGCGGCCGGCAGGCCTTGCAGAGCTCAGCCATCCCCTCCCTCCCCAGCGCAGCTTCCTGCGCTCCAGCCGGCGATGTGCCCCCGTCTGCTTATCTGCGGGCGCCCAGCAGCCTCCCCAGCGCCCGGCAGCCCGCAGCACCCCGGCTTTGGGCTGGCCCCAGCGCTGGTGGCGGCGCTGAGAGGCCTCTGGGCACTGCCTCCCCCCGTCCTGCTCTTCAGCACTGCCTGTTGGCCTCCACTTTTTCTTTCGGCCTCCAGCTGTCTTCTTCATCCCCCACTTTTTTCCAGTGTCCCACTCTTTTTCAGCCTCCCAGTCTTTTTTGGCCTTGCTTTTTTTTTTTTTTTTTTCATCCTTCCATTTTCTTGGTCTTCACTTCTTTTGGCCTCCCCCCTCAATGAGCCCCCTCCTCCCCTTCATTACCCACCACCTTTCTGGCCTCCCTCTCCCCTTTGGCCTTCCCCTGCTCAGGCTCCCCGCTGTCTTTCAGCCTTCTCCCGCTCTTCTCTGGCCTCCCACACTTTATTGGCCTTTTTTCCAGAGAAGAAGCATGAAGCATTTTGAGCTGTAAATGAAAACCACTCATTCTCGCCTTTATTATTATTATTATTATTATTATTATTATTTTTATTTTTATTTTTCTGGAGCCTTAAATCATTCCCTTTCTCTTTCCATGGCTAACACTGAGCACTCCGGTTTGGCTGCAGGTCCATCCCCATGCCCTGTGGGCACAGACCTGCAGCAGCACCCAAGCACACTCCCGTTGTTGTCTGTGGCCGGCATCTGCTCCCCTTCCACACACAACAGCCCCTGCCACCAGCCACCGGGCACCCGGCAGGCTCCAGGAAATGGCTCTCAGCTGCCAAATGCCTTGGCAGTCAGAAACAGAAAAAAAAAAAAAAAAGTATTTGCAGAGTGGGTGTAAGAAGTGCCGCTTTGTTTATCATGGGGAGAAACTGGGGCACAAGCCCTCCGTGCCAAGCCGCTGCTCGTTTCCCCGGGGCTTGGCACTGCCGGTGTGCGGCGGGGAAGCCACGGGGCCTCGCATCCTCCTGCCGAGGAGCAGCCACGGGGCCCTGCCGCCCGACCTGCCTGCCCTTCCCTCCGAGAGCCAGTGCCAGGCACCTCCCGCAGGGCCGCCCAGAGGGGCTGCGCGGGGTGCTGGCTGCTGAGCGCCCTTCAGCACGCCCGAGCTGTGCGCGGGTGCTGGCCCACGTGCTGCCTCGGCTCCGCGGCTGCCCGGGGCTCTGCAGCCTGCGCTTCCCTTGTGGCTCGTGCCACGGCGCAGGCTCCGTGCGTTTGTGCTCAGAGCTACCTCGGCGGCTGAACTTTAACACCCAGCACGCTCAGATTGACCCGGGTTGTTTTGCTTTGGAGGGACCTCGGGTAGGTGAAAGGACCGGCTGTTGGCAAACGTGGATATTGGCCAGCTGTGTGAGGGAGCCTTCTGCGCGCTGACACTCGGCAATAAACGCCTTAATGACAGTAACGAAGTGACCGCCGTGAGTCTCTGGTTGGTTAGTGTAAGTGCTGGAGCAGCCTGGGCAAACACGGCACCCATGCACCCGCTCACCTCCCTCGCTGTCACCCTGCCTCCTGCCGTGTCCCAGGGCCACTGCGCGGGGCCAGAGGCACAGCTCGGTGTGCAAGGGGCCTGGTGTGCCTGTGCCCACCGGCAAAGCCACGGCTCGGCTTTGTCCCGGTCACTACCCGGGCAGCAACCAGCCCCCCTCGCATGCACGAGTCGAACAAAACACTTGCTGCTGGCGAGCCCTGTGACTCACCGGTGGGTATATTGGGCAATCTCCTATTTCCCAATCTGTTTTCCTTCTCAGGAATTCAGTCTTTGCTCTGCTTTCAGGGAAGCCAAACCTAACCCAGCTGCCAGTCCGCACACGCACGCATCTCCCTGCCCAACAGATGCGGGCAGCACTTGGTCACCGGCAGCCGATGGCTTGCCATTGACAGACCGGCAGGAGACCTGCTCCCCACGGCCCTTCGGCAGCCGGGGCGGCCTCGTGACCCCCACCAGCCCCCAGGGCTCAGAGCGAGCTCAGTGGGGGCTGCTGGGCGCTGCCGCGGGGCCAGCGCTGCCTCTTCCCCCGGCGGGCCGGGGCAGGACAGGGCTGGTGCCGTGCCTGGAGGTGCCCCAACACGCGGGCGATGTCCCATGGGCAGCACTGAACATCAGAGAACGACAGAGCCTCACTCTGCTTTTCACATGCCTCTTATGCATAATTTCGTATTCAGCGCTAGGATGCAGGCCTGGCTAGTTCCCGATTTATTTTCTGGCACTTTGCATTTCGCCCTGTTTCAGCAGCTGCCTGAGCTGCCCCTCTGGGTGCCCTGCTCCTGGTGCCGGCTCCCGCCCCCCCGGCCCCGGCACTGCCCGTGCCCCCTGCCCACAGACCCCACTCCCCAGCTGCCACCGCCGGACACATCCCCCACCCACCTTTCTCTTTTCTCCTCTTTTTATTTCCAGCCCCGACAATGATGTGTAGTGCTGCGGTTTGAAGGTATCCACCAAGGGTGGATGGTTGTGCTTTCTTGTTTTTCATTTGTAAATTCATCCCCCGTAGCTTAGATACCAATAATGGCACAAACCGAGGTGATACTTAAGCCTCTTGCTTTTCAAGTGGCATCAATTCAGGCCACTAAAGGGCAGGAATCAGTGAAGAATTTGGCACCTTGTTTCAAGCATGCTGTGACAGTCCTCCCAGCAAAACAGAATATTTATTAATTTTTAGTCCCTGATGTCTTACCCTTCTGAGATGAGTACTCATTCTGGAAAGAAATCTGTTAAACAAGGCACATGATTTTCTAGCAGCACCACTTGCAGTTCAGTTTTGAATGGGAACAGGAAGAAATGTGTCAACAATTTCGTGTCTCTTCATGTCTGAAAAGCAACGTACCTTGCCAAATTGGTAATGTATTTCTGCGAGGCGCAGCGCCTGCCAAGCACGTCTCCGCGCAGCACGCAGGAACATCTCGCGCCCTGTGCTCTGCACACCCCGTGCCCGCTGCCCTCACCCACGGGCCCACAGGACCAAAAGAGCCCCCGGAGCCACCGCCGGGGTCCCTGTGCCGTGTGTCCCCTGCGCCGTGGTCAGCACTGCGGGCGCTTGGTCACGCGCCCGCTCCCAGCGCCGAGGCGGGGCCCAGCTGTCTCCCCGCGAGGCACGGGGCCTCTGCGCAGCCTCCACGCGTGACAGCTTCTCACTTCGTAATTAATCGCATTGTTCCCGAGAGAACGACGCATACCAGGAGCGCGCCCAACGTCTCACAGGTCACTTGGTGGCAGTGCATATGTTGGGATGGGTTTAATTAGGGCTAAAGTTTGGCTGTGTTCACACCTCTCTCCAGAAGGAGAGGGGAAGATGAGCATTAGAACCACGCTGGACGTCCCACCGGTGGCCCTGCGACCCCCCACGCTGCTCAAACACCTCTCACCGGGAAGCTGCTGGTGTTCGCTGTCCACGTGTAACCAGCAGCAAGAGGAGCGTGGAGGTGGCCCCACCATGGGCATGGAGCCGGCTCGGCTGCGGCGGTGCCGTGCTCCCGCAGTGCAGGGCCGGATCCTGCGGGCACCGCAGGCCCTGCGGCGCCTGAGCCCCCGCAGGCATCGCCACTGTGTGCAGGTGCTCAATTGTCCTGACGGGCTTGGTCTGGGAACGTGTCTGCAAGGTTAGAAAGGATTTGTGGCAACTATGGTGGGCTCCCGAGGGTCCCTGGCCGGTGGGGAACGGCCCCGGTGTCGTACAATCCTTTAAACACACTACTCTGGTGGGCGACTCTGTAATTAAAAAAAAAAAAAAAAAAAAAAGATTGTTTGCAAATCATGTGGGGATTTGCTTTAATTAATTGTTGCTTTGTCAGATGTGTGCCGGGTCACAGAGGCTGCAGGAGCCGAGTTTATGTTTTAATTAGCCTGTGAGCTTCCCCCGCTGGAGGAGGACGGGCAGCACCTGCCGATGGGGTGGCTGTGGGGTGCTGGGCCTGGGCAGAGCTGGGGTGGCGCGGGGTGCAGGGGCACACGAGCTTCGTTCACTGTGGGTGTCAGGAATGTAACACACAGCACGAGCAGCCCCAGGCTGCCCAAGCACGGGGCAGCCCCCCTGAGGTGACGGCCAGGTCCCCAGCTCTTCTCAGCACCCTCCGGACCCCGGGGTGCCATAAGTGCCATCCGGCAGCAGCAGCAAGAACGTGGTTTGCTCTTCTTCGTTGTGCAGAACTGCACAGTAAATGCCAGATCTCAGTCAGAGCTACACTCCTGTAACATGTTAGACGTTAAATGCATGCAGAATCAATGTGATAAAATACAAAATAAAAATAAAAATAAAAATAAAAAATGTGATGCATTTTTCAGGGAAGAAGAGACCACCCTACTCGCTCTGCCCAAGAGGCTGGTGCTCTCCTAGCTGCTTGAAGGACATCTTAACTTCGGCATGGTAATGGCCAAACCGCCTGGGCCAGTAGTATTAAACCTGGCCTGGGAAGGAGCTGCTCCGATTATGTTGTGTTGGTTTTTTTTTTGTTTTTTTTTTTTTTTTTCCCAGCTAGGCTGAATCCCAGGCTTGCCATCTCTTGTCAGGGACCACAGCTAGCATGGGAGTAAACACCATTTGATAGGAAAAATACTGGAAGATCACTCTGCGAAACTGTACAGATCTTTTTTTTGGAAAAGAAGAAGTCATAACCATTTTCAGTCCTTTAAAAGAGGGTTAAATAAGGAAAATTTCGGAGATAAGACTTGCAGTGTAGAATGAAGTGGTGGATGGGAGGGCTTTATTTCCTGTTGGTTTTGCTGATGATCCTAGGTTACTTTTATGGAGTAATATGGCATACTTTGTCTAGTCTTCCCTATTTACAGGAACATTTTGGCATGAAATGCTGTCAACATCTTGAAATGCTGCCATGTTCTAGCATTTTTTGTTTTAACACCATTCAATGTGAAAAAATTAATATTTTGACTCAACCTACTGAATAGCAAATATGAATGCTGGAAATTCACAGCTCATTTCAAAATATGTCACAATTTCCCAGGGAACAGAAATACCGAGTTTTTGACCAGCTCTGATTTTAATCATCAAATGTAACAGGTCTCAGGCGGAGCTGCCACGGGCCTGCAGCAGGCGGTCGGGATTTTCCCCACGCCTCCCTGCAGGTCCCCGGGGAGCAGCGGCACCGAGGGCAGGGCTGAAGGGAGCAGTGGCAGCGAGGGCAGGGCTGCAGCCCTGGCATGACTGCACCTGAGCAAGGAGCAGCAGCGCTGCGAGGGCCCCGTCCAACCCTGGGCGGCTGCAGAGAAAGCACCAGTGAGCAGCACAGAGGAGTGCTTCCTGCTGGACCTCGCCCTCGCGCTCCCTCTGGTTTCCTTATCTATCAGCTCCAACTAAAATTCAGAGCGCCGGCCGCTTTCCTGCCTTCAGTGCACCGGAGGAATCTGAGCAGCATTCCAGGAGGAGAAAGAGTCATCAATTATTGAGCAGACGTGTCCGGGGTCAGGGAGATAACTTAGCCAAGCAGATATGGCACTGTTTGCAAAGCTATTTGTGCAGAGCATCTGTTTCTCCAGAGCGGCAAACTGTGGAGGAAAGAGCATTTATAAATAAAAAGGTTATTAAATGTAAACAAAGGCTCTGGTGTGAATGGCCAAAAGTTCAGATAAAACAGGAACTTTTATGGACTGCTTTTCTCAGCCTCTGAGAACCAACTTAGATTTTTTTCTAGAGTAAAACCAGCTTTGTCTGCCCGTGAAACCTCAGGGGTCACCGTGCGTGCGCAGCTCAGCTCCCTGCTCCTGGTGCCTCCCACCCAGCACAACGCAGGAGGTGTGCACAGCGGCAGCGCCTGCAGCTCCCAGCCTGGGGCCTGGGGCCCTGCCAAGCCCTCAGCAGAGCAAAAACCAAGGGGTTGTGGCAGGGAGGGAAATGACTCTGAAATGTGGTTTTGGACTGTTGGAACCACAAGCGTACAGCCCAAACGGCATTTCTTACATCACTGCGAGGATGGGCACATGCAGGTGTGGTTGCCAGCCATGCAGAGAGTAAAGCCTTTGGTTATTGTTTAAATAACAAAAATGGTCTGCTATAAAATAAATAAAAAGCCCTATATGGATGTAAGCAAATTCCTTCACCTGGATTGCAGGGAGATCAAAGAGCAGCAAAGGACAAAGGCCCTCTTTCCTGCCAGGTTGCTTTGCCTTGCTGCTCGGCTCGCCCTGTGACTTCACGTTACAGGAGGGAGTTGTCTCTCCTGCAGCGAGAGCTGGCTGTTTTTCCACCGGCTGTAATCACAGGTCAGATTGGTTTCAGGCGCGTAGCACAAAGCAGTTTCCGGCATTAATAATGCATTGTCAGGACTGGTAGGCTCAGCAGATGAATGCTGCAGGTCCTGGAGGTGCTGAGAAGGGTGATGAGAGCAGAGATGCAAAAGGCTCCTCAGACACACGAAATAATGCCTATTTGCCTCACCAGTTAAACACCGTGTTTGTCTCTGAAACTGACCTCATTAATCAGGTTCAGAAACCCCATGGTGCTGCCATCCGGACCAGGCTGGCTGCCCTGGATGTCAGGCTCTTCCGTGTAAGTGAGGAGAAAATAGCTGTAAGCCAGTTGTGGTCGGGCCACAGCAGTCACAGAGGCCTCCACACGCGGTGTAAAGCTGCTTCCTGCCTGCTACGGCCCTGCCCCGCGTGGCAGCTCGAGTGCTCCGGGTGCTGCAGGGAGGAAGGGGGTTCTCTTGCTCTCCAGAACGACTCGTGGGAGAGCCGCACCGCAGCCTGTGCTGCTGGCCGGGCCCTCCGGCCCTCTCCGGAGCTGGCAGCAGAGGCGCCTGATGTCCAAGCACAGTTTCCAGAGAAAAAAAATAACAAAGAATTTGGCTACACGTAACTTGAAGGACAGCCAAGGATGATTTGAATGAGCTCTAACACTGCTTGCGTGCCCTCAGAGTGGCCTCCCAGGTTCTCCTCCTCCTCCTCCTCGAGTCGCTGCCCCGCTGAGGGGCTGGGAGCTGGGAGCGCTGCGCCCTGCTCGAGCCCCTGGCACGTGGTGCTGCGGCTTTCCTCGGTGCACCCCGCTGACGGACCTTGTTCTTTGTTTGCAGCTCTTAATTCTTGTGTAATAGAACAAATATTGAATGTTGAAGTGGCCCTCTACAAGAGGTCTAGCTCTTTTACAGCCTTTCTCATTTCTACATCTCTGTGTTCTGCAAGGACAGCTAATTCTGATTGTCCCCGTTTACCGAAGCGGGGCAAGTGACGTTCCTTGTGCCATGTCAAAGCGGGTCATGGCCAGAGGAGAGCGCTGGCCTGCCCTTCAGCTGCCTCCTGCCCTCCCTCCAGCTACCCTGCCTCCATGTTTCTATTAGAAAAGCCCTGCATGGCCAACCACACTGGAATAGTTCTCCTTTTAAATGAACCATTCTAAAAAATTCATGAATCAAGATTGGAAGGCTTATTTTTCAGAAGAAGCCTCCCCTGCAGGAGGCGCAGGCCCTGATGCAAAAGAAACCTCGATCCTCTCAGCATCCTGCAGCTGGCAAACTGCACAAATAACGAATAACAAAAACCCACCCGGGCCCGGGGTGAGCAGCCCCAGTGCTGTGCTGGCCCCTGCCCCGCACAGTCCCGCAGCGAGTGAGTGTGCAGAGCCGAGCGGTGCAGCACTCACCACACTGGCTGCAGAGGACTAGCAGGCTTTTTCGCCACAATCAATAGCTGACTCGCAACTGTAATGCATGCACGAAAGTCTATCAAGTTTCTTCCTTTATGTAATGCTTAGCATTTTCTCTGCACCTTGGTATCTAGAAAAACTATTAGATACCTAATGCACCTCGCTACAGCAAGCAGCAATGCACCGGGGAATTCACGGAGGAACTCTGACATCATTATCTTGGTAATCATGCTGCCATGTTTCTTTGCTGTTCTGCAAAAACTAGGGCAGATAAGAGGCAGCCTTTCTAAGTTTTGGCTGGCTTTTCTGAGGTTATAGCCCTTTTACAACACGTTGCCAATGGAGAATGTTTGACTTAAATACAACTTTTTCCAGATTGCCCTAGAAAATATCATAGGCTCCTAATCTGTTTCTCTTTTGTTTTGAGTCTTAAAATGCTTTTTCTGATAAAGGATGTTATCATAAGAAAAAAAAAATCCTCCAGAATTCATCTTGCCTAAGGGGTGAAGAAAAGCATGTAGTGGTTTGTTTTCATAGGAAAATCAGTCTTTGTTCAGAGAACGAATCAAACATGCAGAGACTTTGGCTTGGATGAGTTAATGGCGCATTTAGCAATAGTTTTATAACATGTGCATGATTTCTAATGAGCTACATTGCAAGAGGTGTCCAAAACTGTGATTTGCAAAAGTGGAACTGTATTTGGTGAGGAAGGTCTGCTTCGGTATTGGTACTGCCTACAGCCAGAAACTCGCTCACCGGTCACAAGGGCTTGCACATGACTTCCAAGCACGTATATACAGTACATAGCATTGGCTGCTCTGGAAAAACTCCTGCATTTGCCTCAGGAGTGCTTTCCCCCAGTATTTGCCAGTTGCTGTGTGGCTACGTATGGGCTGGGTCAGCACATGAGCTGGCATGGAGGGGCTCAGCTGGCTCCGTGATGCCACGTGAGATGTGTTCCCAACTGGAAAACATCCTTTCTGCCCTCCTCTGTTGAAAACAGTCCTACTGTGAATGTAATACTTTTTCCACAGCTCTAGTAAATACAATAATAGGTTGCACATCCAAACCAGCTGCTCATTTATTTTTTTCAACTGCCTCTAAAAAATGCTTGTAATTAGGAGAAATCTATAACAATAAGCACAAACAAATCGAAGTCTGTCATTAGCCAGAATGAGTCTGCTCTCTGCCTTAGCTATGGTTTTATTAAATTAGAATAATGAAGCAGAAGCTATACAAAGAAAAGCTAGCACTTTGGAAAGGTCTGAAAATATCTAGCCATCAGTTTAGAAAACACACTTTCAAAATTAAACTTGAAGTTGTAAGCGTTTTAGCTTGTGCCGTTCTGAAACCTCCTTCCATAAGGCCACGGCAACCATGAAGTCCATATGAAGAAACACCACGTGAAAGGCAAACAGAAGTACATCTTCTGGCACAGTCTGGGTTTAAACCAGGGATGTCGAAGCTGCAGGGGAGGAAGGCAAGAGCGGCCTCCCAAGAAGCCACCCCCGGACAGAGGAAAGGGGCAAGCAGCCCCTGGAGTCTCAGTGCGTGAGGGGCGCCGTGACCCGCTTCCCTACCGCGGTTTCTGTGTATTTCACTGTTCCAACGATCGTTTTCTCACATCTCTTTCTTTTAATAACTACCATATGGTATTTTCTCACTTTCAAAACCAAAACAAAAATGACCTTGCTGTTATGAGCTTCCCGAGCTGGCTGTGCCCCCAGCAAACCACTCCTTTCCCTGTCCCGCCACGTTCAGCTGCCGGTTTTCGCGCCCTGCATTTCGGCTGGGGCAGCCTCGCTCCTGGCCGCGGGGCTGGGGCTCTGCAGAGAAATCCTGGGCTGTATGAATGCGTTGAAAAATGTCCCTGCTGGAAAACCACGTTTGGTACAGGAGCACCTGGCACCCAGCGCCTGGGACAGCCGTGCTCGCAGGAGGAAGCTCCCGAAAGGAACAGCTGCTTGTTGCTTCAGCCCCAGCCACAAGAAAAACCCCAAACCAGGATAATTGAATATTCATCTTCTATGAACTCTATTAATTCTAGGCCTCTTGTTCTGAAAAGCAAAATAGCTGCCATAATTTCATTTCAAAATCTAAAGTAAATAACCACGAGCCTGTCATTTTTTCTGTGCTTTATTTTCACTGAAAGGAAGTTCATCTGCCTGCCTGGTTTCATTATGAAATGATCGGTGCAACCGCTAGAAGAACTTTTATTTATTTTTACATTTCTGACAAAAGCCTATTAACCCTAAGTGCCACAGTGAACACTGCCAACAATTCTTTGTCCCAATTTTAAACATCCTTTTAAAACCCAGCATTAATTTAAACAAGATAATATAAATTAAATTGTGTGATTTGGTGCACTTTAGTGGTCGCCTCTTCAAAGGCTCTGCCATTTTTTTAAACAAGCCCCTAGGAGATGCACTTTAATATTAATCACTGCTTTAAAAAAAAAAATCATTTTAAAAAAATAATTTTTTATGCACTGGAGGAGAGCACACCAGTGAAATTAACTTCAAACAAGTAAATTTGGGAAGTGGCATGCAGGATGCCCGCAGTAGTGGGGCAGGTCGGCAGGGGCCCAGGAAAACAGGGGGGGCACCGAGGGCCGAGGTCCTGGCAGCGGCTGGGGGGCCCCTCGGCAGCCCCGTGGTGCTCGGGTGCTGGGGCGGCCGCACCGACCGCCTCCCCCTCGTGCGTGCCGTCACCCCCAGACCGCGCTCGTCCCCCGTGCGCTCAGCGGGGTTCGGCAGCTGGGAGCTGCCACTCGCAGCTGGGAGTTGTCAGGAGTAATCGTGGTGCTTTCTACTTGCCTTGCTGGAGTCAGGAAGTCTTGGCATCCGGCTTTTTTCTCCCCACCCCTTGCCTTCTCAGCAATGTTTACTACAGCCAACATTGAAGAAAACTCGTCAAAGAAAAGTGACCAGGTTTCAAATCCTTTTGGGGGCCTTCTGGGGATCTGCGTCACCTGAACACGAATCCCTTTGGCTTCAGCCCTGAAGATGCTGCTCGTGCAAGACACGGAGGGACGCAGGGAACACAGCCGCCTGTTCTCTGCTGTGGCACCAGGGCTGGAGGCCAGCAGCCGGAGGGGCCATGTGGTGCCGCTGTGCCCAGCCCCGCCGGCAGGCAGCCCCGCAGCCCCGGGACACCCCCAGGACCGCAGCACCGTGCTTACCAGTCATCGGTTACCACATCAGGCCTTCACACCTCGTATTTGGCCAAGGACTGAGGTTTAAACTGTCTCGGCCTCCAGGAGCACCAACGTCTTCGTGCTATGCTGTAATTTTCTTCCTGTTGAGCAAAGTGCAGCAGGTGCTGCGGCACCGACCACCCACCGGGTATCCCACCACACACAGACCGTGTCAGATGGCCGTCCTCACATAGGCGCTGCAAGATCAGCTTCTGCCACAGCGCAGCGTAAACTTCCCTGACAAATCCTTCAATCTGCTAGCAAGCAGGAGCTGCTGCGTTACTGAGCAAATACATTTGCAGCTCTAATTCCCGGCTCCGTCCAGCTGATCACGCCGGTGCGCTCTGGCTCGTCAGCACGCTCCGGCTGCTCGCCCGCCCAGCCACGCCAACAGCCGAGCTGTGCAGGGGGAATCCATTAAATGCTGGGCCTGGAAATAGCTGACCCAGATAACTCACACAGTAAGCTAGCCACCCCAGCACAGACGTGTCACCTCGCCTTTCGAGAGAGGCTGCAAATCGATGGGTTTCCTGCCGCCCTGCCCTTCTGGTTGCCTCCCAAGGTCTGCCTGCAGAGCAGAGCGGCGGGCCCATGGAGGAACGCTCCTGACCCCCGTCCTGCTGCGCGGCGTCTTGGCGGCAGGGAACAGTGACACTAGCAAGCATTTTGGGCTGCCAACCCGTCTCTGTGCTCATGATCTGGGGCAGAATACTAATGCTGGGGAAGCCCTGCCCATGTGGTGCCAGGCTGTGCTCCTGGCGAGGGGACGGGCACATGGCACTCACCGCTGGCCCAGCCTGGGGAGGGGCAGGGGGTCTCGGCCACCCCATGCAGGCTGCTGCAGAGCGAGGCAGCGATGGATTCACCCCCGGCCCACGGGGCCCAAGGGCTGGCGGGGAGGAGGGAGCTGGCAGGGATGTGGCCGGGGGAGCGCCCTGCTCCTTCCACAGCACCTGGGCTTCCCGGGCCCTGTTCCACCCCGGGTGAGGCTTATCTCTCTCGTCACCTCTATCTCGTCACCCCTACCTCATCACCTCTATCTCATCACTCTTTTCTCCTCACCCCTATCTCCTCACCTCTATCTCCTCTATCTTGTCACTCTCAGCAGGGCTGCTGAGTGTCCTGGCAGCACGGCTCACCAGCACGGTGTCAGAGGCAGAGGAGCCACCGCTCCCCAGCCCGCCCTGCTCGTCAGACGGCCTGCCCCGTCTAACACACCGTGCTGCTGCACGGCTCTCTGCACGGCTCTCTGCATTGCTCCAGGCAGCAGCAATGAAGCGCTGCCAGCAGGGCTGCAAGCACAGAGGCTCCCGCAGGGCAGCAGAAGGCAACAGCCCCACGCCGTGCCTGAGAAGGCTTCCCCACACCCAGGGCATCCTCACCGCAGCCCCCGAGGGACCGGGAACCCCAGGGCAATGGGGCCGGGGGCTCCTGTTGCTGCGGGACTTTGCAAGTTGTGAGATTTCTGGGACAGGCTGCCAGCCACATGTTCACAGGCTTTTCTAGAACTGTGGCCAGTAATTAGACCAGTCAGTTTACATAGAATTAGTCCTGTTCAGTTAACCACAAAATTATGACTTCAGAGATTCGATCTCATTATTTGGCCAGTCAGCTTGGCAAGATGATCGCTATTCTCTCATTACACTACAGAAGCACTAAGACTTTGCCCTGGCTGCTATTTTCTCTGCTGCAACCAGGAGCAGGGGGATTTGGCACGGATCCTGCAGCAGGTTCTTTAGCCAAACACATGAAGCCTCATTAGCACCTGTAACAGGCAGGTATTTATTTCCATTAAGGCAGCTGGGGGTGCCTTCCTGCCAGGCACAGCACAAGCACACTGGGAGACAGCGTCCTGCTCGGCTGCCCAGAGAGCTCCTCTTGTCGCCTGGCAGCTACTTGACTCCGTCTGCCGAAAGCCACGAGCGAGGCCAGCCCCAGGGCTCGGGACACCCGGTGTACGGGGGACGGGGCTGGGACAGGGCTGCCGTGGAAGGGCAGAAGGCCTCCCCGGTGCTGGAAGGGGCTGCAGAAGGCCCGCTGTGCAGGGCCCTGACCCCGACCCCCAGCACCGTTAGGCTGTAGGAAAATGGCATCATTTTTCCTCCCCCATATACTGGTGAAAGGGCTCAGGTGTGGGGCAGCTCCGTGTGCTGAAGCCATGCTGACCCCCCCCGGTTTAACCCCACATGTGTGCTGTGCCCGGCCAGCAGCGCCCCCAGCCCCAAGCTGGGGACCCCAGCACCACCCATCGGGCACTGCAGAGTTTTCCTCTGCCTCCCATCCCTGTCACAAGCCCGTCCTTCAGCATTCACATCTCCACAGCTTCCAGCACCCCCAAAAGCCCTACATGCCCCAAACCCCACTGAACTGAACTCACTTTATTTTTGCTAAATAAGAACCAGCTCAGTGCCTGTACCACTTGCCCAGCGGTGTCCGGACTCAGTGTCCTGCATGCAGGCAGGCTGCCAGCGTGGAGGATGCAGCCCACGAGGGGAAACTGGGCACGCGGGGTGTGATGGTGGGGGCAGAGCCTTGCCCGGCTGCGGCCAGGGCATGGGGCACGCCTGCAGCGTGAACACCGACTGGTGTCAGCCTGTGCACCGGGACCTTGCCGACCTACTGCCACTGTCGTTGGTTTATATAGACCTCTCTCTGTCTCCCACTGCCATTTTTTCTTCCTTTTCAGTGAATCAGGCTGCAGGAATTGTTTTCCCCGTCTTTGTCACCGTGACTCTCCTCGCTTGGAGATAAGGGGAAAAGCAGCCGGCAGCAACGCCCAGGCTGTCTCAGCAAAGGAGCGATCACCAGGAATAGTTCGCTGTTCTTCCCTCTTCTAGACACTGGTGATTCAGTCCACCACTTGAAACCCGCGGCAGCACGGCAGTGGCAGGGCTGCACACCTAAGTGCCCTACAAGGCTGAAGCAGTTCGCATTTACTGCTCAGTCACATCCCGATCGCTTCCTGTAAAACCATGCAGTTGTGGGGAGCAGACCTCTCATTTTCTCAATGTTTACCACTGTGTCACACCAAGATTTGGCAAAAATTATGACGCTGTGTGCTGATACAGTTTCTTAAGGGTCATGGGTACAGGAAGAAAGAGGCGAGCAGGTGGGTGCAGACTGGGGGCACAGTCCAAGTCCCCCCAGCTCCAGAAGCAGCCGAGCCCTCGCTGCCCCGTCCCTAGCACAGGCACGAGGGCAGGAGTGTCCTGGGAGCAGCAGGACAGGGACAGGGCGTGCTGGGGGCAGCCCAGGGCCCCGCAGGCTGGGGGTGCTGCTGCTGCCGGCCCCCAGCCCTCTCCTGAGGCCCCGGCAGCAAACGGCGCCGTGAGCCTGCCCCGGTGCGGCACAGACCCCGCTGCGGCTCTGGAGGGTGGGTTGTCTGCCCGCACCCATCCGTCTTTGTTCTTGGCTTTATCATGTTAGGAATCAAAGTGGCAGATAGAAACGCTCACAGAGAGTTTTTTGCCTTTCTACGTACAGGCTCATTATGTTTTTAAGTCAGGGCTGATCTTCCCCCCATTAGATACAAGACATTAAAATCAATCATTAATAACTCTAAAAGGTTTGAGCAACAACAAACATACTTGTGTTTGAACATTAACAGAGGTATTTTTCCTTGATGACAGATTCTTTAGATAAATTCTAGAGATTATAAAACAGATTCTGTATTTCCAATTATTTTTCTACAGTATATTTTTAGAATAGGCTCCTGAAATAAGCTTCTGAAGCTCCAATTTTGAAAGCCAAAGGTTAATCCCTTAAGAGCTCAATAAACACTCATTACGGGGATGGAAAGCATTAGCGGGTGCAGGCAGGCAGGAGGGGATGAGCCTGCACCAGGCAGTGGCTGCTGGCACTGCTGGCCATCGGCGGGCTGCAGCACGGCCGGGGGGAGCTGACCTGCTCTTCGGGGGGAGAAAAGAGCCCCAAACTCACCAGGGGGGAAGGAAAGTCTGCTTGGTTTGCCTGAACCATCTCAGGGGAGCAGCTCATGGTTTGGACAACTCAGAGCCTCATTTATCTCCATCTCCTGGGCTCTCCATGGCCAACACCAGTTTCCTCTCCCCGGGCATCTCCCGAGCAAGGGGACAGCTCCTGCAATAAAGGCACAGCAGGAAGGAGGAGCGTGGAGCAAGACGCTGCAGCTGTGTGAGGAGGGCAGAGGGGCACGCTGCCTGCTGGGCGGGCAGGGGGAGGGACGTGCCCTGGGAACCGGCCCGCGAAGCACGGGGAAGGGGATGCTTTGATGGGAGCTCAGATAAACCAGATGCCATGAGACAGACCTGCTCGCAGGGTGCTGAGCGGGGCAAGGCTCCGCACAGGGACCGCGCTCACGGCCTCTGCTCTGACACGGGCTCTTTGTTCACTGATGGAGACGGGAAACCTGTCTGTTCTCACCCAGAACACCTCAGAATAGCTTGTTATTCGTGATTCTTATGTTTTTTCTACAAAGTGCCTATCATTTTTTAGTGACTCAGGTGGAAGCCAGGTGAGTGTATTTGTAGGCAGGATTTAAATAAGGGAGCTGGGGACTTGGTGACAGAAAAGCCCCCGCAGCCACCACTTCCTACCACAACTGCAGTGCTCCAGCTTTTGTAGCTTAATCCGAAGCTGTGGCTTCAGTGACTGTACATTAAATTAGAAATGGCCTTAGTAATGATTGCCAGGGAATTCATTACCAGCAAGACCTGAGTTTCTGTGATTCTGTGGTTCTGAGTAGGCATTTCTTTTTCCTTTTTCTTACACTTTTTTTTTTTTTCCTCCCCCAGGTACTGGTATATCTCTTTTTGATTCCTTAGCATCACCTCATTCCTAATTGTCAGTGGGAATTGCCTGATTTTACCTCGAGTTGTCAAATGTGTGTTGGAGCTCTGCAGGACTGCTGGGCCCACGGCCATCCGGGTGCTCGGGGCTATCCGGTGCGCGGTCTCCTCGCGGTGCGCAGGAGGGGCAGGCTGAGCCCTTCCAGGCCATCAGAGGCGACTGTGACACACAGCTGGGGACAAAGGAGCCGGGTGGCCATGTCGGAGGAGCAGCGCTCGGAGAAGGAGACTGGAGTGGCTGCCAGAGGTGGAGAATGGCAGGATAATGAGAACGGCAACAATAGCTGGAGGAGGGATGAAAGAGGGCTTGCCAGCCGAGGCATCGGAGCAGATTTACTGCTCAGGGTGCTCTGGTCCTGATCAGCTTCAAACCTGTCACGAGAGAGTCCAAAAAGAGAGACTTCTAACACTTAGTTTGAACTCCTGACACTTCTTTGTCATTACCACGTTTTCACATATTCCCAAAATAAAATGAAATAGCATTTCATTTTAATGGCATCAAGAAGGCTAAAAATGCCCGAATTTCATGATGCAGCAGCACTAAGCCGAATAATTTAGTTTCCATTTCCATTACTGCTATTTTTGAGGCCCTTCCTTCCCCAGGTTAAGCCCTTTGGACAACAGCATGAGGGGTACAGGAAGGAGCCTGCAGGGGGCCCCGCTCCCAGGGGAGCCTCCCTCTATCTAGATCAACTAATTTAGAACTGATCAGGAAAGAAAACGTGGGCACAAAATAAAAAAAAAAAACTGGTGGATGAAAGCTCAGAAGGGCTTTGTTGCGTAATTTTCACACCAGCAGCAAGAGTTCACCTGCGCTTCTTTTAAATTGCTGTTGTTGCTCCCTCCAATCCATAGACAATGCACTAGATTTTCACCAATCATATTATTATTAGTCTCTGATTTTTTAGTCTTAGCTTTTACAAAATTCTTCCAGATCAGTTTTAAAATCTTCTTTCTAGTGTTTCATACACAGTGGGAAAGTTTGGCATCTAAAAATTTCTTCTGATTTTAGTACTCCTATAATTTTACTGTTGATAAAATTTATTTTAATCAAATAAATGACCTGATCCAAATACCATACAGAAATGTCAAGAAACAATTTTGCCTACATTTAAATGGGTTTATAAAGAAATACTAAAAGGGAAACTTGACTGAAAATCCAATATTATCATATTTTCCAACATCTGCTAAACATTAGCAGATGATGTTTACCATTGCCTTGATTTGCCAGCGACGCAATTACAGGTATTTGCTAAATAATGTTTGCCTCCCTCTGTTCCAGAGCTGGTACCAGTGCCTTGTCGTACCCTTAAGACACATGCACCTCCGGCAGGCAGAGCAGAGGTGAAACTTGCCCACAGGTAAGAGGTGAGGACGTGCAAAAGCTAGCTCCGGCAAAACCAGAGCCAGTTCTCGCAGCAGAGCCAGGGTGGGCGGTGCAGGGGCTCGGCTGCACGGGGAAATTTGGTCCCGCTGCAGCAGCAGCATGGGTGCGGGGGCGCACAGCGCTCTGGGTGAGCCAGCGGAGCCGAGCAGGGCTGGAAGGAGGCAGCAGGCACCCAAGGGGACCCTGCTGCCCCCCCGGGCTGCCCCTGCAGCGGGGACACCCACCTCGTGCCCCACCGAGACACGCTCGCAGGGCGCTTCGCTGCAGCACCTCAGAGCGAGTGCCACATTCGTTCCCCTCGGCACATGAGGTAGCAAGTACTTAATTCAAATACTTAATTTTGTGATCTTCACTGTTTCCTGCCTGTTTGTCTTACGGCCATTTGAGAAAACTGCATAATGCAAGTGTTAACGCACTATTAAACCTCAGTAGAATTGTCTCTCTTGGCTGGTAGCTGAACAAAAGATCTTTTCTATTGAGAATAGTAATTTCAATTTAAAATGGCAATATAGGAAGCAGACAAGATGCTCCCTGCTGTAATTAGAACACGTTCTCCAGCACACTTTGTTATCTTTAGACTCCGGAAGTGTAGCAGTTCAACTAGGACTAATAAGTCACTTCCACTAACTCTATTTATTGCCGGGCTGGTATCGCAGGGGTATCGCAGCAGCAGTGCTGATCGGAAACTATTTGCATTTTCTGAAATACAGAAGGCACTCCAGTGCGGCAGTTCAGTTGTTTTTTTGTTTATAATATTAAGAAGGTTTAGTTGGCTTATAACGTTACTAAAGGCAAAGAGGGAGAAGAAAAGACATATAATTCATCTGTGTGGGAATATATGAAAGTCGTATTGGGTGTCTGTTGGGCCTTATGATAAAGCACTCTGATCTCTCTTGCTTTCCTTTCATGACGTACCCATTATTGATTATAAAATTCTGATCTATAGATTATAGGATTATAATCTATCTATAATCTAATCATAAATATGAAATTATAATCCTTCATGCTCAACACTGTGTCATTCTGTCTTCCAAAGTTCACCCACTGTTGGGACTCTACAGCTCCTTGGGGCTTACGTTCTGCTGTGTGCATCTCTTGCTAATTAGCCCGTGAACAGCTTTTGTTTTCAAGACAGCAAAATGTCAGTTCAGATATTAAAAATGCACACAGGCGCACACTCCTCTCGCTGGGGCGGGGGAGAGGAGCTTCCGAGCCTGAGCAGCACGCGCTGGAGTGCATCTCCTCCAGGACCCTGCGACCGCGGGATTTTGTCACCCCCTCGGTAGGGGACCGAGCCCCCAAGAGCAGCAGTAAGGACCGCGACTTCTGATCCACAGGGACAGCAAGCACGGAGGGCAGAGCAGCAGCGAAGCAGAGATGTTGTTGGCAAAAGCACCAGCTGAGCTTCAGGAACGGCTTCTGCTGGCAGTTTCTGTGAGCGGGGCGGCAGCTCAGCTAAGGCTCGCTTTCAGCCAGCAATGCATGTCATATCTGCAACAGACATGCCTGAAAATCCTTATCAGCTCTTGAACTGCCATTTCCCAGGTTTCCTTTCCAAGGAAGGGCACACAAAGGCAGCCGAGGCTTGCAGGGGTGAGCAGGGCCCGTGGCCGTGCCAGGGCTCGGCTGGGGCTGCAGCAGTGCGGGGTCAGGGTCTGTGCCGCCCGCTGCCCCTGCCCCAGCTTCTCAGGGCCCCTCGCTCGTGTGCTGCATCCAGCTGGCTGCTGCCCTGCTCTGCTCAGGCGGAGCTGGGGCTGGAACCACACCGGAGCACAGAAACCCACCGTGTCAGCCCTTCAGGGGTGGGAAAAGGAGCGCTAGGCACCTCTTGTGGGAGATTTTACAAACCTTCCCCGCTATGAAGTGAACCTGCAAAATTCATGACTCCAAAAGTAATTAGGGTTTGAAGTACTTCAGAGATGCACACACATGGGGTTTTCAGACAGGCGCCTGGCCCACGTTGCCCAGTGTGAAGGAGCGTGCTGTGGTGGGCCAGGAGAGGCGCCGGGCTGCCCACAGCACGCGGGTCCCGCTGGCGGTGCTGTGCCAGGGCACGGAGGGACAGCCGCCACCCGCAGCGGGCACAGCCTGCTTCACCGTGCTCCTGCTGCGCCGCGCTCACCCTGCGCTCGCCGCACCCAGTGTGCACGGGCAGAGCTCCACTTCAGTGCCTGCTGCCATGGTCAGAACTGCTTTTGTCTTCAGTGCTAAAGGCATTTCTGTCCTGTACACCACTTCCTTGTCAGCCTCCAGCCTTCTGCCTCAGTTGCTAATGGCCACAAGTTCCTGTAGGAGGGCAGCAGGAATTGCTCACACTCAGCACAAAAGCAACTTTCCCCATACCTTTATGCTCACCCCCAAATTTTCCAAATACATTCACTCACAAGTTCAGGCCACACCTGGGCATTTTCAGCATGTGAAGCTAGAGCTGGCAGGAAACAAGAGATGGTGTAAATAGCCATTGCTAACAGTCTGTTTTCTATGTATTTTAAAGTATTTTTAGATAGACAAGGATGAGCTTCCCTTTTTTTGTACGAAGACGCATTTGCCTGAATCCTTTAAGCCAAAATTTCCCAAGCTCTCAGCTGTGTGCGGGCGGCCGCTCAGAAGTACAGCAGGTAAGGGGAGCCATTAACACAGAGACAAAAAATATCAACTGGCAAGCACATCACGCTCCCAGGCGGTATGTAGGGCTAGGGACGGCTCAGCCTTTGGGCAGCGCCTGCCGTGGCTGCGGGGCACACACCGTGTGTGGGGCTGCCCCCAGGCAAAGCCACCCCTGGTGGCTGCCCCCTCAGGACTGCATTTGGCACCCGCAGCCCGGGCACCACTCAGCCCCTGCCGAGGCAGCAAGGGGGGGCTGCATCCCCAGAGGGTCTCAGGGATGGTGGGGGCTTCCTCCTCGGGCAGGGTGAGTGGGCGCTGGCAGCCCCCCAGTGCCTGCCCTCACCCGCCCCACACAGGGGGATGTACCTGTGTGTATCCGCACGCACGTTTACCTCTGCCGCAAGAAGGCATTGTAGTGATCTTTTATGGATCTCAGTCTGAGGCTGGTTTGGGTCCATTTTTCTTACTGGCACACTGAAATATTGAAATCTGTGCCTAGGTTTTGCTAACCAAAACCAACAGGTAGCAACAGCTGGATTTATGTCCAGCCCGTTCCCTTCGCACACCCACACACTGCTATAGTTCAGCATTAATTGGGCTGACTGGGAATTTCCATTTGCTCGCTAGCGTGCTTTCTTCTCTCGTTAGGGATACATCATCCCTTTGAGTTAAATCAGCTGTTAAAAGAACAAAACATTCAGTTTAATGGAAATCAGTGGTATAAAATCCTAGATTTTGCAGAAAGTGTGTTAAGAGGCAAAGCTGGAATGAATTCAGCTTCAGCTATACCAGCTAGAAACCTATTCAGCTACAAAAGCATATGCTGGAGTTATGGAGGAAAAGGTGCTAATGTAACATGTTTTATGGTTGTGCTCCAAAATAAGAACAGATTAGTGATACAAGCAGGAAGACGCTAATTTGCTGGCTGCAGATGAAGTCATGTAACAGTATGGCTGCTGAAAAATATGCCTTTTTCTTTACTCATTTAAGAGCTTGGACCTTTAACTGTTGAAGCCCTGCAGTCAGGATGTGCACACTTACACCAGTACATGAGATTTCCACTCCCAGCACTGCCAGGCTCTGAAGGGAGGTGCTGAGACATGGGCTGGGGATGAAGCAGGAGGGACAGCGGCTGCCCAGGGCAGCGGCAGTGTCCTCGGCAGGTCCGTGGTGCCGAGGGAGCAGCGGAGGAGGGAAAGTCACTGCCCCGTGCTTGCCTCCCTCTGCCCCCCATCAGGAGCGGGACTGGCCCCTGGCCGGCAGAAGAGGGGAAAAGTAATGAAGGCAGAGCTACCAGGTGAGGTGGGCAACACTCAGCAAAGAGCCAGATATTGAGCCGCTGCATTAACTGTGGTGTATACAAGGAAAAGGGAAGCCTGGATGAAGCAGGAGCAATAAAGGAGAAAAGAATGCCAGGGATCTAAAAAACGTGCAGAGAAGAGAAACATCTCTTCCCATTGTTCTGAGGAAGGACAAGTGTTGTTCTGGAAAGATGCTGCTGCTGGTGGCACGTGGCAGCACCTGGCCAGCTGCTGGTGGAGGTTCCTCCCTGGGAGAAGCCGGAGCCATGCGCAAGCACCCTGAGGGCGCCGCCAAAAGCTGCAGGGCAGGCGGCAGCCTGATGCTCGTACGCATGTGAGCAGCACCCTTGCATCGCTGCAGTGCCCGCCCTCCAGACAAGCAACTGAAAAATGAGGGGGCACTCAAGAAAACGTTAGAGGGATGAGGCCAGTATCTTGGAAAATCCTGCCCTGGCATAGAAAAGACACTGCAGATTCTCAGACCAGATTGTAAATGTGAGCTTGGAGTCTTCAGTAATGGATGAACTGAGCTGTAGCCGAGTGGTGTGAAGCATCACGACTGGTGGAGATTCCCTTTGACCTTCAGGTTATTTATATTTTATATTCTTCCTTAACATGCCTACCAGTCCTACAAGAACATCACAACAGCGGAGGTGCCACCTCTCTGCACAGCCGTGACTTCGTGCTGGAGCTGGAAACCTGGCGTTGGTGTAACCGCTGCCCTGGGTGCCCGGGCAGACCAGGACACGCGAGCACACGCTGCTGCCCGCTCCTGATCACCCCCACGCTGGTGACTTCGTGGTTCTCAGGGTCTCGTGTGAATGAACCACGGCCCTTTTCACAGCTCTGCTCACAAGCCTTATCCAAGAGAAGGCTGAGAAGTGCTTGGATCATGTCTCTAAGTACCCCACAGGAACAAATGCTGGGCTCCTTGGGGCACACCAGCACGGACACAGGGGCTGGGGGTGCAGCGGGCAGGCACCAGCAGCTGCCCCCACCCCGGTTAGCATCGGGCAGCGCTCCGGCACTGACCTTTCAGCTCCGCCGCTTGGCTTTCCGGCGCTGCTCAGCTCACAGCAGCAAGCAGGCTGCAGATCGTGGTGCATGTTTACTGATGCTATCAGTGCTGCTTCAGCATGACTCAAAATGTTCTCAAGACAGAATTCGAGAGCTGCCAAAAGAAGTGAGGCGTTAGCAATGGGCCTAACAAAATCGCTAATGAAATAACAATTGCAAAGCGAAAGATAAACTGAAGGACCTCTTGTGCGCTAATAGCATTGCTTTGTTTGTTCCATTTTGTTTTTTTTTACACGATAATCCAGGTCCTTTATTCAAATAAACTCTGGTTTTGGCCATGCAGCTGATTCTCCGGGGAGCAAGATGATGTTTTTATAAATGAGCACTGTGGGCTTGATACTGTTATACTGTGCTCCTCGCATGTCTGCTCTGTGGGCTGGGCGCTTTCTCTTGCGGCAATGCTGTGGCTGAGGAGTAATTTTTGTTAGCACTTTAAAATCCTAGAGGGCACCACTGAACAGTTTAGCAAACTGGACTTTTTTTTTTTTTTTTTTTTTAAATCCATGCTTTACAGGTGCTGCTGTCCTTGCCTCAGTCCCTCACTAGCTTTCCTTTCTCTTCATATTCAATTGTATTAAAACTAAAACGAATCTTCATAGTAAATGTGCAGCTAGTGGATGAGTACAAAAAGGAAAAAATGAATATATAGGAAGAAAAGGTCTTACTATTACAAAATCTAAGAAGTTGCTTCAAAGCCGTAGTCTGCGTAACTTGGCCCCGAGTAAATGCCAAGTTGGCGACTCCATCTGCAGCCACTTGCATATTCCTACAGGGGCACAATGCGCAGCTGATTTCCCAATTAAGCTCTCTCGACAAAGTAGTTTTATAATTCAGGCAGACTCAAAAGTTTGAGAAAGGAATGCATATTCATGAGGCACTAACAGCCCTCCGTCTAAGGCGCAGCTTTCAGCTGAGCGCAGGCACCGGCTCCATGCGCCGCTCGCCGCCCGCCGGCGGAGAGCTGCAGCCAGCAGGTTGCCACCGGCCGGGCCCCCCCCGGGGGGCTCCAAGGAGCCGCTGCCCCCCGCAGCAGCGAGCACCGGGGGCTCGGCGGGGCCGGGCCCACCCGCGATCGTGTCCCGCGTGGGTGGGCGGCGGGAGGCGTGCCGGGGGGGGGGTCCGTCTGCCCGGGGGGGGTTCTGTCTGCCCGGGGGGGGGTCTGTCTGCCCGAGGGGAGGGTCCCCGGGCGGCCCCGGCCCCGGCAGGGCGAGGGCGGGGAGCGGCCCCCAGCGCCGCCCGGCTGCGGGCGAGGGCGGTGCGGGGGGCGGGCGGCGCGCCCCTGGGCAGAGCCGGCGCCGGGAGCCGGCCCCCCCGGCCCCCGCCCGCCCCCGCCCGCGGCCGGCGCGGATACTCCCGCGGCACCGGGGCTGCGGCCGCGCTCCCCGCGGCGGCGCCACGCAGGGGCCGTCCCGCGGCACCCGGCCGCCCGCCAGCAGCCCCGGCAGCCCCGGCCCCGCCACGGGACCGGCCCGGCCATGGCAGCCGCGGGCGGGACGCCGCGCCCCGGCCGAGAGCGGAGCCGAGCGGGAGGCAGGTGGGGGCGCGGGGGGAGCCGCGGGGGGCGGCGGGGGGCGCGGGCGGCGGCTGCCCGGGGGCTGCGGGGGGAGCGGAGCGGGGCGGAGGAGCGCGGGCGGGGCGGCGGTGCCCCCGTCCCCCGGCGGCCCCCGGCGGCCCCCACCGCGGTACCGCCGCCCGGAGCTGCGCCGCGTCCCGGGGCAGCCGCCGCCGCGCTGCGGAGCTCGCTCTGCGCGTCCCGTCCCGTCCCGTCCCGTCCGGCCCCGCCGTGCCGAGCCCATCCGAGCCGTGCCGTGCCGATCCGAGCCGTGCCGTGGCCGCGGCGGGCAGGGGGCGCCCCCCGGGAGGGGCGCGGAGCCCAGCGCCCGGCCGCACGCGGGGGCTCCCGCACCGGGAGCGCTGGGAAGGCGGCCCGGCAGCCCGTGCATCCCGTCAGGCTCCCTTTGCGCTTGTGTCGCTGTCTTTCAGATGCGCCGCTGGCCCTGTAGAGACTTTGCTGCTTCACCTCAGGCTTATGTGACCCTGCTGGAAAGATCATGACCGAAGCCCTCATCTCTGCTGCTTTGAATGGAACTGAACCCAACCTGTTGTCCGGCAGCGGCTGGTCGGCGGGAAATGCCACCACCAAGTGCTCCCTGACCAAAACCGGCTTCCAGTTCTACTACCTGCCCACCGTCTACATTCTAGTCTTTATCACTGGATTTTTGGGAAACAGCGTGGCGATCTGGATGTTTGTCTTCCACATGAGGCCTTGGAGCGGCATCTCGGTTTACATGTTCAACCTGGCGTTGGCCGACTTCTTGTATGTCTTGACGCTGCCCGCCCTCATCTTCTACTACTTCAATAAAACCGACTGGATCTTCGGGGATATCATGTGCAAACTGCAGAGGTTCATTTTCCACGTGAACCTCTATGGCAGTATTTTGTTTCTAACATGCATCAGCGTGCACAGGTACACGGGTGTCGTGCACCCCCTGAAGTCGCTCGGGAGGCTGAAGAAGAAGAACGCCGTTTACATCAGCAGCCTGGTCTGGGTCATCGTGGTGGCTGTGATTTCGCCGATACTCTTCTACTCGGGAACAGGGATAAGGAGAAATAAAACCATTACGTGCTACGACACCACGACCGATGATTACCTGAGAAGTTACTTCATTTACAGCATGTGCACCACGGTGTTTATGTTCTGCATCCCGTTCATAGTGATTCTTGGCTGTTATGGACTAATTGTGAAAGCTTTGATTTACAAAGATTTGGACAACTCTCCTCTTAGGAGGAAGTCGATTTACCTGGTTATTATTGTGTTGACAGTCTTTGCTGTGTCGTATCTTCCCTTCCACGTGATGAAGACCTTAAATCTAAGAGCCAGAGTGGATTTTCAGACTCCACAAATGTGTGCCTTCAACGATAAGGTTTATGCCACTTACCAAGTGACGAGGGGTCTGGCCAGCCTCAACAGCTGTGTAGACCCCATTCTTTATTTCCTGGCAGGTGACACCTTTCGAAGGCGGCTTTCCAGGGCGACCAGGAAATCATCCAGAAGAAGTGAACACAATGTGCAGTCCAAAAGTGAGGAAATGACTCTCAATATTTTATCAGAGTATAAGCAGAATGGAGATACGAGTTTGTGAATTAATGCAAAAGATTTGGGAACGGTTTGCAAAAATCCTCCACTTTGACAGAGTAGGGCACGATAGTGCTACAAGTGTGCGAGGAAAATTTATCAGTCTCTCAAACTCATTTTAGATAAAGCCTCTTTTTCTGATCTTAGAAAAAACTTAAGTGGAAGAACTTTAATCTTAATGGAGAATAACATGTCAAAATTCAGCTTTCCTTCTCCTTACAACGTTCTCGTTTCTTTCTGACTTGTGTCAGATAAAGTAAAATGAAGTAAATCCCCTAAAGGAAGACAGCAATCAAAGTGCTTCTGTTTCAATGACTTAGTCTCCCACATTCAAAGCGAACTTCATTAGCCTCCCTTTAAAAATAGGAAATAAAAGTAAGAAAGAGCAGTATCTTCTCTTCTGATGCTCAGTCCAAATACCGAGCCTCGGTGCTGTCCTTTCACTCGCTTGCCATTGTAAACAAGTGTGTAAATCAAGGTCCTGGTGTGGCTGTCACACCTTTACGGTTTCATTATTTCTTCATCTACTTCTAGTGTAGATAATTATGTGGTAGTTTGGTAACGTTTATGATTCAGTCTTCGAATGCCAGCGTGTTACAAAAGATAGGCTTACCGACGTGTGTGCATGATTATGCTTTCAGTTCACGGCGGCCGCTCGTGGCAGACGCGGAACCCGCAGCAGACCGCCACGCGGGCGGATGGGTGGCTCTGGGAGCTGGTGCAGGCACCTGCCTCGCACCCGCGGGCAGCGGTGTGCTTCATGAGCTGCTGCTGGTGCACGGGTGTGCGCGGCGGCCTGATCCTGCCTGGCAGGAGCCATGTGCTGCAGCCCCCACCCTTGGCCACCGATGGTGGCGGTCATCCTGCAGGTCTTTACGGGTAGAGCGCCGGAAACGTGTCTGCTGAGACTGGCTGTGCCTTGTAGAGGAGTGGAACTACGTTATCTGAGTTACCTGCGTTTTCTTTCGGTGCAAGAATATTTCTGTTCCTGGCAATCTTTACAGAGAACATGAAAGTTGTTTCCCAAGAATATAACTATAAAAAACGATATATATATATGGTTTATATTATATATATGTATAAATAATTGGGAAGGAATTAACTTTTTGGTATTGTGACAAATTACTGTATTAACAAGATGTTGCAATATACTACAGACTAAATCCACCCGTTTATTGTATATCTTCTCCAAATGTGGAATAGGTCATCTAAAATTAGTCAAGCTGAAATGTTGTGTAATACAAGAGCTAGTGATCAGAGCACAGATGAAACCTTACATGGGCAGTCATTCATTTCTCATATTTTTAAGAAATGTGTTTGAAAATAGTGTGTTAAAAGCAGTATGAAGGCATGCTTTAAATGATAAATTTAGTGTACAAAATTAAGTTCTATGTAATCCTAGGGGTGATTTAAGCAGATCCTCATTCCTCCAGTCTTCATAGTAAGAGTGAAATATTTATATTTTGCTTACTAATTTTCAGTGGTTGGTAACAAACAGGAGTAGCCCTCGTTACTTTTTGACATCGTTGTAAAGCAGCTTCTGTTCAGACATACAGCTTCTTAATCTGCAAAATCCCTATTTATTGAACTTATTTATTAGAAAACTAAATGTAAAGTATGTAAAGTGTGGTTCTCCGTGTTCATATTCAGAATTGGGCATTAATGGAAAATTTAACAGCATGTTTAAATCATTGTAACACTGTCTTCTAACAGAACATCTTTATAATAAACTCAATTCCACGCTGACTATTCACTCTTGATATATAACCTAGAGATAAATTAAACTACTAATATATAGCCTAGAGATAAATTAAACTACTGCTTAGGAAGCATAGCTTCTTGAAGCAATGTTAAGATCCCATTTAGCACTGTAAGATGAAAAATGGAGAGAGTGAAAAAATCCCAACCAAGGGTCAATTGCTAATTAATCCCTACTGACAAAACACTGTGGAATAGCACAGCCTATTTATATCACCAGAGAATGAGACTGATTCAGAATAAATGACTTCTTCTATTATGTGATTATTTGAGACTTCATTCAGCCGAGGCACGTCTTGTTTAGAATGGCAGATGAATTAAGCAGAGGGAGCACATTAAAATATGATATGCTCTGGATCTGCTTCTCTAGGTTTAGAATTGTATTCATGTCCCAGAGTTTGGTAGTCTATTTCTCTTTTTCCTTTCAGTTAGGAAATTAAATGTTCCACCAAGTCTTGTCCGAAAAAAGATCCTAAACGCAGAGACGCAGCAGAACAAAAACCTTGCACCCCGGTTGGTCCTTCTGTAGTTACTCACTGTCTTTTTGCAGTATGCCTCTCTAATAGGGCAAAGTTGGCTGGCTGTTACGCTGCGTATAATTCAAGTGCAACCAAATTGTACAAGCCCAGGTATCCTGGGTTTGGCATGCTGCAGGAGAAACCCACCTGTCTGCACAGATAGCCTGCTAGGGAAAATCCCCCCCGAGCTGCAAACGGCTGTACCTTCCCCACAAACCTGGGTCTTGAGCTCCCGGGGTGGATTTTGTGTGCTCATCCTCAAGCAGCTGTAAGATCTCTCTGCTTCATCTTGCCTCACTGGAGAGAACTCTGCAATTGGCCTGGTGTGGTTACCCGGTTCGTTGCTGAGGTCTGTGCTGATATTTTATTTAACAGAGACCCTTTTTACTGCTGAGCAGCAAGGGCAGGCAGCTTCCCGCAGCATCTTCACCTCACAGAGGTGTACGGGAGCCTCCCGCCGACCCCAAGAATGATCATTGAACACAGTTTACACACACAGTTAATTTTCCTTCTTTTAGGTCCCATGACCTGCAGAGCTAACCCCTCAAACCGCATCCTACTCCTGTGTGGCGGCTCCCAGATGCACGCACACCGAGGTGTCACAGCCAGCACTGAGACCAGCTGGAACTTGAGGCTAGTCCTCACAATCTCATGTAGCTCCTGCTATTTTTTTTTTTAAGCACTGCTGTTTTTGATGTAGGGTAGTCAGAGCCACTGCAAAATCACACCCAATTCGTATCTCCTCCCACCTGGCTGCTTGTTACCTGCAGAATCGCGTGTGTCGGGCTGTCCCAGCGGCGGGGAGGCTGCTCAGGCACGGGGGACACCACTGGGACAAAACCCAAGGCAGTGTGCTGGCTGCAGCCATTGGCTCCAGGGGAACTTGGCAAATCTGACGTTAAATATTTCCCTTTTGGTACTTATCCTTACTACGGTAGTGAAAAACAATCAGTCCATGGACATCCGTTTGGTTATTTGTGATGGGTATCATCGAAGAAGCCTTTCCCTAAGCCGCTTTACCGAACTTCCTTTCTGACCTATCTGATGTGTAAAGACTATGTAATCTCAATTACAGCCTGTGGGCTTTGGCTGGCATTGTTAATTAATTAGCAATGATGACAACGGGCTGTGTTAGTGGGAGCCAGATTCAGCTCATCAACTCACTACAAGACCACCTAAAAGCTCCACCTTCCCTCATTGTGCTGCATCAGCCTTTGACTAGCAAATGAAATCAAACGTTTTGTGATCTCATGATCATGTCTTTAACCTATTTTTCCTCTGTGTCAATTTAGGAATCTTTTAATAAATACAAATCATTCACTGAAGATGCCAAAAGAAGTTTGAGGTAAATAGTTATTTACGAGCTTAAGACCTACCAAAGCATTCTACCATGATCCATGCGGAAACAAATCGTTATTCATTGATTATATTTTGCTTCCTACAGCTCA
Source organism: Cygnus atratus (assembly GCF_013377495.2). Taxonomy (NCBI): domain Eukaryota; kingdom Metazoa; phylum Chordata; class Aves; order Anseriformes; family Anatidae; genus Cygnus; species Cygnus atratus. The sequence continues at coordinate 25,854,770 of NC_066370.1, read as the reverse complement.
TGGGGTTAATTTTTTTCTCATTTCTGCCCATTAACGCCCACATATTGTAATCTTTAATACAAAATGAAATCAGTATGAAACCTACACATGATCTGCTGTCAGTTCAGAGATTTTCATAACATAACATCTAGGATTTGAAAGTCCCTTCCAACTGAACTATTCTATTCTATTCTATTCTATTCTATTTTTTTGTTTGTTTGTTTTGAATCCACTTCATATGATACAAAGTAAACGAAATCATAACGAAATCAAGATCAAGAGTATCTTAACTGCCCCAGCTTTGCGCAGAGGGCACTAAATGGCCTGCCAAGCTGCCTCCCAGCCCGGCCTGTCCCGTGGTGCTGTGGCATGGAGTGATGAGAATCTGCGGGACAACTGCCGCTGCTTAAGGAGGGGATTCCACAGGCACCAGACCGCAGGCTTCCTGTTTATGTCCAAGGACAGAAATGAAGATTTGTTTTCATAGTGTCAGCCCACAGAATAAACTCTCGGTCACACTGTGTGAGCCCAGCAGAAGGGGTCATTCCAGGCCTTCCTGTGCCTGGCATCCCGCTCCCCTCCATCCCGGCGCACAGGGACAGGGCAGGGGGCTGCGAGGCTGAGGGTCCCCTCGCAGAGGTCTGCCCGCCGGAGCGGCCGGCTCCTCGCATGCCCCGCAGTTGCAGGGCTGAGTCTGGAGCAGGCTGAGCTCAACTCGCTTGTCTTGCGAGCTCTAGTCCCTCCAAAGCCCGGGAAGAATGCATTATGCAAAGCGTCTGCTCTTTCCCACTGTCAAGGGAGGAAAGCCCTACCTGACCAGCAAGGTCTGTAACAGTTAAACAGGCTGGCCCCAGGGGTGGCAGGAGGCAGCAAACCCTGCTAATCGCCTCGCCGGGATGTTTTTTTCCCTATTACTATTTTTTGTCTCCAGATCAGGCCAGAACAAAGATTCATAGAGTGATACGTCCTAAAACGGATATTGCTTATTCCTGTGATAAGCTCATTTTTCCAAGTCTATGCACTTGTACTTGTTGGTTAGCCTTGTGAAGATTTTGAAGGAAGCTTCAGGCTGAAATTCTTTCTATTTGAATATGAAAAAGGTTTTCAGAGTTCCTGAGCAGCCGCCTGACGATCGCCATTAGCATCTATGGGAAGCACAGCACCTACGGGTGCCCACTGCTCACCAACAGTGCGCATACCAAGCTCACTGTCACACATCGCTTGTGTCCCTCCTGGGCACAGCCACCTTTGTACAGGAGGGACTCGTGGAAACACAGCAAATTGCCCAGACTGACCCAATTAACCGGCAGCTGAGGCAGAACAAGGGCCATGGGAGAGGCCGCCACAGTCCCCCCCGGCGCAGGCTGGGTCTTGTGGGCGCTGGAGCTGCAGAGGCGAAGCTGCGGGAGGCGATTCTGGGCCTGGGGCAGCTGGCAGAGACCTGCGCTGAAAGGCCTTAGCTTCAGAAAGGTAGAGCTGCTTCAACAGCGCTGTGTCACCCCACTTAAACTTGTGTTACTTCTAACTTCAAGTCCTTGGAACATAATCAGAATCTACTACTGAATATTATTTCTGGAGTCTAATTGTATTGGCACAATAATTGCAAATACTTTGGAGACATACAACTTGTGAATTAAGGCCACTACGTATTTTGTGACTATGAATTACAGTGTGTTTCAAGGATATATGTGGAAATGTTTATTTTTCTCTTGTATTGTGATTTCTATATTGTTAAGTTCAATTTTTGTGTAAATATTAGTGAAAATTGACTTTGCAATATCTGCAGAGACGGTGTTACTTGGTATTTCAGCTTCTCAGGTTATGTAACTGCTTTAATTAAATAGTTGTAAAAAAAATCCCCTTATTTGTATGTAATTTTAATGAATAAGAAGGTTTTGGTTTTTAATCAAGCACAGGTTTGTTTGCACGTACATTTGGTGTTAGGCATGGCTTTTGAAGTTGTAACTATTTTTAGTGACAGCAGAGCTGCAGCCGCAGAGTTACTGGCACTGTACCTAGCAACCTTCGTTGGAACAGGCACCAATAAAATTCTGAAACACTTTTCCTGCCTTTTGTGTTATTGCGGTTAATTCACATTTCTAGGTGATTCTTCAGACAGCGATACGTGGTTAAAAATAGATAACAAAAGGCTTACAAAATACGTACATTTCAAGACCCCGTGAGGAAGTAGCCTGGCCAAGTGAAGAGCCCTCGGGTAGGCCGCGGGGTGCTGAGCTCTGTGGGCGCCCTCCCTCACGGTGGGACAGGGGCACCGAGCGCGGCTCTGCCCGAGGCCTGGGGCTGCTTCCCATCCGCGCCAGGCCCCGCCGTCATTTCCAGTCTGGCCGGGGCGAAACCAGTTCCAGCTCCCTGTCCCTGCCCTCCCCGCCCTCCTGTTCCCTGCTCTCCCTGCCTGCTCCCTCTCGGTCTCGGGTATTTGTTCCCCTGGTACTGTCCGTGACTGCAGCCTTCCCCTGGCAGGCGGTAGCACATCACCACCCCGCACAGATAAAGAGCTGCATCTGTCTTTGCAGAGACTTTTCTTTCTCTTTGGCACTGGTTGCAGCATGCTGATTTTGTTGCAGGAAAGAAGGAGGGACTGCTCCTTTCCAAATGGCTTAACATTTAAAAATGATTAAAATGTTTAACCTCCTTTTTGATCCATACCTAGTCTGACAGTACAGGGTCAGAGGTGGGGGCCCCCCGGTGCCAGCCCTGCTGGGGGCAGGGGCACTGCACCCGCTGCTAGGGCCGTGCCGCAGGGACGGCGATCCACGGCCTCCGCGGGGTGCTGGTGTTGGACCACCCTCACTGTAAAAAAAACATTTTCTTGTGTTTCACTGGTATTTCCAGTGCTTGCAGGAATTGGCAAGGTCCCCCCGTGCCCAATGCTCTCCAGGCCGGGCAGCCCCAGCGCTCAGCCCCCACCATGCCAGGTGCCCCTGTCCCGGCAGCGGCCCTGTGGCCCCACGCTGTGCTCGCTCCGTGTGCCCGTGTCTGTGCCGTACCAGGAGCCCAGTGCTCAGGGTGCTTGGGGGAACCCTGCTGGGACCCCTGTCCGGCCCCGGTCCTGCCCCACACTCCCAGCCCCAACCCCCAGCACGGCTGTGGGTCTGAGCGTGAATGACACGGCATGGCCCAGTGCTGGCGAGGCTGAAGCTAGCGTGGCTGCTGGCAGGGATATAAATCCCCGAGGCTTTGCAGGATGCTGTGGCAGCTGAGTGTGGGTGTTGCAAATGCCAGCAGTGCCTCGACATAAGGCACTGGGAGGACAGCGGGGTGCTGGGGGTGTTCGTAGGCACAGGGTGGGGTCGCACGTCCACACAGGGCTCCTGCAGCAGTCACCCACCTCGAGCACCAACCGGTTGACACCTCTCTTTGTGAGGTACCATTACCGCCCTCCTGGTCCCCCAGGAAACATTTCGAATCGGTCCTGCCCCCTGCCTCCCTTTCAGGCATGTCAGTTTGTGGTCCTGCAGAGCAGAACCTGAGCAGCAGCAGAAGAAACCGCAGGGAGAGGCCAGGTGCACAGGGAAGTTTGCTGAAAATCGGAATTTCTGTTGCCTGTAAAAAATGTCAACATGGTGAAAACAACTTTATGCTGTATTTAAACTTCCCAGCCCTGCAGCCGCGGGTGGAACCTCGCTCACGTGGTCTCTCCTTCTGGCCGCCAGCTGGGAGAAGCTTTGGGGTTATACGCAGCTTGGTACAAAGTATTATGCTAGTATTATTTTTAATTTCATAATTAAAGAGCACTTTTAAGAAACCATGCAAAGTTAACTCTTTGTAGCAACTTGCATGGTAGAATTTTAGTATCCTAGGTATAAGTTCCAGAGAAGTATGGTTATACATGGAAAATAGGTTAACGTAGCATTGTAGAGGAGAGATGATTTATGTCTGATGTCACTGGCCATTTATTATGGGAGATTCATTGAACAACACCGCCATTACAAGAGGCTGCTGATACTTCTTTAAAGTCTCCAAATTGCCATCCCAGGAAAGTCTGGTGTCAGCACTGCTGTGGTGGCCAGAAATAACCCAGTGCTGGGCCAGCCCCTCCTGCACCAACAGCGAGCGGGCCGCAGGCGTGTCCCTGCACGGCTCTGGGGCGCTGCTGGAGCCGGTGGGGTGGGAGCCGGGGAGCCCAGACTTCATTTCTCCCCCTTAAAGGCTTTGCCCGGCATCGCCCTGTGCATGGCGAGGTGTCTGTGGGGGGGCCTGCCCCATGCGCAGGTAGGCACTGCTTGTGGTGCTGCAGACACCCAGTTTGGGTCACTCACCGCACTGGGAAATGTTTTTCTGCTCTGAGAAAGCTTCGCCAGGACTGAGAAACCCCTCCTGGAACAGCATGGCCTTCAAAAACATGAATTGATTCAAAGTGAAGTAATGCAGATTTTATCACAGCCTACAGACACACCAGTACATCCCATGTAACCAGCAACAGCAGTAAGTGGTGTGACTTTGTTCCTGCTCCAGAAGAGGTGCAGACCGGTGACCCTGCCTTAGTGCTGCAGAGCACACGCAGCACAGCATGGGAAGCACGCACAGCTTTGGCAGAAAACGTGACACCAGCACTGGCAGTCTATAAAAGCCCAGCAAAAATAATAAACCACTTTGCTATAGGGAGGAAACGCATGTCAGTTTACAAAGCTGAAAAGGAATGACAAACCACCAAACCCTTGGGGCACTGCTTGTATGGGCTCCCCAGACGCCGGTGCCTGGAGGTGCCGCAGGAGGTGGCGGGGCGGGTCGGAGCCCGCTGCAAGGGCCTGGGCTGTGCTGGCAAGAGGCAGGGACCTCGGCTGCGCTGGGCGTGCAGTCGGGTAATTATTTCCTCCCAGCAACCCCTCGTTGCCTGTATTCTATTCTATTAATCCCGTCACTGGAACGCGTACCTCCACGGAGCTGCTTGGGGCAGCAGCATGAGCTGTTAAAGGGCACGACTGTCCCCATTCCCAGCCCTGTCCCTGTTCCTGTTCCCAGCCCTGTCCCCAGCCCATCCCCAGCCCCTTTCCCACTCCATCCCACCCCGAGTGCAGGCCCCGTGCAGGGCTGAGAGCAGTGCTTGGGACGCAGGGCAGGATGGGCTTTGCCTCCTCCTGTCCCACTGCCTGGCACGTCTGGGGCAGGGGCTGCACCAGGCCCAGGTGAGGAAGCGCTGCAGGTGTGCAAATAAAACACGAAAAATGGACTGGAAGGGTTTCTGTAGCAATTACCTTTGTGGCAACAACAGCCAGGCCAGATAAAAGCAGCATGGCCAGGCTCTGCCTGCACTTCCTTCTGGGCTGCAGCTTTCATCCGCCCCAGAAATGTGTTGGGACACGTTTGGCACAAGCGGAGAAGTAAGTTGTTGTTTAACATTCTGTGTATCACTGAGCTGTGGCACTGATGCTTCCTGCAAAAAATATCTGCAAGCGCGGCAAAGCTGTTTGATATTACAGGCCTTATTTAAACCAGCATTTAGATAGTAAAAACAGTCTCATTTCCCTCCATCCACACATACTGGCTACCCATTAACATTCTTTCTCATGCTCTTGCACGAAGACTAATTTTGGCAAGAGACGCTCTTGCCCTAGATTTTTCAAAGACTGCTTGTTTTAAAACAAAGTCGTCCGGGGAAGGGTGAGAGCTGGGGAGGGGCTGCGCCCCTGCCCTGCCCGCCCTGGCCCCCCCGTGGCCCCAGCACTGCGACCCCCGTGGGCACGGCGAGAGCCCAGGCCTCAGCCCAGGGAGGGAGCCAGGGCCAGGCGGGAGTTTCTGCTCGGAGCAGTGGGAAAAAGAAGGATTCAAAGGCTGCCGTTGACATTTACATGCTAAAAATAAAGCTCCCAGTGTTGAACGATTTCAAAAAAAATTATGCCAATATTCATATATTACTTAAGGGACTCAATTCAGAGTAGAAGCTCCAGTTTCATAAGCCTGCTCTTGCTACTGTCAGAAAATCACCAAAATGGTCTTTTACTTCTCAGGTTGTTTCCTTTAGGCACTAGGCAAAATGTCACTGACAGCGAGAACCGAGCACAGGGAAAATCAGAGGAAGAGCGACCTGCGGGTGACCAGTGCAGCAACATGGAAAGAGGTGTAATGAGACCCAGGGAGGCACATCAACAGCTAAACCCTCACTTCAAGCAGATGGGAAAGACTGACTTGAGTGTTTGGATGGGATTCAATGAAAATGTTCTCTAGCCTTCCCTTTCTGCATGGGGAATAAATCTGCAAAGAAAAACATTTCTCTCTGCTGTTTGCTGGCAGGACTGGTATTATACCCGTGATATCTAGCACTGCTGCGGCCAGCTTCCTATGTGTTTGTTGAGAAGTACCCTGAAAAGTTTCTCTGACTGGCTGTAGGCACATCAGCTGTCTTCTCGAAGCTAACAGACGTGGATGCCATTTAACCGCCATTCCCCAGGTAGCTGCTGTGTCATCAGCTGCCTTCGGTGCACTGCACACAGGGAAGCAGACCGGCATTTTCGGGTGGCAGATCCCAGGTGGCAGGGCCCTGTACAGGACGGCTCCACGAAGGACACTCGCCTACCAAGCCCTTGGTTGTCCTCTCCATGTGCTGAGGGGCGGCCGTCGAGGAGCTTCACCGCCTGCACAGCCCCAGCCCCATGCGTCCCCAGCCGGGCTGGCCGGGGGCTCTGCTGGTTTAGGCTCTCCTGCAGCTGATCCTGGAGGGATGACTCAGCCCCAAGTATAGTTATCTGCACCTGAAATAGAGCCGAGCCGTGGCGCAGATCCCCAGCTGGTGCTGTGCGTGTCAGCCCTGCTGACTGCTCATAAATCAGCGAGCTGGAGGTGCAGAGCAGGGCCGGGCACCGGCTGGGCACAGGTGGCCACTCGCCGTGGGGCTGGGTCCGTCAAAACCACCGGTGGGCCGGGGTCTGGAAGCGAAACTGCAAGATGAACTCTGCTTCCCTGCCAGGGTGCCACGGCTACTTCATGTTTTTATAGAAACAAAAGCTCTCGGTTGCTGCTCTTCTTAATCAGTTAATACTAACCAGAGAGCTTATGAATAGGATCAGTTTACACTGGATCTAAAAATATACCCCCAACTACATTCAGGCACACACATATATATCTGTGTGTATAAATATGTGCGTGTGCATATACACAAGTTCTGAGAGCCAATGGTGATTTATGCTCTTTTTCCACTTTGACTGACCCATTAGAAATTGCTTATTGCAATACGAGCCTCACAGGGCGAGAAGTTTTACACATTTCACCTCAGTTCCTCACAGTGTCATTTGAAAGGTGCTGCAGACATTCACTGACACCGCTTGTGTGGACGCAGAGCAGGTGCCCGGGCCAAGGGGACCCCGAGCCCAGCCCCAGCATCCCAGAGGGACAGGACGGGGCAGCCGTGCCCCTTCGGCTGAGCCCCATCGCAGGCACCATGGCAGCGAGAGGCTGTGCTCCGAGGGCTCTGATTTGCCTCCCAGTCTGAGTTGTTTAAAACATCAAGCAATATTTTGCCTCTCAGAATAAGATAAACCAATTAATTTTTGACAGGGTTTACCCTAGCAAACACCAGAAATCAATTTGCACGTTGTGAAATGCTCCTGAAACCTTTCAGGGGAACAAAGCTCCCGGGGTGTGTGGAGGGGAGCTGGATGTGCTCTTGTGCTCTCCTCCCTGCGTGGCTTTGTTATGCCTAATGACAGAGATTGAATGAAAACCTGAGGCTTAATTACTGCACAGTGACTAACCTGGCTGTCATCACTACCTGTAATCAAGTGCCAGAAGTAAGGCCAGGAGTCTCGGCGGCTCCTGGGATACGCAGCTGGGTGGCGAAGCAGGAGCGGAGCCATGGCCCCGTGCCGCAGGGCTGGGTCTGGCACCACCTCCACCAGTGGCAGAGCTGGTGGGAGTGGGTGGGATGGGATGGGACAGGGACCCGGCGGGGTGCAGCCCCCAGCATCGGGGTGCACACAGCGCCCACGGGAAAATCACTCGAGAGGCAGCAGCTGGATGGCTGTATCCAAAAATAAGACAGCAAATTAATTTCACCATGGCAAAGTGCAGTGAATTTCAAATTTTCTGTGTTCTTTTTCTGTTTTCTGTGATACCCTGATCCCACTTGATGCTGTCAAAGCAGCCACTCCTCGCTTTTCTCAACCGAGGCCTCTTGAGCCGGGCACTTTGCACCTGAGCATCCCGGGGTATGGGGCTGGGGCCCCCAGAAACCCTGCCTGGGACCTGGCATGGGGCTGGCGCTCCTCGAGGGGCCTTCGCTCTCCCTTCCCAGGAAGCTTTCAGGGGTATAAATATTCACATGAGATCACTCAAAGTGAGTGAGTCACATTTCAGTGTCATCTAATTATTAGTTTTATTATATGATATTTGCCAGCTCATATTGTAAACAGAGCTACTTTATATAACATATGGAGAAGCGTGTCAGGCTGCCAGTGGTTTTCAAAATCTCTGCTTTGAAAGTGATTTGAGTGTGATGCCTGTTTTCATAGACTCCGAACCTGCAAAGTTGTTAACGTCTTATCCCACGAATTTGAGTGGTAATGCAAATGCAGTAGTCACAAAACCTTCTGAACTACCAGCCTGTGTGGGAAGGAAATAATTTCCCAGGTGCCTAATTCCTTTGCTAGCATTGATGCCATGGCTGTGACTTAAAGAAATGTCGGCAGCAGCAAAAGAAAAATGCAACGGGTCCCTGTGCCACACTTCACTGTTAGACAGTAAGAACATGTCAGGGCTGGCACTGCTTCCCTTCCCATTATTTGTTTCGGATCTGTCAGATTGCAAGCTACAGGCTGGTCCTCAGGTCTGCTGCTCTCCTTACAGGCTACAGTTTGTCACTTACAGAATTCAGTGTAAGATAGCAGGTGCAACCTCGAAATACACAGTTCTAGATACGGAGCCAGGGAGGGTCATGGCTGCAGCACCAGGCGGTGGAGCAAAGCCATCTAGGATGGGGCATCGGGGACAGAGGCCCCTGCCTTGCCCCGCGCACGCTGACACAGACACAGGAAGCAGCCCGGGTTTCTAGCCAGGCAGAGCAGTGGCACTGTGGTTCTGCATTGGAGAAAGGACGTCAGCCTCGGGGCTGGCAGGTGAACAAAGCGGCCCAGCAGCCGGGCACTGTGGAACTCCCAGTGCTCACGAACCTGTTTGCCATCGATTGGTGCCATGGGGGCACAGAGCACAGCCACCCCTGTGGGACTTGGTGGTGGTGGCACCCCAGGGACACGCTCGTTTAATGAAAGCAGGCTGCGTGGCTGGAAAGCCTGGGGCACCGGCACCGCCAGGCTTGCGGCCCTCGCAGGCGACTGCGCTTGCCAAGTGCTGCCAGTTAGCGCTGCCAGTCAGCGCTGCTTTATCCGTACCCTGCGGAGAATAAAGCAGCCTTGTCCCAGGGCAGCACTGTGCGTGGGAAGCAGCTTGGGCCCCTTTCGCACCCGTGCCAGCAGAGGCTGGCCAGCCGGGGCCGTCTTTCCTCTGGGCCTCAGGACGCACAGATGGCACCACCAGTCCAGCGGGGCCAGCCTGCGGCTGCGACAGCACCGGCGGCAGCACAGCACACCGCTCGCCCCCGTGTCTTGGCACCGGGCATAAGAGATGGGCCCATGGCGGGGCATGGGGTCACAGAGCCTTCAGCCCTGTCCCTTCCCAGGCGTGCCCCTCTGCCAGACCCCAGGGCCAGGGGCGCGAGTGGTGGTGGCCCCCTTGCCACAGAGATCTGCAGCGTGTGGCTGGAGAGTGTCCCTGCTGCCTCAGCCGCACACGTGGACCTAGCACAGCACCCACAGCATGCACAGCGTGCACAGCACCTGCAGCGTGCAGCACCCACAGTGTGCACAGCGTGCACAGCACCCGCAGCATGCAGCACCCACAGCGTGCACAGCACCCGCAGCGTGCAGCTCCCACCGTGTGCACAGCATGCACAGCACACCCAGCATCAGCTTCGCAGCATCGCAGCTTTGATTTCCCCTCAGGCTCCTGGTCTATTTTGAAATGAAAGCAGTTCTGCTTCAGCCCAGTGAAAGTCAGTGCTGTAATTAATTAACCCCCAGACAAGTTTGGAGGATGAAGACAAGTGGCACACACTCCGAACGAGCTGCTCTCAAGCTTTTCCCAGTCACTTGGTGTCTCGTGGCTTGCAGAGATGTGCGCTATTGCTTCAGCTTTGTTTTGACTGACCGTGAGAGGGAAGAGAGCTCTGGAGGCTGCTGAGGTTTGGTTGATGTCACTTTAGGAGACCTCACTGCTTTCCTTTGTAACCGAGAAGTGGTGCTTCATTAACCATCCCCAGCGCATCCAGCAGAACAAGAGGTGGGTGTCCTGGCCCCAGCACGGCCGCGGCTCCAGCGCTGCCATCCCGCAGGGCCCTGCACTGGCTGCTCCCTGCTTGCCCTCAGACACCCTGAGTGCTCCTCCAGTTCGCAGGCAGCTGCGGGAGATGGAGCGGGGCGGGGGGCGCTGAGGATGAGGTGTGAGCACTGCCCCACACACACCCCCTGCCCCATTGATGTGTGCAGACGTGTTCCCAGCCAGCAACGTGGTACCAAGGCTGCCTTCCCTTCCCTGGTGCACCACCAGTCCCGTCTGGCTTAAAGCACTAGGGAACATTTCAGAACTGGATTTAAAGGATCTTTTGCGGCTACTGCCTGCTGCAGGGTGTTTTGTTAGCAATGCCCATCAGCCCTGTAGGAGGCTCCCATGCGTGTGCCCTCGATTGTCCTAAAATAGCAGGCAGTGTGTTCGTCACCTCTGGCTTCCAGATCCATTCAGTTACCCGCACGCAGCAGCTGCTGAAGTGCCCTTTAAATGGACACCAGTTCCTCCCCTCTGCTGTTCTCTCACAAACCGCCTGGGCTCCCTCCTTGCTGCCCCTGCCATGTCCCCACCCTGGCCGCTCCATCGCACACCAAGTGCCCTTCTCCGTCGGGCCCTCTGTGCTGTCCTTGCTTTTTCCAAAGGCCAGACATAACACTGGATGGGTGGGCAAACTGCTCCTGCAGCACTCTTGTGTTTAAGGACATCGTTCTCATTTTTATTTATTTATGTTTTTGGTAAACAAATAGAATTCCATGTTAGGAAGGGGAACAAGCTAGTTCCCTCCGTAGCAAAGACCTGGTGAAGGCTGCCAGTGTCAGCCCAAGGCAGGGGACCGCAGCTCCCTGGTGTCACTGAGCACGCAGCCCCTGTAGGGGACAGAAAAAGGGGAAAAATGTGATCCGTCACAGTTGGCTCAGTGCCCCTAAACGGGGTCTGCGTGGCTCAAAGCTGACCTGGGCACTCCCTCAGCCCAGGCCTGCTCCTAAGGAAGCACCGAGGTGGTGCAGGAAGGCCACGGGGTGGAAGCCAGGGCTCCCTCTGCAGCTGCGAGGTGCCTCGCCTCGCCGCGCCGCTCCCTCCATCGCCGCTGTGCCTGGGCGGAGGCACGGCCTGGGCCTGCCGCGGCCTGGTGGGGCCAGTGCCTGCGGCCCACCCTTCCCCTGCTGCCACCAGCCACCCACTGGGCCTGCGGGGCCCTCTCGCTGCCACAGTGGTGGAGGTGACCTGCCTGAGGCACCTGCAGCAGGGACACAGGGGGACGTGAAGACGCAGGCGTGTGCTGGCTGCAGGACGCCCTGCCAGCCCCACGGGCAGCCCGGGGATGGGGCACGGCCCGTGGGGTCACAGAGAACACGCCTGGGAAGTCATCATGCAGGCACACCGACACAGGCAGCCACATTTGGTCAGTAATTCATTAAATGCCGTGGTGCTTCCAGCATTTAGCACTAACCCGGTGCGCAGTGAGCATCAGGCAGATGCATTAATACACAGAAATGGGTTTCTCTCTCAGACAGCAGGGCACGGCCGCCCCGCAGCTGCGGTCAGCGACGGCCAGGCACGGCAGGCACGCCGCGGGGACGGGCAGAGGCCTCCTGCCGCCAGCACGCCCTCCGTCCGCAGCGCCACCCTGAAGGCTGCGGCCGAAAAATAATTAAAAACAAAACAAAAGGCATTTCTTTAGCAAGGACTTAAATGAAGCAGAGGTGATTAAGTGCAATGCACTGCATTTCCAACTACTTAATTAGAAATAGTACGCTGTAGGAAATTATCATGCCACATTATTTCAGTAAAAAGCTTTTCAATAAGAAGATTAAACAAGTCTGTAGTGCATGAAGATATGAGCAGGTTATAATTACTATTGACCTCACCTCATCAGCACTATTTAATTGATGTCAGGGTCTTTGTCTGCTTGTTCAAATTAATCAGCATCTTCCGTCCTCCAAAGACCACGTTTGCAAACCTCCTAAGGAAGCAGAAATCTTTGTTGTTTTTTTTTTTCTCTCTTTTCTTCAACACTCTTATCTGAAATGTTGGCATCTCTGGTGGAACCAGGGGCACACACTGTCTGCATTTTTAAAATAAGGCATTAAAATAGCTACTCGGAGCCACCTCCTGCCACTTGTGTTTCCCAGTCTCTTGAAGCACGTTAGCTTTTTTCTGGAAATATAATTTTACACTTTCAGGAGCAAGCTGATCCCGAGTGGGCTGTAGATGTCACTTGGTTTCTTTCCAAAACAGCCTCCAGCCCTGCCCCAGCCCCCGGTGGGGTCGGCAGCGGGCTGGGTGCCTCGGGGTGCTCTGCAGACACATGGGTTGATGCACAGGGCTTTTCCAGAGCACCAGCTTCAGTTTTTACCCTGCTGTCTGTGAGTATCTGAATGCCCTATATGATGGGTTTTAAAAGAAAATCTCCACGCAGTCATTTAAGCGAGAGGTGCTACAGCTGAAAAGGCAAGGATTGACACTGTGCTTATGTGCAGTAAAGTTTGAGGCGTATGAAGCCAATAAAAGGTGGTGAGCAGACACCAGACAGCATGAACAAGGGGAAAACTATTTTAAATGAAACAGATAATCTGGTTATACCTGAACCAAACAGAACCAGAATCAGGAAACTTCTCCTTTGTCACTACCATAATTTTACCATGAAATCTGCTGTAAGAAAAAGAAAAAAAAACACTAGTGAAACTTTTCCGCTAGGCCTTGGGCACCAGCCCAACCCCAATTAAACTCCCTGGAGGGGGCGATCTCTGTGAGGCATTGGGTACTGCCCTGGGCTCCCCACGTCCCACCCGGCCAGCCAGGGCATGTCCTGCAGACACAGGGCAGGAGACACGTCCTGTCCCATCCCACCTGTCCCTTCATGTCCTGTCACATCCCACCATGCCCTGTGACATCCCATCACATCCTACCATGTCTCCTCCCTCCCCATTTTACCCTGCAAATGCACAGGAAGCAGATTTGAGGAAGGGATTTCCTTATGTAACTCACGAGCACATTCACAATCCTCTTAAACTCAACAAGTCCTTTGCATTTTGCATGTATGCTGGCATTAGCTACCAAAACCCAAGGAGATGGCTGGGCCTGCTCACCCAATTCTATGTGAAAACCAGAAAGATTGGCAGTGTGCACTCAGGGCAGAGGGCACCAGGGGAGGAACCACATCACCCTCAAGGAGTGGGCTTGCATCACCAGGAGGCCACCACTGATGGGGACATGTGCTCTTGGTGGCACATCTGATGGGAATGGTGTGAGGGGAGGTCCGGGCACCCGAACTATTTCGGGGCGATGGCAGTGCCCAGCCTGGCTCCTTCAGCACCACTCCTTCGCTCGCCTCGCTGCCAGCACAGCCCTGGGTTCCCAGCCGGAGGAGTCCGGCTATCGGTGGGCAGAAAGCGTGCTGGCACTGCTGCCTGTGCCCACACCGGGCAGAGCAACCCACCCTCGTGGCAGACGAGTCGTGGGCACCCCAAGCCATTCCTCAACGAGTTGAGGATTTCAAGATTTTCTAAAATTACAAAGCGACTTCTCCACTGCACCTTTCATTGTGCTAAGCTGATTATTACCATTTAGGGAAAAAAAAAAAAAAAAGTAGCTTAATTCTATATTTTAGCAAAGCTTCTTTACTAAATGCATTCAGGAGAAAAATACATCTTTTCAGAGGACCAGAAACTACTAGGAGAGATTTGCTGCAGGAGTCCATCCTCTGCCCAGCTCCTTACAGCCCTTTATGTGTCCTGGGTTTTGTTTAGATTTTAATTTGCTACATACCGAGAAAAAATATGTCATGGCAGTAATGGGCTGAAGCAGGAAAATGTCAGACAGCGTCACCTCCACGATACGCAGCACAATGCCACCTGACCATGCCGGAGCACAGCCAGAGGCCATGGCCCAGGCCAGCAGCTTCCAAGCACCCCAGGTCCATCCCAGAGCACTGCTGCAGCCTAGCCCAGCAATTTATTGCAGCTTCCATTATTTCCTAGAGGTAATCACCTGATTACAGCACACCACTGTAATTATCACGGCACCCAGCGGGACTCACGGAGACCACAGTGGGCAATTACCTGCCGTGCAGCCCGTGCACAAGCAGGCAGTGTGTCCGTTGTTTGTGAGCTGTGATGGATGCATGGCACCGTACCGTCCCCACTGCGGGACCCTATTGCCCTATTTCTGCACTCGCCCAAGCTGTGCTTTCAGCTCATGGCTTCAAAAGCTGAACATACAAAAAGAAACAACTCCTGGGGAGCGGTGCCCGAGCAGCGGTGCTGCCGGCAGCACTGGGGCTGCGGCGGGGGAGGCGGCCGGGCCCGACGCCAGCTCCGGCACCGGTTGGTGGCTGCCCCACAGCCCCTCGCAGCGCAGGGCGTCAGCGCCTGCCAGGCCCCGGGGGTCAGCCACGGCCCCCGGCCGATGGGCAGCTGCTGCCAGCATGGCCGTTCCCTTTGAAGCAGCCTTTCATCACAGCTCCCCGCGGCCTCCTCTTTGTGCGCTGCAAACAACTCCAGCTCCCCCGGCGCTTCTGCCCAGGTCAGCTTCTCCTCGCTCGTCGCCCTCCTTCTGCCTCGGCCGCTCCGCGGTGGCTTTGCATCTCTCCCGAGCTCAGCACCCACGACTGCGCTCCAAGCTCAGACTGCACTTTGGATAACATTTATTATTGCACAGCAGACAGGAAAAAATGTTATACAAAGGATACCATGCACCCACGTTTGCTTTTTCTTGCAATAACATAGCATTTCTGGCTCCCGTTCAGCCCACGCGCTGCTGCAGCCTCAGCTCCGTCCTCCCCGCCAGCGCCTGCAGAAGGAGCAAGTGGAGGAAACAAAATGTAAACTGCTTTTGGGAGGGGGAAGCAAAACTTAAACTGCCTTTGTGCTCCCGTTTGGCACTGGGGCTGATGCACCTGGAGCTGGGTTGCCTGCAGCCTCTGCAGCGCTGAGCATGGCTGCGGGGATGTGTTGGGTCTGCAGCCCCAGCCCAGGTGTGCACACCGTGACATGGCAAGGAGCAGAATGTCCCCTGAGCCCCGGCAGTGCCTGGCACAGCCCCTGGCCGCACCTCAGCCTGGTGTCTCGGCGCAGGGCACCACCACGCTGGTGGTAGCGCACCGCAGGGTTTGGCCGTGCTGTGGGCAGGGGAGGCGTTTGCATTTCATACCTGGTTTACAGCGGGCTGAGCAATTCAGAAGTCAGCAGGCTTCCAAAAGTAAATGAGGGGAAAAACTGCTGCTGACTTAGGAAGCTATTTTGTGCTTGGAGCCAGAAGGTGGCTGTTTTTACAGCCAGAATTACGCTTTCATCACAAGCCTGCCATTTATTTTAGTGCCCTGCGACTTGAGGTGTGTCCAAGAGCCAGGTGCATCACCGTGTCCCCAACAGGTCCCACAGAGCCATGCCAGGCACCGCCCGTTCCCCTCTGCAGCTGCAGGCACAGCCACAGGAGCTGCGGTCTGGGGGCACCGGGCTGCAGCTGCAGCGAGGCTGAGTGGCCGGCGTGCCTGTGGGCACCCCATGAGGCTCCCCACACATGGCCAAGTCCTTGGTGAAAATCACAGCAGTTGTGTGACCAGGGAAAGCCAGGGTTGAGGCTGGAGCAGCCTCCAGCGCTGGGGCACCGGCAGCACCCGGGGGCCAGGCTGAGGGCCCCCTCCCGGCGGCCCTGGCCCATGCTGCACCCAGGGTTTCAGGAAGAGGGGAAAGGGTTTCTCTGCTGTTCCGAAATGAGAACAAATTTCCACCAGGCCTATGGAAACGGAGGGAGGCGTTTTCTCTCATTTGAGAAGCAGTCACTGCTGTATACCCATTTTAATCGCAGCATCGCAGTGCCAGATCTCCAAAGTGCCATGCTCCTCCTGCAGGGCGACCTTGCAAAATGACCTTGCACAGGCAAGTAGCAGCAGGGCTTTCTGCAGGCTGAGGGCAGGCAGAGAACAGCTTCCAGCTAGCGGAGCAGGAAGGAAAAGAGTGCCGGGTGTGCAGGCGACCGAAGGGGAAGGGACAGGAGAGGTGCGTCTGAGCGACGGAGGGGAGCACAAAATGGCAAGCGCTTCTGTGCTCCTCGCACAGCGAGACCACAACCCTGCCATCACGGAGACGCACTGAACAGAGCAACTCGGCACTGGAGCAAAACAAGGTGGGTGTGAAGAGGCTAGGAAAGGAGTCGTGATGTTTTGGTAAAATGTAAATTAGCGTTCAGCAGCGTGCTCGGCGAACAGTGATCCAGATATGAAAGTAAGTATGTTATGATGGAAACAAGGTAAATGAAGTCTAATAACCCCAGCAGTTTAGAGGAGGAGTGCTCCAGCATTACGATTGGTTCAGATGTGTCAGTAACAAGAAGATGCATTAAAATCATGAAGTGTTTTATTTTTGGAAAGATGATGTATTTCTCTTGAGCTTAATAGTGTCCTAATCCCACTAAAAGAAAGACTAAGTTATAATGTGAGCTCCTAAATAATGTATCACAGGTCAATTTTGAAACACACCAGAAAGCATCATTTAGCACTGAAGGTTTTTTATTCCCTTTAGGTATGGTAATGCATTAGTTGGATCCCAACTTCTTCGGCACTGCAAGTGTCTCGGTGGCTCTTCCCATCACACACACACACTATTTGGCAGGAATTGGCTTTGCAGCTTTATAATGGGCCTCCTGTCTTGCAAAGCTTTGGGATCGCTCCTTTTAATGTGGATTTATGGCCACTTGTACTCTTGCTCTTCACAAAAACATCAGGAATAGGTTAGGTAAAATGTTGGGCAGTTTAAATAAGCATCAACCCTTGCTGCGCCAAGGGATTGACGGGAGACCAGCAGTGGCAGTGCTGGAGCCAGCTCTGGACTCGCAGCTCCCAGCTGCTGGCCAGCCTTAGCACAGGGACTGACCCCATCCTCCAGTGCTGTACGGAGCTGGTCTCGTACTGACACAGATTTTAGCTCTGTGGTACATAGGCAAAACATATACATGTTTATTCTGGAAGGAGAACAACTTATTCTGTAAACTGTAGTTAGCCATTACATGTTTTGATATCAGGGTACTGGATAGCTGGGTACCATCCCCGAGAAAGGCTGCCCAATTAAAGAGCCTTCAAATGGAGGCAGTGCAGGCAGGGATGCTAAAAGCCTGTAATAAAACTCTTCCCCAGGCTGACAGAGGTAATTGCTGTGAAACCCATTTCCATACATGCTCCCCATCACGAAGCCCAAGCACGTGCCGTGAGCACGGCCTGGCTCCTTCTCCTCCCGAGGTGCCTCCAGGCCGCTGCCGGCCCAGCACCAGCACCGACCTGCCCGTGCATGAAAAACAAGAAGGGGATGGTGGAAAATGCTAATTTGCTTTTCTGAAGAACAGCCTTTCTCTTCCTCTGCAAACCCACTGAGCAAGGACCCGCAGCCGCAGGCATCGCCATGGTTACTGCATGGCGCACGCGCGCTGCCTGCTCTGGCGACACCAGCGCTCGGCCAGGCTGCGGGAGCAAGGCAGGAGCCGGAGGAGGACGCAGAGGGACACGATCGCACTTGGCGACACGCTGCCACGAGGCTGGGCCCTTCGGGTCGGCCCTGGGCAGAGATCTGCTCGTGGTGCCCATGAAGGCTCGGCGGAAGCCAGGATGTGTGAGTGCAGGCACTGCTCAGGTCATGGGGACAGGTAGCACACCCAACGTCGTCCTGCCCCACGGCCATGCCCCCGTGGTACCCCGGTGCTGTTGGCTATAGCTGCGGTTCAGTTACGTCTGTTTTTATTTGGTGGAATTGTCTCTGCACTGGCTAAACACCTAAGTCTCATAGCACGTGCTGAGTAACATTTGGCAAAGAGCCGCAGCAAAGCAGCGTGTGGCCGGGCCTCGAGAAGGCCGCCGACGTGGTGCAGTAGGGTGGAAGAAGGTGAGATGAAAAGCACTGAACATCACGGGGTTGCTGGTCACGCCCTGGCAAGAAATGGGACAGCGCTCGCGGGCGAGCCTAACAGAAAGGTGGAAAGGAGGAAACACTGCGGTGGTGCTCCTTGCCTCCACCAGAAGTTTGAAGAGCAACACATTAGATTTGCACCTCATGAGTGCACATGGAGGCATCAGCTGCATGCAGGATTATTTAAGAAGCTTTAAGAACCACATTTTTGAAAGCATTTAGGAAATAGGTGAAGGCAGAGCTAAAGTCCCACTTGAAAACACGTGAGCAGAAATGGGCTGATGTTATACCACTGCAATTCACTAGAAATCACACTGGAAGTGCCAGGGTTGTGCTTGTTTGTTGGTTTTCCTTTTACATCAAAGCCATTTTATTTCCAGAGCCTTCAACCTGAGCTCCCCCTGGGCGACACCTGGCTAACAAAGCTGCGGGCAGGGACTGGGCTGTGACCTGGTCCCTGTGCCAGTCCCGAGGCCACCTCCGTCCCGGGCAGTGAGTGTCCCCAGGGGACCGAGGCCCGCTGGCCATGCCCCGGCAGGGCACACGGCGCCCGCAGGCCCAGCCTCTGCGGGCACGGCGCTCTGTGCCCAGGCCTCCGGGCTGCGGCCAGCGAGGAACAGGCCCAAGGGGTGACGCGGGGCCCTGGTGGCAGCTGCAGCACCGGGCCAGGAGCGAAGGGACAGCAGCGCTTGTGTCCTGCTGGGAGCAGGCGGCTGCTCGTCCTGCCGTCAGCGGGGGCAGGCCGGGGGGCACAACTCGCGGCTGGACGTGGGGCAGGCCGGGGGGCACAGCTCGGGGCAGGCCGGGGGCAGGAGGCCCCCCCGCAGGCTCCGCTCGGCCCCGCGGGGCGGCCTCGTGCTCCCGGTGCCCGCGGGGGGGGCGGCCCCGGGCTCCCCGCGGCGCTGCGAGCGGCGGCACCAGGGGGCGCCCGCGGCGGCCGCAGCCCGGCCCGGCCCGGCCCGGATCCGCGGGGAGGGGAGCGGGGGGGGAGGTACGGAAAGAGGAGGAAGGGAAAAGGAAAGAAAGAGAAGGAAAAAGGGAGAAGAAAGAGGAGAAGCAAATAAAGAGAAGCAAAAGAGAGGAGAGGAGAAGAAGTGAAGAGAGAGGAGAAAGAAGAGAGAAAAGCAGAGCAGAGCGAGAAGAGCAGAGAGAAGAGAAGAGAAGAGAAGAGAAGAGAAGAGAAGAGAAGAGAAGAGAAGAGAAGAGAAGAGAAGAGAAGAGAAGAGAAGAGAAGAGAAGAGAAGAGAAGAGAAGAGAAGAGAAGAGAAGAGAAGAGAAGAGAAGAGAAGAGAAGAGGGAAAGGAAAGGAAAGGAAAGGAAAGGAAAGGAAAGGAAAGGAAAGGAAAGGAAAGGAAAGGAAAGGAAAGGAAAGGAAAGGAAAGGAAAAAGGAAAGGAAAAAGGAAAGGAAAAAGGAAAGGAAAGGAAAGGAAAGGAAAGGAAAGGAAAGGAAAGGAAAGGAAAGGAAAGGAAAGGAAAGGAAAGGAAAGGAAAGGAAAGGAAAGGAAAGGAAAGGAAAGGAAAGGAAAAAGGAAAGGAAAAAGGAAAGGAAAGGAAAGGAAAGGAAAGGAAAGGAAAGGAAAGGAAAGGAAAGGAAAGGAAAGGAAAGGAAAGGAAAGGAAAGGAAAGGAAAGGAAAGGAAAGGAAAGGAAAGGAAAGGAAAGGAAAAAGGAAAGGAAAAAGGAAAGGAAAGGAAAGGAAAGGAAAGGAAAGGAAAGGAAAGGAAAGGAAAGGAAAGGAAAGGAAAGGAAAGGAAAGGAAAGGAAAGGAAAGGAAAGGAAAGGAAAGGAAAAAGGAAAGGAAAAAGGAAAGGAAAAAGGAAAGGAAAAAGGAAAGGAAAGGAAAGGAAAGGAAAGGAAAGGAAAGGAAAGGAAAGGAAAAAGGAAAGGAAAGGAAAGGAAAGGAAAGGAAAGGAAAGGAAAGGAAAGGAAAGGAAAGGAAAGGAAAGGAAAGGAAAGGAAAGGAAAGGAAAGGAAAGGAAAGGAAAGGAAAGGAAAAAGGAAAGGAAAAAGGAAAGGAAAGGAAAGGAAAGGAAAGGAAAGGAAAGGAAAGGAAAGGAAAGGAAAGGAAAGGAAAGGAAAGGAAAGGAAAGGAAAGAGGAAAGGAAAAAGGAAAGGAAAGGAAAGGAAAGGAAAGGAAAGGGAAGGAAAGGGAAGGAAAGGGAAGGAAAGGGAAGGAAAGGGAAGGAAAGGGAAGGAAAGGAAAGGAAAGGAAAGGAAAGGAAAGGAAAGGAAAGGAAAGGAAAGGAAAGGAAAGGAAAGGAAAGGAAAGGAAAGGAAAAAGGAAAGGAAAAAGGAAAGGAAAAAGGAAAGGAAAGGAAAGGAAAGGAAAGGAAAGGAAAGGAAAGGAAAGGAAAGGAAAGGAAAGGAAAGGAAAGGAAAGGAAAGGAAAGGAAAGGAAAGGAAAGGAAAGGAAAGGAAAGGAAAAAGGAAAGGAAAGGAAAGGAAAGGAAAGGAAAGGAAAGGAAAGGAAAGGAAAGGAAAGGAAAGGAAAGGAAAGGAAAGGAAAGGAAAGGAAAGGAAAGGAAAGGAAAGGAAAGGAAAGGAAAGGAAAGGAAAGGAAAGGAAAGGAAAGGAAAGGAAAGGAAAGGAAAGGAAAGGAAAGGAAAGGAAAGGAAAGGAAAGGAAAGGAAAGGAAAGGAAAGGAAAGGAAAGGAAAGAAGCCGGTTCCAGTGTTTGTCCACCCCTATAGCAAACGACTTTTTCCCAGTGTCCAGTCCGATCCTCTTCTGAAAGTGTCTCCCTTTCCCTTGCACCCAGCACGTGGTGCCCAGCCCTCCACAATTGCTCTGTGTTGCATTGGGAGCCTTGCCTTCCCCAGCTGTGTGACAGGAGCAGGCAGGACCGGGATCCCTCGCAGGGTGCCTTGTGGCCCAGCTACAGCTGCTGGTGCCCAGAGCTTGCCAAGGCTCGCCCCGCGCCCGGGGCAGGTGGTGCAGGAGATGTGGGATTCGGCCACCAGCAGCGGGAGCTGCAGGAGAGCTGCTGCAGCATCGCCGTGCCTGCTGCCCTGGTGCGTGGCTGTGCGGCCCTCCTGCCTCCTGCCCCGGGTTGGGAACCATCCTGCTCGTGCGCTCAGTGCCGTGGGGACTCGCTGCCCCTCAAGTGTGCACATTCTCTGTGGTGAGGGTGAAACCCTTCCCATTCAAGAACATGATTTATCGCATCTTTGACAAAACAGAGCAGTGTTGATCTGAGCCACCTGCCGTCATGCAGGATGTGAGGTGTTGAAGGCTTCATCTCCACTATAGCAACCCACACTGTGCTCTGTAATTCTCAATAATTACCTCGTTTACTTTCCCTATGATATCTCAGGTATTCTGTTCTGTATTTCACTGGCTCTGCTTGCCATAGATTTGCAGTCTGCATTCAAAGACTGCAAAGCCAGAAGAGATCGCTGTGATTTTCCAGTATGACCTCCTTCATAATACAAACTGCAGCACTCCCCCAGCCACATTCCTGCCTGGCTGCAGCATCTTGCGTAGGAAAAAATTATCTCGTCTTAAAAAAGCCACTGGGGTAGGAGGCTCATGCTGGCTCTCAGGGAAGCGCTCCAGCGCGTGGTTATCCTGGCTCTTCACGTTTGCCCCCACTCTGGCATCACAGAGCTTCAATGTGCAAGCACTGGATCTTAAACACACTTTTGTCTGCTAGACCAGAGAGACCTAAAGGCAGCGAATTTTTGTTCTCCTTATAGGTGTTCATAAGCTGTAATCAAATTACTGTAATTATCTCTCTGTCAAACTAGCCACGGTAAGCTCTCTCGTGTGGAGTGCTGAATATATTTTGAAACCGGACCTTAAGTTTTAATCCACCACCTTCCAGAGCTGAAGGAGAAGCAGCAGCTATTTTTGTGGGGTTTTCTTGTCTTCATTTTCAAATCTAAGTGAATGTAAAAGCAATTTCACAGCCAACCAAAATGTGAGAAAGGGACAAATGTATAAAATAAATCCAAGTGCGCTCATAGCACTGCAGTGCTGAAAATATTCAGCAGTCCAGATGCGGGCTGTTAGTGGTGGCCGAACAGAGAGCATCCTGCCAGCTACTGAAATCCTGGTAGCGTCAATTCAGCAACTGTCACTGAACATTGCACAGCCCCTAGAGCTACGCAGTGTTGCCTTGGAGACATTTTTCATGCAGCAGCGTGGACAAGGTTTCCTTGTGCAGTTCACGTTGCGTTTGACTTGTATCACGACACTTGCACCCCTCCTGCCCCGGTGCCATCCGATGCCGCAACGTGCTCGTCCCTGCACTGCTGCAGAAAGCAACTCACAAACCTAGTCGAAACTGCAGGGATCTGTATTGTTTGGAGTTTCAGTTTTCCAGGTCTGTTTGCAGGGTACACGGAAAACCTAGCCAAACACCTGATTCACCCCTCTTTAAGGTACAGCAACTCCAAAAGTTAGGTTTAAGAGTAATTAGTGGAGCAGTCTGGTTTGAAAAGCAAGGTTTGAAAAGGAAGGGAGCGTCAGAGCTGGAGGGCAGAGCTTTAACCCCCGGCTTCTCCAGGAGGAGCAGGGATGGAGAGGGATTTCTCTCCCTTCGCTTCCAGCCTGGACTCGAGGCCCGCAGTGCCGAGCTGAGCTCTGAGGGCCAGCAGCGCACGCGGGTCCCCGCCGGGTCACTGCGGCCGGTCACGGTCACGGTGCTCCCCGCGCCCCGAGCACAGCTGCGGGCAGCCAGGCTGGGTGCTGGACTTGAACGCCGACCGTGCGATCAGCACAGGCTTTGTGCTCGCAGTTATAAAAGTATTTGGGCCTCCGGGTCTGCAAGCTGGGCAGCGCAGTGCTCTGCCTCTCTGCTCTCATACCAGCTGAAATCTTCTTTCCGTACATATGTAAATCCTCCAGCTAATGCCTCAGGTAGAATGCACGCTGTTTATTCATGTGTGTGGTGGTTGCAACCAGCAGCTAGACCTGTTAGGAGAGAGGTTCCAGTTCATGAGGGGTTAGGAGACAAAGCTTCGGGCTGGCCCAGCGTGGGCATTGGTAAAGAAGAAGAGTTGCTTTAAAAGCCAGCAGTTGCTCACTTTGGAAGACATTTTGGTCCTGCTCTGCAGCTCAGACCAAATGCTTTTGTGTTAGTGGGTTAAAATAAAAACAGCAACAGACATATCAATAACGTGGCAGCAGGCCATAATCCTCGATGGTTAAAACTCTCCAGGACTCAGTATTTGTACTTTGGGGTAGCTCAGTGGAAGTCAGTGGAATTGCAGCAGCTTCCACCAGCCGCTGATCAAGTCTTCGCATTCTTCTTACTTTATCCTCATTGTGGGGATATGGCGGGACCTGGGCCAAATGACCGATTCCTGTTAAACTCACTGGTTTGGATCTCGCAGACCAAGGCATGCACGCATGGAAAGCTGCTGCAGTGCTCACGTGAACGTGAGGGAGCTGGCAGCCGTGCCACGTCCCTCCGCGAGGATTCGCTCGCACCGCAGGAGACCAGCGCTGGCCTGGCACGCAAGCTGCCCCCAAAGGCAGCCCTCGGCACGTGTCCTGCGGCTCTGACTGCTCCCAGCCTTGATCTTGCCAGTGGTTGGAAAGTTTCATGTAAGTGCCTACAAATGCACCGCTTGTTAAGGTAAACAGGTATCGGCTCACCTCTTTGGGTGTTCTCCAGTCCGACATCCCTTTTATGTTTGGCTCACGCACCTACCAGAAGACTAATCTTGTTTGTTAATCTGATTCTTTTTGTCACCTTGTTTAGCTAAGGGAACTGATTTTAAAATAGACAAGATTGTAAACAAGAGCAGCAAATGGTGCTTGAAAGCTCCTGAGAGCCCCAGTGCTCCCATTGTTCCAGCGAGGAAGTGAGCCGCCTGAATTACATCTGCATGTGTCAGACGGAGCCGGAGCCGGGCCTCCAGCTTCAAGCCCTCCGGTCTGGTGGAGCCTTTTGTCTGAGGATGTAAAACCTCAGACGGCATTTGGCCACCGCTCCCTCTGGAGATAACCCTGCTTGGGGCAATTTGCTTACCTTTGTTCCGAGGCTGTCAGCGGTGGCGGTGGCCACGGAGGGACCCTCAGTGGATTAGTGTTCACACAGAGGCTTTGTAACAGGCCTTCAAACACATACCCATACGGAGTTAGTTTAAGAAAAACAAACTGCTAAAATGACAATACATTTGAATAAAATGTTTACAAGATTTTTAATATTCACATACTATTAATGCCCCGTGTGAGTGGTTCTCCAGTACACTGTGACACGGACAGATGTGAAGAAACGAGCCAAAAGGCCTCCTGAGGGATGAATGCCCCTGGCTGACTGTGCAGCAAGCAAGAGCAGCTCTTAACTCCACTCGGAAACTGTCCCCATTTCCAGGTCCGTGTCAGCTTGCGTCCAGAGGAAAAAGGCTGAGAAAACAGGGGAAACCACTATAAATTCTCACGACTGTCTGACGGGTGCACAGGATTACTTAAGAGTTCAAGGAGCTTTGTCACTTTATTAAGAATGTGCAAGGAATTTTAAATTGTCTCTGGACAGGCTCTCAAATGCTGTTTCTAGAGACTGAGTTGATTTTGGCTACAGTCACTGGATGAAGTTGTACATGGACTTGCTGTGCAACCCATTAAGTATTTGTGACTGAATAGGGGCTGATCAGCACAGAATTTGCCCCAGTGCAAGAAAACAAAAATAAATCTGGGCTGGATTTGTAAACCATACACTGAAGCTAATGAGACTCTTTTTCCAGTAAAATAAAATTTAGCTCCACATGATTGAGCAATCCCAGAAATGCAAAGACAAGACAGCACAAAAGCAAACACTTCTCAAGGGCAGATTGCTAACGTGCTGATTGCGGTGATAAAGCAAGAAATATGAAATTAAGTATAGTCTGTGACCTTATCTGTACTTCTGGCTTATTCCCATGCCCAAATCAAGGGCTGAAATTTATTGTTACCCGGCCTTTTGCAGGCTGAGGTTGAAGTAACCCTGGTGATCCCAGTTAGTGCAGCTTACATGGATCAGGCTCCTAAAGCATTTGTCGCCAAGCAAACTCCCCTGTCCCTTGGATATGTGAAAGGTGTAAGTTTGTTTTCCAAAAACATTCCTCCATCTTCCCTCTTCTCTGGAGGTAGGTATCTGAGGTGGAAGGCTTCCAAACAATTAAAACAATTGCTTTTCTAATTACCTTCTCCATGGGAGCTGAGGGATACTGGTGAGGGACAGCACTCCGGTGTCACCACGGGGCTGTTGGTGGAAGGGGATGGGGACAACCTTCCCCTCTCCTCACCTCCTCCTGAGCACAGGTACCAACTGCTGCCTGCAGGGCAGCGGGACACCAGCCTCAGTTTTCTGGTGGGATGAGCAGGCATGGAAACCGATCCATCAAGGTTAACAGACATCGAGGTTAACAGCTTATGGGTCTGGCTTCTGTTACAAAACATTAGCTATCGGCTTTGCTTCAGCATGAAGCTTGGCACACAGACACTGCGATGGCAGAGAAAAAGAAAAAAGGCAGTTTGGTGGGGCCCAGAGTGCTTCACCTGGTGTCTTTTCCCCCTTGGACGCAGAGCAGCTCGGTACCTGTGCTGCCCTGCTGTGCCACCCCGCCAGCTCCCCGCGGAGCCGCGCCGCGTCCCCACGTCTGCGTGAGCACCAGGGGCACGTCTCACACCTCCCCTCCCCTGCGGAGCTGAGCCAGGGGACGGAGGAGGGGGCATCAAAACAGGCCGTGAAAGAGCAACTGGGGGCAGGGAGGAGAAGGAGGAGAAGGCAAGGGCGCAGAAGGCAGAAGGTACCGGTGGGGGCTGCACTTCAGGGTGCCCTGGTCGCCCCCAGGCACCGCGGCCGTGACCGTGACCCCGTCAGCAGCGCCCAGCTGCACCTGCAGCCTGCCGCTGTCCCCAGGAGACGGCTCTGCTCTCCCGGCTGTGCCATGCAGCTGGGTTTTGTACGTGGGATCTGCACCGTCCTGGAGCCGAGGCCTCACAGAGTCTAGATTTTTCCCCTTAATCAGATCTCAGGCTTTTAACAAGCTCATTAGAACTGCAGAGAAACACATTTTTAAAGCAAATTAAATATAGACGAAATACAAATAGCAAGCCACGAATGAACTTCCGTGCAGAATGAGTCAGGGGAAGCGCTGAGAAAGGCAAGACCCACATTGCTGCACCTGAGGTGAAAGGCCAGAGCTTTTATCCACTCAGTTATCTGCCCCTGGTTTCAAGCACAAGTATAAAACCTGCCTGCTCAGCAGGCAGTACGTATGAGTTGAACCAATTAGTGCCATATTATGCGACTTTGCAACCTCCATGCATCTGCATTTATTACTTGCTTAAGAAAATAATATTACCTCTAGCTTATTTTCCTAATACTTTTTTTTTTTCAATTTGCTTCTGTAATCATTAATCAGACAACCGACTTCTTAATGGAGCAAAAAAACATCCCACCCATTTATCTGTCCTCTAACAGCAAATTGCCATTTGCTGTCTTAAACAGGAAATGAGCAATTATAAGGCACCAGGAGGTTATTTTTTATTTCTCATTCTCCCCTGGAATAATAAGCGTATCAGGGCATATGTGCTGTATATGTTGATTATTTGGACAATTGGCTGTGAGGTAAATAGTCCTTAAACACGATGGCAATAGATGTGTCCATTACAATTTGAAAAATTGCATTAGCTTTTTAAAATAACTAGGTTTATGTGTTTTCCAGATAGCACAGGGTAAGCAAAAACCTTTTAAACTAATCAATAAGTAAAATAAATTAATTTTCCCAGATTGCTTCAACATGAAAGGATGCAACAGCACAAACACATGACAACTGATCATTTTGCTAAGCTGAAGTTAATACTCAGTTGTTAATGCAGCGTTCATTGCATTAATTCCAACCCATCCAAAATTCCTGTCAAAAACACCCGCTAACAAGAAAAGACTCCGCTCCCCACAGCCGCAGAGGCTCACCCGGACAGGGGGGCACCGGGCAGAGCGGGCAGAGGGCAGTGGGTGGAGGCCTGCGTTCATTTGCTAGCTGTGCATCTTAGGCCAGCCTTTTAGTCACTTTGGGAAAGAATAAAATTTAATCAGAGGAGATGGCATATGCCATCGGAAAGCACTAACAGCAGCACTGACAGAAAAAATATTCACAACCTTTAATAGATCAATGTTAAGAACTGTGAGACAAAAATTACGATTTTGCACAGAGCAAGTGCTTTTATCTGCATTTATTCTAATTGCTGTGCCTTTAACATAAACAGTTAAAAGGTGTGCATAGTCTGTTCTACCAGCAGTGAAACGACAGCCAAATGTTAGTCCAAAATTAACGAATAGATGTTCATGGTATGTAACAAATCAAGCTACTTTTCAGCTAGCATTTGTATACCAGCGCTGTTGTTTCTGCCTGGTACAGTATTGGCGAATCTCTCCCGTTCGTGTCCCTAACCAGTACAATTAGTCAGCTCTTTGCTCAGCCCAAACCGCAGCCATGCTCAATGACAAGGAGGGAGGGGAAAAAAGCCTGTCAAACAGGATTATTCGAGAAAAAAATAGCTAAGTGGATTTAAAATTGCAACCTGTCACTGCCTTCTGCAAGTCATTTAGGAAGAGCTGGAAACTGTAATAACAATTTTATCAGAAACATAAAACCTAAGAAAGAAAAGGGGACTTCTGGGAGAACATAGGCTGACCTGGCTTTCAGCAGAAATGCTGGGTTCAGGGCACAGGCAGTCCTGGTGAACGCAGATTGAGGATGACACCTGCAGTTCTCAGAAACGGTATAGAAAAGACGTATGGATTACAGAATTTTATATCTATAGGCAATTTTATATATTTATATTTAAATATGGAATATATACACTCTATTACATATAGAATTATGTATTCTGTAGATTATATAATCTCTAAATACATATTACACATAATTGCATGCTTAATATATATTAGGTATACAAACATCTATTTAATCTACTTGATATTTTGACATGCGATATGCATGTATTTATGTATTTTATATATTTATACGCAGACACTTAAACTCGATTGCCCATAGGACTTTTCCCAAAGTAGCAATGATGTGTTAATGCCCGTGCCACTAAAAGCACCGGGACCTCCAGCACTGGAGCTGACAGACCTCACTCCGGCCATATGAAGGTGAATATGCCATCGGCAGGCTTCCACGCCCTGCTCCCTCTCCTTTCCCAGCAAGGCTTCTCCCTCTCTCGCTGCGCGAGGGACACCCCCACCGCTCAGCCTGCTGTGCCGGCAGAAATAACAATGCTTCCTCTTTGCCTGCTTCCTCCCCCCCCAAACCTGACTTGCAGGCAACTTTAGGAGATTTGGAGATCTCATGAATTAACTAACTGAAGACAGAAGTCAATTTAATTCTCCAGCTCCTTCCATAGCCTCTTCAAATCCAAAAAAACTCTTATAGCTGGCCCAGGAAGAGAAGGGGTCAGGAGCTGGTGCCTTGACTGAGGAAATTTTGCCCACATTCAAGGACAGGTCTAGAAGAACTACAGTGAATGCTGTCCCTCTCCCACACTGGGGAGGGACGTGGCATTCTGTAATTACCATGGGTCCTATCCACTAATCTCAAAATAAGCTAGAATATTTGTTAAACCCTTAGGATGTCTTAAAATACACGTGATGGGGAAAAAACAATACTAGACGTGAGAAGAATATGGACACGGTGGTGGTTACACACAGGACAGGAAAATAAAGTGAAGATTCCTGTTGTTTCCAAAGATGACAAGAGCAAGTTGTGACATCTGACATTCTCCTCCCATAAACTCTTCAAAAGAGAGAAATGGTGACCACACTGATGCTCTTACAAAATATTTATATATATATATATATAATATATATAGAATATTTTTATTCTGGCCAATGCAGATGTGAACTTTGATCTTCTAAAATTTATGTGCTTCAGGCAATTTGAAAGCTTTCCTTCTTACCCATAGCAAGGCTTTCTTGCACAAAATCAGAAGATGCCATCCTTCCACATCAGAAGTAATAAAAAGCCTATTAGATAATGAGAGAGAATGACTATACCTACCATTCAGAGACAGGAGACATGAAAAGATCTAGCTCATTGCAGATATTCCTAGGTCAGAATTAAAGAACGGTATGGACAAGCTCTAGAAAACCACAGTTCAAGCATGAAACAGATCTCACACCTAGATTGTGGGTGGATAAAATTTCCAAGTCTTTAATCACAGAGGCATGACCATAGCAGGTAATCCTAAGGAGATGGCCTAAAGTTTTATAAGGGGGGCGATATTTTGTTCATTAATCAAGGAACTGGGCTTATTAAAAACTCTGCCTGCTTGTATTGGCATGGCTACTGTTGTTAATTATTCTTTGGCTGAAAAGTTGAATGTCAAATTCCGGGTCATTCAAAACAAATTGTGGCTGACATGGTAGCTAGCCCCATCTCAACATTGCCTCTTGAGGTTTACAAAGCAGACAGTTGGAACTTATTACAAATTATTTTTAACGACCAAGTTAAATGCTTTATATCTGTCTTTTCTGTTCTGATCCAGTCATTGTCCCTGTAGTCTTTCTTGGGAGACATCCATGTCATGCATGTTTCCAATTTAATATTGTTCCTTGACTTATCTAAATGTTAAAAATAACATTAAAATATTAAAGTGGTTGAGCGCATTCCTCCTAACTCAGAGTTGCTTCTGCAGTTTCATGTGGTGCTGGTACTTTTCCTCATCCTAAAAGATTATGTAGCTTTTGTTGTTCAAAAACACAGATATGTCCCCACCTCCTTACTCCCCAAGGATTCTCCATTTCTGAAGAGAAGAATTCAGCAGCTCCAGACAATGCTGACCCTAGCAGGAATCCCTGTGGGACTCCCGGTGCAGATCCTGCTGGTGTACTTGGGCTAGAGGCACTGGAGAGCAAACACGCTCCTTCTCCTCCGTGCAGTTGTTTAAATGGTGTTATTTATTTATGAAACGATGTGACCCAGCAATGAGAACGTGAACCGAGAACAGAAATGAGAACATGAGCAAAACCCAATAATTAAATGCCAATGTTTATTAGTCTGTGTTCTTCTGCCTCCTGCATTGACATCTGCATGAGAAAACCAGGATGTCTCTCCCAAACCACACTGAAGTAAACAGAGCTTAGCCACATATATCAGATTACAGGATATTGGTCCTGAACTAGTTTTGAACCAATGATCTAATCCTATTACCAATCCTGTGAGTCATTCAGGTCCACCAGGAGCTTTTAAAGCATTTTTTATTTAATAAAAACTTGCTGGAAAGACATAGTGTGTTTGGAATACACTCTCACCATCTCTGTTGATGTACTGACAGTAGAAAGTATTCTTACAAGTCTCAGACCTCTTTGCACAAACTGATGATGTTATTAGAGGATTAACAACTTAAGCTATTGGTCCTCCACCAGAATGAGTCCTAATTTTGAATTCTCTCCAGGCAAATCGGTGCCGAGAGTTTCATTTATCTGTTCAAAATCCCTGAAACAGCCGTGGTATCTCAGAGTACTTCTCTGTAGCTCTGAGAGGTCTACATGGGATCTGTCCCAAAGAAGAAAAAACAGGAAAGCAAAAGAGAAAACACATTCATCAGGAAATAACTAGTACCATCAGTCAATGGGTCTGGCTCTACAGCCCTCTGAGTGAAGTCTCATGGATTTTGTCCAAAACAATGACTGAGGGGAGCCCATTCTGTTACTCTGTGTCTTGTAATAATTACCTCCTTGAGCCCAAACTGTCATCTTCAGATGAGCAAACATCCCAGAGCATTACAACTGAGTCTCTTGAGATACTCAGTACAAACAGCAGGGAAAAAAAAAAAAAAAAAAAAAAGGCAGTTTAAAGAACTGTTTCATTATCTGGGTGAATACTAATGCTGTTTCATAAAATAACAGCAGAAAGAAATCTTCAGCTGTTAGAAATTTCTGCTGTTAGAAATTTTTTATGCTGCTAGCAATTTCTGGATGAACCAGTTTCAGAAAATACTAGACAATTATTCTATCACCCGTTTTTCATCGAAAATGTTGGTAGCTACTCTGCTAATGCTGTACTCCACCATGACCCTACGCAGCAGTTTTACCCTCTCCTCCCTTCATGGGCATTTTGAATGTGTTTTTTTTTTTTTTTGAGTTTTTGCTTGAGTTCTACTTCTGTCCCAGCTGCTGCCGTTCCTGGGCCATTGCCGCAGGCCCGGCGGGCTGTTGTGGCCTGCAGCCCCCGGGCCGTGCCAGCGCAGCGCCATGATGTGCGGGGCCTGCAGGGCCTAGCGACTGCCGCGGGCAGCGCCGCGCTTGGTGACCCCGTGTCCGGCCTAGCGTGCTCTGCGGGCAGGCGAGGCGCTACCTGACAAGATTCCTCCCAAACTCCAGCTTGCTTAGAGCTCATTCAAGTGTTTTTGCACTGCAGTGTGCAAACTTGCTTCTTGCTCGTTTCAGCCGTTCATCTGCTTTTATTTTGTGTGCGCAAGGAGCAGCGCACTAGGCCCTGACAACTCTGATATCATCAGAAGTAGGGATAAAAACAAAACCAGACGCCATAAGCACTGTCTCTTTTTGACTGAACATCGGAAAAATTACTACCAGAAGTTTGAATTTGGTGGGATCACTCGAGCACTGATATATCACACCTCCTCGTGCCTTCCTTCTGGACAAAACCGGTGGAGCTAAGCATGGGGGGAGCACCACTTTTCATTTTTCTGTTCAACTGAAAGTGGTCACTTTGACTTTTTGTTTTGTACTGTGAGCTAAGTGGACAGTGTGTCCTCTGTTTTCTGAAACGGTCCCTTTGTCATTAATCAAATTCAAATGTATGCCTCAGCTGCTCTCTTAAATTCTAATCCATGAACTATGAAGCGGCAGTGGTTATCTGCTGAATTAAGTAGTTTGACTAAAAGAATCACATATATTGTTTCCAGTCAGTGGACACTATGAATAGATTTTATGTAAAATTACTGGGAATGCATAAGCCATTTTGCCAAATGTTATGGAATTTCTTATCCTAAACCCTGCGTGAAGCATAATTTATGTTCAGATACTGACAACTGAATCATACTCATCATTTGTATAGCATTTTACATATTCAAACTGCCACAAAACATTAATTAAGCAATAGATTTCCTAATTCTGAAAAAGTGCTCTTACAATGGGATCCGTGTGCTAAATGATTAGAGTCTATTGTCAATTTTTAAATGCTACTTACAGAATTTCATTGTACTACGAGTTTAGTTATTGGCATTGAGGTAAGTAGAAGTAGGAAGGGTGGTTTGGTCTTTATCTACATGAAACTTTACTTTTAAATGCTACTTTTGTTACTAATTTGTTATTTAAAAAATGAACTAATTGTAATAGGAACAGACTGTCTATTTGTAGACTCATGTTACATGAACAATGAAAGATAAACTCGTAGTACAGTTTACTGAATTTTTTGAATGTTCCAGAACAATTTTACTACTAAGAACTTTTTCACAATCTATTCTTTCATATTTGAGGATGTGAGAAGGAGAAACTTAGAGAAAACTGCTTTATTCTGCAGTTCACTGTATACAACACTGTGGGTAGGCAGAGTACATACATGCGCACATGTGCATGTATAAAGGCATTTGCAAAAGCATGTCTCTGTCCTGAGAAGCATACAGTCTGAACTGGATTTAATTGTGTGAGGATGGACCTGTGATGGCACAGGGAAATGTGAAGACAATGGTTATCCTAAGAAAACATGAGGTTAATTATGCAAATATTAGTAGGGCCTTAGCCATATTATCCATCACACAGCTTAACAATAACATTATAATGCACGCTCATTTGATCTCTGCAGATGAAATCTTAGTAGATCTCATAACTCAACTAAGCAGACAAATTTATTTTTGCACATAGAATTAGGCATCAGCAGTATTGTAAACTTTCTCTGTATTTGTGTCTTCTTTAATTTGGCTCTCAAATACATCTGCACTGAAAATGCAGTGGCTTTTTTCTTCACCTGTTTCTTTATACAGCTTTTACTGTCACGAGTGAAAAAAGCGTTTGGATCCAGAGGCAGCTTAACAGCCGAGGCACATGCCCCCCACCAGCTTTTCTCTCCCCAGTAACTATTGTCAGCTCCCTCAAAATGTTCCCTTACTCACATAGTCTAGGTACAGTCCATGCCATTAAAAAAATTAAATGACCTTTGTCCCTTTAGTGATCAGGCGTTCAGGAATCTGAGAGTGTTATCTAATTTTTACAGACACAATCCTACTTCTCTTTTAAATGTTCCACATGAGTCAACAGTACCTTCGGACAAGTTCCCCTGCACAGGAGCCTCAGTCCCTCCGTTACATGGGACAGGAAAGCACAGACTCTCCAGTAATGCTCTTTTACAGCACCAGTAACTTTGTGAATTTTCAACTGCTTCAATAGTCCATAGTTACATTCACTATACAACAGCAAGGGTCACAATACCCTAGGTATTTCTTGTCAGAACCTCCGCTCTTTTTCAAGTGACGTGAAGCCCAGTGTGTATTTTCTGTGGAGCATATTCATTAGAATAGACTATTACTTGGATTCAGTGTTCAGCTTGATTTTCTGAGATCACAGGTTTTTTAGGTATTTGGCTTAAAATAAATAATAAAAAATAAGAAAATTTAATTACATATAATTATAGCTTCTATAACGTTTGTACTTATAATGTGAATGAATGGCTGTATTATGTGTAAAAGAATAGAGAATTAGCTTTTAAGAAATTTGTAATTTGGATAGCATTTTTTTAATCATCAGATCAGCAATGTTTGTCACTAAACTAGTAAATGCACTTTTGTCTTTCCTTGCTCAGAAACAGATGGTGCCTGCTCTCTGCAGACACACAAGTGGCAAAGGAGATACAAGGAATTTGCCCCAGCTTCTGTCACTCTCCATAAATCCAGCAAGGAAGCACAGCCAGGTCACTGCATCCAGAGGGCATGAGACTGTACAAAGGCAACAGTGACCTTGACCCAATGACAGGGGCGACCAGCAGCGGCGCGAAGTGCCCCGTCCTCTCCCTCCATGCAGCACAGCCTGCACATCACCAGCACCTGCAGCTACAAACTCCCTCTGGCACCCAGGCAGCGCTTCTGTGCTGGGCAGTGCCACAGGGTGCTGGGGTCTCCCTGGGGAGGCGTGGCCCTGGGCCATGCTCTGGGTGGCCCTGCTGGGGCAGGGGTCTGGATCGGCGGGACCCCAGAGGTCCCTGCCAACTCAACCATTCTGTGGTTCTGTGATTCTGTTTTGTTGTTGTTGTTACCTGAGCCAGCTCCACACCTTTTTTACAAAACGTTCCGGGTACTGTGCTCTCCACGTCCCTTCGCTCTCAGGAGCATGACTGCAGCAGGCGTTGGTCGCTCAGGTCCCAGAAGAGGCAGGGACAGGGCCGGAGGCGTGACTCACACTTACAGGCAGGTCGGCGCTGACACCGGGGCCCTCACGCCACGTATGAGTCTGGCAGAGGGAAAGCACATATGATGCACACTTGTTAAACACCGGTAACCATGCTCTCTAAGAATCCGTCCCACTGCCGTCACGCTGTGCTGGGTCAGCGGAGCGGGACGCGGCGGCCCCGCAGAGCAGCGCCTTCCCCAGTGCCAGTGGCCTCGCCCCGGCCTGGCTGGCCTCATGACCGCAGGGAGCTCCAACGCCTCTGCTTACAGTGAGCCGAGAGTGAAACTAACTGGGAATTTGCATTTTTTTGACTTCTTCTTTGACAGCGTGCCACAGCAGTCCTTCCTGGGTGAGGGAAGTATTATCATATGAGAGCCTTTATTAAGGAAGTGCTTTAAAATCATTATTTTAAGCAATGGCACAGTGCAAAATGACTTCAGGAGGCAGAGAACTGCAAGGCTCCTTCCGAATCCCAGCTGCCATGAGATCCTGAGCCCTCTTCCGAATGCTTCTTCAGCCTGTGCAGACCCCAAGCTGCTCTTGTTTTAGGTGCTAAGCACTACAGTGCTGGAAGTTTTCATCAGAAAAAAAAAAAAAAGACAAAAAAAAAGACAAAATAAAGGACTTTTAATTGGTTTGTCAATGCAACCACAAAAGCCCCAGAGTTTACTTTCCTGTTCTCATGAAAGCCTTTACTTATATTTGTTTGCAGAAGGATTCAATCCAATCTCAACTATGAAGTTTGTTGTTTACTGTACAGACAGATACTGAGGGATTAGTTAACAATGAAATCAAAACTAACTCTTACACAGATGTTTGTATTAGTCAGTCACCTCAGCGTCAGCATACAACACTTCGTTAAACAGTCTGTGAAAGTATCAGGAAGATAACTTCATAAGAAATTTATATGAATCTAGACCTAGGTATAATTAAACCATGCCATGTTGTACAAAGCCTTCATTTTTTGTCAGAATAAGTGGCTGCAATACAAATGGGAAACAGTGGCTGTGATGTATTTTGGACTGTATAAAAGCTTTTCCCACATCCCCTGTTTCTAGTAAGAAACAATGTTGACATATTATTTTATTACATTCAGAGTAGTTATCGATAGTCTGCCACAAAATTGGAAGAGATATCAAAAGATTTATAATGCAGTTTGCATTTGTACTTGAACACCACAAATACAAAATTTCCTAATGCTGTCACACTGGTTGTAAGCACTCTGGTGAACAGAATCAGAAATTTAGGTGGTTTTGATAAATTGGATAACTGTCAAACATTTGTGCCTTGTTTGTCATATTTAATGGTCTGTCCAGTTTTAATTTTTAATTTACCTTTATGCAAAAATAATCTCATAGGGTAAAGCATACTGGCTTTAATAGCAGGGTGAAAGCCAAGCAAAAAAAGTGAAGTATAGTTGAAAACTGAATTTCTGTGACCATCTTGACATTTTGTTCTGCTTACAGTGTTAAAATGCCTCATCCGTTCCATTCAAAATGAGAGATCCTCAAAGTTCACTGCTTGAGCAATCGAGAACTGGCTCAAACGAGCAGAAGATTAGAAGGATTGATTGGAGTAGATCCTAGGACCAGATATTTTTATTTGCTGTTTGTGAGTGGGACAAATGAGGAATACAGTTCTATCCTGAGGAACACGTTTCCTGTAAATAATTTGTGTACCTTTCTCATTTACCATGGATTGACTCCTGATGGGTTACTCTACTTTTATCCAGCCATGATTCTCAGGTAGGTCTTCCAGTACTTTTTCTCACATGACTGGACTAACTTGGGGTGTGTTTTACTGGTCTATGTCAAGCAGCACAGTGCCACAAGCAGAGGCTGTTACACCCATACAGGGCCATCAGCACTCCTGCAGTACCTTTGTACTGGAACTGTTGATGACAAAATAAAATATACAGAAATATAAATATGTCCACATTCTGAAAATGGTAATATTTTCTATTTATTGTTGGAATTGTGGATGGTGATATGCAGAAAGGCCTGCAGCACCAGCGCTCCAGAAAGCTCAGAGCTGTGGATATCCCAGCGGGGCAGGGTGCCTGCCTGCCAGGAGCCGGCCAGGGCAGGATGAGGCCCTGCGGGAGCAGCTGGTGTCCCGACAGTGCGTGACGATAGCCAGCTTTCACACAGATTCTCTGAGGGCTTGTGGTCACACCAGCATTCCTGACTGCCTGATCTGACAATATCGAACGTGGCTTACAGATCAAGTGGTATCAACATCATTTCATCTTATCTGTTCATCCTCATGAGGTCATCTGTCAATACAACAGAGGTTGTTTATGTGCCATGACTTGGCCTAAAGTCAAGCTGGGTGGGGTTATCTGCAGAGGCCAGGTGTTGCAAGAGTTAGTTTGCTTCCACATTCACCTTAATCTGGCCCAGGAGCTGAAGGCCTGGAAGATGAAACAGTATTTAGTGAGTGCACTGGTGACACAACCAGCGGTCAGCCACTGTGATCCCTCCAGCCTTGACCAGACAGAAACAACCCAAGAGAGAGCTACAAGCAGCAGACCTTTTAAAACATTCAGAAAATGTGGCATTTTGTTCAAGAGATTTGAAGTCTATTGAGGTTGCAGATAACTTACATTAGTCTGAGCCTGTTGTGTCTTACTTTCACTCAGAAAAGCTTATCTTCTTTGTTGATATGCTGACCCAAAATTTACTTAGAAATTAATACTCAAATACAAGGCTAAAGAATACCCACCAGTATTTACTCTCGAATGTTTTCAATTACCTAAGATGCAGCAAAAGAACTCTGCTGATTAGAAAGGAAGCATATATACTTCATAAACAACAGTGTAAATTTCAGTGCTGAAAGGATGCCATTTATTCTAAACTCTTGTTTTACATATTCTTCGCAGATGACTGAAGAGTGAAATTATGTAACTGGCATTGAAATGGTTTTCACTGACCTGCCATGTGGACATCATAAAGGCTGCCAAATTCGGCACAGTTGTTTCATAAACTGCCATTGCCCATATGGCCACATAGCTTGCAAAGATTTGCTGATCTTGCAATCTGCCTGTGCATTACAAAATAAAGCTCAATTAAGCAGGCAGATCCTCTTGTCTAGTTTAATTTCTTTTCTCTTGCAGTCTTAAGGACTCAATCAGGGCAAGGCTGAGGGATCCAAGGCTTGCCTGTCTTCATGAGAGCTAGAGATGCTCAGCATCCCAAAGGACCATATTGTAAATGTTTTATGAATTTGTGCCAAGCGCCTAAAAATGGGTGCAATTTTTGTGAGCTTCTGCAGCTTTAGTAATATTATTATTCTTGATAAAATCCTGTGGGCATAGGTTCAGAGAGCAAAACATGCTTGTGTATCAACCTTCCCTCTTGCACATCTCTTATCACCAATTCACTTGACCATGAACCACTAAACACTGCTCAAGAGACAATTAGAGATTTTGGTTAAATTATATTCTAGGGGATAGTTCCATTCTGTCTGCTGAAAACTGTAAAATTTTTTTTTTTTAATTTTTATGTGTTTTTGCCATGTTTAAATCACTTTTCCTTAGTGATTGGAATAGGTATTTTCATTTCTCTCGTTCTGGTACACGGGGGAAACAGATCCTCTTACCTCTCTCAATTACCAGCCCCTTGCTTACACCTCTTTAATATTTACACAACGTCTATGGACTCACTGACTTTCTGGATATATCTATTACTCCATAACGTTCATGGGAGTTACAGGCAACGAGAAAGGAAAGGAATAAAACTCTGATTTTATTTAGGACATTTCCTTCCAAAGATGCACTCTCATTCTTTAAAATGAGAACGTGTTTCTGTCATTATTACCAAGGGAAAAAAGCCCTAGACTTTAGTTAAACTGCCAATATTTACAACCATAATTTTACATCACTAGTCTGAGACAAAAGGCAGACTATTACACTGATTCCTGTAGAAGACCATAGCCTAATGAGCTGCAAACCCCACTGTCTGCTTCTTTAGGACTCTGGAAACTCCCGTCTAACTTACGAAATATGATAAGATCACAGTTGAAAGTATTCATTCCTCACTGCAATGTGACCAGAAGTGTCTATCAAGAGAAACTCCTTGTTCCTGGTCAGGTGATGGAAGAATAAACAAATTCAACTAGTTGAAGAGGGAAGACTCTCAAAATTACAACTTTTTACTGTTTCTGAATGTTGCTGCCAGCAGAGTAAATATTGCAATGTAATATAATACCAGTCAATGAAGAAAATGCATTTTTCTACAAAAAGGGCTTTTGCTGCAGACAGGAAGTCTATTTTTGGAATTAGTCATCAGTTTCACTTCATGCTGATCATACCATTTTCATTAACATACAATAGGATTGTTTCCATGCAAGTGCTATCAAGATTACATTTATGGTTCCAAAAGCTGTTTCAGTCCACCTACATACACCCTGACTGCTGCAGATAGTAACAGAGAAGTGCTCTTTGTTTTGCACGCTTGTCTAAAATCCCGATCTTCACCACCTTTTATTTAAACTGCTACTCTGGTAAATACAAAAGGACTGATATTTAGCAAAGAACAGAAATACAGCTGCACTTTGATATACTATGCATATTTTGACTATAAACAACGTATTTATGAGCGGAATATACACATGCCATTGAACACTTCCATCATAAAGAAAAATAAACTGGTATTGTCACACCAGATCTAGGGAGATGCCATGTAGTAAGTTGTGGCAGCACAGCTATTTTTTCAGTACCAGTAAGATCTCCGGCAGGGCTTTTGTTGGAAATAATTGACTTCTTTTCCTACATGTCCTACCTTTTTTATTATTTATTTACATCCACCAGCAACTGCTATTTTTTCATTAAAATGAAAGCTGGGTAATTCTGCATTTCAGAATTCTTTTTGCAGAGGGGAGTCACAGTAGGGCTGCGTTTTCCAAAGAGGTGTGCTAGACCTGCTAATACAGACAGGCAGGAAAAGGATGACTGCATAAATCACTTCCTCCTCAGGAAGTTGCTGGCAGAAGGGAGACTGTTCAGCTGGTTGAGTCAGGGGAGAAACCAACTCATGCTACTGCAAACATATCAAACTGCGGCATTAAGGAGTACCTTTGGCCTGAGTCACTTAGCAATTTGTCTTATCAGTTTCTTTCTGATTATCTAGGTGTCGAACAGATGGAACAGTTTCACTTATAATAAAACTACTCTACCCATGGAATTACCCTAATTGACTATCTCATTTAACTCCTTATGTAGACATCTTGGTTCTAGAATAAGAATAGTTAATACCATAGGATTAAGATAAACAGAAATTAGGCAGTCTTCTTTTAGATACATATTCATGAATAGAGTTATCAGCAGTAACTCAAGGTGCAGACATGTTAATTATTATTAGATTTAAATCCCATTGGAATACCAGATTATTTTTTTATGAAGAATTTTGAAAGATCTTTTCTCTCTTAAATATGAATCTTCTGTAATGTAGGGTAGGAGAACAAGTGCAGTTTTATTAGTAATCATAACAAGGACATAAGTGTCCAGCTTTTTGCACAGATTTTTTGGGCAGAGCATGAGAGTAGCATAGTTTATTAGAGCAATATGTTTCATTGCCTTCTGATCAGTACTTGGGCTTCCTGCTACTGGAAAGAGGAAGGATAAAGCAGGAGAAGTAGAGATAGGATGACAGAGATCTTCAGCCACCCATTGCCAGGATGTGGACAGATTTTCAAAAGTAGTCAGCAGCTTCCACTGCTATTCTTAAAACAAGTTTATACCCGCCATGTAAATCTTTCTTACTGATTTTTGGTTAAACTTTACCAGCAAATTTTTAGGGCTGAGATTATCTCTTGCACAATGCTGAATGCATTACCACTATTTCAATAGGAGCAATCCAATTTAAGTAAGGAGAAGTGAAGTTGTTTCAGAACAAGAGATGTACTGAATGTCAGTACTAATGTTATTAGACATTACTGTGACAAATAGAATTAAATATCAACCAGAACCACTCTTAGTGCTATTAAAGGGGCGAGGGGATGCTTTACTGATCAAATGTGCACAGAAAATCTTAAAAATGTTGCTTATCATATAGTTGTTAAAACTGGCAAATGCTTTAAAATGTGAGTACTTACATTTTTGTGCTCAGAAGGTCATCATCTCCTTCCTCGGCTCCCACCAAAGGAACCCCAAACCAACATACAATCATCCTGCTGATGAACCCAAAAGAAAGACTTTTTTTTGTATGCCACTGAATTACAAACTGATTCAGGGCCAGAGAAGTTACTCAAATTCATATATTCAAAGTGAATATACATTGAAAAATTTCTCCAGATTTGTTCAATGCCAGAAAACACTTAGTGTAATTCTGTGTTTTGAACTCTTCAGAGATGATTTCATCATCTTAGTTTCCCTCAGTAAGTATTCTCCCTTTACCTTCTCCCTTTACCTTACAGTACGCTGCTAATGTTAATGCCACATACTAACAGTATAGGAGTGAGAGAATAGCATCGCTTCCCCAAATCATTCCAGATCTTCTCATTTTAACTATTTTATATTGGATTTTGAACTGGTTAAGTCATTAAAACTTAAGTGAATTGAAACAGATCTCTATTATGTCCAGGGAACGTTTCAGACATTAGTACGTTAAATGACCGTGTACAGTATTCTTTGACCATAACTTCCCGTAGGATTTATTAGCAGCAGTGCTGAATTAAGACATTCTCTGCCCCTTTAGTTCTGCTGAAAACACAGATCAATTCACTGCTCAGCTCTTTGTATTTAGCCCCAGTGGCCTGTTAGCAGTTAAGCAGAACCCACAATAGAAGGACCTATTCTCACCACAGATCAGTTCATCAGTTTTAGGGCCTGTTTACACCGTGGACCTAAAAACTGTTGCTGTATAACTCAGAGCAAAAAAAGGTATGAAGTCCTTTGGCCACCATCACCATTGAGGAAAGTAGAGAAAAATGTGTATGGAATTGCATCTTTGTGTGGAATTGAAAGTTGTTACATAAATATATGCTACAATATTGTTATTAATATCACCATTATCTCATAAAACTTGAATGTCAAAATATGATAGTTAGTATTATTTGTAGCTTTAAAGTTCAATTATCATCATAACTAGCTAGTAAATGGCAGAGCACTATGATCCCAGAGGAGTCTCCTTCACAGTCACAATAGCTTCCGATGTATTAATAAAAATGATTTAAATGAATAGCCACTAACAGAAGTCAGAGAAAAACTAAATAAAGGCTATCATCTCTTTGCCACTTCCACAGCATTATAGAGTTTCAAATGCAATCATGTTCATGCACACTCAGCTAATTCTAAGCATATTTTCACAGGGTCTGTTTTAATCAAAGCCACACACTTCTGACAGGTTCTAGCTCTGTTTCACTGACAGAGCTCAGGCTTTCTGAAATTCACAAACGTAATGATGCTAGCTAAGCATATCTTGCAGCTTAGCCCACTCCTCACATCATTTTTCTGTCCCCCAGGTATAGCACAGTTTTTCTATAAAATACTCATCCTAAACAACCTCGGTTGTACTTAGTCAGCTCAAAGGTTACATATCCCTTTGCTAACACTGACCTTGCCTGGGCCTAATCCCATGGCTGTAAGTGGTTTGGCTATGTGTCTTTCGAGAGAGTACCAGAGGACCTGGCTAGAAAGTCCCTCTAGTAACACCAGAAGATCTTCACCTGTTTTCATAGTGCCAAATCTTGATGTTACCAGACACAGGTGAACATTCATGGTACTGAAACCTTTGATATCATACACGTCGTTGATTTAAACTACAGAAGTTTAGTCTTTTAGCTATAATTAATGAAATTCATTTTGGGGAAAAGAAAAAAGAGCAATCAACAATGCTTTATAGTTTTAAGATGCTGATACTTTTATGGGCAAAGGTAACTATAACAGAAAAAGCTCATGACTTGATCTTTCTAAATTATGCAGACAATCATTCGGTAAAACTACTCACACAAATAATGAGCAGGTTTACTCAACTCAATAAAAGCCAGTTATATATGTAAATATTGTATGGTAAACTACTTAGTAACCAAATTTATACTTTTAAGATGATTTCTACTTTGACATTTTCAAGCTGTCAACAGCATAAAGATCAGTTTTTGCTTTGAACGCAAAACATTTCCCTCAGAAATGACAGCAATCAATAGCATCAGGAAGAATGAAAAAAATATATATACTGAAATTTTATTCTGTCCTTGAAATAAATGATTCAATGCTGAATTGGGATTAAATGGATTGGATTTAAGCCAATGTTACCATTGTCTGGTCTTTATAAAATCTTCTGCTGCCATGTTAGTGGAAAGTGCAGTGTAAGTAATTTGCATGTGGGTACGCTGTAGAGGTGATGAAGGTAAACAAATCCGTATTGTACCCAAAACCTTAGAGCAGGGCAAGCAAAGTATGTCAGCAGAACAAGAAAATACAGTATTTTCTCAGTGATACTGTAGCCTTTCAACCAATTTTTATAGCTGTTTTTAAAGATAACTTTGCAAACAATGGCTGGTCAATGACTGGTTTTGGCTCGCTTAACTGAAGGTGGGAGCGCGCTGTCAGGATTAGATGTGCTACCCCATCTCTGGAGTACCACTAGGAGGGGGAATCATACAGACAGCGAAATGAGAAACAGGGATCGGTGGGGAAAGGGCTTAAAAGCCTCAGTCTGGGTTAGTTTGTTTCCAATACTAATATCTCTGCATGTGCATGCAGGAGGTGAGCAGTCCTTGAGGCTCATTCAGGAACATGCAGTTAGAGGTGCTCACAGAGGTCTATTTCACTTTTTCAAAGAACAGCAGTGCTCCTGTGGAATAAAGACGGCCTTAGGTTTGTCACAAGTTAAGGGCAATGCTGTAGGTAGAGTCTAGAACAGAAAGGCAGCCAAAGCCCAGTCCTCGGGGCTCAATATCAGGTAAAACATTCAATTGATTGATCTGTAGAGCTCTGTACAGTGACCTAGCTGAGGATCAGCCTGCAGGTGACACTTTGCAGACGGGTGAGAAGACTGCGCCTGGGAGGAACCAGGCAGAGGAGGCCTGGCACACCGGCGGCCTATCTGGGGACTCAGCAGAGACAGGTACAGGGCATGACCTAAACCTACAAAACAAACATGGGGAGTGCCAGCCTTCAGCTACATGATGCGTTTAAGAAAGTTGTGGCCCGACGCTTCTCTTCCACCCTGAGTGACTGCGACACCCTTTATCTGAAGTCACAGCAAGCCATGGGCGCGGGCGTCCTCAGCAGAAACAGCTGGAACTGTTACCGGCCCCACAGCAGGGCTGGCAGAACGCAACCTTTGTCTTCGTGGGGAGAGGTTTCATTGGCAAAGACCCGCACAAACAACAGTATGGGGGTTTCACTGAAGCTCCTGCAGGGAGGGGATTGCCACAGATGCCGTTCGCTCCTGAGGATCACTGGAGATGCAGTGCAGCCAGACCCAGCAGAGAGAATCCCCACCGTGAATTCTGGCAAAAATAATTTAATCAGAATTTAGCTGTGTGAGAACTGTCTGGTAGTAAGAGAATGCTGCTTACAGTTTATTTCAAATATTTCTGTCTTTGTCTACCAAGGCCTGTTGCACCAACTACTATGTTTAAACTAGATTTATAAACAAGAAGGTGTGATAAAAGGGACTTACACGCCACAATTATTTGAATAAAGACTGAACAGTAAAGAACTGGCTACGGCGTAAATGCAAAGACCAGAGGGTGCCAAAATAACTAATGATATTTTCTTGAAAGGAATGTCTGATTGATAGGAGGATGACTTCTACAAACAGTGGCAAAAAGCCAGTCCCCGTGACTCAACCCCACCAGGCTCAACGGCAGTTAGCAGGCCACGGAACGCCAGCAGCAGCAACATGTGGCAACTGCCACATTTTCAGCCCCAAAGGCCGGCCGGCTCTGGCTTCGGCGGGACAAGGAGAGGCTCAGAAGTTGGTCGGGGTGTGCTGGAAGGGGCTCCTCGGGAGCTGCCGCACCACGGCCGTACAGGGAGGCCTGGCGGGAGGGCGGACAGCCGGCCCCACGCCACTCCCAAGGAGGGCGCCCAGCAGCGAGGACTTTCCCCCGAGGCAGGCTTTGGCAGCAGGGCGGGCGCTTTCA
Organism: Cygnus atratus; assembly: GCF_013377495.2. Lineage (NCBI taxonomy): Eukaryota > Metazoa > Chordata > Aves > Anseriformes > Anatidae > Cygnus > Cygnus atratus. Next base: position 25,810,173 of record NC_066370.1, on the reverse strand, counting down.
GCCTCTGGAGCCACCCGGGCCGGAGGGGTCTTGGGGAGCGCTACCGGGGGACCCCAACGGCCCGCACAGCCCGGAGGGGCGGCCCCGGGAGGGCCCCGCCGCCGCCCGGCCCAGCCCCGCCGAGGGAGGGCACGGCGACCCCTGGGGAGGGCCGATACGGGCGGCAGGGGCGCTGCCGGGGAGATGCCCGGGCCGTGCCCCGCGATAAGGGGCGGCGATCCCGGGCACCTCGGGCCCCTTCCCCGCCGCCTCTCCCGCGCGGCGCCGCTGCCGGGGGGAGGCGGAGCGGGGCCGGTGTGGGCGGGCCGCGGGAGCGGGGCGGGCCGCGGGGCGCTACGGGCCGCGGCGGGGCCGGGCGCGGCCGCTCGGCGCTTCCCGCTCCTCCTCCTCCTCCGGCTTCTTCTCCGCCGCCCCCTGCACGCCGCCTCCCCCCGCCGCCGCCGCCGCACGCCCCCTCCCCGCCGCCCGGCCCCGGGGCGCGGCGCTGCCGGGCTCGGGGCTGGCCCGCAGCGGGCCCGTGAGGCGCGGCCGGCCCCTGCCCGCCCCGGCGGGCCCCGCGCGGCGCCGCGGAGCGCCCCTCCCTGCCCGCCGCCTGCCTCCCGGCCCGCCGCCCTCCTCCTCCTCCTCCTCCTCCTCCTCCTCCAGCGAGGGCGGGCGGAGGGAGGGAAGCGGCAGCCCCGAGCGGGAGGCGAGGGAGGCGGCGCGCCGGGAGCCATGCGGGAGTACAAGGTGGTGGTGCTGGGCTCGGGCGGCGTGGGCAAGTCCGCCCTCACCGTCCAGTTCGTGACCGGCTCGTTCATCGAGAAGTACGACCCCACCATCGAGGACTTCTACCGCAAGGAGATCGAGGTGGACTCCTCGCCGTCGGTGCTGGAGATCCTGGACACGGCGGGCACCGAGCAGTTCGCCTCCATGCGGGACCTCTACATCAAGAACGGGCAGGGCTTCATCCTGGTCTACAGCCTGGTCAACCAGCAGAGCTTCCAGGACATCAAGCCCATGCGGGACCAGATCATCCGCGTCAAGAGGTACGAGCGGGTGCCCATGATCCTGGTGGGCAACAAGGTGGACCTGGAGGGCGAGCGGGAGGTCTCCTTCGGGGAAGGCAAGGCGCTGGCCGAGGAGTGGAGCTGCCCCTTCATGGAGACCTCGGCCAAAAACAAAGCCTCGGTGGACGAGCTCTTCGCCGAGATCGTCAGGCAGATGAACTACGCCTCGCAGCCCAACGGGGACGAGCAGTGCTGCGCCGCCTGCGCCATCCTCTGAGAGCGGCCGGCGGCCGGGGCTGCGGGAACAAAGGTCCGCGGCGGCCGGCACCGAGAGCACCGGGACCGAGCACCGGGTACCGGCACCGGGCATCGCCGCCGGGCACCGGCACCGCCACCGGCACCGCCACGGGCACCGGCACCGGCACGGCCGGGGGGCGGGCGCGGCGCCCCGGGCATCCGCGGGGGGGGAAGAAAAAAAAAAAAAGAAAAAAAAAAAAGAAAAAAAATCGCGTTGGAAACGTGGCTTTTCTCAGCATGTACGTTCATCGAGTCTCGACCGTCGCGTGTTCCCTTGGTGTCTGCCGCAGACGGCTGTGGGCAGCGGGCACGGGAGGAGGCCGGGCCCGGCCCGGCGCCGCGGATCTATGCAAAGCGGGCATTGCACATCGGAGCGGGACTGGCAGCGCTGCTGCCGCCAGCGTGGGGTGCCGGAAAGCGTCTGCTGATCACTTGTGAAATAATTTTCTATTTTGTTTACCTGCTGTATCAGATGGGAGTTTGCAGAGAGTGGTAGCGTGTTGGTTTTTTCCTGTTTTTTTTTTTTTTTTTAATCAGCTGTGAAAATGTTACAAATCTGCACAATTTTTTAGGCGTGCGTGTGTGTGTGATTTCGTTTTTATTTTATCCTTTGGCGGGTGGGAGCGGCGGTGTTTTGGTTTTTAGGGTTTTTCTTTTTGGGTTGGCAATAACTGATTTTGATGACTAGCTCTCTAAAAAGTGCAAAGACTTCCTAAATGCGATACAGGGCCAAGAGCAGCCCTGTGTCTGTAGAGTGCCTTCAAAACTCAGCTGTTCCAGCCGGTGCCAACCTGTGAAAGCTCCACAGAATCCCATTATCTACTACTCCAAAAACTACTTAACAGTTTCCTTTCAGTAATCATACTGAACAAGCCAGGACAAAAGGGCCTATTGTTAGTGGAATTTATTTCTTATTTCCATCTGAGCCTTTTAACTGTAATTTCCATGTCTTGCAAGTTCGGGCTTCATTTACTTCAAATTTGCGAGAATTTAGCCTTTTGGGATTTTGGGGGTGGGCTTTTTTGTTCTTTCTGTTTTTATTTTATTTTATTTTTTGTGTGGGATGTACCTCCAGCCAGCAAAGAAAGAAACCTTAACGTTGTGATGTACCAAGAAAATTCTAACAACTGTCATTTTGATTCCAGACATGCGTTTAAAAGATGTCTATCCATTTTCAGAATTTTAATACAAATGCTGTTTTTTAGAAAACAACTTTGTGCGCTTTTATGTATTACACGAAACACTTTCACATAGGCCGTTAATCCTGATTTATATTGTAATAGATGTAAAAGTGGCATGGGGGGCTTGCGTTAGCAAAGGACAGTGCTTAAAAAAAAAAGACAAAAAACAAGCCCCAGGATTGCTAAATATTGGGTAAAATAACAATTGGTGATACAGCTTTTCATATGTGCTTAGGTCCTGGGGCTATGTGATGCCAGCATGCGTGTGGAACGCTGTGTTCAGTAGGCAGCTTTAGGAAGGTGGCGCGGCTTCAGTGCGAAAACGTCTTGTAAGATCAGGACCTTATCCTTTACTAGGAACAGGTTTACTAGGAAGAACAAAATTCTAAAGGGCAATTATTTAAAAAAAATTAGTTTTAATCTTGCTACGTTTTAACTCTTTAAAATTATGCATCGAGACTATTACTACTTTCCTCCTATGAGGAAGGATTGGGGTGGGAGGAGATCTGTACCTTCTGCGATTTGGAAGATCTAGGGAGTTTGTTTACCTCCATTACCTTCCTCTCTTAGCCCCTTCTTTAAAGATTAGTATACAAAAAGCGCAGTTCTTTTTCTCCATCCCAAGAAGACTTGAAGTTATCTATACGACGTGGAAACAGAAACTGAGCAATGGTGTGTAAAGGTTTTTTAATTAGGCCAACTGAAAACAAACCGCCTTGATGTCTACCATAAATCCAATCATTTCTTCTTTTAACTAGGAAAGTTTTCTGTTTCAACACTGGAAGGAGTGGTTTTTGTTTTAGCTTAATTCTACACAGTGAAACCTCAGTGATTGAAACTAAAATGATAACATTGTGTTCCAGTTGGGGTTTGAATATTGATTTTAGCAACATGCAGTATCTCCTGAAAATTGGGATAAGAGTATGTTCTGAATGTTAGGGGCTTCTTTTAACAAAAATACTGTACTGAAAATGATGAAAGCTTGATTGCAGCCATATCTTGCACTGAAGTTTTAAAAATACAATTTGCCATAAATTAATATCTCAGCTATTGTGATGGTCCAATTTGCCTTAAATTCAGTGGGATTATATATATTTTTAGCACCTAACAAGCCTTGCTCCAGATCAGTGTATTGAAAGCAACTCATTCAGCATGGTAAAAGCAGATATTCATTCTGTTCTCCACAACAGATAACGGATTATTCATGTTTTGTAGTGCCTCCTGTTCTCCTGTTGCCTGTGTTGTGATTGAGGAATGATGCAAAAATGGGTGTAAGTAGCACACAGAGGGGTGTGAAGTCCAGTTTTCCTCAACCTAGCAGAGCAGCTGAAGGCAACTTAGTAAATTCTGGATTATGATTTTTTTTTTGTAGATATACTCTAGTTCTTGCCAAAAAGGTGTGTTCGTCAAACAGTGAAGGATTTTAAAAAAATCAAAAAAAATACGGCATGGGTCTAATCAGAGTTTTGAATATATTTAGATGTTCAATATTCTCTATGACTTGGTGAGGACAGTACAAATAGTAGAGCTCAGTAGTCTGATCTTCCAAATACTTTGAAGTGTTTTGGTGCTTGTTAAACATAGGCCTTGTCTATAAAGTAGAAAAAAAAAAACCATACTGCTTTAACTTGACTGAATAATGAAAGCTATATTTGCTTCTACACTAGAGGAAAATATTGTATCAATATAAAGGTACTCTTTTATTTCTTTTCCCTGTGGGAATGTTACACCAGTGTCAATACAAAGGTGGTATATAGCTCTTTTCACAGTGAGAATTGCAAAAATTTAATTGGTTTGGAAGAAAAATTACATGCCCAGCCAAAATACTTCCTGACAGTCCAGAAATCATGTAAACAAGGCCTTAGTTTAAGGCTGGTCTCATGGCCACCTATTTTGCTGTGCATTATGATTGTATCTTTAAAAATCCAAGCTTGTTCTATCGCAAGAAAGCATGCCTTTGAAATGCCAGTCTCTGTGATTGTAACTGCAGTATTTTAAACCTCATTTCAATACAGTTGTGGTTCTTCTCAACACAGTGCTCAGGCTTTATTGATGCTTACAGTTCTGCAGGCCATGTTACGTTCTGTGGCTGTGGGGTTCCTTGATGGTTCTGCTTCTCTCAAATGAATGTTTGGCAAATTTTTGCAAAGGGCATTCTGAATAAAGGGCAGCTGGCTCTTTATGACTTCTTCATCTGGATGCTCCTTGCATGCAGGTGTTGTTAAGTATCAGATTTCTTTGAGGAGTGACAAAATGCAAGAAATTCCATTTTCTTTAAGAGTTTTATATGAAAAGGAGTGGCATACGCGTCCTCTTGAATCCGCTGCCATTCAAATTAATGGACAGCTCCTATGATGGTAAATGGAAAGCGTTTGGAGCTGTACTGCTATCAGAAGCTGTCTTGCTCTCCAGATTTGTATAGCAGGCAACCCAAAAACCTGTCTTGATAGACCTTCACTGTACCCTTGGGAACTTCTATTCTGAGTGCCCATTCATGTTCTGAAGAGGTTTGAGACTTGCTATAGAAGCAAGCTTATGTACATGAGCTCTGTTCAAAGGTGGAATAGTTTCAAATAATGATCTTTGTAGCTTATAGCCTCCTCCTACAGTGTTTACAGCTTTATACAAAATGTGTATGTCAATGAGATTCTCCTTCCTGTCATGTTGTTATAACATCATGATATAAAATCTCATTTTTGTAGGAATTCAACATTTGCCTGACTTGTAAATTTTTTTTTATTTGGGGGTGACAATCTCTGGCAAACATATGCGTAGCAGCTGAGAGAATGATTGAAGAGCAGATTTTAGTTCAAACGATTAAAGAAACTCAGATGAGTTATAGTGATGATATTTGAAGTGTGTTGCTGGGACTGAGTCTTGTGTGTGTGTGTGTTGGTTTGTTTTTAATTTAAGTAGACTAACGATTTATTAGTCTGTAATCAAGAAGCTCACTGTATTTCCCAAGGAAGGGCGTGTGTGTATTTCTGTAGACTTCGTTGAAGTTGGAGTCAAAATTATTGCCCTTGCCATAGGTGATCTCACCCTTTGTGATCTCAATTCTGCATGCAGTTACCATCACGATGAAGAAAACACCCAATGAAACTTGAACTAGTCAAGTGATAATGGCATCAAGCAGAGATTTCTGTGCAGAAAGCTTAAGAATAGCCATTAGAATCTCTCTATAGCAATCTTAAATGTTTGGAGGAGTATGACTGCTCTAATGCACCACAGTGCTTATTTAAAAGTGTTGATGCTAGAGCAGTGCTTCACTAGATGACATATTATGCATAAAGCAAATACTACAGGTAAATACTTAATCTGCAAAATCTAACAATATGTCTTAGTTCCTATCTAAAAGACTATAAAGTTAGAAGCAAGTTAACCAGAACTTGTAAGCTGTTCAAATAAGTTGCAAAAGATTGGAAGCAGCTGTTGTGTGATGACTTTATTTTGGCAGTCTCTGTGTCTTTTGGAGGTTTGGGCAAAGAGGAGACTAAGTGATCGAGAATCCTTGGCTTTATTTGGGATACAGAGAGATTTTTAGGAAAATGGTGTATGACATGTAACTTAGGCTTGAACGACTTAAGAATCATTTACTTCTATAAAAATCTTTGTTTTTAAGATAACATTATAAAAAGTGCATAGTGAATAGATCGAATGTCCAGGTAACAGGTTACAGATGTCTCCTCTGCTTGACTACAGTTGTGCAAGAAGTTCCGCAGCAAGCAGTCTGATCAGAGTGACATTGTGATTATTTTTTTTCCTTTTGATACAGGTTTGTTATTCTGTTGTATTATGACTCTAGGATGAAAAGGGATGTTTGAGAGTATTCTTGTGAATGGTTGTAAATCAGCTTCTGGGTGGAAAAACTAATCTGAAATGGAAGTGTTTTTTCTTTGAATTGGGTAGCAAAAAAAGTACAGGCCAGCCTGTGCATCAGTATTCCCTTGGTAAATTTCTCACAGGTATATTAACCTAATGCTTTGTTTCTGCAGTGTTACTGTTAAACCAATGTAAATAACTAGTATGAATGCTTACAAGCTGGTGTTAAGTTGTTGAGGATAGCATTACAGGTAAGGCGGTAAGCTCTGCGCTGCAGCTGCGTTTGACCTACTGTTAGTAGGCCGTGTAAGCAGGTGTGGACCCCAATGTGGGTGCTTGGAAGGAAGTCTCATTTTAGCTGTTAAAAGTTGTGCACCTGATGGTATTCCTGAGAAGCATGGCTGTCCGTTACCCCGCGACACCTGTGTTCTGAAGGCTGAGGGCAGGTCCCAGGCCGAGCTGTGTTTCCTGCTGCGGTGCCTCAGGAGGCGCCGAGCCCGGGTCTCCCCCAGAGATGCCCACACCAGCAGGGCTCCTGCAGTCCTAACACCGATAGTCCTGAGGAAGGGAGGCATTACACTGTCCTGATGAGGGGAATCATTTAAATTCCATGCCATCTTGCTGTCTCCAGACAGTCTACAGCACCTGTGACAGAAATGAAAGGAGAGGGCAAGGCCTCTCTGGCCTGCGGAGCTGTGGCACGGCTGTGTCCCCAGCCCTGCTCTGGTTTCCAGCTTCAGCATCTTTCTGGCATACCTTTTTGGCTTCCTACACCTCCATTTTTCAACTGTGTGTTGTGTCAAAGTGTTGATTTCAGTGAAGATGCACGGACTTCTCATGAAATTCTGGCTCTGGAGTTGCAGTACCAAATGAAGCAAAGGAAGAAGATCAAGAGAGAGTTTGAAGATGCAAAGTCTGCAGAAATGATGCTGTTCCTTAGAAGTGCAGGTGACCTTTTCCCTCTAAGACAGACCTGAATGTTGGAAGCAATTTTTTTAACGAATGTCTAGCAGAAATCTTGGTTTAATTAAGCCCTATGCTTGAATCAGAAAAGATACTAAAAGCACTTTGAGTTGGAGGTAGGATACTTGAATGATTTCAGAAAAATGTCTTTGTTATTTTTACTGGCCTTGGTTTGTTTAAGTATTCTAATATTAATTATTGTGATCATTATTGCTAGATAGAGAGCATGCTTAAATATGATTTAACATATATGTTAATGTAGCACTATAAAAATCGCCATGCTATAGGGACTGAGTTATTTTCTAAATCTTCTTTTTTCAACCCAAAGGTTGAAAAAGGTGCTGAGAGATTGTTGGATTGTTTTAATAAGCTGGTAGTATTAGTATATGCCATGTGGTTTGTAAGATCTTGTGAACATCTATTGTGGATTTTTCTGGTGGTAAACGAATTCAAAAGTGCAAAGCAAGGTTGCGCAATCAATGTGTTATCCACCAACGATGATCTTACACCAAGTTTTCATAGCTCCCCGACACTGCTGCCTACGCTACTAATCACCAAAATCTCTGTTAACCTGCCTGGAACTTTACAGTGATGATAGATGCAATGTGACTCAACATAGTTGGAAGCCATATGTATTTAAGGATGATACTAGTGGTAATTTTACTCCTTGAATGAACTACGGTAGTGCTACGTGCCTCAGTTTAGTATTGGGAGTTTGCTGCCAAGTTTACTTGATGATTAACAAAGTTAAGATGAAAGCATGCTAATGAAGTACTTGAGTAATTAAGTTTCTAATGCTCGAGATCTTGATTTCCCATCTTTTTTGAATACTCTGCCACGTTCCAGATTGGCTGTCTATTTTCTGCTGTGTTTCTTGTTTCAAATACTATGTTTCCTTTAGTGTGGGTTTTGCTTTCTCTTTGGCTGTTGGATCTTTTGGTTTTTCCTTTAATTAAGGGAAAAAATAGAGAGGAGATTCACATTTGAATTACTGTACAGCACAAGCTGCCTAGATTCCAGAAATACATGCCATATGCTTCACGTATTTTTGCAATAAAAACAAATATAAGGAGAACACTGTATGTTTAAGGTATTTCCAAGGCTGGGACTCTCAGCTGAGAAACGGCTTGAAAAATCTGATTTACCAAAGAACTAGGTCAGTCTGGTAGAGGGAACTAGAGTGTTCACAGGTACTTCAATATTTGTTTACTTACAGTATTGCTCTGCTTCAACCTCAGTAGTGATAGCAAAAGTTACAGGTTTCTGAGCATAAATATTTATGCGTATGTACAAAGTTGTATGTGATACCTACAACTCAGGAAATGTCCACTTTTTTTTTTTTCTAAGCATAGAAAATCAGGAATTTAGTGTCCACGTGCATTGGGTATCAGACAGTAGCATAGAAACTTGGGTACGTGTTCATTCAGCCAATTATAAGCACCAAAAAGAGTCTTGTTCCTTTTCAAGCATTTTTGACCTGGCAGAAATTAATTTTCAGCATTGCTAAACCAGAAAATCACTGTGGTTATTCGGCGTGTACAATGTGTAGCCTTTTACCAGATGCAGGGATAGCAACCTGTCAAACTAGTCGGAATTGTTTGTGGTCAGCGCTGTCTGTGAATAAAACTTGTAGCTTGTGTCCCACTTCTGTATTTCTCGTGATAAGTAAGTTGAAACCAAACCTGTCTAGACTGAAACACTAAGAGTTCAAGGATGGATATTCTTGGATTCTTTACAGACTTTATGATTAATTGGAATTGCTCAATGTGCATCTGGTCGTAGCTTGTTTCAGGTCTTTGTAAGATGCTGACTTCCTATATCAGTCACCCGGGGTTTTTCAGCACTTAGCTAACAGAAATTAATTGACGGGTAACTGGAGTTCATTTGGCAAGCACATTAGTGCATGCTGATGTGAAGACATAAACTGTTTTATTCCAGGATGTAAACAAATGCCGAACAAGTGTGTTAGGTGTCCTAATTGCCTACAGTAGAATTTTCAATATGACTTTAGTTGTGAAGTTATATTTGTGTTGATCTAGTGTTATGAATCTGAACTGGACTGACTTATTCTCTTATTCTACAAGCATATATATGCTCAATTTACTGTTCTTCTGTAACCCTTTTGAAACCAGAGGCTTATTTAAGCAACCAAGAGCAGAATTTAACTCCAGCTGGCATTTTAATTATTTCCTGTGTACCTAATATTGTGACCTTTTGACCTTAAAAGCAGCAATTGCATTTAAAAGAAAATCCTAACTAATTCTGTAGGGTTTTTGAAGTCCTATTTATTCTAAATTGTGTGGTTGGTTTAAGAAAGATACTGTAAAACATTGACATGTATTTAAAAAAAAAAACACTGTTCTCTAAGCAGTAACCCCTTTTAAAAAGTTTTTTGTTTTTTTATTTGCTTACAAAGTCCCTTGGTCACTAAATGGGCTTTGGGGCCCCACCCATGCTGGTGATTATTTTCAACGTGCAAAGTTGAGCAGATGACAGCATGATCTCTGGGATGTGGAGGTGGCGCTTCGTCCCTGAGGAGCATGCTCACCTACGAGGCGAGGAGCCTGTGAGGACACCAGGGGCCCTTCGGCTGCCCCAGCCTGGGGCTGGGGCTGGAGCGGGGAGGCTGCGGGAGGAGGCCGGGATGGCTGAGGCGGATGCGCCTCTGCTGCCTCTGCCTGCGCCCAGCCTGCTAAGAGACCGAGTGCATTTCTGGTTTTGGCTTGCTGTTCCTGGATGTCTCCTTCAAAGACAGCTTCTTCAGTGCCTCTCTCTACTCTTCCGAAGGCAGAAGGAAGTGAAAGCCTCGTGTGGGGTGCCATGAGCTCGTGGTGCTCAGTGCTAGCGAGGCAATGCTGGCAGATCTCGGGCTGCTCCACGATCTGGCGACTGCCTGGTACATAAGGAAGAAGGCTTAATCAAATGCCTTCACCTGTGCCTTTATTTTTTTCAGATGTCTAAAATATAGGGTGTTTTTCTTTCTTTTCTCCTCTTGGTGGGTATTTCTTATCTTGAAGTCATGCTGGGTTAGTATAAATTGTGAATGCCGTCTTGAAATGGCAATAGGTGGATATAAAATTTTTACTTTGTACAGTTCTTTCTTCCCATTTCATTGGGATTTATAATATGTTGTATTCTAGTATTAGTAAGGTTTGGTCATACTCATTCACATCTATTAGGCAACCTTTTATCCTTGCAGCATTATCTAATCCGATCTGATGTGCAGGAGAGCACGGGCCCTGCACACCGGCTGACCAGGAGGCTGGGACACTTATGGGGTAAGATCTCTCCTAGACCCGGGTGGTTCACTGCAAAACCTCAAGACACCAGTTCGAAATAGGATACCAACTACCAAATCCATCATCTTTTATTATGTGTTTAAGAGCATTTTCTTGTTAAAATGAAGAAATAACGCTTTACTGTATGCTGCCCAAAGGCTGTTGAGATAGGCTTTACAGGCACAAAGGTTTGTTTTCAGAGTCCATAGCTGATAGCATATGTTAGCTATAGCAGTAAAAGTTTCTTTTGCTGAAAACGTAATTAATAGGGACAAAAACAAAAAACATGTCAATGTTATAAGCAGCCATGGTGAGCACCCGCTGCTCGCAGCCAGGCCGGGGCCGTGCACTAAGCCCTGCAGCTGCTCTCTGCCCTATCCAAAGAGCAGCGTCAGAGGAAGATATTGCCTTTTTTTTTTTTTTTTTCCTTTAATGGCCAATGCCAGGAGCTACATAAGCCCCTGAACTATGTCAGAATTGGAGGGAGAACAAAGGTGCCCCGAACTTGCCTTTTCCTCCTACCCTTCTGCCTCTTCTGCATAAAGAAACAGATGAACTCTGTGAGCCTTGGAGTCTGGGGGTCACTGCAGAGGCATGTGGTCTGCATATATGAAAACACACACATTCTAATCCAAAAAATGTAGCAGTTCTGTACTTCTGGAAGCAAGACTTCTGTGTTGCATTGGCATAAGTACTACATCGTGCTGCAGGAACTGTGCAAAGGGAAGCATTCATCCCTTCAGATTGCCCCACCCTCTTGAAAAAAGCTGGAAATATTTTCCTGAAATCCAGAGGTTTGATGTAAAATATACCATTTCAGTGTGCTCAGGAATTAATCTATTTGCAACTGTTACAATTTTAGTTCACTTCAGACTGGGTCTATTTCCAATCAATATCTTTTGAAAGACTGAGCACACTTCTAAAGGGCTTTTGTGATGACTCCTCACACTGCACGCGAAATTAACGAAGTTGATCCAGTAGCGTGTTGAAAAACTTGTAACAGGTAAGAAGGTAAATACTCAGTAGAGGCTACAACTTCTTTCAAGGGTAGGTATTAATTTTTAAGTCCAATAATTATCCTTAAGAAAAAGGAAAGAATTGTTTAAAACACTCAGGAAAATTTCAATCTGAAAAATAGTGATTGCAGGACTTGGGGAGGAGTATGATAATTTATTTCAATTACCAATGCAAAATAGGTTATATGTATCTCTGTGCTTCACCGTCTTGTGAAAAATTTAACACAAAAAGTTAACATTCAAAATGTGGTGTTACCAGATTTTGATTTATGCGAGCTCTCCCTGGAGTGCAGCATGCCCGTCCCTTGTTCTGCTGCCCATGACGCTGTGGCAGTTAGCGCTGCTGCCCTTCCCTGATGATGGGTTTCTAGCAAAGCCAAAGTAAACCCTGACTGATGGGACGGTGCTTTGCCTCCTGCAGCGGCTTTGTGAGGCCGTGTGGGTGGCTGGGGAAGAACAGCTGTTTGCTGGTGTGGTGTGGAAATACAGCAGGAGTTTTTCTTCTTAAGTGGTGCAGGTAGGTAAGCATTTAAACAGTCTGTGTGTGTGCAGGGAGGAACCTCCATCACTTGAAGCCTTCAGGGCCGAGTGGCTTTCTCGGAGATGCACCAGAGCTGAAGCTGCGGTGCTGCTGTGCTGCGTCGGCGGTGCTGTGCTTGCTCCCCTGCTCCTGATGGTAATGGTAGGTGGTCGTGTCTGCACCCTTCAGAGCTGTGGAACTCAAAAACCTCAGCACGCTCTGGTTGTGCTCTTGGCTTGTGAATGTGACCTCCTTCACCTCCCTTCCACACCCGCCTACTTCTGCTTCCTCCCATTCTGCCCCAGTTTAAAGAGGGGTCGAGCCCGTATCTGTGGGTGCTTAAGAAGGAAGTAAATGTTCTCATGTGCACACCTGAGGAAGCTGGGGCCTCAGCTCCCTTGCACACCGCGGGAAGCAGGGTCACTGCAGGATGGACGGCTGCACTGCTGGGCCCCGTGGGTGTTTGGCCCAAGGGCAAACCTCTGCATGGCAGCACCGAGAGACGAGCTCAGGAGGTCTGCACAGAGGTTACAAATCCATCATTTAAGTTTCCAGTCACGGGTTGTTCCAGCTGATGGTGATTTCACTGGGCGTAGAGCAGATGCCACATGACAAACACGGCCGTGATTTAAAAACGTAATCTAGCCAATTAATTGAAATTCAGTCAGTCTGAGCATGACACGTTACAGGTGTTCTTCAAGCTCTGTGCAACAGCAATAGCACCTCCAGTCTCTAATTTTAAGCAATAAACTCTGATTAATGGTTGAAGTTGAAGCATTCTAAAAGTAAAATGGACCATTCTGATGAAAAGCTGTCAGTACGCTGTGGGCTTCCTTCAGTCTGGTAAAAGGTTGGTGTTTATTGAACCTGGAACGTAATGCTAAAGAAAATGTTTAGAATTATTGTTTACAGGCTACTGATTTTCACTACTTGCTGCTCAGGCATCTTGAGTAGATGCACGTTGTGATTTTTATGTATTATTAATAATATTATTTATTTTAATGCATGTTTGTGCCATTTTTTTGGTGTTGGTAACGCACCCACTGGTGAGCACAGCGAGGCTTTTAATGGTGGCTGACGGGTGGTGTTTCCCAAGAGCTCCAGCCTTCCGTAGGTTGTGTATTGGGATGGATGTTGAGCAGGAACAGTGCTATGGCTCCATATTTGTTTCTCTGTAGGAACAGATTTCCAGACAGGGATATCTTGTGGCCTTGTGTTCAGGGCACCTTCTGGATCTGTATTTGCACCAGGTCCTACATCTTCATGGTAAGTGTGCTTGCCTTAATACAGCAGTGCTGCTTGTAAAGCTTTGTGCAATGTCAGTGCTGGGAGACGCTGATAGTCAATAGTTCTCTGCTAAAGCCTTAAAGGAAAGCGCATCCCAGCTCCCAGGCAGACCTAGCAAGCTTGTGATGTGGGGAGTACCTACGGAGCCAGAAACTCTCATTCCTCTAACCTGTGCACTTGGATCACACAGTGCTTCTCAAAATACAAAGTCTGTGGATGGGAATGGGCTTCGTGTAGCCTGAGATGACTAAATGGTATCTGGAGAGACCTCGGAAAGCAGGGTCAAGCTTTGGGCTCCTGGTCTGAGCCGCGGCCACACGTGCTGGTGGAGCACCTGTGCCAGCGCAAGCAGGCTGTGCAGAGCAGGAGTGCATGTGGAGCAGCTGCTTTCGGAAGGTTTGCAGCTGCTTAATTCACGCTTGGAAACCAGGGCAATTTGCTTCGTAAAAGAAAATCATTGTGGTTATTATACCCTTTTTCTCAGCCATAATAATTTCCTAATATGTTTTAGGAGTTGGCATTTATGTTTCATCATAACAGGATAAAACAAAAAATGGCTGGTGTTTCAGAGCCTGTTAGTGGAAAACTGAGAATAAACATACACTTTTAAAAACTTCTTAAATTTAAACACTGTCTCGTATGAGTTGCATTTGAATTGACAAATTCTAGATTGGATTCCTAGCAGTCACCGCGCTAGGTGCATGAACTCTTCCTGGTAGCAAATCCCCTTCCAAAAAAGCTTTGGCTGTGGGCAGACGATAGTCCTGGGCGCAGGGAAGATGTTCCAGAAGAATGTAGGTGATGCTTTCGCAGCTGAGAAGTGCTAGCCAGTGATTTATTCTGTATTGGTTAACAAGGTTTGTCTTGTTGCCAGTGCTCACTTTTATTATCCACACTTTCCTTTGGGGAATATCCTAAATAGCTGGAGTCAGTTAGCACTTCTGCTTAAAGGATTTTGCAGTCAGGATTCGCGATTTTTTCAGCATCATAAAAATATGTGAGGGACTAACGTTTTTATAAAGACGAGGCTTTGTACCATCATTTATGAGGATGGTGAACATGCAGTAAAATGCCTTCTGCATAGATTATACAATCGGCTGGTTACAAAGTACATTCATTTCATTCATTCTTACCATTTGTTGTTTGGCCTATTATTATGAATGTAGCTGATATCTGAGATCAACTATTACATACCTAATGCTTCAGTAATACGAATAACTCATTTATTTTGAGGGAAAAAAATCTAGCTTTAATTTCCTTAAATAGGTCTTCATAATAACAGCTGTCTGCACAGGTGTTCATTGATAGGTGTATATATTAAGTTGTTTTTCTGATTTATTTATTTATTTATTTGCTTGTTTGTGGGTGTCATTATAGAAATGCCAATTCATTCTTTCCTTGTCTGCTCTCAATAGACGTGGCCTTCTAGCTCAGCTGGTGCAGCCTGACCTGTCTGCAGTGCTCACTGGGGGTAACGCAGTTCCCTGCCGGGGGGGCAAGTCAGGGCATGGAGTATGGGAAGAGCAGGTGGGGGAAGTTTGGAAATGGAAATGGATGTTATGTCAAAAACGGTGTGGTATGAAACCTCAATTTTTTTTCTTTACACTTCATTTTGACATAATGGAGCGGAAAATATTTTGTGCTCAGGAAGTTTCTGGAATTTCACTGTGAAATTTCAGATACGGTATTTTTATACTTCATGCCATCTAAGCAGAAATAGTGTGTGTGTTGTTCCACTGGTGTCCCAACAAATTAGTGAATGTATCTATATGTATTGCTCTGAAATCATTACTTTCTACATTGAATATGCATATTTCAAAGTCTGATCAAAACCCAGATGTTTCCCTGCAGGGCAGCAGCGTTACCTGCCAGCTTGCCTGTCCTCCTCTGTGTCCTGCTGGGTCTTGGGGCTGCAGCATCTGCCTGCTGTGGGGCTGCGCTGCTCGTTCTGCTGGTGACAGGAGCTTGTCCATGGGAAATTTTGTTTTCTGAACTGGAACAAGCTTTTTCAATAGGAAGATGATGCACGGAGTCTTTCTCCATCCACTCATAAAACCATTTTTTGAGGTTTCTGGGTAGATCATGAAAGCTTTCTGTGCAGTATTTGGATGCTGACTTTGAGTGCTACAAATAAGATGCTCATCCCTAGATCGTAATTTGGTTTTGGATGGAACTGGAATTCATCAGTTGATTGACTGATGGAGAACCAGTGGAGGGACTCCCCACATAGATGATTCAAACCTTGAAGGAAGTTCCTATTTATGGTATATTCTTGGTGTTTACTTTAATCATGTATTTGACCATAATTTGCTTTTGTCAAACATACTTGTTCTGGGAGTAACGCCAGGACAAAAATTAAAGGAAATTAAGAAACCAGCATAAACCAGCCCTTTCTGCTCCACTCCAACTGTTCTCTTTATTTTTAGGGTATTTGTCTAACTAAAGAAATTGGCAGAATCTTAGCCCCAGATACTTCATGAAGTTAAAGAAAGCATGAGCTTCAGTACAGGAATGTCACTGTGTCTCCAGGCCACATTTTATTGGCTTCAGATCTCTTAATATCATTTTCTGTCCCATGTTTCCTTTTCTTAATGGTGCTAATAATCTCACAGAAGGATCATTTCTAAGTCCTTTAAAAATTTCCTCATCAAATTTCATAGTATAAGATCCTTGTTTGCCATTTACTTACTACTGTATGAAGTTCTCCTAAGACATGCGAAACATGCTCCAAATGTCCATCCTTACAGCACGGATGTTATGTAGTATAATAATGATAACTTTGTAGTTATTTAGTGATCACTAGTACTATTTCTAACATTTTTTTTTGTCCTCCTGAGTTCCTGCCAGCTGTACTGTTCCCACATTTCCACGCCAATGTCTGCTCGCCCAGGTGGTGCTGGGCTTTGCGGCGCCGTGCTCCGACAGCCTCCTTCAGGGGGCCGTTTTCTCTCCGCACGACGTTTGCCGTTTCTGAAACTGATGGTTCCTTTCACACATGGCTGGGCAGGCAATTTATGTGCTGATCACCATAGAAACCTGCAGATACATCACTTGGTCAAACCGTTTCCATATTGTATCAGCCAGGCGGCATCGGAAAATGCAAATAAGGGATGTGAGAGAAGGTTGGTGAAAACGGAGTCTCTTTTCTTCATGGCACCACTGTCAATAGCATTGCAAGCCACCCGCGCTCCTTTTTGGCCTCAGACCTGGCCTCTCCCCTCAGCGCTCTCTCCCCAGGTCGTGCTGGGATCTCCGTGCTGCGGCGCCGAGGCTGCTGCTCTGCCCAGCCCGGCTCGTAAGCGCTGTCCCGTTCCTCCGCTGGCTGCTTAGGGCTGCAGATGATTTCATTGCTGGGCAGGAGGGCTCTTTTCCTGCCACACTGCATTATTTACAGCTAGCGCAATGAAGGATTCTAGGGAATATTGAAAACGGGTTTGCTTTCCTTAAAAAATGAAAAGGCAAGGGAAAGGCTGGTTTATCCTTGCATAGTGTAGATAAATAGTCAAATTATTAGTGATTACAGCTAGCTTGCAAATTAATACAGGGAATCTTTTAACTGCAGTTCACCCTGGATGCTCCGTGCTTCCCATGGCAGCAGGAGCTGTGCTAATTCAGGTGTGAGCAGGAGTGCTCGGGGCAGGGGGAAGCTGGCAGGAATAAAGTGCTGCTTCTGTAGAACAACAGGAAAGTGCAGGAGGAAGGGAAGGAGGTTTGGTCTAGAGCACAGAGATGGCAAAAGGGGAGACAGTCCTCGTTACTGAGGAGTCCGTCCGGCAGTTCTCATCACCAAAATAAAATAAAATAAATCCTCGTCCCCTTGCAGAGCAGAGGAGACTGCAGGAGTGCTGGGTGGGCAGCACGGCTCAGGGCACTGCTTTTACACGGCTCAGGCCTCCTCTCCCTGGATGTGGGGTAAGTGCGGTTTTGGGTGCCTGAAGGCTCTGGTTACCTTTGAACACCCTGGTGTTCACAGCCGCCACGCAGCGTGGCTGAAGCCGCTGACCTCTCCCAGGGGAGGCAGCACGCTGCTCACGTCCGACTGATCCCCAGCCGTTTCCTTGGGGCACCCGTCTGTCGTGATCCTGGCACTGCATTTTGAGGATTTCCCCCTAATTACGAAGGTGATAAACTGCTTGGAGCTAACTGTAATAGAGTGAAAAAAGGATGTAGGAAGGAAATAAGCTTACCAGAGAATGGTGATTGTGTAAATGGGTAAGTGTGGGGTGGGGGCCGCGTGCCAGGTGAGAGAGGATGTGTGCAGGAGAGGGCATCCATTTATGACGTACTGTGGGTTTTTCAGAGAGCTTAACAATTCACTTTTCCGTCAGCAATATTGTCACTCACGCTCCAGCCAACTGTAAATGCCGTAATACCTTTTCATACAGCATTTCAAATGGTGGTGGTGAACTCAGCCCCTCTCATGGCTGGCACAGAGTGCTGGGGAAGGAGGTCCCTGATTCTCCTGCTGGGGTTCATGTTCCGTTAAACACCGAAAGCCTGTGCAGCTGACAGGCAGTGTGCGTGGGGGAATAGCTGGGATGTGCTTTGCAAATCTGGCTGCTCTGGACCAGGTTTTGCAGTAACCACAGAAGATGTGGTACAAGGGAGGTTCTTCTTTTAACTTCTCTTTTGAATAGAGCAGTGAAAAGGGACTGAAGCTGTTCCTCAACCTGAGCTGAATATACACAGCTTTTTGCATGGGGTTGGGAGGATGCTGGGTAAGTGATCAAAAGTGCTTTGTTTTTGTATTTTCAAAACCAAGTTTCATCTAGGAAGTGCTAAAAATATTTTGCTTTAAGACATCATATTTTCAATTTCAAAATTGATCTAAATTTCAATCTGAAACTGCTACAACAAAAATAAAAATATTTCTGATATTTTTCTGTCTAATGAACTTTTTTTTTTTCTGAGCAACCTTAGATTGGAACAACTTCTACTTCCATGTAGTTTGAATTTTTTTTGTTGTTTCTTGATTTAACTACCAGTGGAGAAGCAGATAGTTTCTTCCAACACAACATTGTGATAATTTTAGGAAATCTGAGTCGTTTCCCATAAATTCAGTATTAGCAAAGGTTTTAATGGTTTTTGTGGTTTCCATAATGTGCTGTTGTTTTTTCCTTCTTTTTCGCTAAATGACAATCCAAAATTCTAGTTTGATGTCACCTGTCAGATGCTGTCATTCAGAACTGGTTGTGTGAATATTTGGGTCTTATTTCCACAAGAAGATTTATTTCCAAAAGAATAGTTTTCCTTTTTATGTATCTGATTTTTAGAAATATATCTTAATGGTGTCTGAATGTTTGACATTATAATCACTTTTTCCTCTGTCAAATAGAAATTAAAATCATGCTTATTGCGTCTTATCAAACTCATTCTTTTCCTGGTTTTGAGATGAACTGTTAAAATCCACTTACGATACTGTATTTTTTAATCAGCCATGATTTGACTTTGGAAGTAACTCAAGAGCTGGTATGATAAAACCGGCCTACTCTGGTGCCATTTCAGTCACACAGTGGTTTCCTCTGCATGAGGCAGCAATATGATTTATTATTTCTGCTGGTGACAGTCTTCCTTTGATAGAAAACAGGAAGGAGTTTGATTTTTTAGAAGACATACTGCATGGACGAATAAGGTTTGCATAAAGCGAATGTTTATAGATTCTTTGTTCAGATTGTGCCCATATAATATATACTATATTGCTGGTGACTTGGCAGTCATCTAGGAGCTCTGCATAATAAACCAGAAATTGCTGCTTCATATGCATAACTATATATGCACATTCTATTTAGAGCGCTATGCAGCAGAAATTTAATTCATATGCTCCTATCGCACAATGCTAGGTAATCCTGAATATGGTAAATAATCAATTAATAATAAGAAAGACATTTTTTTTGTCTCACCAGGTTTTTCATTTGGATGTTTATGAGAAGTGCTGCCTTTCTAAAGGTTTTCTTTGCTGCTTGTTTCATGGTGTTCGTTTTTCACAGAATCACAGAATTGTAGGGGTTGGAAGGGACCTCAAGAGATCATCTTAACTTATTGTAGGCAGAACCACCTCAAACTGCAGGTTGTATTCTGAGCTGAGCTGAGACATTTTGTACATAGGCATATGGTGGCTTGCAGCTGGGCTCTGACTCTTAAGACAGAGACTGGTTTCTGGTCTGTTGAAGCTGGCTTAATGCTTTGCTTGTTAAGTTTGCTCTATAGAGCTGCACCTCTATCACATAATTTGAAAAGTTTGCACACAGGAAAGATGAGGCAAAGATGACAGTTCCTGGGAATGCTCCTCCCCACCCCCAAAGGGATGCATTACCACTGCAATTTGTTCCCAGACAAACACTCACATTAATTTGTTTCATGTCTTCCAAATCTCAAGTGATCAAAATATTACAAGGTAAATATTTTTGTTATTACCAGCCCTCTCCTCCCCTTTTTTTTTTTAATTTGACTTAAGGTCTAAACTGAAGTCTAAAATCAGATGGGCAAGGGCAGCTCTTCTCCTAAATACAGTCCCTACAACTGAAATACCTGTTGTACCTTCTACATGCAACGACCATGTGGGTGGTGCTGCGATGCCTTTCTGCTGGGGCTGGGGCAGGTGTAGCATAGACGGAGAGCTTCAGGACATAACAAGCAGACCTGTGCTGCTTGCTTCTGTGCAGATACAGCTATGACTGACACCTGCTGTGAGGCTCAAAAGACATGGGAAACTCTAGGATGTGGAGTTGAAGTAATGTATTTTTATTCCTTCTAATAAGAAAGAAGACATGAGTAGACTTTGGTTGTGACAGAACTAAAAATAATTCCTGCAGTCCTGTGAGCAGTTCGTCTGGCAATGGAAGACTTCTGTCTTGGGTATGGGTAGGGACAGAGAAATCATCTGCCGTCCTCGAGTTTCCTGTTGCTGGAAGACCTTCTGCTTTCTAGCAGAGTAGTTTCCGTAGATGTTTCCCATGGTTTCATCTTAGTGGCTGTAGGAATACGTTCCCATTAAAACAGCATGTGAGGTGTAGCAGCATGCTCCTCGCACCGTTCCTCTGCCAGGCCGCCAGTGCTGGCGCACGGGAGGGAGGCTTGCTTCCATCAGCAGCCGACGTTCCTCCTTAGTCCCAGGAGGACATTGTGGCATCAGTGGGATGCTGCAGGGGCAGGGTGAGCTGGCAGCATGGCATTGCTGCTCGCACTTCACTGACTCGCTGCGGTGTGGTTTGAACCATCCCAGCTGCTGGTTAGGCTGGATCAGGGTAAATGAAGACAAAAAGCTGGCTTCCCTTCCCTTCCTGTTGCCAACCACCCCAGATCCTCAGGTGGCGTTGCTGGTGCTCTGTCCGTGCCTGCCTGGGTGCCTGGCAGGTGGGTGAGCGCAGAGCACGTCTGAATGTGGCAGCTTGCAGAGATTTGCTTTCTGGACTGGGTAGTGAATCAGCCTGGAAAAAGCTGTTAGAGGAAGATGGTGCAGCTTCCCAGTCTGCCTGTAAATACTAATAGCAGTGGAGAAAGCTGCCAAGAAACATATACACTCACAGCCTGGTTTCTCTTGCCTGCAATACTCCCGCTGAGCTACAGAACGCCGAATCAGTCTTTATAGACCTGCATCAGGCTCATCAGGGATTTGAATAAAAATAGATCTTAAATGATACCATTGTACAGCAGCGAGAAGTTTTAAAGAGTTGGGAGGAAAACCCTGGCAGTCTGCAGCGTGTGCAGAGCCTCTTGTTTCCTTTTCTGCCAACAGCCCCGCTGGGTTAAAGAGCACCAAGCTGTATTTAATGATCCAGCTCAGCCTGGTGGCCGAGCTGCGTGCTCTGCCGTACAGCGCGACTCGGGGGGGGGCTTTGGTTACTGGCAGAAAGAACAAACGCTTCCCGGCCACTTTGTGCAAATGCCGCTCTGCTTAGCAGGGCTGAGCAGAGGTAGCTGTGAGCACAGGCCAGGGAGAGTAAGTCCTGTCTGAGCGGGGCTGTCAAGGGAAACGCACACACGTTTCCCCATGCCCTGGCTGAGCACCTGCTTTTGGGCTTGGCGTTCTGGGGGACTTGGTTTGGTGGCTTGTTTTGGGCTTTGGTTGTGTTGTGTCGTTTTGTTTTAAAAAAGCAATACTAATTTTGAAGAAAAAAAATCTTGGTCACTGTTAACTATGTTGAAGGAGTGTTTTCTTTTTTTTTTTTTTAGAGGTAGCGCTGTGCAGGGGCTTTGAGCTGCCTCATTGTCCATCTTCGTAATGGAAAAACTAGTTAAAAGATTATGAAGTTGGAAGTGTGGATCTGGGTTCTTTTCAGGGAAACCTTCCCCTGTTTCACAGGGACCAGATGTTGTCCTAACATCCAGCATTTGCTATGTCAGCTTTACTATTTCCAGCTTTCGGTATGCTGCAACATTCAGAGAGCAGTTTTGTGGTTTCAGGGGTTGGTTGTTCTTTGCAAATAAATAAAATAAATAATGGACTTCATGGGCCCAAGCAAGGTTTGTATAAATTTAGGCCTCTTTAATTTCCTTAAGGTGATTGTAAAGTTCAGAATTACAAAATGTGATTTAAAAAAAAAATAAAATTCTTTTTCTTCCTACAATGTGTTCTCTCATGCTTTGACATACAGCGAAGGTAGCTTTTCAGGGATTGTGTGAAATACTGGTGTTACTCAAGAGATGCTGCACGCAGCTGCAGGACGTCTGTGTCGGCCGGCCGGGCGCTGCCCCTACCCGGGGCTGGGACCTGGCCAGGAAGGAAGGGTGGATCTGCTCGAGACTTCCTCTGCTGCCGCCCGCGCTGCTGCTCTTGCACTTCTCTCGCTGTTACGGGGGTGTCAGAAACGTGGGACTTAAGCCGAGGCTGGAAGGGTGGCTTCACGTCGCGTTCAGCACATCAGCCTCAGGGAAGAGTGAGGCTCCTGTGTTCCAGGAGACACATGCTGCTTTCACAAAACAGGAGTGATGAAAAGGCAACTCCTGAAAGTTTGCTTTGGCTTCTTTTCCAGTTTATTGCTAAAACTGCACGGAATGAACAGGCTATCACTGGACTTTGTCAGATGCCCCCCTCTTCTGCTGTGTGCTGTCTGTGTGCTGGTTATTTTGTCTAGGCAATGCCCTGCATCTGGCACGGCCCGGTCTGCGGGTTCAGGCCTGCACACGTGTTTTTGGCCTTACACGCGTGCGATGAGCGCTGTGCGGGACGAAGCACAAAGGCACACAAGCACTGAGAAGCGGGCTGTGCATGCCCCGTGCTGAAGGCCGTCCTCACAGCGTTACTGCCCACAGACAGGCAGCAGGGTCTCGCTGAAACGCAGCTGAAGCCGGCCGGCTGCCCGACGTGCCAGCCGTGGCCCACAGGGCCGTGCCGCAGAGACATGGCCGAGTGCCTGCAGCCCATGGCTGGGCCGCGGCTGGGAAGGCAGGTGGCAGCTGAGGGTGGGCGAGCGTCTGTGCCGGTCGTGCTGTGCTAGAGACCTTGCTGGTGGCTGCTCTCAGGAGTTCAGCTTCCCACAGTGCTCTGAGCTTGTGCAGTTACTGAGTGCATGCACAGCAGCCGGGAAAATGAGGTCTGCATTTGCACCTTGACTTCCTCCTCCTCAAGAAAACAGGTGAGATACCGGCTCCTTGAAAGCCATTGCCTTGCTGCTGCAACATCTGTGTCTCCTGTCAGCAGCCGCATTCACAACCCTTGTAAGCTTTTTAATCCTTTTTTTTTAATATGCATGGCTGCAGGAAGGATTCTTGCGGGGTATCTGCCTGAGTTGCATGGTGTCTGCTAGGTCACCAAGGTGTTTGCTGAACAGGTCGCCGTGGCTCGAAAATGTGGCTGGATCCAGACATCTTGTGTAAGATAAAGAAATAACATAAATACACAAATATATAAAAGTGCACTGAATGTATAGCATATGCTGTCAAAGTAAGTGTGGTGTTTATGTGAAGTGGGTTGTTCTGGTAGCAAACAGGATTGCTGATGTTAAACCATATTGTTCTTGGGGAGTTATCTTTTGGAGGGGAAGGGAGCAAGGCTGTTTTGGGAATATTTCCATTTCTGTTTGTCTAAGTTAGATTGCGTTTGTGCAGACAAAGGGGAATTCTGTTAACTTTGTGTACCTTTTTTAGTTTGCCTGATACAATCTGGCTGTTGTCAGACGTGGTCACATAGTGCTGCTCTTGTGAACCTCATAAAACTGGTCCTCTGTCATCTGAAAGCTTACCTCGGGCCAAAATCAAGTTCTGGGGAAGGACATATGCTCATACAAGTCAGAAAGTGGGCCATCCGCAAGCAAAACTTAATGTTAAGGCTGTGCTTAGTGTTGTGCAACTGGTACTTGAGCAATGAATGAACCATGTAAGATCATCTGATTACTACCGTCAGCAGCTGAAGAAGCAGCCTCGTCATGTGTTCTTTTTTTCTTTTCTTGTAGGAGTGATGCAGAAAAATGCAGTCATTATTCAAACAATTATATATTATGTTTCTGTAAATGTACAGTTCAGTATGAACTCTTCAGTATGGAATACAAAATCCCCTAAAAGCACTCAAAAAAATCACATTTTTTTTCCTCTAGGTAAGTTCTTGGATGTCTTTACAACTTTTTGTCTACTAGTAAGAGATCTTTTGATTTAAATATGTGGAAGCATGGTTTCATTTGGGGGGGGGGGGTCTGAAAGAAGGTCTGGAATCCAAAGGCTTGTCCAAACATCCCCCCAACTCCAACTTTTCCTGCCTTATTTGTCACAGTCAGGACAATCCCACAGTCCATCCAGTCCATTTTTTTCCTAAATACTACTCTTTTTCTTTTTTCTTTTCTTTTCTTTTCTTTTCTTCTTGCAGCTGGTTAGTGGAAGATGGGACAGCAATTCTGCCGCCAGCCTCTGTTGAAAAGGATTTGGTAGGGTAGAGCTAAGGAACCTAAGCAGCCTGTTTGTCGCTGCCTGTACCGCTGGAGGGTAACTTGGCTGCTTCTTGCACTCTGGCATTGTGGGGGAAACTGTATATTCCACGCAGAACAGACCTGGATGGATCCAAGTAATTATCTCAGATCTTTGCTAATTGTTTCTATTCTCTCTCTTTTGGGCTTGATCCTAAGGAGTGGGGAGCACCAGTTATTCTCAGCCCCAGTTAATTGCTTCTGGCGATCCTGTTTGATAGCTCTAGGTTTATTGGCTTTCCTCCAAGTTTGCTTAACTAACAGTGCTGATCAGAACAGTATGTGAAGCTATGGATGTGTACTCAAGCATTTTCAGATCTCATTTAATTTCTGAGGCTTAACAGGATTTGTCAGGCCAAGTCATTTTCACCAAGATGAGTGACAATCACCAAGGAAATAGAGAAAGGCTCATTAGAGCAGCAAATTCAGAATTATGCATAAAGAAGCAATAACTGGTCCCACTAAATTCCCTCAGCTCTTTGACACCAAGTAGCTCTCTTAATTGAATGTCGGGAGGGAGCATTTTTTTGCTCATCTTTCCAAGCAGAAAATGATCAAATATCAACGAACCAGGACTGGGCAATTATTTTCTGGGCCCCGCTGTCATCTAATGCAAAAGTACTCTCCAAATATAACAACAGAGTGCAAATTTCTCCGACAGGCTTCTCTCCATATTTAGGCTGGAGATGACGTATTTGTATTTTTTTTTTTTCATCCTGAGTGAAGAGTTTGAAAGGCTGTTACTGAAAATGAGACAAAGGATTTATGGTTATGTTCCTGGCTCTTAGAAGTATACATCACCATGCAAACAATGCCAAAACTTTATACACACATTCTTACAAAGCTTGAAGTACTTGTCCACTGCTCAGTGGGCTGTTGGGCTGGGACACATCTTTATCTGCAGTCCCAGGTGAGCAGGCTGTGTCTGTCTTAGGGCCCGTCTTACACTTGGCTTTCAAATACTTCTGTGCTAGTGAAGCTTTGCTCCTCCTGACGTTATTGCTTAACTTTCCATGAGCCTGCCGGGGGTGGAAGGAAACCAGCACTACAGCTGAGCATTTTGATGATCCAGGAACGCGCCAGCCAGCACCTCAGTAAGTACTGCTGCGAACAACTTCTTTTTTCCTAGGCTTGGTAACTTTTAAATGGATGGTACTGGCCTGAAAATTTCTGGGAAATCTGTGGGGTGTGCCACCATGGAACCCCACAGAATTCCTTGGATAAGGAACTTTATGCAACTTTAAACAACATTTAATACTTTGTCTTTTTCTCATTAGTGCCTTCTTGCTTAAGAAAAGAACCATTTATGACATTTCCATGCAAGTGAAGGGCTGCATTGCTTCCAGTTCCATCTCAGAACAGCTGTCTTAAAGCTGAAATCTTTTATATTACTATTGGTAACAGCATTTTAAATACATTCTCTTAAAATAAACTAATAAAGAAAATCTTAAAGGTCTGTGTTTTACACAGTGATTTGTATATCTTATGCAAAGATATCTCTCAAATCCCTGAAATGAAACAAATAGAAAACACATGTTGTATTGCCTAAACCACTCTATTGCCTCATTCTCACTGTAACATGACCTACAGTTCTCTTCATGGTAAGTGAAAAATCTTTTTATCCAAAAGAGTGTGCACGTTGTCTCTAGCTGGATGGACGGTCCCAGCCCTGGGAATTCTGTGAATGTGTTCTTTGGGTCACTAGATTTTCTGCAGAAAGGGGAAGAACCTGCCTCTGTTGATACAGATAGGAGTTTTTCTGACTTCCATCATTTCTGTTTTTCACTGGGCATGAACAGTAGAAAGAATTTTTGTATTTAAATACATCCAGAAATTGTCTCTCCCTGTTCTCCTATAGCCCCTCTCCTTTCCAGCCCTTGTACATTCCAGTTACAGTGATGTGAGTGAGAAGCCCGACACAAAGATTGATCTATACTGATCAGCTTCTTCACAATGTAAGCTGTGAAGCTGTTGAACCACGGAATCCCAATTAGAAGTTGGTCAGATTGTCATGGTGTTTAATTTGTTTTACATAGTTGTTTTCAGTCTTAAACCTATTGATTTTAACTCACTTCCAATTAGATTTATTATTTTTACCAGATGAGTAATATTTGAACTTTAGATGTGTATGCAACTTTATTTCATGGGTGTAATGATTCGAGATGGAGAACTGTTGACACAAACTCAATACCCTCTAGTTAAAAATATTAGATCATTCTTTCTAGCACCGTAAGTTCCAGCCTAACTGCACAAGAAATGGATCTTGTCTATTTGTTTTCATTTCTTTTCTTTTGGGGCTTTGGTTAAATACTATGAAATATTCATGTAGAGGTGAAAGAATTCATCTCAAAAGCTGAAATTATTTTTTTAATAAAGTTCCTGTGCAAAAACCTGTTGTACGTGTAATGATAACAGGTAACTGCTGCTATGTTCATTAACCTACGTACCTGTTCTCTGGTGAGTGTGAGTTCAGAGAGAACTGCAGTTAGTGGATGGGTGCTGGAATTCTTCATGATTTTCAAATTGTTTTTGTTCACATATATTACAACAAATGTATAGTTAAAAAAAAAAAACTTGCAACAAAGTCTTTTCTCTGAAGGAAATCTTTTTCTTCTGATGAAACAGAATCAGAGAAAAAAGATAATTAGAAAGACTTCTTAACATTTATTTCTTGGAGGAGTTTTCAAAGAATAAGGATCATGATTGATCATCTCCTTCATTCAAAAATAAGAACAGGCATTGTGTGTTAAATAGCAGAATACATAATATTTCGTCTCTTTTTAAAAAATTATTCTATAAACTGCTTTAATACAGCTGATGAGGAGGCAAATAAACAAAACGGACAATTCAGTTTTTATGTGTATTGCCTGACGATGAGTAATGGCTGGCAGTCCACCAAGTCGGCAGCAGGGATGGAAGGGTTAATAGATGCTGTAGCTATAGGCCCCGATACAGGCAGCAGCAGATCGCTGCTGATGAATTCTGGTAATGATACACGACCTGTAATTATCAAGCAATGCAAGTAACGAGTGCAGAAAGGCAATAATGAACAGGGTAGTTTGGAGACGTAATTTAGGTTACAGCTCTGAAAATACGTGAGTCCCGCACCGCCAGCTGCTCAGCTCCAGGCTCCGCAGTGCTGTGCCTTGGAATAAGACTGTTTTGGAATGGACTCCTCCTCATTTAGAACCAAGACCTGTTCTTTCAACCCATTCTGTATAGCTAGATGTCTGTTAATCAAACAGGGAGGTAGTCCTCAGTCCCAAAAGAAATCTAAATTGCTGTATTGTTTTGTTGCAGTTGAACTGCTCAAAGGTGCTGCATGAGCTGTGCGTCTCCGTGAGTGGCCTAGTGTGAGCGATTTGCAGCCTGGATATATCTGCGAATAGTTCACCCTAGGTATAAATTTCAGTGTACAAATGGTGCTTTCTGCCAGCCCTGGTGAATGGGCACTTTCCCTGCAGGCAGGTGCCCAGCTCGCCACGCAGCCCGCTCTGGCCCAAGCGCTGTCGGCCTCGGGATGGGCACGCGGGATGCTCTGCTTCAGCTGGAGCGTGTCCTTTAGAAGAAAAGAATAGCATTGTTTAAGCTGTTTTCAGTGTACAGGGACCATCACCGTCCTCTCTTTTTCAGTGGCCAAATTCTTGTGCTTCTTTAATACTCATCATCTTGTTGCCCAAATGCCCCGGGTGGCGGGTTGGTACAAGCGCCTGCGGGCAGAGCGCCCCGCTTCTTGCTGCTGCTGCTTTCACGGGACAGCAATGGGAAGAATGAGAGCTCCCATACTGCTAACTCATCACAGAGATGGGCTGATGCTTATAGAAATAATTTTGTGGAGAAAGATTGATGGGAGAAGAAAAAGTATCTGCTGACACTGAGATACTCGTTAAATTTACAATTATTTCTCAAAGCCGATTTAGGGAGAAGAAACAGTCTGCAGCTTTTAAAAAAGAACAAATGCATTTTGACACATCTAATTTAAAAGTTTATTTTTTTTTAAATCTGGTTTGCTTGGCTCATGGCACCTCTTTTATTTTTTTCATAATTTCCAACAAATTAGAAGTAAAGTTAGAATAGGAAGCATGCCATCTGTCACCTCGTATTCCTTAAAATTGGACTCATGCTTTGTTTTGGTTGCAGAACTCCCCCCTGAGCTTCATTTGTCAGCTTCTTTCACAAGCTAAAGACATGCCTATGAAAGGTATACTTATATATAAGATTGTTCATGGGGTCTTTCATATCAGTTTGACTACAGTTTGTTGATTCAGAATTAATAAATAGATCAGAATTATTCATCGTGACGACATTAGCTGAACCAAGAAGGGTGGGAACTGTAAGTTAAAAGGCTAAAACAAAGAAATACTTACAGAAATAACACAACCAACATTAATACACAATTTTGTTATAGCACAGGTCCATTGTCTGAACGATTAATTTGTTTCTTTATTTTCTCAAAAACTTCATCTTTAACAATACATAAAATGTTTGCTACGAAATGGGTGAGTTAGATCATTTCTCAGTATATTTGAGAAAGTGAGAGATTCCTTTTTGTAACTTCTAAACCTGCTCTAAAATTTTTAATTCCTTATATAGGCCCTCTCAATACCTTCTTCTTTTAAGTGGATCTTTTGTTCTCACAGTGCTGTTAAATTCAGTCTTCCTGGAAGTTCACAAATAACATGGACTGTCTGAAATGCTGCTGCTTTTTCATTTGGGGAGAAAGCTGCTAATTAATCTGAATGTACTTGTCCCAGCTATAAATACGCGCTTTCCGATACACACTGTCAATGGCAAGTCATTTAGGTGACATAAATTGGTTTCATGTCATTTCACATCATGCAGTATGGCACCTGAAGTGCTAGGATGCCAGCTGCTCTCTGGAGACAGAAAGGACATGTGTGTTCCTCTATTTTTCTTCTCCTTTTTTTTTTTTAATTTAAATTGTAGAAAAACAGGTAAAATAGCTTTACAATTCAATACAATTTTCCTCTTTGTACTAGTATTGCAGGGCAGCATTGCTGGATTTTCTTTTTTGTTTTTGTTCAAGGGAGTATAGGAAGCCAATGACTGCTCTCTAATTAGAGACCCCATTTGGCTGCATGCTTTGTTTTATTAGACTGTTTGGAGAATGTAATCAGCTATCAAGCCAGAATAAGGCTGTATATCTCCAGCCATACTTAATCAAAAAACGTGACTTGGTTGATATTCAGTTTTTGGTTTTAATATGAGGTTGTCCACGTATTGCAATTTCAATATCTGCAGGGATTCCCCTCCCTCCGCCCCCCTTTTAAAAATATCTGCTTGTTCTTTTCACAGCTACACTGCCCATGTTCTGTAGGAAATTACGGTGACCAAAGCACCTCTGGTGTACTCTTTGGAAGCACAGGTGTGCTTTTATGCTGGATGTAGGATTTTCAAAATTCTCCTCATCAAAGTTAACAGAAACAGAATTGGGGAAAGCTCTGTCCTTTGAAAAATTGTTTTTCTTTTTTTTTTTTTTTTTTTTTTTTCCCAGTCATATTAATCAGGAATCTCATAAACTAGACAACGCTGAAGAAGTCCTGGAAGAACTAACAACATGTGATGATAATATTTATGGATCTTATCACACCATGGCAGATAATTCTGTTTTTGCTGTGCAATTCTAGAAAGACAAGTAAAACAACAGAATATTTCTGTTGCATTTTGTTGCTCTGATTCTCCTTTAGGTATAGCTGTGCTAGAGACCAACAAATGAGGGATGGGGGGAGAAATGTTGATATCTTCCTTTTCACTTGAATCATCTGCTTCTCAAACAAACCGCCATCTCCTTGTTTGTAGCTGTGGAGATCATAACACCACAAGGAAATGTTACTTGGTTTTAACAAAGCACTTTGTGCTGAACAGTGTATTTTGCCATGGTTTACCTTTAGGTGCATTAGTTGCTCTGAGAACAGAAGAGAGATCGCAGTGCCCACATTTGCCTTTGGAAGTTGCTGGCAGTCTGGCAGCAGCAGGGAAGAGAGAGGCATGAGTTTTTGGTTTTGTGGCCTTAGTTTGGATATAATGGCAGCTGTTTATTTTTGCCTTTTCTAATCAGTATGCTTTCTGGCAGCTTTATTTTTAATGTTATATAAAACAGACATGTGTCTGCCAGTGGAAATAAAATGATTGCACCCAAAGTATTCTAATGTGATACTAAGATCCAAATGGAAAATTTGTCACTGACTGCAGCAGGGTTGGGCCCCAGCTCCGTGCTAATGAATTTTGTAGAAGAAAACATACTTGAAAGACTGATATTTTCCAGGTTCATGTAAAGAATATTTCATTGAAAGCTCTCATTCCATTATTTAAATAAATTACAGGATGTAAAATAAGCAGCCAGATCTTCACTGTTTTTACAGTAAAAATGTATTTTGCCTATTAGTTGTGCATTGTTTATAGGCACAAAGATGGTAATCTTATGCAAGCTACTGAAAACAATGGCAGCATGATGTTTCAGTGTGGTAGGATACACATTAGTATAATGTGTATTGTAATACACATTGTGCAAGCTGTATTGTACAGCTTATTTTTAAGCTAGACAGAAAACTAACTTTTCTAGACAGAATATAACTTTTCTGAAAAGTCTTAGTCTATCCTAGTGTCTCCCAGCATCTCTGAGAAAACAGATTTCTTGTCTGTGTGTTACCATGTGGATGGCCCATTTGAAAATTCCCAGGCAGTGCATATAAAAACACAGCACAGCTACAGCTCATCAGCACTGGTGCTGGACTAAGACTGTTTAGAAAATGGACAGAGCCTGGTGACTAACGTTTTCTTAGAGAACACCTGTGCCTCTGGGACCACACTCATAGCTCTTTCTGCATAGCTCTTTCCTTTCTCCTAAGTATCCATCTCCATGCTGGTCAGCCAGGCTCTGGAGCTCTCTTCAGCAGCTTTCCCCTCACTTTTGGGGAAGAAAATTTAGAAATATTTTTTTGAAACTTAGACTAGAATATAATAAATGTGGCATTTCTTCCACATGCGGCTCCCTTACCTGCTGAGTTCACTCACTACTCCAATTCTTAAAACATTTACCTTATGAAGTATGTAATTACAGACATTTGCTTATTATGTTTGCTTATCTGTTTTATTTTAACTTTTAATTTTAATACGCAGTCTGCTCACGGTCAAAATTAATGCTACTTTTTCCTTGTGGCTATGTTTTTGTAGATGACATCTCTTCTTAAGACGCACCTGCAGTTCCTGAGGATTTTGTGCAGCATCTTCATCCCCTCCTCTGTCCCGTCTTAACTCTTCTGTCATTTATTTTCTAGACACATTTTAATCCTCTGATATTTCCTTTGTGAGATCTGTCTAAGCTCATTTCACACACAAATAACTTCTACTAGGTATCCTTTCATGGCTAACACATGTCCCACAGCTTCTGCATTCAGCCGATGTTTTCTCCTCCATTGACAGAGCTGTATTCCACGGCCACCTCAGTAAATAATCATGGTTTCTCCCCATTGTCTCCTATTTTTATACTGAAAAGAAAAAAGGATAAACGTACAACCAACTCTTCTGTTTACCACCAATTCTTTCTCCAACTTCTCCAGTTCCTGGACTTGTGCCTAGCTCAGCCCTCCCTCGCCCGTTCCCCCACCCTTTTGGCTCCTCAGTCCATCAGCTGCGTTCAAAGGCAGGAAGCCTTCCCCCACACCCTCTGTCTTACTCACAGCCTAGCCCCAAGCACGCTCTGCAAGCTACGAGCTCCGGCAGACCACAGATGCTATAAATTGCCACTGAACAACCCACCAAGCCAGGCAGTCGCAATCAAATCCACTCACCGGCCTCCCTCTGTTGTGGTCAAGAGTTTCTCTATAAGAGCAGGTTCTTGCTAGTTCCTCTGGCCGTTGCTGCAGCAGAAGTCCTGTGGGGTGGTGCAGGAGCACGCTGCTCCAGCAGGCAAGGGCTGGACCCCGGCACGTGCGGGTCTGCCTCACACCAGCTCTGCCTGCAGCGCTTGCCCTAGATAATTTTTCCATACACAAATGGTGATGTTTCCACTATACTTCAGACACAAACAGGAATGCCTTCCTTCCGGGAATGGTAAACACATTACCTCACCTTGTGATAGCGTTCCTTACAACGGCGTTTTATCATTCTGGGGTGTTGGACACAACGCCAAGAGGCTGAGGACTTCCATCCAAGGTCTGTGAGCTCTGGAGCACAGGGAGGAATATCCACACCGCGCCTGTACCGCAGGACAGGGATCTGGCAAAGGAACTTAGAGGCTGTAAGTGTGACGTGTCAGGCTTCACAGAGAAAAAACTATCCTTTTTAAAGGAATGACAGTACAGGATTAATGTTTTCCACCATATGGATCTGTGGAATACACCTCATTACGTTACTTTGACGATGTCTAGGTTTTGGCAGTTTTAATACCTTAATTTTCTTCTTATAGACTTCCCCTAAGACGATTTCTAGATGGCTGGTAGTCACATAAATGAAAAATACTCTTTTAAATATACAAAGTTTAATTTCTTATCATTAGGCAGTGTATCAGCTCAGGACCTAAACTGACAAGATGTTAAAAAATACCAAATGCCTAATGCTATGTAGGGTAGTCAGTCCTTAGGGTCTGTTTATCAGACCTGGGAAGCTGATTCTCACGCCTTGATCAAAAACAGCATTTTTCTTAAGCTGCTCCTGAATTCAACACCAGATTATCTGCCACTTGTTCTGCACGTAACTTTTTGATCCGTAGTTTGAAAAGCCAAGACAGAACCACATGTTTTGAGATACTCAGTTTCTGCACCCCAGATAAAGAAATCCTTTAAATAAACATTTTAGCCCACTGCCATACTAGACTGTGCTTCGTAAATATGTTTCCAGTCCCTGCTGGACCACAAGGAATCTCAATCTCTGACTTCCTATTTTAAATCACTTTTAAGGTAGTGTGCCAGCACCGCAGTGATGTCCTGCTGAGCCTGGTTACAAAGAAACCCCATTTAGATCTCAACAAACCTCTGTCTCAACAGCAAGTAAGAATGTTCAGTGGTGCTTAGTGCTTGATGTAGGTTGTATCAAATGCCTGCAATTTTATGTGTCAGTAGGTAAATCCAAAGCCTCTTATTATGAGAAGGGATAATGGCATACAATATGTTAGAAAACAGGAGGCGTGCTGTTAAGATCCCGAAGGCACTGAGAATGCCACGTCCCATGAAGGCCCCCTTAGTCACGGGTGAAGGGATCTGCCCGCGCTCTAGCACACGACCAGAAAATGAGGAAGCAGCGAGGGCAGCTCAGGGTCTGGTTCTCATCTTCTCCCTGCGAGATTCATAAAGAAATAACCTCATGAATTTCTGACAATATATTCTTGAGCTACGACTTGACAAGAAGAGGGGTTTCCAGAGTGCTTAGGTTGGAGTACTTTTTAAAATTGCATGCAGTGTAAGTTAAATAAGGTAAGCTAAATAACAAATACGTGCTCATAAAGCATCATTTTTTTTCATTAAAAATGTATTTCATTGAAAATGCATTTAAATCCTACGAAACCCATTTTCTCAAGTCTACAGAATGTAGGCTAGCATTTTCAGCCTGCTTTCCACACATGCTTAAAACAAACCACCTTCGCAACAACTTGCCATGCATCTCTTTAAACAGACCCCAGTGGGATCCATGGGCACCGGCTGTCCCCAGCAGTGCTCACACCGGGTCGAGACGCGTGGACGCTCTGCCGGGGCGCTGAGGGGCTGGATTCTGCTGCTGCTGCCCTCCCGTGAGCTCTGCCGTGGAGTTCCGTGGAAGGAGGACTAAACCACAAAGGTTTTCATCAGAAGTAGCCTAAACAGGTGAATGGGAATTTCTGATGGGAATTTCTGGGGAGAAAAACTGGCAGCTTTCTGTGGTGTCACAGGAGCAGCACTGTCCCAGCTGAGCTGCTGGGAGCTAAGCAGGAGGGAAGGGCTGCAGGGTGGGTTTTTTGGCTTTTTTGCTTTCCTGATTTTGGTAGCAGAGGCCTATGTGTTAGGCTGTTTACTATAAAATCCTAGTACCTATGAAATCAGTAGTAAAAAAAATGTTCCTGCTGATTTCCGTAGAGCCAGGACTTTAACTTCTTTATGTTTAGTTTGAAGGAAGGAAGGAACAACCTTTTGATCCACGCTACATTAATATTTTTAAATGTTAAGTATTTCTTGACAAAACACTTTACAAAATATTTGGGTTTTGTTTACTGAGGAAAATACCGTGTTGTTTTTTTTTCCTCCTGTAATATTTTTTTTTATTAATCTGCAATTGTGTTTTGCACTACCATCTCGAGCTCAAATAAAACCTTTTTGCAGATCACCACTGTTTTCGAAGGAAGTTTAACATGAAGTCATCTTTCAGGACCACATTATAGTTACGTATTATTTCATAACAATAAGCCTTTTCATTACTAGTATTTTACAGAATCTTACTGTTGGGTATGAGTCTAATTTAAAAGAAAGCTTTTTAGATTTTGCTTTTGTAGTGTGTTACCATATGTAGACATGGCTGAAGTGCTCGGGAGGACACAGGTAGGCACGTTTGTACATCCACTCCTGTAGGAGTGTTTTCGTGACCCCATTTCAGTGACGTGAGTGGACCATACTGTGCTGCTACAGATCAACTGCTTCTAGTTTCCTGTAAAATAACCTTAAACAATTGGAAAAACAAAAGGGGAACAAATGAGATAGAAAGCAGCAATCAGCAAGCACAGGCGCTCTCATTTTTGGTTTAGGTTTTAATTAATGCTTAAAGCAAAACTCATGGTCTTGAAAATTGAGACCTCAGCAGTCTTGCAGCTGAATGTAGCAAGAAATATTTTATTTTAAGAAAGACATGTTTGATTGTTTCTACAGTGTTTTAAAGGTTATAAAAGTCTCTAGACAATAATACTATTTCAAAATGCACTATGAATGCCAAAAAAAAAGCTCAGAGATGTTGGTTTGTTATGCTTACAGCTTTATGGAAAAATCTTTCACTTTAAATTTAATAAAAGCTAATCATATCGTAAAATAAACAAATGAAGTTCCTGCAAAAACAAAGTATATACAGCAGCAGGCTGTACTAGCTTGCTAATATCCTGGCTCAATGTATAATGAAGCACATTTTCCTTTATTCAGATTCCTGCTTCAGTATAATAGGGATCCTATGGAGAATAATGCATGCATAGATGGCTATTCTTTGTCAAAGATAACAGTTTGTGAAAACTTCTTAGATTTTTTTATGATATTAAAACTGAAAATATTTTTAGCACTTCTCATTTTTCAAATTAAAATATATTTTTGTTAAAGAATATCTAAATAGAGATTTGGTCTGTTTGGGATTAAAAAAATACTAAACCCCAGTGTTTCAAATAGGCTATCTCTAACCAAGTCTTTTTTTTTTTTCATTGAAACTGTTTTTTAAGCAGCTTGAGATTTATGTGAAAATATCTTATACTTCCTCTAAATCTCACAACCATAGTTGCACCTTTTTTTTTTTTTATTCATAGGTTACTAAGAAACATTCCAAAGAGAAAGTTTGTATTACTGATTCTCATAAAGCTAGAACGTCTCTTCTTGTCAGAAGAATTTCAAAGTATAATTAGGACAAAACTGTGCTGAACTTTTTTTTTCTAGTGTCATTTAATTTAAATGGTGTTCACTTAAAATCCTGCTGAGAAAGATTCTAATTTGTTATGGCTCTTTAACTTGGTAATATAAATAATCCTTAAATATACGTGCAAGAGAGAGGTTTTACATAAGTGGTGGCTGTTGCTGGAGTGACTGTTCATTCACATGTAAAGGAAAATTCTATTAAGCTTACTGTGAATATTATGGTAAATAATTACCATATTACTGAGAATAATCCATGTTGAACTAAAGTCTGGTTTATGACTGATTTCTTCTTCAGACAAGAAGAGGGACATTATGGCTTAAATTATTTGTGTAATGACATGTATTGTTGATTTGTGTGCAATTCCCCATGAAATTCTGGCTCACGGTCAAATTCAAAACTATTTAGGACTAAGATTAGTTTAAGAAATACAGAAATTTCTTGAAACTCAGGAACATAGTAGTCACAGATAAAGCAATATGCAAAGCACAAAGCACTGGGAATCAATTGCAAATCAATTTCTTTCATGACAAAAAAAAATAATCATTCTTAGTAGCTCAAGATCATTGGCTTAGAATAATAACAAATCCGTGCTTTCTCTGAAGCTGGACTTTTGCTGAACTCAGTTCAGATGCAGGTCTACAAGACAGAAAGTTGTCCCAGATGATATGCAGAGGTTCCTTTCAACCTCAGCTTGTCTGTGACTCTAAATTAGGATGGCTAAAAGCAGGAATTGCATCTCCCAGGATTTTTTATGATGGTGACGGTCTGGAACCAAAACTTGGATGCATTGAAATGCTGCATGAACATTTAGAAGTTGCGAGTGACTGGTCATAAAACGAACAATCAAACAAACAAAAAACTCCACATCATGCAACACGTCAGTTCTTTGTCCTTGTCAAACTTTGCTGTGGTTTTGTCACGGGACACTGTCATAGCCCCAGCTCTTGTTTTGGATGGCTGACCAGAGGTTTAAAGAACAGGAAAAAAAAAGGATGCATTGGAGTCAGACCTCTTTGCTTAGCATGTGCTTCATCGAGACCCTGGGCAGGCAGATGCAAGCCTCCAGCAGCAGGCAGCTCGCTTGGCAGCCCCTGCCTGCCTGTGAGCACCAGGAGAGCCAGCCCAGCGGCGTGCTGGAGGGGCTGGGCCATGTGGTTGCATTTTCCGTCTCTTAGGTGATACCCAGGTTAAGGGAGATGTGTTTGTGTTTAGTTACATTACTGAATACTCCTTTCCAATGTGTATGTGACTTGTGATGGCTGATGCTGTCAGGCTTTCGTACATATTTTACGTCAATCTTTGGGGGTCAAAATATTTTATTTTTCCCTTTGAGACTCATGTAATTAAGAAGCAGAAGCATTTATAATTCTGGTGTTCAATTCTAGTATTCTGAAGCATGATTTACTTGTTGCTGGGAGTATAAGTTAAAAAGAAAATGTTAGACAAGCCCGTTTTAACAGCTTCAGGGTAGAGATGTAAGAAAATATTTTTGGGAACCTTTTGTGTTTCTGAAGATAATAGTGAGAGCTGCACAGAGCTTTATAGAGGGACAACTTAACATAAGTCTTCTCTGGCCTGCAGAAATGTGTCAGAATTGTAAAAAGGAAATAGCATCCAGTCAATAGCTAACACCTCAGTGACATTAAATTGTTAGAAAAAAAAATTGCTGTCCTTGAAGAACTGCCTGAAAAGCACAAAACACTATTCATGCATCTGGTTTGGGCAAACATAAAGATGGCTTACCAGGAAGAATGTGTAGCAGACTAAAATTCTGTTTAAATCAAATACAGAAAAAAGAAAGGCATTTGTTTTACGCATAGGGTTTATTTAGGTGTTACATTAAACTGAGGCAGACTGACCTGCTTCTCTGAACAGCTCAGAAAGGGCTGAAGATAGAACTTGAGGACTGATGCAGAGTATTTGGAAGGCTAAATATGGTTGACATGAAGGAAAAAAAATACTAAAAATGATTTCAATGTATGAAAGCCTACTCCAGACAGCTTTGTTCTACTAAAATTGCTGATGGAGACAGTCAAGTGATAGTCTGAGATTTTACCTGTGGATGTACTGAATCAGCCTGCTCGTCCATGCCTTTTACCTCTGAAGAATATGAAGCAGTCGCTCCAGCTAATTCTTCCTTTTCCATTCTTTGTCATCTTTCATAGCTTCCAGTGTGGTTGAGCAACGGCAGCAGAGGCAGTGTGGTAAGAGGTGGCGTCAGCTGGTGCTGCAGCACGCCAGTCCCCTTTCCTGCAGAGCAAGCAGTCTGCCCTCCAGCTGGCTTTGTGCTTCACCAGCACCTAAAGATGCCCTCGAGCACAGGTTATGCAATAACTGAATGCCTTCCCTGACCAATAAATAAACACAGGAAGGCAGCTGATCTAATAATATATGTTAAACAGCATGAAAAGTGGAAGAGGAACTGTGAATTAGCTTAAAATCAACAATTCCTTGGGGAAATACCACAACAGGATCTGCTATACTTATTTTCCTTGGTCAAATATTTAATAGTTAGTATAGCTGCTACAAACAGCTCAGCAGTAAAGAGACCCAAACATTATATCTCTTTTTCCTCCAGTTGATTTCCCATTTCAAATGAAATTTAAATACCTT
This sequence comes from Cygnus atratus, assembly GCF_013377495.2. Taxonomy (NCBI): domain Eukaryota; kingdom Metazoa; phylum Chordata; class Aves; order Anseriformes; family Anatidae; genus Cygnus; species Cygnus atratus. The sequence continues at coordinate 25,771,720 of NC_066370.1, read as the reverse complement.
AAGATGAGAATACGTAATATTTTCATCTGTGTCTGTCTCTCATCCCTTTTAATGTGAATGCATTAAAGGCAAAAATCATACGAAACATCCTAGTAGAGTCTGTCTCTGGATAGATTTTTTGTTTTTTTTTTTTTGATGTGAACAGTTTGCTCAATAAAAAAGGTTGAGTTTGGGTTAAGTTGAATTAACTGTATTGTTTGGCTGGGAAATATTTTTAAAAACTAACATTTAATTTCAGTGGTATTCAATTACATATTTTGATATTTTCTTTCAGAAAATGAGATGAATTTAATAATGAAAAAAATAAAAAAAATAAGTAAACAATTTATTTTACAGAAAAAGATTTTTTTTTCTGTTTTCATGATAAAACTGAGAGGACTTATTGTGACATTTTATTTGCCTCTAAATATTTCCATACATTCCCCACACACATCTGTGTTGCAACACACAGAACAGGCCCATAGGTATCACGTGAGGGTGGTTGTCGTTCCTGCCTGTGAGCACACTTGGGAAGAGTAGGGATTTTGAGAGTCTGTATGAATGTGTGCATTATTTAAATCCCTTTTTTATTACTCTATTTTGCAGATCGTTGCAAGTCAGGAAATAAAAGATAAGGCACAAGGAGCAAACAGAAACTTGACAGTTCTTCGGAGGAAGTAGAGAAGCCACAGTAGAGAAGGGCACAAAACAAAAACAATTTTGCAGCTGCCTTTGGATGCTCTGAAAGAAAAGGTATGGACAAGAATCACATAGGAAGAGAGTTGCATGGAATAAGGCAAAAAAAAAAAAAAACACAGTGTGGATGATTTGCCAATAATGTTTAGGAGGAAAAATTTTTGAGAGATGATGTTAAAGAATAAGGGTGTGAGTTATCTAAAGCCTGATTGTGCAAATAAATGGGGAAAGCAGAGTCATAGCTGATTCCGAGGTGACAAGCGCAGGTCAGTGAAAGGACAGTGGGTGTGAACTGACGGTCAGCAAGGATGAGCAAAGGCAAAAGCAGCGGGCTGAGGGTCAGACTGAGGAGCAATGGGATTTGGGGATGCAGCTGAATCAGGAATGAATAATTTGAAGGCAGAAGTAGAAAAGAAGATCACAGAAGATATAAATCTGGATCCTTTAGGGATCTGAGCAGGGAGAAGTAAAACAAAGAGAAGTTGATTCAAGGAAGTACAGAAATGTGGGAGGCACAGAACCACAGCCTTTGAAGAACTAGGCCATGAGCACGAGGTGTCTGTAGCTGTGCTACACATCCTTCGGGTAGGTAGGGAAGAAGATCAATGCAAAAAAATTTACCCACCAAAAGCATAAGCTTAGCACTGAGTACTTTCCAACAGTTTCAATTAAAGTAATAGGAGTCTAAAAGGAAAGCACAAACTAAATCACTACATTTATTTCATCAAACATCTGTTGTACATTTTGAAAAAGGTAGGAAAATGTAGACAGAAAGGGGAAGTAGCTACTAGAAATTTCCAGTGGTTAGTATAAAATAAGTGTTTGTGTGGAGGGCTTAAGTACAAATGTCTATGAATTCATCTGGGATAACTCTAAATTGCCAGTGTTTTTTAAATCCATAAAGCACATTAGGTCACTAGACTGCCAACAGTTTTTGCAGAAAACTAGGCTAGAAGCAAATAACTATTCTACGTTCCGGAAAAATTAGATTCCCTAATGTGTTGGTTAATCATTTTAAAAAATAGAATAAATCATGCATTAATTATCGTAGTGCATGTTTTGAAGTTTCTTTTCAATATCAAGGTTGTAGTCCCTGCATATATGAAGAGCTGTCTTTCCACTTGCCTTCTGGTGAGCCTAGGCAGAGTTCTTTCAGAGTTAATGGAGCCTGGTTTTTGTTTGTTTGTTTGTGTTTTTTTTTGTTTGTTTGTTCTTTTTTAATCAGCATAAAATGAAGAACAACTAAAAACTCTTTCTGATGCTTAAATTTTAAGTTTATATTGCAGTCATGTTTATTTATGTTCACTATCAGAAAGTACAAACAATTGCGGTCAGTGGCAGGTCCATCGCTGCATGTCATCCCACTGCACCCAGGAGCTGCAGTGCTTGGGGGCACGTGGGACATGAGGGGAGCAGGTTACGATGGGCTTCCTGCAACACCTGGAGATTGGCGCTCGCTGCCGCCCTTCTGGAAGGTTCCACGCAGGGTGGGAACGCTGGCGGTGAGGTGAGTGACCAAGGGGCATCACGTTGTGGGGAGGCAGGCTGGGTGGGCAGGCAGGATAACACGGCACAGGTCGGCCACCCGGTGCCGTGAGCTAAAAAAAGAGTGGCTGCAATTGGTATTCCAGTGGCAGCCTAAAATGCATGGGGATTTGTATCCAAATAACTATCAGGGTGACTGCTGTTCTCTTGGACTAACTTCATATTTTATTCATTGACCTCAATTCTTGTAATTTAAATTCCTGTCAATTGTAGGAGAATGATGCAGCAATTATTTTGTGTAAGCTATACATTTTATATCTTGTGTTATAATCCATGGTTCCTTCCATAAGTCTTGTTCAAATTACAACAGTAGCCCCCACGAGTCTCATGACATGAGAACTGGGGACCTCGCTATGGAAGTTTACATCCAACTTTCCCTAAAGTACAGGAGTTGTGATCACTGGACCAGGGGAGCGAGTGGGAACACAACCTCCCAGCCTGCTTTTCCAGATCACATCTTGAGATAGTTGTGGCTGTGCGAGCATCCTGATCCAGATCCAGAGCAACTGAAGGTGTTTTCATCTTCAGCTGCTTCTCAGCCCTTCTACCGGAGGCTTCTCTGTCTGAAACAGCACTATGATTTAGCTGCTATTACTGTTTGCTGAACCTGCAGCAGAGAAAATCGTCTAAATGCTGCTTGATCTATCCTGTTAAAATGATTGTGCCTGAAGTGAGCTTAAATCATATTACTAAACTGCAGCGGGAGCAGGAGCACGGTGACGAACCTCAGAGAGCAGCTGAAGTGCTGTAGCTGTTTGCTAGATAATGGGCCTTTAGTTACGAGACACTGCTGGAGAAAGAGGTGGCTCTGAGGACAGACTCCTGCTTCCGTATGCAGCAAGAGTTCTGGGTCTGCTCGCTGTGTTTGTCAGCCAGCCCCAGTGTGCTTGTCATTCAGAAAGATTCTCCAGCTGCTGCGATTTTAGCTGTGTTCCTTTTGCAGAAGTGTTTAACAAACATCTGCAGAGGCGGTCACGTAAGAGGATCAAGCTTTCTGGCTCATGGTTCCTAATGGTTCTGAAATGGTTCTTCCTTTTGGAGAATGGGAACTCCAGGAAAGAGTTGGCTCTTCCTGGGCACAGTGAGAGATGTGGACATTGTGGTTCAGGTGCAGGTACCTGCATGGCTCTGCCTCTGCTCCCGGCGGTCATGGCTGCAGGGAGCCAACGGGTGGGTGCCCCTGGCAGCACAGTGCTAAGGCCCAGCTCTGGCGCTTTGGTGCACCTGCTGCTGGTGTGCTGCTTTGTTGTCCTTTGACATTAGCCTGCTGGGATGTGCTACAATTCAATATATGGAATTAGGCTATTGCAGTGAGCGGTAAAGAAAATGTTGGGAGTGTCTCTGGGAGATTTTTTTGGCAGATTTTATTTATTTATTTATTTATTTCAATATCAGAACTCTTACTGGAAACAAGAGTTGTTCTTACTTGGCTGGGAGACCCCCAAAAAGTGCTGTGTGATCCCTGCGTCAAAACAATTCTGAGTATCGTGAAAGAGAGATAATTGCCTGGGAGCAACACTAATCCTAATCAAAATAACTACTCTGAGTTATTTGCTGTAGTACTTCAAAATAAATGGAGTGAGGAGGCTGTGTCCATTTAAATCCTTTACTCTGAATTGTTTGCTTCCATCTACGACAAAACGTTTTTGAAGAACTGCGTGCTACTTCCACAGTGTGAATATAAGCATTTTGGAAAAGAGGCTAATCACCAGCAATTAACACTGCGTTGTGTATCTTTGTGCATTTTGCTCACAGCTTTAACAAGCAGATAAAGAGACAGAGGAGACATTGTAAAAATGTGCATTCCATTTCCTAGCTAGAAGTCCTCAGAGCTCTATTATTGCTCTCCTGTTACTATGCAGAGTCCTTGCTTTATTTTCTCAGGCTTGCTGTACCAAAAAAACAAGAGTACTGTAATAACACAAACAACCTTGCAGAACTTGAAAGCTGACTAAATAATTCTAATTCTGTTGGAAATCATACTGTGTTTACAGTATCATACCATATATTTACTGCTTCTCTTTTAGAGTACTATACTTTACTTGACAAATTTTTAAAAATTCTTTATTTAAATTTGCACAAATGAAAACGGGGGACACAGAAGACTTGCGCACTGTACACCTCTAACAAGTTCCAGAGCTAATGGCACTTTCAACACCACTGCAACTTATGTGTTCCCCTTCCGCAATATAATTTACTCAGTGTTTTTGCACCACAAAAAAACAAAACAAACAAACAAAAAACCCTACCCATTTATTCAGTAAGTAATAACTAACTTTTTCAGATACTGAAGGAGTATCTGAAAAAAAGGAAAACAACAAATATGGTAAATTAAGTTGGGGAGAAAAAATTGAGATGTGAAGTTGAAGGGGAAGGAAGATAAATTCTTGTTCTGGAGTGGGTTTTTTGTTTGTTTGTTTGGTTGGTTGGTTTTATTTGGTTATGCATTACTACAGTACTGTAATGTTTAAATTGTTTCTTGAAACACTTACAGCCCAAACCTGAACGTGAAAGTTCTTAACAGTCGCGCAGAAGCATGAAAAACCACTACTAATATAACAACATTCAATGAATGTAACACCTGTGCTTTTCATCAATGACCTTAAGCAGCACTTAATTTTTCATGTTTGCAGTAGACTTTCCACAACAAAAGCAGTGCTGAACTATGATCTATTATATTTATACAACTATTGTACTGAGTATCACTTATTCACTAAAATAAAATTACCCTCTTTCCAAATTCTTATCTATCTTATGCACAAAGGAATAAAATTACAAGATGGGTAAGCATAGGTTCAAGAGTACATAGCAAAGATTTTATTTCTTAAGCATTAATGTCTGAATACTATCTGAATATTTTTCTGGTGAAGGCTTTAATTGCATGTTGGTAACAGCGAGTCTTTTGTGGCAACAATCGTTCACTGGATCATGATCAGCAAACAAAGGAACAGAATTAGGAAGGAGAGACCAACTCTTCCTGTTTGCGTTCCCTCTCCTGCTTCCAGTGCAATTATGATGCATTTCTGCATTCCAGAATGTAGGAAAAAAGAAGATGGGGGAGGGAATTTAAGCACTTGGGTAGTCTTGACTCACAAGAAATGTGTTCTTATTCAAAGAGAGATCTGTCTCCATCACTGTTCAGAAACTAAACAGTGATCGTGCTCAGCAGTGCTGGAGTGAATGAACTGCATGCTGGGCCCGGCCAGCACAGCACTAAGTCTGTGCAGGGGGACTTGGGGTTTGTGCACAGAACACCAGTGCTTCAAACAAGCTCTCAGCAGTTAAACAGAAATTACAGAGGGGTAGCTTATTCTTGTTCAATTCCGAGATATTGAAAAAAAAAAAAATCACAGTTTTTTAGGCTGGGGGAAATGTTCACTTGACTCTTCTGGTCTGTGCTGGTAGAAAAGTTTTCCAGGTTTTTGTAGATTAAGTTTCTTTTTGTTTTGTTTGTTTGTTTGTTTGTTTTCCTAAAGCCTGTTTTAACAATCCTTGAACTCATCTTTTTTTATCCAGGTTCAAAATTTCTATTGAGTGGTGTTCCGTGACTGAGCATAAGCTAGGAAGAGTGGGCAATGGACCTTTCGATTAAAACTGTGGAATCTCTGCAGTAGGCTCTAGCCTTGGTCAATAAGTAATTGGGCATTTTGCTGCTTTATGACAGAGCCCTCGGGCTGGCAGACACTGAACACCCTTTCATCCTTCTGACTTCAAAGTACTGCTCAGAACTTTGCAGAAACAGTCTTTTAATTAGATCTGTAATTGAAACATCTATCGGACTAGCCTACATCATCTTTTCAAAGTATCTTGTATGTAATGTTGCAGCAAATGAATGTGATTTTCACATGGAGCACAGTCTCATGTATAATTATCACATCTCTTTAGCTTCCTGTAAGTGCACCTTTCAGCAATTCCATTTCAGAGATGATTAAACCCTAGTTTATCTCACAAGTTGTACATATTTAAGAAAATATTCAAGGCTTTCAGAGAACTGGAAATTAATTATTTTGTTATAAAGCCAACCTTAGCATTTTTGACGTGGCCTACAGACTTGCTCCTTTTCATTTAGAGGAGCTAAGGAAGTTGCGATCAAAGAGGTAAAACTCGACCTGGCTTAGAGGACGTGGTACGCATTAATATATAAATGCTGTTGTGAACATCCTAAAAATTCTCTGCCTCTTTCATACCCAACCTCGTTGCTTCATGTTGCATTATATCTGCTGATATTCTGGCAGTGCAGCTGCCAAGTGGACAAAGGATTTTCAGAGTTAAAAACTTGATTAACTGTAGTTTGAGTTAAAAATTTTATCACTAAAACTCTTCCTATGAAATTTCTGCTCTGAAAATGAGTGTTTCCCTTACATTAAAAGAGTGTTTCCTTTATAATAAAAACAGTTGCTTCTCAGAACATGTATCCATGTGTTTTAGGGATTACAATATTCTGTTTAGCAAAGCATAAAGTTATTTTACTTTATTTTTACCGGAGGTGGTATTTTTCTCTTGGAGACTCTGCAAATCTCCATGTGACTTACCTCTGAAAGATGTTTTGCAGGAGTTGCTAAGGTGATTTTGTGGGCTGGAAATGCACTGGTAATTTGTTGTTGTTTGCAGAAGGGTATGAATGAAATTTCACCATGCACAGCAAGGCAAACATCCGTGTCTGATGGTATTTCAGAAGAGGCTCAGTAGAGAAGATTACAGCTGTACAAAAGCACCGTTCTCAGCCCCTTCAAGGATGATCACACGCAATCTGGATGTCCATAGGGTAGAGGACATAAAAATTTTGATCACATTTCATCTTTTCATCATTTTAATCAGAATGTGAAGCATTTTAGATGTTTGTCTTTTTTTTTCTTTGTTTTTCTTTTCTTTTTGCATGTGAATGATCTGACAACTGTTTATTGACAATATCTAACATTCAAAAGTTGCCCTGAGTCCTAGCAAGCACTCTGAAGCTGTGAGCAAACCCACTGCTCCCATGCAGCTTTCTCATGGAGCAGGCACGCGGAAGGTGAGGGTGAGCACTGGGGCTGGCGGCCTGCAGCCGGCCTGCGGCCTGCCCACAGTAATGGGGCTCTCGGGTTAACGGGACCTCGTCCAGCTCCTCACGAGTGCTTATCTGGTTTTGTGACTTGGTGATGATTCTGTTTTGTATTGGCCAGGAAGACCTGACTCCTGAGTAAAAATACTCAAAATAAACAACATGAAATATTCACTGCTTTCTGCATAACAACAGCCTGAGCTATCTGAGAGCCTGTCAGAACTCGGGCTGCCTGACTCTTTTTATTTTGAATCTACCCTGAATGCACTGTCAATTGCACTTGTAAGTACGGTCTCTGTAATTAAAATAAATTTCCAAACCTTGTGAATTATTCTCTTCCATTTCCTTTTATATATTCTTAGTTTGTCTTTCTATATTGTTATTATTCTTTATGCACCTCTGAAAGATGGAAGTGTTCTCAAGTTTAAGCCGTCACTTTTCAGACCTCAGATTCATAACTTATTTTTTTCCCCCTCCCTCTTAATGAAATTCTGGGCATAACAGTGATAATTAGAGATTTTAAAAAGAGATGAAGAAAGGGAAATAATAACTTAGAGCTTTTTTGATAAGAAATGCAGATTCTGCTACTTTGCAGGTAAGATACTGGTTAGCCATTCTACTGTGTACTTGCCTGAGATAAAACAGTAATACTCATCTATTAACTTCTCTTTGTGCAAGTCTGTGCCAGGACAGTATGTGAAGAGGGCAGGTAGAATTTTACAAATCCTTCAGTTTCTTTATGATTACCAAGATTTCATTTTTTTTCCCCCAAACAGAAGAAGCTTTCACCTATTTTTTCTTTTGCCAATATAAATACAAAAAGCACCAAATCTTGCACAAAGTAACTAAAAAACCAGTAATTAATTCAGTCTGTTTCTTCCAGGAGGGGCAACATGAATGAGATTTCAAAGGTGCCAGAAAGGGGTTGGTAGATGTTCAGTGCTTTTACCTGGTTCCAATAGACTGCTGCCCCAGTCCTTTCAAATATATCACTAGAAATGTTTTAGTGTGTTTTGTTGCTTTGTTGTATTTTTTAAAAAACAATAAAAGCCCCATATTGCATGCATTGCTTCCAAGGATGTGTCTGCCATTTTCTGGAACTGGAGCGGAACTTGAATTATAAAAAGCAGCACAAAAATGAAGCTAGGGAAAGGAAGTTCCTTAAAAAACAATTTCATATATACTATATACTTTTTTCTTAAGTCTTTAAACCTTAATCAATCTACTTTCTTCTTTAAAATAGATAGAGTTTTGATATTGTGAAGCATGTAACAGAAGTGGAGCCTTGTGAGAATGCTTTTGCCAACGAATGCCATATAGTGAAGAAGCGAAACGACTGTTGGGAAGGAGCTGGGTTTAAAATGCTGGCTTTAGGACAATCGCTTTGCTGTTTGAAGAGAACAGAAGGCAGCACAGAGGTCAGTTACTTCAGAAGCAGCACTCGTTTAATTTTCTCCTTGTGCAATTACTGAATGTTGTAATGACACTATAATGAAATTGCACTGCTTTGTTTCAATGGAACAGTACCCCAATTTTGTTCATTCAGTAATATCTTGGTACAATAACTTTCACAGGTTATTGTTTATGACACTGGTTTTCAATCAGAGGCATGCAGATCTTTGTGGGCTGATATGCTATTAAAAGAAATCATGCAAATTATCTAAGAATAGCAAGTTAAGTATCGGGAGGCTTAACCTTGCATTGGAATTTCAGATTTCTCTTTCTTTTTGCAAGTCCAAAAATAGAGAAATATGATTTTTTTTTCTTTAAAGAAGCCTTTGATTAAATCAGGATTAAAAAGTTATTAATCCTGCCAGATTTCCTGAGAAATGTTATACAGCATATTTTTAATAATAATAATAATAATAATAATAACAGAAACTGTTGGTATAGCCAAACACTTTCCGTCCTATTTTTCTACATGATTGTTTATTTACCACTCAAGTGTTAGTAAATGGTACTGTGCAGTGCATTCAAAGTATTTGCAGTCCTGCAGGGCTTATATCCATGTTGCAGAACAATAAATACTGTTGTCAAAGAATAGAGTAATCCAGAAATTACAGCTGCATACTTTGGAGGGATTTGGTTTAGAAAGTAGGTATAGAGGGAGCTTTTCTGCCTTGAAATGCACTTTCCTGGCTGAAGTAGGACCCGATTAATGGGGCAGATATTCCACTGCTCTCAGTTCTGTTCATGTTTTACACAGAATGTAAAATCCAAAAGCGCGTAGATGCGTACTAGCGTCTCTGAGAGATGGGTGTTTCCATGGCTACGCTCAAGCACCCGATGAGCTTGTGTCAATGCGAAGTGCTCGCTTTCCTCCTCGCTGCAGGAGGGTTTGTTCTGATAAGGAGCTCGTGCTGCCTGCTTTCCACCTGGTGTGTTGGAGAAGCAGCACAGCTCTTGGATGCTGTGTGTTATGCCGCGGGACAATTACACCCATGCTTGTGTGCATCTACTGTCCTGGGTTAATGTTTCTGTGCAGCTCAGGGAGTTGACCTAAATCTTATTTCAAATGAACGATTGAATAATGTAACTGATCCATTTTGTGTGCTGCAAATTCTTGCATTGTGACCAAGTACCCTCTTCTCAAACTCCAGCTGTATGTGACCATGTCGGTCTTCGCTGAGTAGCTGGGTGGTCACAGTGGAAGGAAAAAAAAATCATTTTTGTACGGCAAGTAATAGCGACAGAGATAAAGTTGTTTGCAGAAGTCTTCATTCATAAGAGTTCTGTCAGGATTCAGAAGTTCTCTCCATTCTCAGGCACCTAAACATACAAGGAGGCTTGGGTCCTGGGAATAAACAGGCCCTTGCAGATGAGTTCAGACCTCTGTGAGAAATGTACTTTGGGAAGCTGTAAGATTGCTTGTACATTATGTGAAGCAAAGTAGGGCTTCCTTTTTATGGAGATTCTTAGAGTGCTAAATTATTCCCATTTAGCAGTTCCTTCTGGTTATTCTGCAGTCAGTATTATGACAGGTAATGTTCTCAGCATGCCTGTCACTCTTAGAAAGGTAATGTCATCCCATGGCAGAAGATTCTGGAGGTGGCATATCTGATTGTATTGCAAGACATTCATATGTCTGGTATTAAAAACACGGAGAATATGGCCTTTCCTATTTTCTCACAATCATTAGCCATTTTGGCTTGCAGCTAGGTGTCCAGAAAAGCTTTGTATCATTGAGAAAATGTCAAAGGCCATATCATTTATAATTTTCATAAAACTAGCTTATCCACACTAACACTAGATGATTATTTTGTGTGCAGGTCAGTGGGGAAGGGTCTTTATTATTTTATCACTGTGTGTGTAGCTTTGGCTGTTTTCACATCGTGTTTGAACTCTGTGTTGATTTAGTCCAGGTGAATAATGAGAATCAAAATCTTTCCATTGCATGGACCTGTGCCCAAGCAGGCATGTCTATGCTCAGTGGTGTTGGTATCTGCAATGTCTTGACAAGCCGGTGGCATTCTTTATTCTCCAACTTTTATCAAAATGTGCTGGCTTTCACATAGATGTGCTTTTTTCCATGCTGAGGAAACTTCTTTATGGTTTGAACAAGTCCCCTTAACATGCCATGTGAGTGCCTGAAAAGTAAATTGAGTTGCATTCACGAAGATATGTACAAGTCTGTATTCAGTGGTTTTAGTGGGAGCTAGGAGTTTGTGTGCTTTCACGAAAAAAATCTGAGACCGAAACACCTGCTAGCCTTTAAATCCATGCCCTTAGCTTATTTTACAATTGTTTCCCTCTGTAGACAAGCCTTCTGTGTTGAGGAGAACGACAGGACTGGCAGGAACACATGGCTGGGCAAGGCTGCTGAAACAAAGCCACCAAGATGTATCGGTCTTGAAGAAAGCTGGAGCAGAACTCAGCCTTCGTATACGTTGTGTCCCCCACAATTTGGTGGGACTTAACTGGTGGTGCTAACTGGTGTCGCAATGTTTTAATGCTTTCAGATACGTTACTGTAGGGAACAGAACATACATCCAGTGTGGTTCTGCCTTGTGTCTTACCCTCTTTTGCCCTCTTGGCCTGAAAAATATAAAGTGAAAGAAAACCAGTGAGCACATGAAAGTTGGACCACCTAATGTAATGACATTAGACTTTCTGAGCTATCAGACCCGACTACAAATATTTTGACTTTTCATGCTTAGAAAGGCTACAATGAAAACCTCAAAGCTATTCTCTCTTAGTTTTGCCGCTGTGGTGAGCTCCTTTCCTTCTGCCTGGTTTTCTGCAGTCACGCTAAAACTGCTTCACTTCACCACTGCCAATAAAGGCAAAAGACAGAAAATGAGTGAGAGAAAGGCTGGCATACGTGGGGAGTGGGGAGGGCCAGGACCACTGATGTTTGTTACCTTCAAATTTCTTTCTAGGAAGAGATTTTATTAGATGTCAAGTTTTTAATTTAAAACAAAATTAGTGTCATGTTGTTCTGTGGGTGAGATACACCAAAGTATAATTAATCAATTTTCAGAATCATAACACAAATTAATACGTTTTGTAGATGTTCCCTTCTCATACTGTTATGTTTTTACAATGAGGAACTGGACCTTAGGCAGGACTGTTACACAGTGTGATACTGAGCCTCTCAGCTGGCTTGTAGAGAAGCCCAATTTTAAAGAATACTAAGTGTATTTCACAGGTCTGAATTTCTTTCTAAGTAGAAAGAGCAGTTGTTGTTGCAGAGCAAAAAGGGAATAGGTTGTTAAATATTTGCATTAGGTGCAAACTGAATACTACTCTGTTCCAAAATAGTTCTTAGTTTCTTTCTTGCTTACTATGTAGACCAGTCCATGTGCCTCAGGGAGGAGGTGGTAGCAATTCTGAGATTTGATGAATCACCATCCAAAGAATTAGAAAGTGTTATGATCCAATTATGATCGTAACAAGCCACTGAGTATCTGCAAACAAAAGAATAAACCACAGATGTATTAGCCTGGAATGTCTTCCAGATGAAAGATACTGTAGTTTGCTTGAATGCCAATTATTACACATTCTGAAGCAATAAGAAATTAATTGTTTTTCTTTCTTTTCTTTTTTTTTTTTTTAATATCCTTTTGTTTTCCCACATCAATTAAAATTTGTTTTACTCTATGGCTCAATGTCTAATTAATTGCATTTATTCTTGGGATAAGAAAATAAGAAAATAATATATAAGAAAATATTCAGTAAAGAAGAATGTGGAAAGAAACATCACAGAGTTGAATCTGTTCATGTTCTGAGATCCTGCCCTGAAGCCCAGGGAAGGGATGGAGATCCTTTTTCCACACTTGTGCTTTACAAAAGGGCCTGAGTCAAATTCAGCAACGTTAAAGTAGAAAACTTATCTCGGTTTTAGGAGGGCAGGTGTCATGTTCTTCTTGAAACCTGAACTCTCCTCCTAGCTCTTAATTGGTGCACCAACTGTGGGGAATATATGCAGACTCTCCCAGTTTTAACTGAGTCTTCTAAAACTAAACTGGATAACAAACAAAACAAAACAAAACAAAACAAAAAAAAACAGCAATTGAATGTTTTGCTCTCCTTGGCTTAATTTTTCTCCTTCCCCCTTATGTGCAGGCAGCAGTGCCACCAGCCCCTTGAGGACGGTGCCCATCTGTGGGCTGCGTGCGTGCGGCTGCTGAACGACGGCAGCGAGGCGGCATTCAGCCACTGCTCTGACAGGGGTGAAGAACGGGCAGAACGGTGTGTGTTAGAGAAGGTTGGTACGTTCTATGGACTTGTGACTTGTGCAAAAGAAGTGCACTGCACAAATGGAGATTAATATTTCCTTTTTTTATTGTGATTTATGCAGTCTGAGTGCTCACATTCCTGAACAAAATACATTAAATATTCGTCGTGCCAATACACCAACTCTTTCCACGTTCTCGTTCTGAAAAAGGAACATACCTTATCTAATAAAGCCTGAGGAAGTTCTGCTGCTTTTTTTTTTTTTCTAATTTTTGACCATGATAATTTTAACTATTGACAGAAACACACAAACAGTGCTGGAGTGGAAATACTGGGAAGTGTGCTTATTCCACCAGTGGAGTTTTTATGGATCTCCTTGTCTCCCTGTCTCCCACACGTTCAGGACTGTGAGAGAGATTAGCACATCAGTCGAGGCAATGTATGCCATGGCAGATTCCGTGATCATATTAAGTGACAAAATCATTATAGACATACTTGAAAAGACTGACTTCCTCGTCATCTCAGACAGCGATTACTAATCGCTCTGGTATTGTTCTGTGCTGCTCTGCCTGGGCTATTTCTAGGTGTCTCCTGACTGTTGATGCATGTCGGTGAGTTTAACTGAAACAGTACTGTACATGGCTTATAAGGCTCTGCTGCAGATTTTGTTGAAGCGGATGGAAGACCACGGTGTTCAAGGCCACTGATGTTTAAAAACTGGAGAGAGGCACATAGATCTGTGACATTTTTCCAATGATAAAATGAAGTGGAAAGTTTGAGTGTAGCCTCTGTAAAAAGGGTGAGGACCTTAATGCCTCACAGGGCAACACAGAATTTCCATCCTTGGTGTATTTATGTGGGAAGTATATATTTGGGTCTGCATCAGACTCGGGCCCAAGTGCACAGACGCTTCCCTACAGCAAGTGGGGCTGAGCTCGTGCTTGCCTCCCAGGGCCCCCCAGCAGTGCTTCGCCTGCCTGCAGTGCAGCCTCCTGATTTTGGACAGGTTTCTGCAGTGCTCTAGATCTGTGTAACCCCCCCCGGCAGAAACACAGCTCACGTCCAGTGTGGTGACAAACCTCTTTGTTTTCTGATGAAAACAAATTTTTACAGGTAGGGACTTAAAATGTAGTTTGTCCTACTGAAATTGAGCTGCACACATCAAAGCACATTTGACAAAGAAGGAAAGCAGTGATGTTTGGTGTCAACAAGACAGATTACTCAGTTTGCACTGCTAAACCAATTCCTTCTTCTCTGTGAGGCAGAATTCCCTGCTGCTGAGGTAAATCCCCTGACGGAGGGAGGGGGCAACCAGGGGCTGCAAGGAATTTTTTCCAAGTGCAGTGGAAGCAGAATTTCAAAGACTTGCCTTAAGAGCCAATCTGAAGTGGGACAAAAAAGGGAACTTGCTTTACTTTTGTTTTTGAAAATGTTTGGATAGCTCCTTTTCCATTTTGTCTTCAGAAAATAAAATAATTTATTTGGTGAACTGGGACTATCATGTATAATTTTGTTCTGATAAGTGACTTGTTTTATAATTGCTTAGATTTTACAGGAGAAATTCCGATTTTATCTTATCTTAAGACTCGTAAGTGATAGAAATTCATGCTGTAAAACATAGTTTGTGTGAGTCTGTTGCTGACAGTTGATTAAATTTCTGGACTTCATGTACTTAACATCATGGCTATGTGAAGGAACAATTGAAAAAAAAACAATATTGACGGTGTGCTGTATTAAAATTACACAGTCAAAGGAACATGATAGTTATGCAGTAGGAAATGATTGAGGAATATACAAGAGTGCTGGAGAGAACTGAAACCACTGAGTTGGTCGTGTTATTTTTAGCAGCATGTGGATGAACAGTAAGGGAAAACGCAGGACACTTCCTTTGCTAGCATAGTGCTTTGGAAAGGCCTAAGCATCCTGCGGAAATGAAGAGGAAATCCTTAAAATTGAGGTGGAGCTGGCTGGTGGAAAGGTCAATTACAATTTAGTCTGGTCTCTGAGAAAGCAGTTGGTAAGGTCAGAGAGAAGTTTTCCAATAAATTTATGAATGAAAAACAGTGTGAATGACAGGAGCGTAAAACACGGCTCTCCAGTTATGAAACGTGAATGGCACAAACTGTGTTAACTAAGGCAGAATTGGTTACAAAGGATAGCATTGGCACTTCTTTTGTATCCAGCAAGGTGCTCTCCTTCAAGCCATTCAGAATTCAGTGCTGTCAGAACGTAGCGCTGGTCAGGGAGAGGCAGAGCACTCCTTTCATTCCTCCGGGAGGAAACCTTAATGTGATCTTGAATTTTAAAGTGATCCAAAATTAGGTAGAGTAACAGATACCACTGTCAAAAAAATGGGTTTAATGCAAAGTTCAAACAGAACTGCTATGATGTTGATGTTGTTAACTATGAGGAGTATGTAAAGAATCTTCCCATATTGGCTGGCTCTCTTAAAGGCCATCCTGCTGCTGTGGTAGAAACATGTGAGAATCCTTGGCTTCAGAAATAGTAGAAAAGCGTTTCAAACTGTCTATAGAAAGAGCAGTGTAAAAAACCTAACCCTACTCAAGATGTTATTTTCAGTGCTTTCAGGGGAAAAATGTCTGTGTGAATGTGATGTGGGTAGTCTTATATTTTAGACTAAATACCAGTTTATTCTTCAACTCTTTGATGTGCCATGCCATCACCCAAAGAATGCAGTAGTTATTTTAAGATCATATGATGCTGAATCAGATGATCAGACCATGCAATTTCTTTTTTTCTTTTTATTTTTTGCTTACTGTGATTTTTGCGTGCTTGCCTTTGACAATACTGTAAAGATAAAATTTAACATTTGGAAAAAGTGGTTTCTGCTGTCAAGAGAAAAAAATGTTTTCCTTCTGATTCTTGCATGGACTTGAATGTCAGGTTAGCGCCTGGCAAGCTGACATGCTCTATCTTACAGTCTCGATCTGAGTACTGGATAATAAGGTATTTCACAAGAGCCTTCTCACATGTGATAGGCAGTTTGATGTCTAATACTAGTATTATACTCAGCCATCAATAAGCTGCAGACTAGAAAAGAAATTCATTCTGTTGCCCACATTAAAAGAAACCTTACAATAGTCTATTGAGGCATTTTCATGCTTTGGAGCAGGAACTTTCCATTAGTTTGAGAAATTCCTGTAGTCAAGGATGTGCTATACTGTGTCTTTGTAGAAAACCACCCAGATTTGATTAACATACACGATCCCATGAAGCCTCAGTTTGCCTGTGCTGCACAGCGCCGTGTGGTGGTTGCTGATGTAGCCCTGCGTGGAGCAGGATGAGTTCCAGAAGAGCGCGGCCATCGCTGGCCTGCTGCTGCATGCACACCGGCCAAAAGAACAAGTCTGAGTTTCTCAGGCGCTGCTGCTCTCGTGGATGTTACGGGAGGTATGTGGGCTGACGCGTGCTGGTGTTGAGGCTGCCTACATGTTCTCCCCAAGCCAAGCAGCAGGCAGAAATCAAGATGGGGTTTCCTGGTATGTGGTTGCTGTGGGCCTGTGCTAGGTAAGAGCAAAACCAGATGGGTTGAGTTTAGCATAGGGACAAAAGGGTCTGCACACCAGTAATGCATACTCTTCTCCAAAGTGCCTGTTCTGCAGTAGAAGCCAAAATTTCAGTGCCTTCAGGGAAAAAAAAAATATCTGTGTGAATGTGATTGGCCCAACAATATTCTGTTGTCAAGACAATATCATTAACTTGTACTGGCAAAGTGGGTTTCTCAGGGTCTCTTGTACCAGTCAGCGCAGAGACTGATGATCGATAAAAGCTATGACATCCCCGTTACCTACACTAACTGAGATTTATGCTGTGGACCTCAAAAACATAACCCTCTTCACCATGCGCGCGTCAGTAAGACGCCATGAGCTGGATTTTCTTTTCTTTGGATTCCTTCTGAATGTAAGAAAACACACACGGGCAATGTTATTGAAAGTGTTAGAGCGCGATGTGAGCTTTCAGCAGGTGGAATAGGCACCAACAGCAGGAGTTGTCCCACTCAGGATCTTGCTGTTAACATCAGTCAGTTGCTCCATGGCTTTGCCCGGTCGAGGCTGTGAGCAGGGGCATCACACCCATCAGGGAGAGCTGCCGCAGGCTGCCTGAGCGCTTTGCCTCCCGTATGGCAACAGCAACCACGGCGAGAAGCACCAGAGCTGGGGTAGGCAGTGCTCAGTGGTTCACTGTCAGCTCTGGTGGCAAACACTCCTCGCCTTTCTGTGCGTGCCGGGGAATTTTGCACTCCACAGTGCAAAATGTCATCCTGGCTTTTGATGTTAACAACAGGCGCAAGAACACGGATGTATCCCGGAGTTTGGTGCTGGTAATTTTCTCCTATTATATTCCTAAGCTGTTGTGTGCCAACTCTTTGAGGGTGGGCTTTTACTTTGATGTTTTATTGTCTTTCAAATCAGTAGTTTTACCACTAGTATTTTTTGAAGGGCTTTGGAGGGAGAGGGTAGGGAGAAATAAGAGATGTAGTAATTATGAATGTACTTGGTTAGATTATAAAGTCTCAAAGCTTATTAAAAATGAAAAACCATGGCAACCTCAATAATGCATCCCACACATAGTATACCTAACTAACAATGTGTAAAGTACATTTAGAAAAGAGAAAATAAGCAGAAAGAAAAGGGGAGAGAAAGCATTCCCATTTTATGTTGCTATTTTTAATTCTTAGATCATGAGTATTGACATACTTGTGTTGGCAGCACCTCTAACTTTTACATAAATGTGGGATCTCTTCTCAGTATTATTGTCCTTTATTCTCCTGAGACTTCCAACAGGACTTCTAGTAAAGGACAGATTTTAGCCAGGGAATGAAATGTGAACATAGCAGTTTCCCTGAAGCTGCTTCTCCCGAGAAACATTTGGAATTTTGGGCAGTCCTGCCTCTCTTTGACTCGTTGGATCACAAGAAAATGTGCAGAAATGTATTGCCCTTTCTGTGCTAACATATGCCCCATATACGGTATAAACATAATGTCAGTATCTGTCATCTAATTCTTGATCAGTGAGGCTGCAGATACCAGAGAAGGGGACGGTGTTTTCTTGGTAAAGCGTGCTGCTCCTGAGCTGGGGAGGTGATTGTTTGGTGTCTGTACTGCTCCTCAAGGTAGTGGAAATAGAGGAGATGCTCAGTAGAAGTCAGATAAGCTGTGCTGTGTTATTTACCCTAAAAGCATTAGTTTCAGTCAGTCACAAGCAGGGTTTCATTCTGGGGCATTCAGGACCTCTGAAACCGGTGAGCTAAATTATTTGGATGGGAACAGGAGGAGCATGGGGAATCCCCAAAAGATGGCTCTGAAACCCAAGCCCAGCATTCTGTTGATGACTAGGAAACTTTGGACAAATGGTTTTTGCAAATGTCTTCATAGGAACAACAGTCATTTTATGGATTTTGGAGCTAAAATTGTAAAGTGAGTCTGTCCTCCTGGAAATTCATGGAACTAGCTTATTAAAATATTCGTGTGATTTTTCTAGTAGAGCCTGTGTTACGGCTTCCTTGCCCTCCAGGCCTGTAATGGTTGGTAGCCCCCATGCCCCTCCACCAGCAGGCTGCACCAACAGCCTGCTCATGGTCATGCCTTAGTAGGAGAGAAGCTGGGGGCTTGCGTCCCTGCTCAGGACTTCCTTGTATCGATGCAGACTTGGATAGCCTAAAATTTCAGCAAGTATAGCAAATTGTTGGGCAAAAAAGGTGTTTGATGAAAGCTGGTTTTGGCATTTACATGAATTTTTTGTTGTTTGGCCTCTTTCCCATCTTCTCCCTTACTGCACATCGGAGTAGCTCTCTCCTCAGATGGCACTGCGTCGTGTTCCTCCCCCGTGCTACTCCCACTCCAAGATGTGCAAGTGGATTTAGTGATAGCAAGGAAGTCTTGGAAGAGTAATCTATTTCTGTTTTGACTCAAGAAATAGTGTACATGTAAAGGAAGGATATATATTATAATGTATGCTAAAGTCAAGCAGCAATGTGCCTAGCAGCTGATCACAATTCTAATGGCACATACACGTGCTGTGCTTGCTGTCCTTTTAAATGCTTTTATCTCCTTCCACGCTTAATGCAAAGAACAGTTAAGGACTTAAGTACAATCAGGTGGAACCAGAGCCAGGTGAAATGCAGTCTGTAAGATCGGTACTTCCCACCTGAGCTATCATAAGGTCTCTGCTGACTTGGGTAGGAGAGGAGAAGGGGGACTGTCAAGCAGTCAGGGGCCCGCTGCAGCTGGATGACTGCAACCCCACTGAGGAAGAAGCAGCACTTTGGGAAGTCCTGTATTAACTGCTGCAAACCCGAATGGAATCATCACTGCTGCGTTGTGGGACTAGACACAACGAGCCCTGGGGTTACGCGGGTGCTGTAGGGATAACAGAGCTGAGGGTGTGGGAGGAGGTGAGGCCAGGAGCGAGGACTGGGCTCGGTGCAGTAGCGCATGGGGCAGTCACGGAGCTTCCTGCGCCCAGCCGTGCCCGCAGTGTGCTCCCAGCTCCTGAGGGGATGGCCGCAGCTCACTGAAAGGCTCTGGCTTCCTCCTTTCCCTTAGTCATCCCTAGTTCCTGCCAGGACAGGATGGCTTAGAGGTGTGGGAGCTCCCGACAGTAAATCCTGCAGAAGGAAAGGCGGCAGGTCTCACCTGTGGGCATTGGAGAGCGTTCTGTCAGCCTTGCACAGGGGGGATGGAAATTCCCTGCAACGCAGGTGGGATTTTACTGCTTCCAGACAGGCTCTGTAGGCAGGCATTTGTTTTTCTGGGTAAGTACAGGAATGCGTACAGCAGGAGCAAAGCCTATGTTCAGCCAGTAATGGTGAGATGACTCCCAGAATTTCATAGCAAGAAAGGAAAGAGTTCCTGGTGACTAGAAAAATCTTTTAGGCATCAGTGTATTAGACAGAAATGTGTGTGGGAGTACTGAGCTTGTCATTCGTACAGTACATGCAGTACAATACTGAAATAGCACATTTATCACCCTAGAGACTGCCTGTGGACACTGATAGTTTCTGTGCTTTCTTTGCAGTAAAAAATATATATTTTTTTTTCAGCATTTTTTTTTTATATTGAGGTGGCGTAGCAATCTTGGGAGAAAGCAACCTTCAGCTTTAGCCTAGCTAAGTGTCCTGAAAGATTTAAAATGGTTTAGAGAGAGCTTATGAGTAACTGTTTTGCCAGATGCTATGCATAGTTAGGAATCCCAAGGCCGAGGTTAATTAATTTTATTTATCTAATGTACCTTCTACATGCTGTGATCATGGCAACAGTTAGTACTGCCTGAAATTTAAGGATACTTCTAAGAGGCTGTTTAGCTACAGGCAGCTAAACATTAATGACCTTTTTTTCTTTGCCTCCCATTTCAGTCCCTTGCCGTACCAGGGTTTTGAATGGCAAGGCGCTGCATAAAGCTGTGCAAAGGGTGTTGCAATGGAGACAAACCAAAGGGATTTTCTCTCTGCGTGAATTCATAAAATCTGATGGTTATGACTTTCTTAATGGCTTCTTTTTAGCAAAAGTCACTATCACACTGTGCTTTCAAGGAAGGATGAATTCTGCTTGTTTTACTGCCAGCAGTTTATACAACTGTTTATGAAAAGCCACGTTCTGCTTTTTTTCTGAGTGAATAATACTCTAATTACAAAGGTGAGATGTATAAGAATGAGTAAAGGGGGATTGGGTGTTTGTTTATTTTCTGTCTTGCTGGCCATCCTGTTACTTAGTACGTTTTGCTTGCTTTTATGATGATGGTTTTGACTTCCCATAGCCACACCAAGCTGTCTCTCTCCTGAGGAGTGAGCTCGCGCAGCCTCCTGGGTGCAAGCCCTGCTGTTGAAGCCAGGCGGTAGGCTTGAAAGGTAGCCTTGGAATTTCTGAGGTGCCCTGGAGCATTGGCTCCAATATATAAACTTAGAAAATTTTAGTGATCTATCCTGGTAACTGGACAGGGTGCTCTTCAGCACTACTTGAGGGGATAAGTCAGAGCAGAATGGCAGGAAAGGCTGCCTATGGATTCCCTGCAGGTGCGTGCTGCTGCCTGCTAGCTGGCTGGTTAGCAGCAGGCAAACAGTTAAATGGTTGGATAATTGTGTGGATAATTACAGGACTCTGTGTTTTAGCAGTAACCTGCATTCAAGATTTTCTTCTGTGCATAATTAACAACAAAACACCCGGTTATCTTAGTTCTCTGTTTACTACGCTTTATGATATCTGGCCCAATAAAATGGTTAGCAGCCTTTTCTCATCTTCCAACATGCAATTAATATATAAAAACTGTAGCATGTTTTAGTCTTTTATGGCCTTTTGTTCACTAAATATGCTGCAGTAGGTCAGCTGTTAGAATAAATAATTAAGCAGGATGGTTGTCAAAATTACTTAATGTTATATTTTGATGTTATATTTTTACTGCTTTAAATTCTGCTTATTCATTTGATGATTAATTCATGGATTTCAGCCATTCCGAATTATGTCATGAGTATGAATTGTTGCTGTAAAACAAAACAAAACAAAAAAACCCTTTACATTAAAATGTGAAGTTTTTCCTTCCTTTCCAGTAGAAGAGGTGAGAGAGCTTGTCGTTTGCACAACACTTGGTTGATGGGCCGTCTAAATATTGCATAAGGCTCGATATTACATGCTTGAAGGCATCAGAAATGATAACCTAAACTTCACATGTAGATGACTTCCATGGAGGTGTATTAAAACTGCTGTAATGTTGAAATAAGCCAGATTCTTGCTCTGCGGATCTTGCCCTGCAAAGAAGGCACGCGGGGTGCTTGGGGTAGCAGATGTTCTTTGCTGCAGTGCCGTGGGCACCGGCACCAGGAAGGGCAAGGCAGCACCCTTCTTGGCCACACGGGCTGCTAAAAGGTGCCGTGCTGTGTTGGGCTGGTCCTCCCAGAGTTTCCTTTCTTTGGCTTTTGATTAGTTTGAGCATTAAGGGGGGAGGGAAGTAGACTGGAACTTTTTGTGAGCATTGTTAGTGTCAGATGAATCAATATTGGCATCGAAGGTGAACTATTGTTATTTATTTAAAGAAGTATTAGCTTATTTATGGTCAGGAGGGGCTTTTGTAATTCGTGACACTGACATTTTTGTTGTGACTTGTGTTTTTGTTATTAGTTTATGCAGATTAGTGGGCTTTACTGAGAGTTGCACATGTGTAATAACGTCTAAGTTGAAACAGAGTTCCTTTGAATTACAGCAGATCTAATTTATCATTATTTGAGTCGACAAATTAAATGTATTGCTTTGGATGAATACTGTTTGGCTGCATTAATCGAGCACAACTGAATCTATTTACATAAATAATTTTAGGACGATGTTATTTTTTGATAAGTAAAGTAAAAATTTGCTTGCCTTCTGTATTACCTCAGTGCTTGCTTTTATTAGAATATGAGAAATAATCGTTCTCTAACTGAATACGTTTGCCCTGCATATGAGATGTCAGTGTTGTTATTAACTTATCATATATAGGAAGTATATGGATTTGATTTTTTTTTTTTTTTTTGTGTGTGTGTGATAAACTGATCCTAGAGCAGGCCAGGAGGGTGAAAGGGCCGAAACTCCGCTCACAGGGCACTCGCAGCTGGGGAAAGGACTCTGGTTTTCAGCAAGGATGCATTGCTTTTGTGCTCCTTCCAAAGGGACATAGTTCCCTGTTAACCACTGTAGAATCACATTGTCTGATTTAAAAGTGGTAACAAAAGTAGTTCCTTGAATAAAATGACAGGTCCAGTTGCCATGCTCCCCTCTGGTAGGCAGTTTCCTGCAAACAGTGTGTTCTTTGACTCGGGAGGAGTGACCCAAGCGGCACAGGGCAGTGTGAGGTTCGGGGAAGCGGCTGCTTTCTCATCAGCTGTGTCAGTCCTCTGTAAGAAAAATCCTGTGTGCAGCGGAAGCAGGCATCCCAGGAACTGCTGTCGGTTAGGATCTTGAGAAAAGGTCTGGAGGTGACTCGCTCTGGAGATCCTGCAACAAGACCGCGTCCCTCAGGAAGCTGCACCCGCTCCCCCAGGAGCGACCTGCGCTGCCCCTGGGGTGGGTGCCAGTCCCCAGCCGGCACCGGGGGGATGACTCGGGTTCCCCTCCCATGGACACACCAAGGCTTAAAGTAGGTAACAGTGCAGGTATGCTGCTTAAATCTGCTGAGAGGAGACATTTAGGTACTATTTCTATTTAATTGGTCTCTCTCTTGAGAGTAAGAAAGAAGATTTAAGCCTTTTTCAGCCCCCAAACCTGTCTGTTGGGGAACCCAAATGCAGTGCTATCTGTTCTGCTACCCGCTGAGAAAAAGACAGAAATTCAGCAGCTGCGAGCAGCCCCACAGCTCAGTCTGTCACTGTCCCCTGTCTGTGCTGCTCTGGGACCACCTGGGAATTGTGTCAGTGGGAATGTGGTTTTAATGCTCTCCCTGAGGCAAGATCCTCTTCCTCCCTCCCCCATCATCATTCTCCTTAGGTTTCAGTACTGGTTAGAGTCTCTACAATCGTTCCCTTAGGCCTGGAGGCAAACTGTTTAAGGCATGCTTCTTTATTTCTTCTAGATATATGGAACTTTTCTGACACAGGATTATTATTATGACACATAATTATGATTGGATGTCTTCATTATATAATTGCAAGATATATAATGAGTAGCAAAAGCTTATTTCCTTTGCTCTTTGAATACTGAACTTCTGAGATTAATTAAGCTGATACTGAAAACACTTTTAATTATATACGCTGCATAAGCATCACTATTAAGATCAGATGAGAATATTATTGCCTGAAGAGTTTCTTAAATTTTTTTAAATATCCTCTGTGCGTTTTATATTACTGTTTAAAGAAATGTCGTGTTGTTTTTTTTTTGCCTTTTATTTTTGTGTGTGTATGTTGGGGGGGGGGGGGGGGGGGAAATCTCCTTGGATAGTGGATGAAATAACAGGGTAGTACCTGAATATTTGCTAGACTTGAATATTTGCTAGATTGCTGAATATTTTTATATACCTTGCAGTATATAAAAGCAAGCCACTATAAAATTAAGAACATTTTATTTCAGTAAATAAATGCTTCCACGTGTTTAATTGCTTATCTAATGACCCTCCATAGGTAGGAAACTGATGAAGTACATTCCCATCCTTCCTTCTGAAGCTCGTCACCCTAAAATCCTGCTAAGAGTAAGGGCAGAAATGATGCAATCAGTGAAGAGAATTACAGCTGGTTTGCAGTGACTGAGTTTGCATGAACAGTCAGTTCACAGAGGAAGATGAGTATCTCTGCTAAAATCAGTCAGATGGAAGAAGGAATCTGGATTTGGATAACTCTGAATGAAGCGATGGGCTAACATAATGGGATAGAGATCTTCCTATGTTTGGCTTTTAAAAGATAGGTTGTTAGGTTTGTTTAAGATTCATCAGTTTACAGAACTAATGTAAATGAGGCCAAAAAAGAAGTTAGATTTGTGGATTTGATAGGTTATTCGGTGTTTGCGGAGTAACTTTGCACACCGAGAGTTAGGATTTCTACCTGTTACAAGCCATGCAGTAGAATACTTGTGCAACTCTGTTACTATTACCAGTGGTTGCATGAATACTTTACTCACCTAGTGTATGCGCACACAATCCTGGTTCAGGGAAATAAACTGTAGAAAAGGATATATGAATGGAATGGTTCTGGTTTGATGTGATTTATTAGCAGTGACCTCGTGATACTCGTGGCCATCTGCTTTCTAGCCCTTCTCCACCATGGCCGTGTGCTCTCGGTTTGCCCATTCCCCTTTTGATGGGCTTTCTCAGGAGTCGGTTTTGCTTTTGCTTCTGTGGTTTTGGAGACTTCCTTTGAATTCTACTGTTCCATTTAATCTCATGGCGAAGTGGCACTGTGTGTCTACAAGTTATAAAGGACAAACTTCTGAGTCATATCTATGGTCTTCATCACATCAGCTCACACCTATTACTGGTCTTGAAATGAAACAGGACAAAAATAAGTTGTAGTCTAAAACCAGCTGTCTTGCTCTGTTTTACGTTCACATTTCTGCTTGGTGGGAGAACTTTACTGTCAGTCAAACATTAGAGATTTACAGGATTATCAACATGCAGAAGGTAATATGTGCATGAAAGAGAGGTGGAAGATCAGGAGTTACTAAAATCATACGTTAACATTTTTCGTAGGTTTTGTCAGAAGTGTGATTTAGCTACCGTTTTCTAGTGAAAATTGACCTGAAGAAAAACTGCTTCTGTTTTACACAACAGCCATAATCCTAACTGAGGATTATTAAGGACAGGTTGTGTTGAGCACGATAGGAAGTTTTTTGTTTAGGCCTGGCTTGACCGCAGTCTTGACAGCTGAATCTACGAGCAGTTTCTTCCCTCCCTTTTCTCTCCAACTCCAGTCTGCAAGAGATGTCTTGTTCTAGGCAGAGGTAGCCAGAAAGAACAGATAAAATAAAAATTAATAAATAACGGATGGTCTTGTGAACTTTGCATTTCATTGAAGGCTTTTGGGAACATATGCTTAAATTAGCAAAAGACAATAGGCAAGGTAATTGTTACCATATGTACTGAATGTATGAATGTATCAGCAAAACTTGGGGTTCTCTTTATTGTAGTGCATGCAAAGGTTTTCATTTTCTGAAGAGAACTTCCTGGAAAGTGAGCAAAAAGATTTGCCACCATCTCCCCTTCTGTCCAAAGGAAAACACTGTTTTTTAGTGACAGTGTTCTCATGCTTCCTTGCTCAAGCTTGTTTTCTTAAGTCAAGACAATCTGTTCAGTGATTTTTAAGCTTGTTGTTACACCTGGATTTACTGGTCTATCTTCCAACTGGTAAGGTAGGGGTCTTATCAAGGGACTGGTTTTACCAGCTATCGTTTCTCCATCTGTTGTCAGTTTTTAAAGATCTAGTTATATCTTTGATGCCCTTTCCAATGAAGTGTTATTAGCGTGCCTGCAGAATGTAGACAGAATAAACTTTGTGGTGTGGTTTTTTTTTTGAGTACCATTTTTTCTTTTGTGTCTCAGGAGACTTAAAAGGTTGACCAAGAATTACAGTTCTGTTGACTAAGCTGCTTTGTGCTGCTGTCTTTATGCATTTGTATAGTTTCCCTGTCTCCCCTACAATAGGCATTTTGCGTTATCTGTCAAGTGCTCAGGAAAATTGACTCATTTATGTTTCCTCTTTCTCTCTCACTAGTCATTTACAACCATCTAAATGGATGTGTGTTTGCAGCAAAGAAGAACTCAAATTCACTAATTGATGCACAAATACACTCATTTACATGCAAATTTGTTTTTTTAGAAATGCATCTATTTGCATAAATAAAACCTCTTTTCCAAATATTACTGTGAACAAAAGCAATTTTCATGGATGCCAAAAAAAGAAGTGGCTGAAAAGAAAAAGGCAATTCAGAATTTGCATGATAGTTACTAATTGTTTTCCTTGCTATTAGCCTGTCTCTGCTTAATAGACAAAACTGGTTACTATTTCATTTCTGAACACAAATCAGTGTGAGGGTTTTGGCCTGCAGTAGAGGATCTTAACTGAGTGTACCGAGGTGCGCGGGTCCTGGCTGCAGGCGCATGGCGGAGCAGCAGCCATGGCAGAGCCGAGCGCTTGGCCCTGCGTCTCAGGGTGCTGCCGCGTGATGCTCCCCACTCGTGCTGCTTCCCATTGTGCTTCCTTCTCACGGGACATTGTGGAGCTGGGAGAGAATCTCAGCTTTCTTTGAGGGAAGGAGGAAGTATCTTTGCAGCTGGCTATGCCAGCTTTGGTTTTACGGGTTGGTCTTTCAAAATGCTATTGCTTGGGGCTCCAGAGAGATTATGGAGGGCACAATATTTAAATTGGAAACAAATAATAATCAAATCTCCCTCTACCTTAGTCAAGTAAATCTTTTTTTTTTTCATGTAGAAATGTAGAAAAATGTAACACTTTATTGTTCATCTTAGTATTCATCTGAGCATTTTTTTCTGATAAAATATAGTAGTCAACATGGCTCGAGATCATTAAATATGACTAAGCTATCAGCCATCTTCAGGAAATAGTAAGATTATGTTTTCTGGGCAGAGCTTTACTCCGTAGAGAGCTCTACTTGTTCTCCATATCAAGAAGGGGAGGAAGGGTAAACCAAGGGTGCTTGTTCCAGGGATGCCCTGGTGCACCTTTGTAACCTCCCTGGCAAACCTGGCTGCTTCACATCAGTGCAGCTGGCGCTTGCAATGCACTCTGCCCGGAGCAGGGAAGATGGCACAAGCCATGCTTTACCTTCTTCTCTGGGACAGAGCAAGAAGCTGAGCCAAGGAAGCTGTTGTCCGAGCTGACAACAGATGAAGAAAGCCTTACTTCTGATGTCCTAATTGTCTGGCCCTTGTCCTTCATCCCTGGATGGCCTGTGGTCACCCCCAGGCACCAAGGGCAGAGGCGTGCCAGGGCCAGGCACCTTTCTGGCTGGGGCTCCTTGCAGGGCTGTGCCCAGCCCGCTCCCTGCCCAGCAGCTGAGGAGGGAGTAGCTTCCCTTGTTTCTCTCTTTCCTCTCTTATATTCAGGAATGTACTGTCTTGTTCAGGTGGTCCCAATCCCTGAAATCCAGTGTTGCTTTGGAAAGTTGGTATTCCTTGTAATTTAATGCTGTTCCTACAGTGCCAGTTTTGGTTACAGTAGCCCAAAGCCGAGCCTAGGTAAGAGTTTTGTAGCTGGGTCTGGATCAGCCTTACTGGTTGCTGGAGGAAAGCAGACTTGCAGGGGCATGCACACCCCATGGGAAAGGGCCACGTTTCATCCCCGTTTGCTTGGAGCGTGGGCCCAAACTCGAGGCAAAGGACTGGCACGTGGCAGAAATAACCCTGCTGGCCCTTTGTGCGTATTCCTGGGACATAGAAACTTCATTAATGACACCTGCAGCATCACATACAGCAGCATTCACAATCCCAGCCAGTTTGGGGGGAACAGACCTTTCTTTTCTCATCTGTAATTTTCTTCCTCTCCCTTGCCCATACTTCCTGCTTTTCACAGCAGTTCTGGAAGAATTTCAGGAAGCGAATCTATTATCAGCCTTTACAGATGTTTCTCCAGCTTGCCCCTGCTGCAGCAGCCCCGTTTCCTTTGGGGCGCAGTGCCCCTTTCCGCTGCCCGCACCGCGCCTGGTTCCAGGGGCGTCCTGGTACCACGATGGCCGAGCGTGCCTTGCTGTGTTCCTGTCTTTTCAGGAAAAGTTTGACATTGTGGTTTCCTTCATGAGAAATGTGTCTCGCTTGAAAAGGAAACATTTTCCTTCTAAAAAAGCACGCCACAAAGAAAGCCCCCGGAGGCAGAAAGCCACCTCCGGAGGTGCCGCCCGGGGGCAAGGCCTGCTCGGGCCTGGGCGCCCGGCCTGGTTCGAAGCCCTGGTTACCGGCACAATGCGCTTGGCTGCATCTTTATGCCGCTTTTCCCAGTGGGTTTCAGGAGATATAACAAAAGAGAAGGGGAGAGCGGAATCAGTCCCAGAGTGCCGAGGAAGAAATGAAGCAAGAAAGAGCTAGATTTCTAGGAAAGAAATGGCAGAGCGCAGTGTAAGATTCGCATCTCCCAAGGCTACTTCTCTGCCCCTCCGTTACGTTCCGTTGCCTCTTTGTGGCCCTCCTCCCTTGGAAATACGTGGTGAATCGAAGCAGCACGGGTGGTGATGAATTTGTTGGCTGGGTAGTGACATTCATCCCATTTTGCAGCTTGCAAAAGGGGTGCCAAAAATGTCTGGTATGATCTCTTTTTCTGGAAGATATTTCTAACCTGTTTATCGTTTTAAAAGCATCAAAGATGAGTAACTCAGCTGGGATTGTTTTATTTTTGTGTTCTGTTTTCACTGAGCAAAGATGAGCGTAAAGGCGTCGCTCCACACTTTTTTAATTTAGTGTCCGATTATCTTCTTGTTGTCTCGGCAGTACATTAATGGAATTACACTTGGTGCTGTGCTGCCTGGCAGAGGTCACCGTCCCTATTAACCTTTGGGACCGGTGTGTCGTTCAGGTTGTTCGTTCGGGAGGTGCATGCCATGAAGTGCAAACAGGAGGCACTGTACCTATACATGGCATTCTTCAGGTACCCAGATTCTCTAGATAGTGAAACAAATCGTTCTGCTGTAATCTCCTCAGTCAGCAATCACACTTTAAAGCATGAAAAGGATAAAATGTGAAAACTGAATTTTACAAAACAATATACCTATGTATGAAATATAGCATACTTACAAATACATCATGTGACTAATCCATAGTGATTTTGTATGAGATTTACTTAGAATTCTTTATATATGTATTTTGCACAAAACTACTATTAATTTAGGGTTTAAAGTCTTTTTTTTTTTTAATGTTGTGAAACAGACAGCAAGCTTTTCTGCCTAAGCACTAAGGAAAAGTACAAGTTAGCTAATCATGTCATCTACATATTTGAATGTTTTAATTTCACTTTTCCAATTTTGTGTAAAATGAAGTCACCAACTTTCTTTCATGTGAACTAGTCTTCCACAGCTGAAACCAGCAGGCCTGCTGACTTTTCTGAGAGCAAAACTAGATAAAGAGGGGGACAAACAAACAAGCCCACAGAACTCAATCCTGTGTTTTTAATGAGAGTTTTGAGGGAGGAAAAAGTCAGGATAAGGGTATGTAAAGATGCCCAAGAGATAGCAGGATCAAAGCTCCTGCAAATCCAGCTGCTACGAATTTAATGTGCAAAAGCAATTTAGAGCCTGAGCCTCATTGAACTAGGCTATGAACATTGAACATTGAACTATGGAAGGAAAAGAAAAAAAGAAAAAAAAGTCAAATTTTACAGAGGAAAAGCTGGTTTTAAAATAGTGTGACTGAACTATCTGACTCTGAAAAACGCTGCAATTAATTAGATATCTGAAATACTTCCTTTTAAAAGCTTTACAGCTCAAACATTTTCATATATATGTTTTCTCTATATCTATTCATTTGCTTGAAAAGATTAGAAGAATGAAAATGTTTTGTGTGGTATCTTGGTGGGGGGAAGAGTTTTGTGTGTGGTTTTTTTTTTTAACAAATACAACGTAAACCCGTAGCATAAAGTAGCAGGAATAACAGGAGAAGTAAAGAAATAAATTCAGATTAAAGACTCTTTGTATCTTTCTCTTTTGTCTGTATGCCATTTGTATAAATTATCATTTTCATAACTAAACAAAAAAGTCACTGTGAATTTTACATTATATTCTTTTAATGGCACTGGAGAAACAATATGCATGAATTCAAACTTTATAATAGCTGTAAAACCACTGCTACTTTTATTGTAACTTTTACAGTTTGCAATAAAAGTCTTTGGTGATTGTGCAGTTCATGGTAAATTAATTTCTTGCTTTTTTAGTTCATTGTATATTTTGAGGCTATAAAATGAATATTTACAGCTATGCTTTTCTAATTCCTGCAGCCATTTTTGCACATAGGTTGAGCTAATTATCACATCTTCACCTTGTTGTTTTGCTTGTCCTTGAAAGTCATGGACTTCATCTTGCATGTTCCAGGTCATTTGTAAAGTTCCTGCTGAGTTCAGTGGAAGGGTCTAAACACATTCCTAAATCTTCTTTCATCACAGATTTTTACTTCTGCTGCTGCAACAACAAATACAAAGACCAGAAAAACTTACTGTTCCTGTTACATGACTGCTCTCTCAACTGTATGTAGCATGTAAGGGGCAGAGCTGTGTCTGCACACAGCCATGATACTGAAAGAATCAAGAGGTGGCACCAATGCACATCCATCTAGAGCAATCTTCCTGAGGGGCCTCACTGCCTACCTGATCAAGTGCTCAAGGTATTTTCAAGATGTGAAAGAGGTAAGTGTATTTTAGATATTTATATACTGTATGTTCTGTGGGTTTTAAGTTTTGAAATTGTTTCAGACAATAAAATGTCATTATACAGAGCAACAAATAGTTTAGTCCTAGTTTTGTAAAAAAAACCACTGAATTCATAGTTCAAATGAGTTTGGTGTTTGTAAATGGTGGCAAGAACCTTGTGACATCTTTTCATTGTGCTGGTGGCATATTTGTTTAATGAAACATGCCTTCCTCGAAGTAATAATGCATTAAGAAAGACCTTTCATTTATTTGAAGTAGGGAATAGATGACATGCTTTAGGTCCCCCTTTTGGACATTTTTTCTCTGAAAAATAGTAAATTCAGTGATGTGGCTATTCAGGCTAAGAGAGCATTAGAGTAGTAACTGAGCTATTTGCCTCTTTGGATGAAAGAACATCAGAAGAAATGCATGAAAAGCAATCCAAAAAGATCCTGGGGGGAGCGAGAAAGGCAAGGAGCCAAGTACAGGCACTGGACACGGGGTGAGCAGCCTTATGTTTTTTCAGGAAGCTGGTGTCTGGCCACCCATGGGAGGCAGCTTTAAAGCACAAAGAATCTCAGGAAAGCTGGTAGATCTTCCAGAACAGCATCCTTCAAGTGCAAGAGTAACCCATCCCAATACTCACGAAGGCATTTAGATGTTTCAAGAGACTGGCTTGGCTAACAATGCAATTTACAATGAAGCTCTCATGTAAAAACACTGTACAGGAGGTGGAAGAGGACAAGCTGCAAAGGAGGAATTTTGAAACGTTGGCTGGGCACATGGGTTAATGTTAGGTAAGCCAAAACGGAACTGGAGTTGAGACTTGCAAGGGACATCAAGGGTGACAAGATGAGCTTCTACCGCTAAATTAGCAGTAAAGGTTGAGCAAGGAAAACGTGGGCTCGTTGCTGAATCCAGTGGGTGATTTTGTGGCAGTGGGCACACGGAGCTGAGAAACTCAATGCCTTCTTTGCCTCAATTTTCAGCAACTTCTGTGGTTACAGTAAAGGTTGTTGATAATGTGTTCAGAGGTTTATCATCCACACTACAGTTGGATGGAGCCCTTAAAATAGAGGCACACGTGGGAGGTGTCTGTAGTGGCCTTTTAGTACAGCAGGGAAGTGGATTCCTGACAGTTTATGGTGCATTGTGTGGAAGGCAGACATCAGTCTGTCAGAACACAACCACCAGACACCAGGAGGAAGCTTCAGAAGCAGCACCTGCCGTACTTCCAGCATGTGCGCTGTGTGTGTTCTGCCCATGCAGCTGTCTGCTCTGGTATTGCTCTCAGGAAAACAAGGCTGTGCTGCACAGTTCACCAGTAACTGTACTGGGCCTTAGTCCTGCCATTCCCTGAGCAAAATTCTGGTCACTCGTTGTGCCTCTTCCAAGCTGCCAGCACCCTGCTGAATTTGATCATGAGGCTGTGGGAAATGGGATGCACTGAGGTGGCAGGAAAGGAAAGGAACTCATTGCTCCGCTGCTTTTCTTTCACTAAGTAAATACACGGCCTGTGTGGAGCAACCGTGCTTGTGTGCATGAGGAAATCTCACCATTATAAAATGCTCGTGCGGTAAAACTGAATTTAGGAGTTCTTGGAGGTAAAAGGAGAGGATCTATTTCATGCGAGAGACAAAATGAAGCTAGTAGTCAATAATAAAGCACGAACGACATGAATAAATTTATATAAGCTGGTTTCATCGGAGTGGCGGGATCCATAAAGTGTGCTAATATTTCTTCTTACGCTGTTTGGTCGCTTAATGTGTAGAACATTTGGTTCTGAACACAGTAATCTTTCTTTCATAAAGTATCTAACATAAATAGACTGTTTTCTATACTAAACTTTTGTGTATTTTCTATTTTCTGGCTCGGATGAACACAATTCTTTGATTTTAAATGGCCTGTTTAGCAATCCTGCCACCCATTCCAACCCCATTGCTACTATGGCATGTGCGTGTAAATATATGCATTGCCTGCTCTGACTAGCATCTGCCTCCTTCCTGCCGTCATCTGCGGAATTAAAGCAGAAATACTCATGTAGCAGCAGAATTTCAGGCATAGAGCTAAACAGGCATAAATTTTCATGTTACATTTCTTGTAAAGATACTTTAATTTTCACAGTTAATGGTAGTTGCTAGGCAAAGCAAAGGTTGTCTTAAGATCAGAACCAGATGTTTGATTAATTTTTATGAGTCTCTTACCATATTAGAAGTGATAAATTTATGCTTTTTGAAGCATACCTTAATGATGAATTGAGATTAACATGCAAAGTACCTACAGAAACACTTGCAGTCCTCCAAACCTGACTACCTTTATTCTCAGCAGCTCTCTTCCTTGCCTTTTTGTTCTTTCTGTTAACAGAAAGATGCCACAGCAGTGGTCAGTAATAGCAGTGCAGATACAGAGGAAATTGAGAGACCCTGTTATTCCATAGTGCTTAGAGCTGCAGTGGGGCTTACAGTATGATACCATTCACTTGGATCCTTTAAACTACCGGGCTGGAGAATCCTTGTTTTGTGGTGAGGAGTCAAAAATAGTGACGCGAAACCAGATTTTAAGAGTTGCCACCCCTAAGTACTTACAGAGGGACTTCCAGTGACAATGGGGCTCTTGTCTCCTATGAGAGTCACAGTGAGTGTGGGGCACAGAAGCTTCTGGGAATTCCATCTAGCCTCTATACACACTGTCCATATCCAAAGTGCTTTTATAAATCTGGCCTTGGATGTTTTTGGTCCAGCTGCCATTTGATGCTATGTGCAGGTCGATACAGTGCAGTTTTGTTGCTTAAACCCAGGTGAACTAATGCTTCTCACTCAAGATTTTTGGAATATATTTTCCAAAAAAAAATCTGAAGATAAGAGGAAAACAAAATCCTGGTTTCTATGACAGCTATGGTTGAAGAAAATTTAAAACTGAATATCATATTAATCATTTTACAGGAAAAGTTGATGTTTTTATTATAAATAGTAATAGCATTTATTGCGTTTATTCACTTTAACAGTAAGACTAAGTTCAGGATTCCCTCAGCCAGCCTTTAGTAGTGATTTGTCACTTTTGGAAAGGACCTTCCTATTTACTAATTTGTGCTTCTTACCAGTGATTTTCTTACCAGCGCTAAGGCCAGTCCCCAGGCTGGGGGCAGGGAGGAGGTCGGTGCCTGCGGGCAGTGGGTGGCCACAGGCTGCCCCTGCCCCCTGCTCATGGCAGGCTGCTGCAGCCGGGCTGCTAGAGCTATACCTCTGTGTCATTTCAACTTAATGAGAGAATGAGTTCTGGAGGTTATGGTTTGCGCCTTTTCCACAGGTAAGACATGCTTTTTGTTATTTTAAATTAAAAGCAATGGTTTTATGAGTCATACTGATTTTATTATTAGCAATATCAAGCAAAGTATCAAAGGCAAACTGGAAGGGGGGAAAAAAAGAAAAAAAAAAAAAGAATTTTGAGCCAGGGCTTGAATCTGTTTTATTTTTAGCACTTTTTCAAGTTACTATTCATAACTGCCAGAAACTGACAAGCAGGAGAAACACAGTGTGAATCAAGATGTTCAGTAGTCATCTGTTCACGTTTTTAATTTGCAAATTTGACATGCAAATAATTCTTTTGCTGCTGGTGTTGATGCTGTTGAACGGTGTCCACACCCCTGTTGGTGTGTTAATGGTCAGCTGTACGGGGATTTTGGTCAAAACTTAACTGGTGGCTTTCTGTATGTGGTAGCCATTAAATGGCATAATTTAAAAAATAATATATGGTAAAAATCCAAGATCTTACATCCATAAGCTTTGTAATATACTCTTGCTGCTCCAAATTAAAAGTCAAAAAGAAGAGAATTATGTGAACTGTTCAGCTGAGCTTCATGTCCTGGACTTAGTAACTATTAGTGCCTGCTCTCCGAGGACGCGGATGTTTCAGTGAAGAGCTGCCCACAACAACAGAGACATTCTTCTCTAGCAGCTTTCGACTGTCTCACCATTTGCCAGCCAGCTGTACTTCTGAAGAGATCACTTTCTATTTCTCTTCACTAGAAATGATCCACGCTAGTAAGAGATTGAGAGAAAATATTTTTCCAAACGCTAGTTTAGGAAGAGGAAGAATTCATTCTGTTTCTCCCGCAGCAGGTAGTGCGTTGCAGTTAGAACAGGGCTGGAGGCTGCAGCAGTCGGTGCTGTGGGCCCGGTGTCCATGCTGTTCACGCTGGGCTTCGTGTCTGGTCCCACAGGCGAGTGTACAGTCACAGCTGGAGCATGTGAGGCGTGCATCTTGCCTATTTCATGTAAAGGAAGTCCAGTTTGTGGGCCATGGGCATTGCTCTTTGGTGTAAATCAAAGCATGGGAGTGGGAAAAACAGAGATGTCAAGCGGGCACTCCAGTCTGAACTACAGTGGAAACACAGACAGGTCCCGTGTTGACCATGCTCTACCACCCAGGAGGCGACAGACCTTGGGAAGAAACCTATCCCCTTTATTTCTTAATGCCTTTCTCTGTTACAGGACTTAAACAAGCACCATTATGTTAATATCTATTTGACCTAATTATTTAATGAACTGTTTAATAAAGGAGTAGACTGGCCCAGACTCTGATATAGTGAGCTGCACAAAATCGGTCGGTATTCAGGAAGCAACACAAGGAATAAGGACACCAATGGTAGCATCATGCATTATTTATAAAATTGGTCCCTTTAGAACACATTGCTTTTATCTGCTTATATATCTTGCTGAGCTGCCAACTGGGGAGGAAGGGGAAAAGAGAGGAGGAGAACAGGCGTTTTCACTGGAGAAGATGTATTCGGTGACTTTGGCACCCTGGTGGTACAGTGAGCAGGTTCTCATCACGGGGCGCTGAAGTCTCAGCCTGCAGCAGGTGCTAGGGAACGAACTGCTGACAGCACCGACGGGCAACCTGAGGGCCCGCGGACAACATTTCGGCCCCAGGACAGAACTGCAGGGCTGAGCCCCGGGGTGCTCCCGGTCCCCGTAGCGCTGGCTGTCCCGCTGTGCTGGGCATGCGGGGAGGCCAGCGAGGCTGCTGGGCAGGGCGGGCTTCCAGGGGCTCGTGCTCACGGTGCTTCCCCTGGGGAGCTGCAGAACGTGCAGCAGTGACGGCAGGGCAGGGAACGCGCTGTGCGTGTCTTCAGGCGGGACGCCAGTTGGTGAGTCCACTGGATGGGAAGAAGGGAGTGAGATTCCTGAGTGACCTGCAGTAAGAATTTATTCTAACTGCATGCACACTGCTATTAGTGCAATTCTATCCGAAAAAAATCGAATTCAGGTTGATTGCCTGGGTGTAGTGCTAGCTTGGAGCAAGTGCCCTGTGGCAGTCATGCTGCGGAGCAGAGGTTCAGCCAGTGCCTCTGGAGCTAACTGGCTTGGCCCTCTTGGGAAGAAAAAGCAGCATGGGAAAACTTGTCTGTGGCCTGGAACTAGCAAGGTTCTTTTTCTTTGTTTTAGGCTTTTTATCTGAAAGAGAAACAGCTTCCACTTTTTGTCGCAGATGAACTGGAGCAGTGGGGAAATGGTTCCATTGCCTCATCGTCTTCCTAAAGGGATGTTATTCCAAAAGCCTAGCAGCTGACTTGGGGAAAGAAACAGGAAAACATTTTGTTTCTCATTTCATAGCTGTGCTCAAATTTTACTGGAGTTTTTAAAACTCTAATTTAATATTTTCTTCTGTGAATCAAGTTATCATTAAAACTCTTTGACAAACAGCTATTGATTCAATTACAAGTAACAAATAGATTTTAAAGTATGAGACATTTCCCTTACCAAATCAATTGATCTTCTTCATACAAAGTACCTAAAATGATCATAAGGGCTGCTGCTGATTCGCAGAGCTAATGAATCGGATAGTAAAATGTGTGTAGGCTACACTTGATGCCCCTTAATTTATAAGACAACTCAAATGTGGAAACTGGATGCAGACACAGTGTTCCTCTGTTGCCATTCACTTGCTGGATGATGTGTTAGAGAGTGATTTCTGAAAAGACTTTCAGGATTAGACATGTGCAGGGATGGGCCTGCACTGATTAATTTATTTATTTATTTTCAGTCAGTTAAAAATAATCCACTTCTTTTGGGAAGGAATATAGATATTTTGGTCTCAGGATACATTTTTTTCTTCTAAAATATCTGATGGTCACGATCATGTGAAGGCCTAATTAATTACTTATTAATTACTCTTGTATCCCAGTAATGTCTGGAGGTTTCAGCTGAGATCGAGATCCTGGTATACTGTGCCCTGTATAGACCTGGAAATCAAGGCTGTCAGCCCATCTGTATGTGCCATCTGAGAGATAGCTTAATAAAAAAAACCCTGCTATTTTAATTGTGTTTCAGGTGATCGATAAAATCAGACCAAAATTGATCCACTGCAGTCCTGCTCGATGTCCTTCCACTTGAAGCTGTTTTCCTAACTGATGGACACGGGCCATTTGATCTCGGTTGTGTAGTTCCCTCGGAGCAGAGCAGGTGCTTTCCAGAAGTCAGATAGTCAGATCGCTTACTACCAGGCTAGCAAAGCGAAGCAGAGCAGGGACTTTAGATGTCAGGCTGTGGGTTACACCCTGAGCAGGGGTTGACCTGCTGTTCTGGAAGCAGCCCTTTCCCTGCAGCTTCTGCTGAATGTCGCGCTGCGGCGGGCGTGCTGTCAGAAGTGCCATCTGTCTGTCCAGCACCGTCCTCCTGCACACCTTCTGCTCCTTCCGACCCCAAAGATTCTTGGAAAGTGCCAGTTTTGTGTTGGCACTGGGATGTAGTCACCAAGTTTGTTTTGCATAGCAGGCTGCGTTTCAGGTACAGAAGTGTTCAACTTGGGTGCAATGCTACGGAGTACCTGCTTCTCGTACCCTCCCTAGTTTAAGTGGGGATTTCAAACTGAGCCATGTGTTGCACAATGTGTTCAGGTAGCTAAGTGGCTAAATAGCTGAAAAATGTTGGGTTTAAACTGCTTTTTCTTCTTCTTGGAGTTAAACTGAATGACTACTTCAACTCCTTTATATGTAAGCCAGAGATATGACTGTGCTGTCACAGTAGACGGAGGATTAATGAATCATGCTGATAGCATGGTTGGAATATGCTGTTTGGAAGACTGTAAATACCCAAGATGAACTTGAAATGATCTGAAGTTAATGCTCTGAGCAGGCATTCTTCAGGCTGTACTGGTCACATAGTGATGTTACGCCTACTTGCAGCAGACACGTCAGGTTTGGCAGAGGGCTTGGCTCCCCGCACTGCCAGGGCAGGACTGAGCTCGCTGCGGTTTGAAAGCTGGCTGAGTCCCGGCTGTGCCAGCTGCAGCATGCCACTGGAGCGAAGGCTTTTCACCATGTCTGTTTTCCAGTGTGCGGGTTTTGTTTAAGATCTGGAGGTGTGAACACAAAGGGATAGAGGTGATACACTCATCAATGCCATTTTGTTATCAGAAATGGGGACCTGTAAAAAAGAACAACAACAACAAAATCAGATGTTCCTAAAACAGGGAGTAATTTCTGTCATACAGTTGTTGGTTTTTTCAATAATACAATGTCAAAAACATGGAGTTAATGACATTTGGAAATTTTTTAACCCTTCAACTGCAAAGATCCCATTGATATTGATAATGAAATGGGGAAAAAAAGGGTGTTTACATATGAAATTAATGAAAAAATATGAATATCAATCCTGTTTATTATGAACTCTGTATAACAACTGAAGCTGTGGATTACCATACTACATATACCTGTTTTGTTCACAGGCTGCGGTTTAAACATTGTCTGCCGTACTAGGCATGTGCCTTCAATCATCAGCACTTTTTCTAATGGCTAAGGAAAATGGGCAAAAAATGCTTTCTCATCTGTTTAAGAAATTTGGTCGTACCCAATGCATATATTATATAACAAGTTATGGTTATGTCTCCTGTCCCATATTTTTCTTCAAAAGAAAAAGCAAAAGAATTATTAATATTTAGAGTCAAGCAAAGTATGTAAAAGAAATTAGAATATCTGTAAATATGTGGAAGGACTCAAACAGCAACTCTCTTTGCAACTGACAATTCCATTGTCTTGTTAGCTTTCTGCAGGGGACTTGCAGTGACAACTCAAAAGTTTCTGTTTCTTACTCTCCTATTTTGCTTTTAGGTGATCTTTGCTTACCTGTTTGTAAGTAGAAACAGTAATGGGTATTTTACAGAGGAAGTATAAGACTAGTACTTACAAAGTATTTCCAGATCTTTGAATTAAAGGCACAGGTTCTGTATCAATAATCGTACAGCAAGTCTGGTGGCTTCAGCGACTTTTATTAATTTTCTATTTATATCAATGCATATTAATATAATGTATGCACATGTCCTGTAAATTAATTTGAAATACCTCTACTGTTGTCTTCTGTTGCTCTTTTCATTTACTCTTTGAGGCCAACATGAAGGCCAGCGCTTAACTGTATTGAAGAAAACATACTGTTATTGCCTTTTGCTTAGACAACAGGTGGAGAATAAAGGAGGAAATTAAGTCCTGCAGAGCTGGAATACCTTTGCCCATGCAGACTGGCTGGTCAGTAATCAACTGAGTCTGGAAGAGTTTCCTTTAACCTTTGGTAAACCATTCTCCATGGCCACCAGTACGGGCCCTGCACAGTGCTATCACCAAAGGCTTCTGTGAGAGCCGTCTGAACATACCGTCCCTTCTTCATTTTCTCAGAGACAAAGTACATAGTGATGTATGAATTTCAGCAGTCAGCTCAGTCATATAATTGCTTTCTGATGGAGAGTCTCATGGACGTGTGGTTCTCCTCCAAGACCTCGGGCCTGGCTGTCCTTGTCTGCAGCGCGAGGTGCCTTCGTTAGTTCTACCCTCTACAGCCATTTCCCTTTGCCTGGTGCGATTGCTTATTATTTAATATGTCCTCAGGCAAGGTGGCTGCAGAAATCTCCCTGACCCACCTGCTTGCTGGGCAGTCCCACACGAGGAGCCTCACAGCCTGTCTGCTCTGCTGGGCTGGGGACCCCCAGCCGCCTGCGGCAGCGGCTTCTGCCTGGCGATGTGCGCTGCCTCCCGCCGCGGCGCCTGAGCTGCCAGCCCGGGACGAATGCCAAGCTTTCTGGAAGGCTCCCTTCCAGACATCTGCCATCCCCACCCACCCTGACTTGGGTTTCTAACCCTGCAGGCTGTCTTCTTTTCAGGTTTCCACTGAATAAAGTGTAAAGATGTGACATCCTGGTATTTTTTCGTAGTACTCTGTAGCTTAACAGGGCAAAATGTGGGTCTGAGACTGACTTTTCTCATTTTGTGCTAGCCTCTTTATTGCCTTGGCACCATTTTCCACCAGTGTATTAGATTGTCAGTTCTCTCTTAGCTGTTGTCTGTTAGCTGTTGTAGATGTGACTGACTGCTCACTTCATTCGTTATCTGAATTGAAATTATAATCAACCAATAAAATGTAACCTGGGTTTCTACACAGTGCTCTGCACAGCCACGTTCTGGCACACCTGTCCTATGCAAGTAACATTAGGTGTCACTCTCAGGTAGCACGTTGCTGTTCTGCCACTGGGTGTATCTCTCAGTTAAGTAAGTAGCTGTAATGGATGGGAAAACGTTCTTCACAATGTTTGTATTAGCTCTACTTGGTCCTTGAAATTACTATTTACACATCAGATTCTGATTCCCAAGTGATTCCAAAGCTTTTCTGCTTCAGTAGGAAAGATGTCTTTTAGACATAACAAGTAAGGATATGAGGCAACCGTAAAATGCTGCAAGGTAAGGGCTGCAAAAGCCATGCCAAGCTGAGCAGAAGCCTAGGACGGGGGGTGCAGACCTCAGGCCCTGCTCAGAGGATCACCTAACACCTCTCCAAAAAAGAGAGTTTCTAATATGGACACTGTTTTATTTTATTTTTGAAAAGATAAAGGGGTCATACTGGTTTAGTTAACAGTGGATTTGAAATCCCAATATGTAACAACAGAAAGCTCTTGATAAATAGGGTTTCCGCATTAATACAGCTGCGTGGAAGAATATATTAGATTTTGAATGAATGTGCTTAAAGTTGAGCCACCTGAATTCATGGCGGTCCAAATATTAGGAAAGTTGAGCTCTTCAGGTGAGAGATTTCCATGACATTTGAATAATCTGGTGTAAGTGTTCAGTGGTGGTTAAGGAGCTCGATACAGCGTGTGCATTAAGCCGAAGAGACAGCTTTTTGTATTAGTAACCAGCACGCACAGCTGGCGCCTCGCTATCGCAGGAAGAGGCAGGTCATTATGACAGTGGCTCAGTATACAGGTCCTGCATGAAAGTTTTCTTCCAAGTCCATTGTTTTTTCCTGTTGTGACCCTCTGCCTGAAACAAGTGCTGCTGCAACACACCGAGGTCTGACTTACCGCCTGCTGTCAGAGGAGCCCGCGCGCTTGTGCTCCCAGCTGAATACAGGACTGCATTTCCTGACAGACCGTGCTGCTGCGGGTGCCTGATAAGGTGTGGGAGCCTGATAAGCTCTGAGGCCTTGTTTCAAGGCTCCTGGCGTGCTGCAGGAATGAACTGTCTGGGGCTGATTGTTCCTGTATAAGTGAACATTACTCCAAACTCAACCCATTTCTCATTCTTGAATCGCATTTCTGGCATACCAGTGCTGTTCCATCACTGACGTGTAGGTGATAGAAAGCAATCATAAAAGCCAGCTGATGTGTGAGTTGACTTTAGTAATGGACAGGGTAACAGGCATATGTCTTGTTGTAATTTCAACTTCATCAGCTTTCTGTGTCTCAGGGCACATCAGTCCTGGTCCTTAGACATGCATCTTAAGCATTTTCTAATTAGTTTTCTTCAGATGCAGCATCTCGCAGTTCCACAGGACAATCCAGCATTTACAGAGTACATTTCCTTCCTGTCGCAACATCCTGGAGCTGCTTCTTCCGAGACAGATTGTTGGAGTTTGTGCAAATGAAAGAACGTTCAGTGCTGCCGAAGCTGCCGAGACGCCATCCAGCAGCGCTGCCGGCTGCACGCGCCGCGCTCTGATCGCTGCTCCCACCTTCCAAAACCTGCTTGGAAAGCACCCCAGGAGTGCTTTAAAAATGTTAACACGTTGTCAGTCAGAACGTTGTCAGAGCTGTTCATTTGCCCTTTCTTGCTTACTTGAAGCTTAGAAATGATTAAAAAATGGAACCGTTCCAGGAGTTTTTAAATACTGACAGTTTTTTCACTGCTCCCTTGTTCCCAGTGGGTTTGGCTGAACTTAAGAGTAGTGATCAGATGCATAGGTACTTGGAGTGCACAGCAGACCTTTCTGTCTGTTTTCGTATCTGTTTTGTGCTGGAACAGATCCTGCACACTGGTTGGAGTGCAGTTCTCTGCTAAGTGCAGCATTTTTGTGAAGAAAACGAAAGCTTGCTCCGAGCTGTCAGGTGCTAGTGGGGATGCCATGC
This sequence comes from Cygnus atratus, assembly GCF_013377495.2. NCBI lineage: Eukaryota > Metazoa > Chordata > Aves > Anseriformes > Anatidae > Cygnus > Cygnus atratus. Next base: position 25,729,583 of record NC_066370.1, on the reverse strand, counting down.
CCGTGGCCATTTGCTGCCTTGCTTTCCTCATCCCTGAGCATTCCCACCCCGCTTACCCTCGTCTGCCACCGCTGACGGCCCTTGTGCAGCCCAGTGTGTGCATTCCTTGGGCTCATTCTGTCATCTTTGTGTGCACAGACAGAAGTAATGTATTTTGGGGGCTGAACTATGATTTTGGGATGCTTATCTTTCCTTTCTGTGGGAAGAACAGACAAGATTTGCTTACCTTTGTAAAACACTTGAGAACATGGCTGAAAAATATGAAATGGCCACAAAATATTGTTACTGAATATCCTTATAAGGACATTTTCCTGCATGATTATGTGCTGCAAAATCAACATATATAATAGCTGAACTAAAAGGGATTTGTTCCTTAGGAAGCTTCAGGATAACTGTTGAGATAGTAGTGGTCACTGTAAAAGAAAAGAAAAATAAAAAGAAAAAAGACTTTCTTTAAACAATGCTTTCACTATTGGAGCTCATGTCTTTTCCAGGAGAATCCACACAGTGTTTTTGTCACAGCTGTGGAAGAAGCTCTGAAAAATCTAATAAATTGCTCTCTCACATTAAAGTGTATTCACCCTGCTCTGATGCTTCTCAAGCTGAGCACTTGAAGGAACATTGCTGAGTGATTGTTCAGGAACAAACGTGATCTTCAGCAGGGTACCAAGGAGACTCCGCCGCACGCTCTGTAAGGATGAATTTGTATTCAGTGTGCATCAGCTCTACTTTCCAACCCCTAATTGTGAGAGTGGGGCTGGGCTCCCACGTTGGGTGCATGGTAAGGAACAGCACGTGCTGCGTTTGCTGTTTATGTCACCGATAACTGCCCAAGGAAAATAACTGGTTCAGATGGCCTTGAGCAAGGGATTGTGCTAGATGACCTCCAGACGTCCCTTCTGACCTAAATTATGCTACTTCTGTGTGCAGCCATGAGCTGGATCCAAAGGCTGGAAAGCAGGATGATGGCCCAGAGATATGGCCCAACCTTTCCACTCTGCTAAATGCAGATGTGCAGGTAGGGCAGGAGAGATCCACACTACACAATCTGAATGTTCTGGAACTGTTAAAACAGTTTCCTGTGCCAGAATAATTTGAAACTACATATTTGAGCATTATAACTAGTAGCTCTTACCCTGTTTGTCTCCCTCCCCTCCCTTCCAAGGGGAAACTTGAAAACACGTTTTGTTTCCTTAGAGAAACTTAGAGGATTTATTTTCTTTTTGCTGAATTTTAAACTTAGCACCCAATTTACTCAACCAAAGCATCAGAAGATACCCAAGTTAATGTGAAAGGACAGTCCAAACTATCTCACCCTCTTTCCTAGGCCTGCTTTCATATAATAACTCACACTAAAACCTCTCCTTATGTTCCAGCTTCAGTTGTCAGAGCTCCTTGCTGTCTGTGCTCTGGAGACATTGGAACAGATGGTAATGGAGCTGTGCCACATGCAAGGTTTGCACATGCGAGTTTCTAAACAGACGAATCACATGAAAATGGAAGTATATGCTAACTGTGACTGCTGGGTGGGACTGACTAGGAACCTCTCTCAGGTGTTTGCAGAAAATACTGCTCTCACTGTCAGAGTTCAGAAAAAAATCAGGACAGCTGCAATTCCAGTAAAAAAAAATAAAGACGATGATCAGCGGTTCGATACAGGACAGACGCACGCCTTGATCCTAAACCCTTTTGTCATTGCAAGTTGGTATTATCCATCATATGGCTATTAAGGTTTCAAAATTGTGAAAGCTAGTAGGAACAACTTCTTTGAAAGAAAATCACTTGGTGTTTGTTTTCACCCTTAGAGAACAGCTTTCTCTAAAGCGAAATGCAAGAGTTACAATTTTTTACGTTTCATCCTCTTGCGTGACAGACTAGGCTCCTTGAGAATCTTTGGTGAGGGATCTCAAGAAAAGCATTTTGAAAAAGCTCGAACACTTTATTGTCTGCGCTACATCCTTACTAATGAAAAAACTCAACCATATGTGAAACATGATTTTCTTCTACAAAGCTTTGTTGACCCATCTCTGATACCTGTTTTATCCATCTATCTGTTAATGCTCTCTGTCTGTTGCTGAACCCCAATGTCTAACATGAGGAATTTTAGCACAGATGGTTAGCATTTGGTAAAGTTACATTCAACTGAAAATACAGGCATATTATGAGAGATTTATGGTTAGCTTTTCAGCAGTGGCGTCCATATCATTTTTGTCCTTAAAGAACCAGGTATTTTTCTTCCTGTCATCAGTTCATCCCGTGCATGGTCAGTGTGGCCATGCAGCAGTGGGTTGGCTGGCCATGAGGCCCCATTACCCTCCGCTCTCCAGAAGGCCAAGTTTAACAGGAAAGGTTTCACACATCTTTGGCTTAGAAATTCAATAATACATGATTAAACTTCTGTTTTCTGACACCAGACCTTTCTCTGTTAATGCTAATGTGCATATATTTAATTGGAAAGGGAATTAGGAAGAAGGAAATAAAATTTGACAGAGATGTATATTTGCATTAGGTGAATTTTCTGTCCATTACAAATTAAAATCAATATATGATTATGGTAGCAGTTGCTATTAGGTTCAGAATGAAGTCTGCATTTTGAACGAAGGAGCTGGTTGCCTTTCCTAGGGTTTATATGAGCACAAATACAGCACAGGATTAAAATGTACTCATCCATTCAAAGGGAAAAAATTTAGGCAAATGGGTGGCTCTGGTTCTGGGCAACCTTGGTTGTGCGTTCTGAATTTTTAGAGGGAGACATGATAATAAGTAGCAGAATTACATTCTCATTCTGATAAATGGAGTCTGGACTGTGAAGCCTGCCTACAGTTAGGGTCTGAAAGGGCCAATGGCAGGACCTTAACCTGAACAAAATGTGATCAAACTGCGTTCTCAGAGGGGATGCTCGTTTGAGTTTCAGAGCAGATAAAGGTCTTCCTTCAAGGGGCTTAAATACTAAAAAAGTTAAGGGCTTTTTATGTTTTGCTGCATGTTATAACAACAGTCAGAACCATAAATCAATATCGCGTTTTAAAAGCTGAAGCTTGTTTTCCGTGGTAATAGCCCCATTCATGAGCAGCACTGTGGGTGTCAGAATATCCCCCTTGGGAACTGCATGTTCTTACTAACGCTATTTTGTTTAAGCAATAACTTCCAGGCGTATTGGAAATATGATGTAGCAACTGTGTATTGCATGCTGCGTATATACAGAGGACATGCACCAAGATGTTTATTCAGAGCACTGCAGGACCCTTTTCCTGCTGAGGTTTTCATTGTGCCTAGAAGCAGTGTTATATTCAGAGCTGATTCTTTCCTGAAAACAAAGGCTTTTGAAAGAGTTTATGATAATAAACTCTCATATGGCAATGCTGCAGAATTTCCACAGTGGGGAGCTTTAAGAAAAATGCAAGATTGTGTGTATATTAGAAAGGAAATAATGCTTTTAGTTAATTAATCCCCTGTCTTGGCTGCATTACTATTTAATGGTTATAGGTTTGCATATTTTGTGAATAAACCTGTTGTCCAGATGGTGTTTAAATGGACCTTTGAAACTGATTTTCTTGAGGACAGCTAAAGCATTCACCAAAGGAGAATCTATTCTAAAGTCATATAATGTGCTGCAAGGCAGTGACACGTCCTCATAGCTTGGGGTCTGGATCGGTATCTAAAAGTGAACAGTGAAGAAGGGAGAATGATTCACAGCCTAACCCCGGGCTGGAGACTGCGGACTGTTTGCAAACATGGCATTTATTTCTAAGGCTTGCCCTTACTCCCAACATAACAAAGTGTAAGTCATATCTCTTCTTGAACTACTTAGTGCTGTGCACACACTCACTGTTATCAGCAATCAAAGTGACAGATAATTTACATACATGTTAATTTGGATACCTTTGGGGAACGTTTTGACATTTTCTTAATGTGCAGATAGAGTAGTCTTTCTTTATGTCACTTTTAAAGATAAAGGAAAGCAGTTTTCATTTCCAAATTGAATGCAACCTGTATCTTTTGTTCTTTAAAAATGACCTTAAACCTGAGATCTAACAACCTACATTCAAGTACGAGTGATGCCCGTAGCCTTGTTCATAGCATGATTGTGCTATGAGTAACCCAACTGTAACTAATGGCAGAAAGTCCCCAGGGCGTAAATTCCCATTCAACATGGAGGGATTGCAGTCTAACCCTCAGTGATGAAATGTTCTTGTCAGAGTTCACAACCTTTCAAACAATATGGAGCCTAGCAGCAAATCTGTTCCATACAGGTATTGTGTTTGCAATTTTATTTTTTCAGCATGCATACTTTGAATGGAAACATCACCATGCTCAAGTAGCCTGTGTTTAGTAAGGTGTCACTGACTCACTCAGCATTAAATAAAATTAGTGAATATGATTATAAAAGTTATTCATCCATGGTATACAAGGCAAGAAATTCAGGAAACTAAAATCACTAAGAACTTGGTTCCTTTCCTAAGATGTTTGACAAATTTAGATGAAAGGGGCTACTTTAAGGTTGAGAGGTTTTTTCTACAGCTGAGTCTCTTAATATTAATTCTTTGAAAGTGCGTAAGTACATGTGGGCAACATACCAAGAGTTTAGTCTGAGTGGAGGTAAAAATGACAATCCACAGATTTCTGCAGTTTCTCTTGCCAGCATAAAAGTCTGCCTCATCAGTGCTTTGTTTCCCTTCTTTTTGTCTTTAGCTGATAGCTGTCTCCTGTGTGCTTTGTCTATTAACTCAATGCAAGTAATGTTTACTGAAATGTCACGCCTAATTGTGAGTGATAATGCTGTAAGCATGAGAAATGAAGAGTACAAAGGAGTTTTCTTTAACCTAGTTCAGCTGCTCAGAACAGTTTAAGATGCAACCTACATTTTATGGGTTTGTACTAAGATTAAAGGGCATTTTTTCCTACAGATAAATGCATTTTTATTCTGTTTTACTCTGCAGAGAAATCACAGGCTGTGACATATTTGCTTATGTCTGAAAGCATTTTAGAAGATCCTGATATTAGTCTGGGAACAAGCTTTTTGATGCTGAAATGCAAAGACTACTTTTCAGAAGAAGGACTGCATGAGAAGGTGGGAATCTGGAGCCTGTGTTTAGAAGTACCATGGATGTCCTTACTGTTCAAATCGCTTGTTTGAAGCAAGAGGATGAAGTTCTGTTTCTACGCTCAGTGGGAGCATTTTGAAAAAAAGAAAAATCCAACAGGTCCAAGCCAAGAATTTCACCAGTCTGTTGTTCAAAGAAAAGGCTTACCTTGGAAATGACTTTTCAGCTATAGATCATAACAGCCTTGACCCAATCTCTCACAACTTTGTCTGACAAAATAGGTCCCAAAAGGCTGGAATAACCCCGAATGCCCGCCCAGCCAAAACAGCTGAATATTCACTGTTCTCTGTCCCAATCACTAGTACTCGCTGCCGGTTGTACTGCTGGAAGTATGACTTTCCTTTGGAGTGGCAGCAGAGACTGAAGTCTGAGGTGTCGGTGACTCAGAGCCTTAAGCAGGGGTTCAGGGACCGATGTGGCCAAGGCTGGATGGATGGAGCCCTGCTCTCCGGGACACCACTGCACCTGTACGCACTGCGGCAGCACTGGTTAGAGCTAAGAAGGCCCCAGTGGGCCCTTCAGGCATTTTCCAAGAGATGCTGAGCCTACAAAAAGCGTGTTGAACACACATTTCTCCCTGTCCAAAGCAGGTACTTTGTGCCCACTGCAGGAAGGAGAGGGTCCTCCTACAGGGTGTCATGGAGAGACACAGAGCCTGTAACTGGGAGAAATGCCTTAATGAAAGGGAACGTTAAACGTGAGTTAATTCCAGAATGCAGCTGGGCTGGGTTTGATTGCTGGGTGCTGGCACTGGAGAGGGAAGTTCCTCTGAAGCTGGATGCAGAGTGAGGAGCACTGTGAGAAGGCAGCTGGAGCCCCAGGCACAATGACAGCGTGTTTTGGAAAGTTCTGGATGAAGTCTTTTGTTTCTTTATTATTCTGTGGTCACGTGTATGCTGATGTTGGAAATGCAGTTTTGCTTCATCTACCACACTCTTCTGTTTACAGAGATTTTTTAAATCAGAATTACAGAGTAGCTTTGCCAGTACTTATTAGACAGAAAAACAGTCAGGACAAAGCCCTGTGAAAGTATAGACATTTTCAGACCCTTAATTAGGATATTGAGGGTATTTTATTTAGAGGGTTTGTTTAATTCTTATGAAGAAAAATACAGCATTGGAAGCATAAAGGTAACGTTTCCTCTTCAAATGCGAGTAAAGGCTTTTTGGGGCATTCCAGGTTTTGCTTCCCTCTCCTGCTAGGCAGGAGCAGCGTGTGCCTTGCTGAGTGTGGATGACAAAACCCCTCAGCACAACCGTGCCTTAGCTGGTGCTCCCCTTCCCTAGCTAAGGGAGGTTAAACTGCTTCAGCTGGCTGGGTCGTTTTCATTGGCTTGAGAACTGGTCGATTGTTTTTATTAGGCCCTGATAATTTCTGTAAAAGCAGCTTAATGTGGTTAGTGCTTGTTTTGCTAATAGATCAGCTGAAAAGCTTGTTGTGTTCTCATTGATTGCTAGCATTTTTAATTTGTTCAGAGGCTTAATTTGTAACCTCTTGGTTATGTTAATCTCTGCTTATATTACAGCCAAAACACTGCCAACCAATTGCTGCTGAAGTCTCCTGTTACTACCCAGAGATGTGTTTGTTCTCACTGCTTTACATCCAGATACCATGGGCTGAGCTCCACGCCGCATCTGGAGCGGAGTCTTTGTGAGTCATTTCCCAGTATATTTGGGTCTTGGCCTTTCTAGTGCCCTTCTCTCCTGAAGCATGGCTTATCGAGCAGTTGCAGGTGGGGCTGTGCCTGTGCTGGGCACGGTGGGTGGGTGCGTGCGTGCGTGCGTGCCCTGTCCCGCCAGCACCCATGGGTGCAGCCGCCCCTGTACCCGGCAGCTCTGGCTTCAGGGCTGATGCTGGGCTCGTGGGACAGCCTCTGCTTTGTCAAAGGGTTCCTGCAGGACTGCCTGCTGAAAGCCCCATAAATACAGGTTCAATGGAGATATGCTCCAGAGGTAAAGGGGAAGCTGCTGGGAATAGGAGAGTACAGAAGTAAGGAGGTGAGACTGCAGTGTTCATGGTCCTTGCCTTCCCTGGGTTACAATTGGCATCCAGCTGGCCTTCATGAGGGCACTTGAGCCTCCTGCCTGCTTAGCTTTGCACCTGCCTTGTGTGTAGCACGTCTTAATGAGGTAACAGCATTGTGAAAAACGTGGTTACATGCGTATGTACAGCACAGTCTGCCAGTCCCAGAGCCTAGTGCTGTTCTTGTGAGGAATTTTCTGTGTGTGTATTCCTGAGGTCATGTTTGAAGGGTCTTATAACTGCCCGTGGCGAAAGTGTGCCTTTGACTGCGTGAACATTGCAGCAGTTAAAAAACTGCAAGAATGAATTCCTGCAATAACATTTCTTGATATCTTATTGACTGTAAAAATGGCTGAAATATGTTTGCTTAAAGCAAACTTAAAAGCCAGTAAAACTGAAATGCCTATCTTTGTATAGGCACTAGACCTAGAAGCTTTAAGCCAAACGGTTACAATTCACAGGGAGCTTTAAAAGATTTGGAAGAGAAAGTTCACCTGGTCTTGCTACAGATCCATTTCTGTGGTGATTACAGGTCTGCTTTTAAACTAATTGCTTCAGTTTGGTCCAAGATCTGGGCAGCTCCCTCTTCTTGCTGTCTGAAGTAGCACACTCAGATGGGTGTTACACCCGTTTCCAGCACTGACTGCAAAGCATCGCTGAAACTGCTTGTACGTCCAGCTGTCGCCTTTACCTTTAGTTTGGCTGCAGAGCCCAGCTAGCAGGCGGGCCACCTGCTGAAATGCCAGCTGGCAGCTTCGGACTGCTACAGGCATCAAACCCTGTCATATTTCTGGTCTGCTTGGATTTCTTGCAGCTAGAGTGCCAAGATGCGATTTACAGGGATGAAATCCTGGCCATATTGAACTATGTGGAAGTTTTACTTCCAGTGTCTTTTCTACCTCGATAGCAAAGTCTCGTTGTCTTAACAGGGATAAAAATTTATTTCTGAATCTCTGCGTATGTTTTTCCAAGTGAATGTAGTTTAGAGGGGTCTTTAGAATTTCCTCCCTAATTGTTAGAAAATTAACAAAATTTTTATGGTTGGATTTTTATGTGTAATACTACTGTTAGAGAAATGTTTAGGAGATGTGCCTTCAATTTGTAAGAGTAAATGCAGCTGGGATGCTGATCAGTCTGCTCACTACAGCTGCTCCTCATGTGAAATCTCGCCCACCTGATGAATCATGTCCCATATTGCTGCTAGTTAGAAAACTGGAACAGCTCTTCATGTGGACGTGATCTTTCCTGAGCTGAATAGACAGCAGAGAACAGCAAGCTGATAAGTTATAATGAGACTGGAAATAGGAATGGGTGTTTTGACCTGATTTTTTTTTTTACGTGTGTTTTTCACTGGACGGGCAATTCAGCAGAACTGGAACATGCTGCTTGAATTTCCTAGCAGACAATGGAGAAGTCTGTGGGGCTCACCAGCCCTGCCTACCCCCAGCACAGGCTGGGGGCCCACCGGGTGGCAGCTTCCAGGAGTGCTCACCTCCCTGCCCAGCACAGTGCAGAACCAGAGCAAAAATCCCTGAAATTACAGCCCTGACTGTGCCGAGTGCTGGAAGCATTCCCTCACAGGGAGGGTTTGAAAGACAGTCCACGTATTTACGTTGTCCCCTCCTTGTGCTGCAGAGCGTTTGGTGGTGGTGAACACAGGTGAAAGAGGTGCAGAAGTGCGTGCGAGCTGTTAGAAATGTCTGCGGACGGAAAACCATTACTTATCTCCTCACAGCGTCTCCCTCCTCCTCGTTTTCTGTGCCTTGCAGAGTTTATTTTTGTCTTCTTTGTGGAAAGTAGAGATCACTAGCAATGTCTCTGTAAAACCCAAGTATGAAAGCAGTTTGGAAAACATTTATTACTTAAGTTACAACATATTCCTACAAGTATTTTTTAATTGTTCATTTAGGATAGAAGTAAAAGAAATGGAATAAGAGGAGAGAAACATATTTAGAATTGCGTTCACATCAAGGAATGTGTGGAGCTGTAGAAAGTTGTTGTATGTGTGGTGCCAGAAATAACCATTAAAAATGAAGAAGTGAACAGGCCACCTTTTCACACACAGACCTTATTTTAGTTTTCACATGAGTATGAATTGTAGCGGCATTTGTGCAGTGTGCCTTTGAATGTCAGGGAAGAGCAGCCCCTCGGTCGGCCGGCTGCTGCCCCTTTCCTTCCTTCCTCCACGTGCATTGGCTACAGATCCATGCAGCCAGTGTTTGTTGGGACATCCCTCTGTGTGAAAAGCTCTTCCCAGCGGTCTTCTGTAATAGCACAAAGCTAAAAAGCAAATGCAGTGTGCTTCCTGACAGAGGTAGGTGTGACCTGTAAGAAGCAACTGGCCTGCAGGGCACTTTTCCTTTCTTTACTTTTAGCTGGTAAGTCATTAGCCTTACCCTGGGACAACAAGGTAGGAGTTTGCTGCTTCATTTAGCTGTGTCTGACCTGGGCAGAAGTCATGCCTGACTGACTGGGACACAGGAAGAAAGGAAGACATGCGTCTGTTCGCTGCTATGCCCCAGAACTCTGTTAAGCCCTTTGATCAGCACCTGGCTGAAGCCTGAGCTTCTTCTCTTTTTCTGCTGTTCTACTTTTTTCTTCTATTTTTAATCAGCAGGCTTTCCAGGCTTCCTTCTCCAGGAAGCACAAGAACCGTCGCTTCCCTTTTTGCAGTCTGCCATATTGTTTCTTTATGCAAGAGAAATTCAGGTTCTTAGGGCCCGCCAGAAGGAGATCTCTGGTTTTCTGACACTTGGCGCGTGGGGCTGTGCCTTACACTTCTGTCAAGGCGTGCCCAACCGCTGCTTTGGTTGGTCTGTGAGATGTCGTGTCCTTAAGCTCTGTCCATCTCAGCATTGAGCTGAGACCCCCCGGGGGAGTTAGCACCCTTGGTGCCTTCTGAATGCTTCAGTGCTGCCCCAGACGAGCAATTATGCTGCTAATTCTGAGCTGATTTAAAGCAGAACACTGTAATTTTATCTTTTGTGGCAAGAATAAGCCTCAGCTAGGGTGAACCCTACAAACTTCATAGAATTCTGAGATCGGCATGTTTGCCACAAAGTAGGTCTAAGCATGGGGCCTGCAGCCGCCCCACAAGCAGCCCGTGAGCCCCGGCGCCCTTCCAGCCCCGGCGGGCAGCGCGCACCCTGCAGCCTCCTGCCACCCCCTGGGGCCACCCAGCAGCTTTCTGCCCCGTCTGATATGGGCAGTGTCCTTTGGGCTTTTCTGCAATAAATTAACAGAAGCATACTGAAACAAGCCATAGGTGGCTTTTCTGTGATGATGAGTGTTGCAAACTCGGTATGGCAACATGTTTGTATTTAGTGTATAAACTTACAGGCTTGCAGGAAAAGCCTTCTTTTTCTTAAAGCCATAGAATCTATGCATCTTTCTAATGGCTTTAATTGCTATTTGATATATTTTTTTTTCAGTTTCTTGTGGTAAACCAGAAGTTCTTTAATTATAGTATCTGCAAAGCAGATGCCAGCCTTCCTGTATCAGATTTCTGTCCGTGTGGAGGTTCTGCAGTGTTTCAGCATTTTACAAGAGCTCCTATATGTTATTTTAGAGTAGTACTCATACACGGTTGAATTTTCTCTCGTTGCATTGGATGCATTTGAAGCCAAACAAAGGCAACAGGGTACCTGTGCTGCATTGCTCGCCGGCAATGCATCTCATCTCATATGGGACCCCCAGGTCATAAAGTTTTGGGTTAGTGGTGGACCAAGAGCACAGCCACATGGAACCAAGGAGTTCATACTCTTTGTTGCAGAGCGGTGACCAGAGCTCTATTGACCAAGAGGATACAACTGTCTACAGTCTGAGACCAGCTGTTGTAAAAAATGATTTAATCTGTGAAATCGTAGGTTACTATTTCCTAAACATAAGTTATTGTTAAGAAGTATAACAAGATACCAGAAACATTTTCATTGTAAGAAACATCCTTCAGGACCATACATTCTTAGCTTAAATGATTTCTTCTGTCAGTGAGTTTCTGAATTACATGCTGATGTAAAAGCATTACCTGTAAGAAATTCTGGGTAGGCTACATTATTATTTTCTGAAGAACTGCCTCTGCGATTTCAAGTCTGCTTCACCTCATAGCATTTTTTTTTAAAGCAGTTCATTCTATGAGCTGCATTACATATTGCTGTCTTTCATGTCTTTCTCTTTTGTGCTTATGAACATCAAATCCAGTTAACACTCTTAGTGTTTTCCCATGTACTATCACTGACAATACTTAATACATACAGCAGGATAGGTCTAATTTTGGGAATAAATATATTGAATGTAGGCTGCAAATTTTCTTGCTAAAATAAATGTTGCTCGTGTTAAAGTAAACTTATATTGCCATGCACAGAAATAATTCTTTTGAATGGTTACAGTATTTGATCAATTATCACCCAGATGCTTTGCATTTAGAGTGATGATTTGCCTCATTCAAGGAACTCTGAAGGTAATTGAAGTGAATTTTTCAGATGGTGGATCAAGGACAGTAGCTGGTGATACGCTGCCTACCCTTTGGAGAGTAGCCAAGCATAATATTTAAAACATCTTTTTCTCCAGGGGACCATCCAATTACTACATCAGTTACTACATGAGTAAGATCAAGTAGCATTTTTCCAAATTAGCAGTAGATACAGTGAACTAAATAAAATCAACAATGAAATTAAACTAAATGCAAGGTGAGACAACAAAAATGGAGAATGAGCAAAGATGCGAGCACTCCATCTGGCCGTTCGCAATCCAGAAGGGAATGCAGCTCTGTCAGAAGAGGGTCAGCATAAAACAGCTTGACTCTCAGCAATCAAACCAAGCGCGGTGCAGTGCAATTGTTGTTGATCAAATACACATTTTCTAGTGAAACCATCTGCAATGTGATTTGTGTCTTTCCTGACCAGAATATATTTATGAGAATGTACTAGTGTGTTGCAGTAAATGAGTTTCTGTGCTATTGTTGACAACTTAAGTGATTCTTTTCATAAAATCAGAAAATAATCATAGTGCTGCCCATGTGGAAAATGGGAATATTCAGAAAAAAGTTGAACTGCCTTTGAGATGTCTGGTTAAATGGGATTGGAGCCATGCGACAGGATTACAAAAGCCGTGGCATGGCAGTTGTGAAGGTCGGGTGAGGAAAGCGGCTGCGTTCAGAGCTGCTGCCGTGCCGGCCCTTCCAGACAACATCTTGTGAACCTGTGAGAAGTGCTGGCCGCTCCACTGCCGCCTTCTGTGTTCGCAGATTCAAGCGAATGTCGGAGGACATCTTTGTAGTTCTGAATTGAACAGCTGCAGGGTTATTAGAAGATTCATAAAACCTACAAAAGACCTCATGAATTTCTAAAGACTCAAAAATGTAGAGTGTGCAGAATAACATCTGCTCATGTTTCCTAAGGTCTATTGTTGCATCTGCCCTGACAAAGAATCCCAAAGAATGCACGTTGTTTGTATGTTTTCTAAACACTTCATGAGACATCGTTTCTAACAGCTCATTTGAATATCCAGGAATATCCTTTCACACAAATTCCCTCTGCAATCAAACAGGAATTAAGAGGAAAATCTGTTCTTGTTTTAATATTTGAAAAAGAAATCTGCTGAAAATCAGGCAATTACAGTTGCCGGAGGCATTGATGAGAGTGATTGGAAGCCAAAAGATTAGCCCGTTTTGGTGATTTTTCCTTTGCTTTTTCTACACTTGCTCCCAGTGGTGACTGGGAGAGGGAGCACACGCTGTAAAAGCCTTACAGGGCTTCAACAGTACTAAAATACTTTACTTATGTTAACAGGAGCATTTGTTCTGAGACTGCAGGAAAATGCACCACCTTCCTCTTTCTTCTTCAAAGTACCCCAGACAGAGACAATAATGGTAAACTAAAAGTAAAGTTAACTCCCTGTAATTGATTTAGCTTCTGAACAAGCTTCAGTTTGTTATCCCTCTCCAGTTTTTATCGGGGTTGGGGGAGTCATTGTATAAGATGAAAGATTTTCTTTGGCGGAAACTGAAAATGGCAGTACTGTAAGAGAAGCTTTAGAAAATCACTGAGCTATATGGGGATTGTGTAGTTAACTTGTAAGTACCATCGCAGCCAGAAAAAAATCATGGCATAGAACATCTGTTTAAGGAGAGTGCTGAATGGAAACTTGCCTCTTGAACAGCTTCACAACCCAGAGGATGTTCTCAGCTGCCTGAAGCTCCTCGGGTGGGTAAGTGCTCTGCCAGCAGCACCCCTCTGCCCACCTGCCTTTCATTCTCCTGCTGATGTACATGAAAGTGTGGTGCTGCCACAGGGTGTTGCTGTGTTTCCTCTATCTTGTTCTGCTCCCATCTTGCCTGTGCTGCCATCGAGTTGCTGCAGGGAAGCAGTAGCAGCACCTGCAGTTAGACTCAGGACCTCGGTGGGCTTTTCTTGCATTCGGTTTTCTGTCTCCGTGCCATCACCATGGCTAATGAGCAAACAGAGGCTTCATTTAAGGTTACACTCACATGACCATAAGATGTTCAAAAGAGACGATGTTAAAAAAAAGAAAATGACCGCTTGAAGTTTTCTCACTTGATAATTCTGGTTTCCCTCACTATTACCTAGAGTAGATGAGGTGTGCTTGCCAAGCGATTAGGAGTTCCCTCTTTTCTAATAGTTTTGTGGCCTTTTCTCCTGTGTGTCCTTCTCTTCTTCAGACTCAAGCCAGTGTTTTTTAAAATAAATTAAACTTTTCTGATATAAGTCGTGTTCCTTACTAAGGCAATAGTGCTGGAAATGGGTGCCTGTATTGGCTGTGCTGTTTCAAAGACACTCCTGCAAGAAAATGGCTTCATCGATGAGAGCGGTGGGTGCTCGCTTGCATTTGCACCTTGAGCCTACTCAGGGGCCATGTGACAAATATGTGTTGCCTGTTCCTTTACATTGTTTGTCACAGAAGGGAAATAGTGATGTATGTCTTCGTGCTAAGCCAGGGTCTCGTTCTTCTCGTAACTCTAGTGTTGGATGTTGGGGTGTGAGAAGGGCAGCTCATACTTAGCAGCTGCAGATGTAGTCAGTGTGCACCGCTCTGGTGCGTAGTAATGCTGCTTCTCAGCTGGAGCTCTCTGACTTCCCAGTGTTGCCAGGACTTTGTGAAAGCCACCAGGAATTTTCCTTCAAGGCTGATGCCGGAATGGGGCAGCCGTGGGGCTGCAGGGCAGGGTGCAACCATCCCTGCAGTGCTGCGCCAGGATGCAGCGAGTAGGGCACAGTTCCAAACCTCGTGATAAAATAGAGTGATAAGGACCATATAATCCAGATTAATAATATTATTTTAATGCTCTTTTTGAATGTGCATAAATGTTATTTCAGTATCGTCTGTAAGTTGTGCAACAGGCTTTTTTGTCACTTTGAATAATTGGTAGTTGAAAAATCTTCCCCATCTGTTTATAATAAAAAGCATCTGTTCAACATCTGCTAGGGAAAAAAAAAGTCTTTGGTGGAGGAGAATCTGTGGATTAGGGAAAATGGTCACTGTTCAGAAGCCAGCAATCATCTGGTGAACCTGCATAATCTGCTTTTTCAGGTTCTAGAAGAGCACACTTCCACACAGAGGTGGTTAGTTGGTGGAGTAGGAAGGAGCTGAGCTGTTCACCTCAGCCTTGGTACAGAAAATCCTCCTTTCCAGCCACTGTCTAACTCCTAAATTTAATTTATTATTATAGAAACATTAATAAGAATCACACATTCATTCTAGAATCATACCTCTTAAAATATTGGCCTATATTTTCAAAAACAACTAATTGCTGTTATATATTAGGTCAAGCCCTCCTAACATCCATGCTTTGGGCCTTAGCTGAAGCCTTTAAAAACAGCAGTCCCTTTGAAAAGTGGGCATCTAAACCCTTATTCATTTTTTTTTCCTCTTTCTGCTCAAAGAGGCTTCGTGTACCTCAGAATTTTGTGTTATTGTAAATAGCACGTCATTGTAATCTACCATCCACTATGTTCTCTTTAACTTTTTTACCACTTTTAGAAACAATAAGAGAATTATTCAAGTTCCCTGATTCTAAATGAAAGTTGTTTTTACCACTGAGGTAATTCCAGCCTGTAACAGTGAGTCAGAGAGAGCACATCTCTGTTAAAATGTCAGTGTTTTTACCGTGTTTCAGCTGTGACATTCTGCAGTAAATAGCTATGACGTATGCATGAAACACATTTTCCAGGAAAGACGAGAGATCTGGACTATATTCCTGGTATTTGTAAAGAAAAGAATAAGTGGAGTAAAAAAAAAGTCTATTGCTATTTTTAGTTTTTTTTCCAGACTCTTAACAAGAAGTACAAATCACAATTTGGTATATTCTTTGATAGTCACCTGTATATACCTGTCAAATAATCTGCATGTGCCATCTGCCAAAGAAGCACTGAAAAGCAGAAGGCTGGACTCTCCCACAGTACTTGCGTTCCTGCAGATCAGCTCTCAGACAAAGGCATAATCTCCTCTTTATTTCCTGATGTCATTACACACAAATTAACACATGATGCTTTTCTGAGCAGAGTCGGCTTTGTTAACAGGTAGCAGGAACACAATGGTAAACAGCCTGGAGTAAGTGACTCCAATGCAATAATCTTTTGTTTTGGTTTCAGAGCAGTAGCTCTCTGAAATGCTTCCTTTCAATGACATTAAAGCATGAAAACTCAACTTCTGTTGGTTGCAAAGCCGATGCTATTCTTAAACGGGTGCTGCATACAGCAATGGGAGCTCTTATAAGACAGCAGAGCTTGGCAATGTTTAAACACAGGCTTACAAACATCTTAGGAAATGATAGGGAATCTGAATACAGTCAAATTCCACCACCTTCTTTTTTAATCTAGCTGTAAGCATGCTATAAAGTCAATTTGCATTTGATTTAGTGCTGTATGGAATCTTCTGTTCCATTTTTCTTTGGTTCACATACGTGAAGGACTTGAGGGACTAAATAAGTCATTATATATTCTGTGGCATGATATTCTTCTGATAACTTTTCAAAGACAAATTGGGAAGCTTGCATATTAAACACCAGCAGTCCATGATAATGATAGGTCGGCTGCAAGGATAAAGACAGATTTGTATTTGGAAGTTAGGATCTTATGTTTGTATAAAATTTCAGTTTGATCTAGAAAGATCTGTTCTAAATAAATTCATCTGATAGTCATTTTTCCAGGTCAAAAATATCAAAAAACAAAAGAAGGCTTAAACGTTTCTAGTGTTCTTGAGCAGCGTGCTGGAAGGAGAAGACACAATGAGATTCAAAGAGGAGTTTAGACCATATTCAGTGTGAAAAGGGTTTTTCAAGGTTTGTTAAGAATTGTTTTACAAACCTCAGCTATTCCTGGCCAGTGCACGTACCTGCACAAAACCCCCTTGGACTCAAATCTTGTTCTGAACTTGAAATACAGACAACTTTTCAAACACCGTCAAGTTGATGCTGGTCTAATGCTGGATGATAAATTCACATGTGTCTTGTGATGTTTTACTTTTTAAATGCAAAACTAAGTGGGGCGATACTGACCATTTTCAGCGGTGGCACTTAAACACCCATCCAAGCATGAAGCTCCGCAGAGCCTGGCAGTGGGGCGCAGAGCTGTGAGGGTGCAGGGTGCATCGGTGCTGAGGGAGGCAGCCACAGCGAGCAGCCAAGAGGCTTGGCCACCAGCGCTGCCTCCCGCAGCCCCTGCTCAGCCTGCTGGGCCCCCCAGCTGCCCGCACGGCGAGGGGAGCAGGCGGGGAGCATCGCCTGCTGCTGCAACCCCGAGCCGTCGTGCTGTTTGTCGTGTTGTGCCGCAGCTGGAGCCGAGTCTGACCAGCACGTCCGAGATCTGGCATGGATCGCCCCTGAGGGCGTTAACCTGATCAATTATTCTGTAGTAATAGATGTTGTAATTAGCTGTTGTCTTATATCATAATCCTGCATGTTGTTTCCATGAAAACAGAATTTTGTCTATAAAGGAACATCTTCACACCAGCAAACACAAAGATAACTGCTGCGTTCTGCGTGGCTCAGCCCGTTAGGAAAAGCTTGTACACTTTAGCATCAGTTATCGCTCTGATGATGGTACTGACCAAGTGTCTCATGGCGGGGATGGTAGAGGAAATAAAAAGCTGTTCTCACCAGCTGTCCTTTTCCTCTGGGGTAACGTGAGAGGTGTGCTGCTCTGTGCCCTCAGAGGTTACTAAATCCTGTGTGCATTTATGTTTCTCTTCCTCCCTCTGATATATTCACAAATGCTTTTGTCAAAACTAAAACCAAAACAGTAAGATGACACGTCTGCACGGAACCTCTTCCCTTTGCTCACTTTCCCTTTTCAGCCAGTCTGTAGAAAACACCTTCAGCTCTAAGAGTCAGGCGTCTTCTGCTCGCCGAGCTGACTGGCAGGGTGGCGTCTTTAATCCCTTAATCAGCGTCGAAACCAAATGAACAGAAGCGTTAGCAGAGGGAGAGATTTGGTAGCGTGGAATATGTTTGAATGTGTCCCTGGAGATCCAAGGAGGCCTGGCAGGTGACGGTGTTACCTGCGGCCAGGGCGCAAGGGGAACTCATTGGAGTGAACCAGCTCCGCATCCGGCTCATTTGTGCAGGCAGGCAACGGCAGCAGCAATGCGTGTGGTGCAGGAATGCACTTTGACTAGGGCTTGGGGATGTTGTTCCAGGTTTTCATCTGATCGTGTGTATACGGAACTGCCCAAGTAACCCTGAAAAGTAGTTCCCAAGCAATTAGAAAGAACCACCTAATTTGCCCTTTCAAAACTTGGTTGAGTGTTCGTATGTTTTGTGTCAATTTATCCTGTCACTCAGTGAAATCATAATTAGGTTTCACTGCAACATAAATGTTAGTGAAATGTGCTGTCCAAGTCAATCAGTGTTACAAAGAAATTAATCAGATCCAGTTCCTCCTTCTAATGAACTTCCTCATTAGCTGCTGGCTCTTCTCTGCAGGCTGTACTCATCGTGTGCATTGTAGCTTCAGCAAGTTTCGTTACCCCTTTCCCTGATGGCTTTGTCATCGCACCCTGATGGGAACAAAGCAAGGAGCATGCCATTTCGTGGTCAGTGGTCATTCTGTGTCAGCGAGCATGGACCAGAGCATGGGCTTTGAAATGTGGTAGATCTTCTTGCACACCTTTAGAATACAAATTGCACAAAATGAGATTGAGAGCAGTAGTGCAGGGATTTACCTCTCCCAACCCTATCCCCTACTTGACAACGCCTTGACAAAATGTTTAACTGCATAGCAATTGAAGAGCAGCAGAGAGGTTACAGTGTAATCATTTGTGTGTAGGTATCAGCCAATAATGTTGGTTACAGGTGTTTTCTGTACTGCTTCCTTTTAACATTGCCCTGATTTGCTGCCCCAGTCATCTGAATACCAGTGACTTGGAGTGGTAGAGACAGGTGCAAATGGAACAGTATTGTCAAGACGCAAAGGTTGCAAAACTGCAAAGCTCTGCCCTTTGTGATTAATTCAGACACAGAGGCTGTATGATGTAGTGTATGACAGAGCACACGTCTTTTATGCAAGGCTGTAGGAGAAATTAGACTTATATTTGTAGATCAAATTATTGCTTGATCAAATAAGCTTTAAGATGCAAGAAGAAGTTAAGTACTCAGCCATAGCTTTGTTTTTCTGATCATTCACCAACTTTTCAATCTTCCCATTGTAGTACCTCTAATACCGTACGTAGGCCTCTGGTTCTGGTATTAATTATACACTTCTTTCTCCAACAAACCAGGTGAGTGCAAAGACTTTCTTTTGCTTAGCAGATGCTTATTTAGGTGCTGACTGCATGTCGCAGTGAAGCATGAGTCCTCAGTGCAGCTTCCTCTATGAGTCAGCATTGCTTTTTTCTTCAGCATATGGTTAGCATTAAGTTTCTTTCCAAGCACTTTGCTTGCGGATGGTCCTTTTTAGAGGTATGGTTTCCAAGATGCAAAGATTTTCTGAGACTAAGTCTTGCCCTCTCATCAGTTATGCCATGAATTTCCCCTGATGATGTGAGGGGGAAAAAGATAGTTTATTGCCACTTTGATGTCAAAATTCCCATACATGAGGTGGCAACAGGTTGAGATCCTGACCCAATCTAAAGCCTGCTGAAATTAATGAGCATCTTCTGCTGGCTTTTGTTGTCTTTGGATCAGGCCATCAGAGCATGATCCCGTCCACTGAAGGCAGTGGGAATTGTGTCTTTGATTTCACTGGACCCAGATGGAACACAGTGCATTAACTTGTAGTTGGCTGTTTCTCCATTAAAATTATCGACTTGCAGAATCTGTGTTGGTTAGGTATGTAATGTTAGAGGTGGAGAAATGGAGTCAGATATCCGTTCTGGTAATTCACTCTGCTTCTCTTACTGCTCTTTTCAGCTTTTCTTTATGGCCGACATGACAGCAATCACTATTCAAGACAGTTTTACAATAAAGCCTTATGTCATTCAGCAAACTGGAAACCTGAAGTTCTGTCCAAATGCACCGTAATAAAAAGTCCGGGAGTAGGGCTGTTGGTGCTGCATTTCATAATGATGTTCAGCTTAAATATCCTCCCAGCAGCCCTCTCATATTAAATGGTCCATCACAGCCCTGTATGGGCCCGTTTGTTTATTCATTTTAAACCAGTTCAGTCATCTGCAGTCACTGATATTTCACATAGATTGCTGCACAGCTGTGAGGAGACTTTCTGTTACTACGCCCTGGGCCAGACTCTGACCATGTTTCTCTGCAGTCTGCAAACCCCATCGCTTATTCCCCAGTGCCATTCATGCCCACTGAGGAGTCATTGCAAAATGTTTTACTGGCAGTTTGGGCCTAGGGATTAGTGTTAATTTGATGACAAATACTTTTTTTTTTTTTTTTTTTTTTTTTTTCCCCAGGTTGAAGGAATTGTCTCCTTGCCCTTCTTCTGTGTCTGTGGCCATATGGCTATTGCACCTTTTCTGCCACAGGGTCCCATTATACTTCCATGTTCTCACTCATCTTGTTCTTGTCAAATCGCCACCTCCAGCACAGCAGTTGGAGAGGGAGCTCTGTCACTGATTTATTGCACTTCTGGAAATTAGAGAACGATGCCCCGTGAAGTTACAAAGATCCGAGTGGCAGCCTGTGTCTGCATGCTCCACTTTCTCATTGTTCTGCATTTCTGCGAGGCACAAAGAGCTACATCTGCTTTTCAGCTTTGTTTGTGTGGTCTCGGGATCATTAGTCCCCTGGGAGAGAGCGCACCGCAGCGCGAGCTCACGTGGTCTTTGCTGGCGGAGGGAGCACACGAGGAACACTTCTGTTGGCCTCATGCTCCCAGGTTTCTCTCAGAAAAACAAAGCCACACGATCCAAACTTCCCATTGCTTGGCCCGTATTCACTGTGGTGAAGACAGACTATGCATTTTCATAGCAAGAGCAGTGCATTTGCTTTTCTGCGTTTAGTCACGTAGTCTAAAGCTAATGTTTTACATTATCTGTTGCCATACCTGTTTAATTATGGGTTTTCAAAGAAATGGTATTAGACACCATGTAACCTAATGACTGCTGTCACGAGCCATTCTGTTGTTAACAGTATTTAAGGGCAGATTACTTCAGGGTAAATTATCATAGAATCATACAATCATTAAAGTCGGAAAAGTTGTTCTGTTCTATCCTTTTCCATAAAGACAGGTCACCCTTTCCCTGTTTGCGTGCTTGCCCATAGCTTGTGACAGAGAGCTCACAAATTTTGGGGCACAAGCACTGTGTGGGACATGTGGGCAGGAGAGCGCTGTGCGGTTGGGAGCAGCGGGGCTGTGCTGCCGGCCTCCCGGAGGCAGAGGGGTGCAGGCACCTCAGGGAGCCCGCCCCAAGGCAGAAGCGCTGCGGGACGTCTGTGGGCTGCGAGGGCAGGAGCCCCCTCGGCAGGCCCTGATAGCTCTTCCTCTCCTTTCCATAGGGAGCGCGAACACTTGCTCGATTACACAGTCTGCGATGCCCATGTACGCTGTGATGTATTTGTTTTAACTGGTATAGCACTGAAAGAAATTTCAGTCTTTGCTGAGTGCCCGTCCCTCTCAGAGGAGCGTTGGGAAAGCTGACGGACCCAGCCCGGGGCAGCACCCGGCGTGTCTTCCACCAGGGCTGAATGCTGTGGAAACATCGCGGGTGCTCAGGGCACAGCTGTGTGCCAGTCCACTGGCGGCTGGCTCCTGAGGTCCTGCTCTGCCCAGCCCGGCCACAGCACGCCCTGAGGTTTGCACCTCACCTTGCGGGTCCCTGAGATGTTCAGCAGCACATCTGCCTTTCCCTAACGGTGCCATTTGTTCCACCGTGAGGCTGCAGTGAGGGGAATTCCCCAGCCTGCCTCAGGATGTCCGGTGCCCGGCTTCACCCAGATGGTTGGGGCGATGTGTCATCCTGTCTCCTCTATGCTGGCGCTGGATTCTTTGGAGCACATCACTTATTACCATGGAGTCATCAGTCAGAGTTCCTAAAACAATAGCTTTGATGGGGCATTTAAAAATATGTGGCTGTTTATAATGAGATCTGATGCCCTGGAGTTATAAAGGCAACTATGGGGGTACATCGATGGTACTGCAATATTGCTTTGGCCTCAGAGGATTTATTTCTCAATCTAATCTTAAAATAAGCAAATGGTGTTATACATTCTTGAATTATTTAATGAAGAGCATGACAAAGTGGTAATTGTAAAAGCTGCTCCTTCCCCTGGAGCTCATCCCTTTGCAGCAAGCTGACTCCAGCTATCCTGCTAGAGGTAAAATTGCCTGTGCTGCAGCTTTTTCCCTCTGTTTCTGTCTATCCACGCACTTTCATTATAGTCCACTTGGACTTGGTTTTTTGAATTATATGTGAGCATGTTCAGTTTGAAATTTATAATGTTTTTCAGGTTTCCTATTTTCAGATTTTTTCCATACTTTTCTGTTAGGATGCCTCACCTTAATTAGTGACAGTAGCTCTTTGGTTTGGCACATTATGAATCACTGTTGACTGCACTGATGAAAGGACACCGGCACTGATTGATAAAAAGGGTTTTGCATTTTGTTGTGTGTTATTGTTCTCATAATTGCCTTGGCTAATTGCATTGCAGAGGTTTTATCTTTGTAGGCCTAAATCAGTTCATTAATATTTATTATTTAGACAAATGATGTAGAAAACCACTGGCATTTCATTTTTGTGTAAGGAATAAAAATTGATTCTTCCTCTACTTGTAGCTGGAAAGGTTAACATCATGCCTGGAGTAACTGCCAAACTTCCATGAGGGAAACGCTGAGAGAGGAGATACCAGGGGTGACACGTACAGTCAGGACCTGCAGTGAGGTGCGGCAGTCTTTTTGCAGATGGAAGCAAACGGGTGTTAGTTTGTCCTGGGAGGAATTGTTTTTAAACTCGTCACTTTTCTATAGGAACATATTTGTCTAGCCCCATATTTAAAATACTGTAAGTTTCCTTCTGCCTTCACAGATGAAAAATTTTTCATCTTGCCTATTTTATAAGAGCGTATAGGTAAAAACTGCTGAACAAAACCAAAAATAAAGCACCTTTTTTTTTTTCATTGACCAAAGAAGATGGCAAGTAAAAAACACTTTATTTTCACCCTGTACTTTTTATCCCAGAGGGATTGTCTCAGGAGCCTTTATGGTTTCTGGAAATTTCATTTTAAATGCTCATGGAAAGTTTACAACTTTTGAAAATAATGCCAATAAATAACAGAACTGCTTAGTTTCATTTTTCCTATTTTCTCAGGTTAATATTTATGTACTTTGGTCCCTGTGCCTCTGGTCACTATGGATTTATCAATCTAGTCCCCGGTACGTAAGCACTGGGTCCCGATCATGGCTGCGGGGCAGCGGTGCCCGGTGAGCACGGTGACACGGGACACCCATCACGACACGGGGCTGCCGCGAGGTGCTGAGCAGGCGCCTGGCCCGGACCTCATGGTGGAAGAAGGGCTGTGAGCTGGGGCAATGAGGGACAGGATCCCAAAGCACTGGCTGCTCTTCTCTGCAACGCATAACGCCGCTGTACGTCAAGAGCTCGTTGGCTACCAGAAACGTGAAAATGAGCTTAATGGACTGGAGGACTGTGGGGTCCGTTCGGTTTCCTCTTCAGTGTGCGGGGAGCCTCTGGCAAGTGTGGGACAGTAATTTTCTGTGTATATATTATTCTTAATTGTACATTGCATCGTTGCCATATGTTCTGTATCTGGCACTTAGCTTTAGCAGCCAGCCTCTCTCTCATTGTAAGCAGCAGGATGTAGATAGCATGACCTAAACCAGCTGGTCCCGGAGGTGTTAACTCCCTCCGTACTCCACTTGTGATGCTTTCCTTATGAAAGGCTGTAATTATTTTAAGGCTGTGGGTTCAAACCTTGAGCCTTGTTTCTGTATTTAAAGTTAATATGTTTCAGTAAGACATGATCGCAGTCATGCGGACATATGATTTCAGGAATGTTCCCTTGTTCAGGTTCATTGCAGGCTAAGTGTAATGGCTTCGTGTTATCTGGAGCGACATTTGGATGAGGGATCTGTCATCAGCTGAAATTAACCTGCACATGGCTCAGATGAAGATGAAGAGCATTTAAATAAGCCAGCTGGAAAGCATTTGCTGTTTCCTTTTATTCCCCCTCAAACACTGAAAATCCCATGATGTACATCTGTGTAGGTCTCACAGCGTTCCAAGTAGCGGGAGGTTGTGTGGCATTAGGGCATACTAAGCCTTTTAGACAACCTTGATGTGTCAATAATCCACGCCATGAATTAAGGCTGAGAAGCGTCTCCTGCTCAGCCTCTCGGGCACTCTTGCCGACTCAGTGTGATTTGCTTGGGGTTAGCAGTGGCTTTATGAAAGAGAATTATAGGAAGTGAAATGCTTTTGCGAATAGAGCCTCCTGACCAAAGCTGGTGGAGGACTGTTGGGGATTAATCCAACCCTCTGGTCCCAGCCAGCATCTCTGGAACAGAAGTCATTCATGATTAGAAGCACACACAAAGATAGAACTAATGAATCCAGTTTATCTTGCATGTTGGGCCAGAGCAGCTTTTCTCGTTTTGCATGCCCAAAGCCTTCCTTTGTACAGGGTGGGAACTTAGCTGAGGATGAATTTATTCAGATGTCACTGTAGTTTCAATGTTGTTGAGTATTAAATGAAGCCAGTCTATTCTGCACCACCCTATGCCAAAACAGTTTAGATCAGAAAGCTAAAACAAAATAGGTGGATATACGCTCTGCAGGCCCTAATCATTGAATCATAGCTGTCCTGGCTTTCTGATTCTGCAGGAATGCACCCCTATATTTCAGGGTAGTTTTGCTGACAGAACAAAGCTGGCCCCTCACAGCTCAGCTCCAGATGTCAGCCCAGTTCCTGGCACGCCTGCTGCACGAGACAGCCTTTACTTACCACTCCATCTCTGAAGACCTCCTTCATGTGGAAGACATCTGCTTAGTCAGCGGCAAAGTTTTGGCCGTGTTTTGACATGAGAAAACTCTTTGTTTTCTTTAGAAGGGTCTGCAACTGCAGACTGTCTTCAACTGCTGACGACAAAACTATGACCAAAAAAAATCTTTTCCACTTCTCTATGGATGTAAATCATAACCTGTCTCTCCAAATGAGGGAGCAGGCACAGGCACAGCAGGCGCTGAACAGCTGCAAAGCAAGGAGTGAATCTGCACTTCCATTAACTGAATGAGCAGTAAATGAATTTAAGTATCCAGAGCACTATTCACTTTAGTCTTTAGAGGTTTGGAAATCCATCTTGCTTTGTAATGATATGGGGAAAATAACTATACCAAAAGGATGCTTTTTTACAGGAATGTGCAATAAGCTGTAGCTAAAAATACATTTAACCTCAGCTAAAAATCAGTGTAGCGTATCCCAGGGTCTGCTTAATCACTGAGAAAGGAAGGATAACGTGTTCTTGATACGTCCAAAGAAAGCCTTGTACAGTTGGTCCTTCGTTTGGGTACGTTTTGGGA
This sequence comes from Cygnus atratus, assembly GCF_013377495.2. Classification (NCBI taxonomy): domain Eukaryota; kingdom Metazoa; phylum Chordata; class Aves; order Anseriformes; family Anatidae; genus Cygnus; species Cygnus atratus. The sequence goes on along the minus strand of NC_066370.1, from coordinate 25,704,510 downwards.
AATGTGTTCAGCAGTGACAAGGAAAGGGCACACGCTGCTCCGGCTGATGGAGAGCAGGCCTAGATGGTTCCGATTAACATTCTAGTGCCACCAAAGAGGCTCAGCATGTCTGAGTAATTTACTGCAAATTGGCAGATGGCTGCAGTAAAAGGATTACCATGAATCAAGTTAGATGGCAAGTGTAACAAAGCAATAGCAAGTAAAAATAACATTACTGTTCTCATTCCTAGTTAAAGCTAAATGAACCCCAGTAGACTCAAAGCATGTTGAACGACAGCAGCTTCTGATGCCAGTTGAGAGCCCACCCAGAGCTCCTCTGCATCTTGCACCCAGCCCTCCCCGTGCCGCTGTCCCCACTGCTGGCCGGGGACTTTCCTGCTGCTGCGCTGCTCTGGCAGCATCTCAGCTGCTGCCTGGTGACTTCTTCGGGCAACACGACCCGTCGGGCGCTCCAGGAGAATCACCCCAGCATCCTTTGTACTTTGTATCATCACCAAAAAGGCCCCTGAATCGAATACGCTCAAGCTTTCAGCCATTCCAGAGTCTCAAGCTCAAGGTATGTAGCACTTGGACTCAGCAACTGTTCATCTTTAAAACAGGTGTTTGCTCTGGGACCTCTTCCCTCTTTTCAGTGTTAGGCCACGTTGCACTTCCATTACCTAGCCATGGAAGAGCCGACTCCAGCTGGACGTGGGTCAGCCTGAGGACTAGCTGGGGGTGGAGAGGGCACACGGGTGCTCTTCCCATCTCCCCCAGCACCAGGGTGACCACCTGCAGTTGCTGAAGCCCTAAGGTTTCCGTGATGCTTCTAATCACACTTGCAGGTGTTTCCGAGGACATATCTTCCTTGTTGGGGAAGATAAGTTCAGTAGTTATAAATGAAATGTGACTGGAAGATGATGAGTACTTTTCTGGGGCTGCTGATTCAGGATAATTAATCCTGTATGGCACCCCGTCTGACAGGGGAGATGCAGCTGACAGCCCGTGATGAACGAGCTGCGTGGCCGCATTCACGCTCGCCACAGTTCAGCACGGAGACACTCTCTCGAGTCTCACACCACTGCACGCTCCCGTGTCGCACTGTGTTAATAACACGTCCCGTGTCCCGGGGGGACTGCATTGTTAATGGCTGTCTGATCTTCCTAATTAGCTTGACAGATTGAGAGGTCAGAGCCCTGCTAGAAATCTTGTGCCAGGTTTGTTGCACGATGTTATTTTATTGCTTTATTTATCACATGCTGGTAATTCCTAACCGTAGTGTCAGATGTGTTCTGACTCAAAAACCTGGAAAGTAAATTTGGGATTCATTCTGAAAGAGATTGATTGTTAAAGGTAACAAATCACTTTATTTTTAGTCCGATTTTCCACGATTTTCATTGTGTGTGTTATAATTAAAGAAAAATTGAAATATCTTTTCCAGCTGAATAACATTTAAGCTGGGATAATGTGTTTATAAAGATACTGTTCTCATTAAAAAGAGGTAAAAAACGTACTAATAATTTAGTATAGATAGTGACGTATGAGGAATCCGCTATCATGTCGTACTACTAGTTTTACACTTTGTGGGAACTGCAGCTTGTTGCCAGAAAAAATCAGGTCTTATGTATAATCAAATGCCTTTCACATTTTAGCTGGGGACATTCATATGTAGCTGCAAGATAAAAATCTGCTGCAGGAAGCCAGTTAGTCACATCTAAAAGGAAAAGCTGGCATGATGCCATTTGGGTTTACACTGATTTCTATTGATTTAATGTTTCGAAAGCAGTTGTGTGCTTTCTAAATAAGAAAAGCACCTCGGCGAGGCACTAATCTCTCACGCTTTTCCAACAGGAAGGAGAAGGGCAGCGTGGAAGGATGCAGGTTTGTAAGAGCAGAAGGTTTGCTTGGCTCCCCCAGAGTATATCTCTGAATTTCACGTGAAAAAACAGACTTGGCACAAGGCCTGCCGGAGGACAGGCACTTCAGTTACTTGATTTTTCTGCAGTGATTGTTACTCAGTTTAAATAATCAGCTAAGCACGGCCACAGTTATGTGACACATATGACAATATCATATCTAAATTTACAAAAGTATAAAAAAAACCTGACATCTGAACCCCCCAAAAAACAAATTAGCTCACAGTTAAGGTTTCTTCTATTTTCAAATATAACCCATGGTATAATTTAGGTTGCTAAGAATGATGGGTCGGGAAGGAGTTCCTCCGCCCCGTGCTGTTTTGCTGCTGCTTAGCGCTACTTGCCACAGTTCAGGCACTAGGGTAATGCACGTGGTTGACCCTGTCCTCTGACGTGCCATCACCTTCTGTCCTGAGTGCCAGAGCCCAGGCCACGCAGGAGGTGGCACGTCCCTGTGCTATGCCCTTCCCTGGCCGGGGGTTCCTGCTGCTTTTGCCCTCAGTTGGGCTCCTTGGGCATGGCACCACAGTGGCCGGGAGCCCCGCGTGTTTCCTGCTACTGGTGGCACGTCCCCGGCACAGCTGCTGCTGCTCCTGCAGCCATCTGCGTGTCACGGACATGTACGAAGACATCAGTAAGGTCAAATAAGTGGCTGTCTTTTGTTCTTGCTTGGTGAATATGATAAACCTCAGGAATAACAGTTCATTTCCCTCTCCTGCTTGGCTGCTTACTTGGCCTGTGGGTTTCAGACTTGGGTTTCATTCATGGCGAGATCGCTCCGTTTGTGTTCCTGGGTTCTGGCTGCAGCACGGAGGATGAGCCGACACAATGCATCTTCTGTGCTCAGCGCTTTGGTCATTTCCAAGTGCTGCACCCCAGATGAATTAAAAAAAAAAAAGAAAAAAGAAAAAAAAGAGTTTCTATTTATCAGAGCAAGATAAAGCATTAGAGAAATGTGATGTGACATGAAATGTATCACTTTTTGTTGTTGAACGAAGTTGGTTCCTTCATTCTCTGTATCTCAGACTAATTTTAGAGTACTTTCAATATTAAGAGTCTAGAATGTGTTCAGGCATGTGCTCATCAACTATTGCTCAACAGAAATTTTTGAAGTTTTACTGAAATAAGTAAAGACTGCAGTGCAGGCACTTGAGCTCAGAGGACAGTGAACGTATATTAGGTATATTTGTTAGACACAGCACTTGTCCTTAGTTAATAACTGCATTTTCATCTGTAACGTTCATTACACTCATTGCATGTATCAGAAGGGATGCAGGAAGACTCAGTAATGAATAGGGCAGCTAGCTTGTGAGGTGCTGTGCAGAGCTACAGCAGAGAAATGGTCACCAGCTTGAAAGCATCACTGTTGTTGTACCTGCTGTCCTCTCATAACCTGCTGAAGGACTTCTCCCAGCTGAGCTGAACATACATGCCCTTTCTCCTGTAAGGATGAGATACACTGCTCTGGTTAATCAGCACGTGATCCACAAATAAGAATAGTCCGATCAAAAGATCCATTGCCTACCTGAGACCTCTCGGCTCCTGTTTCACTTCAGAAAGGCACTGTATCACAATTTATGAACAGTATCAGAAGTTTCATGGGCATAATTTTTCCAGCAGAGATTTTGAATAAATACCTGCCTCTTTGGATTTTACTATTTCATATGACAGTTTTCACATTAATTCTATGTTAACAACAGTTTCAGATGATCTTCATATTGCCTCTAGCCCTTTTCCTCATCCTTCCTCATACCTGCTTTTTTCTTTTTTTTTAAACTGTTCTACATTTTCTGATTAATCTGAAAATATGTTCTATTTAAATACACATACTTTATGTATTTATTTTAATAGTGGACATTTTTCCTATTTAGAGATAAACTTCCATTTCCATTGAATTATTTTATATCAGTTTGTCGTAACACTATCATCATAATATATCTCTAACCATGGGTCTTAATCAAATGAAATTAGAAAATGACTGGTTGAGGATAAATTGCCACCAGCCATGGCATAACAGCAACTATTGAAGCAGCCAGCTCCAGAATGAGCGAGTGTGAGCAGCAGTTAGTTGACTGAGCAGCAAAAGCAATTAGGTTTTATTTCTGGGTTGTCCTGCGTGGCAAGGGCCAGCTTGCTCTGTCTTTACTCATACACAGCAAAAATGAATTCTTACTACAATAAGCTGATTAGTACCATAAAACTGATACCAGCTAATATAAATGTTTACACAGGTACTTTATCTGGAAAACATGGCTTTCTTATCTATTTACAAATCACTAATTAACCAGCTTTGAATTCTAGGACTGTCCACAACCGTGCACGCAGGGCACTTTGTGTGCATTGGCTTTAGCCAGCGCATTTGCTGCTTGCCATGTTTGATGGACAGCAAAGTCAGCCAAAGTGGGGCTTATGAAGTGCCTTAAAGACACTGGGCACAAAAAGAGCACAGTGAGAGTTTAGGTTTGTTTGCAGAAATTGCTGCTTGTGTGGCTAACAGCGTTTTTTTGCACACTCCTCATGGACAAAACTGGCCCTTGCAGGCAGGTTGGCACGGCGCAGTTAACTCGCAGCTAACTGGGAGCAGCGAGCTGTAAGCAGGCATGCATGGGGAGCCTGAATGAACAGTCAGGAACACTGCTTTTGTGGTATTCAACAGGCTCCAAACTAATAATTTTGTTTTAATCATTATGAGTCAGTTAGCTATTTTAGGCCTTGCCTGCACTAGAAGAAATCGTGCTGGAATAGGTGGGAAAAAGAAGGCAAGCATCCTCAGCCGAGGGAAGTACGCTCCTCGGAGGAGGAGGAGACTTTGAAGGATTCTCTGCTCTGATTTTCTCCCAGAGTTGTGTTTCGACCGTTCAGTAACTAGTTATTCTGATGGTTTGTATTTCTGCTAAAGCAAACATAGCATTTTACTTTTTATTATTCCAGATTAGCCAAGTGTTGGAAAATGGACTGAGCAGAAAGCATTGCAACAAAATGTTTTCAGCACATAAATGTTTTCGAGGCAGTAAACTCCCATCTAATGCACGCTTAACGAAGTGAGCCCTCTGTGGGGGTTATTATGGCATGAGCAGAGGGTAATTAGTGGTGACTCAGTGTAGGGGGAAAAGAAAAAATAAAAAAGCTGGCTGTCACAAGTTCTTCATTATCCTCTGACTGAAATGAATGCCAGTTGCTGTAGTGCCACTTTGTGGTGAAACTGGGAACAAGATGAACATAAAACTGCCCATAAACAGTTACCAGAACAAGGAGCTGAGGTCCTGCCTTGCAGCCCACCCCTGCCCTGCTCGGCACCGCTGGGCCGCTCGGCTGAGCCCATGGACCACCAGCCCTGCAGCAAGGAGGGGCTCTCGCTGGAAGTCGGCCACCTCCTTGGCCAAAGAGAGGTGCTCTGCTGCACTGCTGACCCACAGCTGGTTCCACCCTTAAAGCTTCTGAGAGCAGGGAACTGTCTAGCCTCTTGAGCTCGAGCGTTTATCATAGAATGATCCAGGTTGGAACAGACCTTCAGGATCATCAAGTCCAACCACCACCTAACACTGCAAGTCCGCCGCTAAACGTGTCCCAAAGCACCACGTCCACACGTCTCTTAAATACCTCCAGGGATACTCCACCACCGCCTCCCTGGGCAGCCCATTCCAATGCCTACCCACTCTCTCCATGAAAAAATTCTTCCTGGTGTCCAACCCAAACCTCCCCAACACAACTTGCAGCCACTTCCTTGCATCCTGTCACTTGTCACCTGGGGAAAGAGACCAACCGCCTCCTCGCTGCAACCTCCTAGCTGTAGAGTGTGTAGCTGTAGAGTGTGATGGGGCCTCCCCTCAGCCTGCTCTGCTCCAGACTATTTTGGTGACAAATTTCATTGGCTTCATCTTAATCTAAACCAAAGATCTTTTATGTAGTACCAAATTTTGTTAGACTACCACGTTGTGAATTGGCTGCCCCTAGTAAGATCTCAGGGCAGGCACTTGCACCCTGGCCGGGCAGATGGGGCCAGGGCTGCACGGACGTGCACCAGCTCGCAGGGTGGGCTCTCGGCAGGGCCTTGCTGCGGATGACGAGGCAGCATCCTGTTGTGTGCCTTTTCCTGGTGCCACAGCTATCAGGAGTGATAGCAGCACACTGGAAAAGCACGGCATTTACTCCTTGGGTCCCAAAGTGGGTTATTTATTTTCATTTTGTTTTTTTTTCATTTTGTTTTCCAAGTTATTGTATTCACGGAGACTACTTGAGACCAAAAAGATGGGGCATCTTTTATTCTCTCTTTTTTTTATTGATCTTCTATACTACCTTTTATTAAGTTTTTCTTTTCCTACTCCCTGCAGACAAGTCCTGCCTTTCTCTTCTCACCCCCTTTCCAGGGAACAGCATGAGCTGTGCTGTGTTCAAGGCCTTCCATGCGATTAGTGGCAGAAGATTGCCCATTATACTGCCTTCTCTCTTCCAGGTTTGAAGCCAGAAAATGTGCCCTACATTTCCTAAGAGGATCCCGTCATTTCTTTTTGCCCTATTGATGAGCCAGGCTCTTACGAACTGCAGCAGGGTGGGATGTAGTGAGCCCATGGAGCCATTTCAGAAGGCTTCTAAAACAATAAAAGGAAGAATTGCTTGCCAAGTCAAATTTTACAGTCTCTTTTCAACCTGAACAGGCTGACAGCAGAAGCAGCAACAGCTAGGGCTGGTGAGGGTGCACATGATTAGGAAAATCAAAGTATGTTAAAGAACAGCAATCATTATTTGAATTACTTAGCTATTCAGGAGTAATCCTCCATCCATGGCCAACCCCACTGGAGTGTAAGTGCGGAAAACACAAACTAAATGAAGTGGAATCAATTTTCTCTATTTATTTTTATAAATGAAAACTGTTTATGGTAGTAATTCCAGGTGCCCTGGTCTGTTGCTACAAATGCAAATTAAAGGTGATTCACCACACCTCCCTTGCCACAAATTTCCCAGCTGCCTTATTTAACTCCTTACCCAAAGGCAATTAAATTAACACATGTAAGCTATTGCTCCCAAATGTGATGTATCTGAGGAGTCACTTTCTCTAGGAAATGCAGGCTTATAGAGGCACGCTGGCAAGAGCATCCTGCAAGCTTGGCAGGGGGTGATGTGCTGCAGTGAGCCCAGCTGGCTGTGACTGTCACCTGGGCAGGGACCCACGGGGACACAGGTGCCCAGGGCAGCACCCAAGCTCTGGTTTGCTCACAAAATCACAGCACTTGAATAAGAACAATGCAGGGAAGTGTCCATTGGCTGAGAGCGTGGCTGTTGCAACTGCTGTTGCTTTTATTTTTGGTCTGAAGTTTTGTCCCATTTATTGTTTAAAAGCTCTCCTGTGGGGCCATGTTGTTTAAAAATACTTTCAAGCTATAGGATGTGAAGAAGGAAAGGAAAAGCTGGGATAAGGCTTATGCTAGCTTCTCATGTTCAAGTGGTTATAAAGAGCTGGTAAAAACAAGTCGGTTGTTTTACTGAATTGTCCTTTGTATCCTACAAAAGGATGAGAAGCACAGTCAAGCTTTGGATTTCTTCATTTGTTTGCCTGCTGGCATGAGCAGCTGAGCACATTCACCGCAAATGCTGCAAACCACGAGGTCCCCACCTTCAGCCCTTCAACAGCCAGTACAAGGCTGCTTGGGTCAAGTCATCCACTCAGAGAGGTGGGAGGAAGGCACACAAACAGCTTAGGACCTGTGTTTTGCAGAAATATCACCTCAAAGACATCGTTACTCTGTTCTAAGGGAAGCAAGTTGTGCTGAAATGCTTGTTCCTCAATCAAACTGCCACAGTGAACTGGTAAGCCTTATTTCCCAGAAAACTGCAAAACAGAAACCACATCTAAAATATATTTTAAGGTCTTTTCTTCCCTTCCTGCAAGAACTTCCTTCAAGTTCTAGTCATGAACTGATTTCTTTATCCAAACCTTCCTGTGAACAGCCAAAGCTGGAGGGAGCTGGGCTCAGGTAGCAGCCAGCAGCTCCCCCCACTGCCTGGGGCGCTGACCATGGCTTTTAAAGCTTCTCTGTCCAGTACAAGCTGACAGTCCCTTCAGGACTTAAAATTCAGGGATAAGTTCAGTCAAAACACCTGGAAGGGTGTCACTGATTACCTCTGTGACTGTTTTCAGGTGAGTGGAGGACAATTTTGGGGAGGGGCTGTACTCTCGGGGTGGCTGAGCTGTGAGTTGAGGTGCAGGGCTATTGCTAGGGAAGCTGGGAGCATCTCACAGCAGATCAAACCTCCTAATAAAAATCACTTTGTTATATACTTCATGAAAGTCTAAAGCTTGGCCGACACAACTGTTAACTTGCGATCCTCTCAGTTAATCTGGAGTAACTTTATTCCACGCTTATTAACCACTTACCAAATGCCCAGATACTTTTCTTCTTTATTCCTTTCTCATGGCATTATTCTGCCTTCAGTGGTTTGTTTCAAATTCAAGTGAAATCTGCCTTTCAGTGTAGATACCGTGTGGGTGGTTCTTTATTACATTCTCTTCCTCCAAAAGCATTCAAATGTTGTTTTGGGTAGATTCAAGATTTCAGTAAGAAACATTCAACACATTGCCCTGTTTGCATGCTTATCTATTGTGAGAAAACTAGATCTTTTCTGAGCCTTTTTATCATCTCTCCTGCTAAATGACAGATGACAGGAAGTCAACAGGTAGATACTTTGCAGCGTGATTGCCAAAGAGAAGTGGCCTAAATCAAGCCTTGATTGCTGGTAAATCTGGAACAAAGTGCCCAAGATTAATTGTCTACGGACAACAACTCCCAGCCATAACTGTTGAGGCTGTTCAAAGTGAGCTTTGCATTTTATTGCTTGCCAGAGGCTATGGAGATCTATGAGAAATCTAGAGAGATTGCTTCCCCATAGTGGTCTTTTAGGCGTATCAAATATTGGTCTGGTCTCGATGACTGCAATATCCAGTCATCAGCTTGGTGTCCTGGCAGGTGGGCAGGCACAAAAATGCCTGGGAGGAGCAAAGAATGCAGAGAGAATGGCATGCATCAGAGGAACAGCAGGAGGCTGTTAGTTGGATGCAGTTGTGACTGAATTTTGTGGTGTCACAATTAGTGTTTTATCTTTAAAAATACAAGGATTACCCAGCTGTTATATGGTGCAGGAGTGACTGGCTGGATCTTGGTCTTATAATTAAGCAGAAAGAAGAGCACAGAATTTGAGGAGAGCCCACACTTGTACCCCACACAGAAGTGTGCTCGGTCCTTAACTCTGGCAAACACGTAAAGAACTGAAAAATTCCCTGTCTTTGGGTATTTCTGAATCTTGTATCCCAAGGGTCATTTGTGCAATTAATTGTTCCAGACAGACATCAATAGGAGATTTAGTTTTTTGTTTACCAGTGTTCTGTGCTACATAATACCCTAAGCAAGCCCTGATCCGGTACGAATTGCAGAGTTTCACTGAAGACAATGGTACAATAGGTATTTATATTACAAGTGAGATTTTGTTGCTATGATTGCCACTTCTTCAAATACCCATATAATCTTAGTGCAAAAAAAAACCCCACAGCCCAATAGAATGTAAATGTGTAATTTTGTGAGACAGATTGTACTCAGATGTCACCACAGTACTTAGAATTAAGAGTTATGTATTTTTAATTGTTTCATTTTGCTGGTGATTTAATCTCCTCCTGTGCTTTTACAGTGCACCCTTGTAACTGAAAGCCAGGGATAGGAAGCTTGTGTTCTCACAGAAGTCCCACGGCAGAACTGTGTTTCAGGACACCAAGATCTGGGCATATAAGGTAAGAGTAAATGCCTGACACCATTCCATGTAGCTGTCTCAGAGGAGAACAAGCTAGAATAAAGTGAAACATTTCTTTCCTAGATAGAATACAAGGGAATGTTAGTTTATATCCTGTGCTTTGATCAGATTTTGAAAAACACATCAGGAGCTTAATTCCAAATAAAGAATGAGAGATGTTCCAAAGTTAATTCTTACTTCCGAGTTATTGTTTTAAGTGGTGATAATAAACAACCTTCTGTTTTGACATTCTTTTGGCAATGTCACAGAGTCAGAATATCTCTAATCTGCATTTTTGTGAAGTTTATGAACATCTGATACCTTGGGTATATATGGAGTAAATCAACTCATTGCACTCATGTTTCAAGATCTAACTTTCATTCCAAGTTCATATTTCTATGTATATGTTTCAAAAGATTATATTTGAAAATGGCTTTGGCACTGGGATTAGCAGTTTTTACATTCGTTTGCACAAGTCTCCATAATAATGTGGCAGCAGGAATAAAAACTCAGGATGGAATGCAAAATGAATGGAAGCAACCCCTTGGACAGGATGAGGCTGAACTCCAGACTGCTCTCCCCCTCACCGATACATTCCCATCCCCACAAGATCAGAGTTCTTCACAGTCGGTAGGGTATTCATCTGCACAGGCAGCTGAGATATTCAGAGTTACTAATTTACAGAATTGAAGTCCAGGGGCAGGCAGGAAACAGAACTGAGCAGAGGCCCGAGGTTCTGTATGGACAAGTGGCAAGTTCCAGAGTTAAACTGCAGGAAGCCCAATAATTCATGGGCATGCCCCATGCTCCTGTATTTAGCTATGCTGTCAATTTTGCCTTCTGGTCTGTCCTCCTGTCTGTATCTTTCTTGCAGTGTTTCTCTTACACACCTGCAGAAGCATATTTCTGCATTACACATCTGCCAGAGCTGACCAGTCCTTTGCCAGTGTCCAAAGGTCATCAGTGAAGCTGCCAAAAGGATCATCACTTCCTTGTTTGTGCTCAGCAGCTGGATATGAGCATTCAGCTTACAGATGGCCATGAACCCTCCTTGCTGTCAGCTAAAAATTCTGCAAGAGTTGAGGAGTGACCCACAAGCCAGGTAACAGGTGCAGGAAATGCCACTGAGCTCAGAAGCTTTACAGAAGTGATTAGTGCTGGGAATAGCAGATAATGAATTAGCCTCGGTTTATGTGCTGATGGCTGGGCTGGGCCTGCGCACTTTGCCCGGGGCAGAAGGTGCAGTTTGGCTCTTCTGTCCCGAGTGGGAGTGGGCAGGATTCTGGCACCTGGCTGCTGCCCGCTGCCCCGCTCCTCCTGCTCCCTGGGGCCTGTGAGCATGGGACTAGCACGGCTTGGCCTCGGGCCTCAGGTGTGCCTCTGGGAGGAAGTATGGGCCACGGGGCAATGCCAAACCTGGTGTACGTGGCACCTCCTCCGTGCAGGGTGGGCGAGGAGCCCTGAGGCAGGCTGGTAGCTTGGCACCGCCATGCTTCCAGCAAGGGGCGCGTGTACACTGGCCGCTGCTGGAGCTCGGCCACCCGGGCCTGCTCCCACACCGCGTGGCTGGCTGTTTGCACTGCCAGCCTAGGGTCACGCATGTCGAAGTGAGATGCAGCTGAGCGAGGGAGGAGAAAGAGCCAAAGGCTCTTTGGGTGTGTTCTGAAGCAACAAATGCATTACCTGCAGTGCAGCATGTAGGCACTCTAAGTCCTGTTGTAGCCTTCACAGGACCTTAGAGAGAGTCCCTGGCCTAGCAGCCGGTGTCTGCCCAAACACTTAACTGTGCCTGACACTAAAATGGAACCATATAACCCGTGTCCCATACCAGCGGGGAAGTGAATTAAAACTTTGGATAACACTTAGACCAACCTCTCTTATTCTCTACATGGACTCTACAAGAGCGCTGGCTGTGGCTCGCAACTGTTTGAGTTGCAATCACAATGTGAAATCAGTGCTGTAGCTACAGCTGCAGAAATTCCAGAAGTTCCTGCTCCGGGTTGCCTGCAATGTAAATCAGGATGTGAGCCCTTGGAAAATGCTGGTCTCTGTCTGCTTCATCTCAAAATGAGTGCTTGCTTCTATTTAAAGACAATGTGTTTTACCCTGAGTTTATCACAAAAGGCTGGATAATTGGATGATACAAACTGGCATAGCTCCACGGATGCCAACTGGCATTTAACCCCATTTCTGCATTACCTGATGGCTGGAACCGCTGCTTTGGATGGGCGTCAGAGCACAGGGATACCAAGGCATATGCAATGAGACATGTCATTACCTAGTGGTCAAACCACAGTACAATATTTTAAGAAGTTTGCATTGTCCTAACCCCTGAGTCCGGTGTGCTGGCACTCACGTGGCGACTTTCTGACCGTGTGTCACCTACCTGGAACTGAAACCTTTCTATTTCCCAGAGGTACAGTTGGTGGCACCTTTCCAAAATTCTCCTGGCAAAACGTGTTTGTCAGTAAGCTGCACAATCAGTGCCTTGTCACAGTGTGCGTAGATCTCCAGATGTTTTGCTTATTTTCACATCCCACAGACACACACTGTAGTTTAACGGAGGAAGAACTGGATTTTTTTTTCATCTGTCATCTCTTTATCACTAGCTCTTGGTGAATGACTAGAGAATTTATGCATTGCAGATGCAGCCCCTCAGCTCCAGCGAGGAGCTTATAAATAGTGTAATGCAAAAACTGCAGCCTGGCGTCAGTGCCGTGAGCTGCAGAGCCATGTGCCCTTTTCATGAAGGAGTCTGTAGCACAAACTCCTCTTGGCCTTCTAGCACATCGCTGGGCTCATAAATTTTTCAGAGGTTAAAAATAAGATAAACAGCCCTGTCTAGTGGCAATTTCAATAACTACATCAGAAGGACATTACTTCTAAAAGAATTCAGCCCCATATGTGTTGAATCAAGTGTGTTTAAAAATAGATGGTTGGCTTGCCTTTCTACATGGCAAATGCTCCAAGTACTTCTCCAGAGACCCTGGATAAACATGTGAGGCTGTACTCTGCCGTTAGCTTTCTCCTAAGAGATTAGCTGCCTTTATTTAATTTTCACCAAAACCAATACAACTCCCTGATGGCTTGCCACTTCTCAAGCTGTGGCTGTATCTAACGCCTCCCCTTGGACATACTCAGTGCTGGAGGTCCAAAACCTGCCTTGGGCTCCCAAGTCGAAGCTCTCTTTATGCTGGAAGCCGTGTGGGAGCAGACTTTGCATCACTCTGGGTTCTTGTGGGTCCTGTGGTGCTCCTGGAGGTGGCTCTTACCCGCAGAAAGGGGAAGGTTTTGCTGGGATCGCCGTCTGCACAGCTCGGGGCCTGCAGCAGCCCCGCTTCAGGCCTTCCTGCGGGCTGCCGTGTGCGCTGCTCCGCTGGGCCCGGCAGCACCCAGTTCTCGAGGTGAGCCTGGTGGGTACAGAGGGGCAATAGCACGGATGGCCCAGCGAGGATGGGGAACCCGAGGGGCTTTTTCATAATTTTAAAACCCCATCATCCCATAAGGTGGGCTGGCCCAGAGCTGGTGGTTTGCAGGGTGGGCGTGGGGTGGGTGCAGCGGCAGGCAGGCATCCAGCTGCCTCCTGACACTGGGGAAGGTGTTATCTCTGGCCTCTAGAGTTTAGCAGCCTGACACCCGCCTACGTGGTCTTGCTTTTCTTGTTCTGTCACACTCAGGTGTGTGCTCATTGAGATAAGAGATTTCCGAAACCCAGAGCCAGCCCACCCTCCTGCTGCGCACCCACCCACTCATCATTATCTGCTCTGTTTGATCTTAGAGAATGTTTCAAAGAATTCAAGAATTGTTTTTTTTATGATATTGATGGTAAAAAAACAAACAAACAAACAAAACTTTTTATCAAAAGGGAAAATGGGTGTGAAGGGAGCAGTTAGTGAAATTATTGGTATTATAATTGATTTGTGTATTGGTGTTTGTTGTATATGTGCATATGCATCCATGCATTGTACAGCCTAGATCTGAGAGCCACACTGCCTATATTAGTTGTGGTAAATCAAACTAAGCAAGCAGAAATAATAAAGAAATTGCGTGAGGCAAAGACTCAGCATGCTATCCTTGTCTAATGATGTCAGATTGCAGAGGATCAAAGGTCGGAGCCTGAAGGAAGGAAGGTGACCTCACTAGGAGCTGCTCAGATGTCAGGTGAAGTGCACGCCCCACAAACACCGATAGCATGTTGGCGCTGCAGTCAGAGGTAAGAGCTGAAGATGCTGGTAGATTACAAAACAAATGGCACAGGTTTTTTATATGTAAAACTCTCTTGAAACAAGAACTCTGCTTTTTCTAGGCAGGCAGTCTTTATTTCTTAATCTCAGGGCAAGCAGGTAAAGACAGAAATAAAGCTGTGGCTAGCTGGAAGAGTCATGTGCAGCAGAGCTTTAATGTGAAGTCTAAACTTGCATGTTTGTCTGAAGTCTCCAATGAAGCCAACAGAATTTTATAAAAGGAATGCATTCATGTTAAATCTGTCTCCTCCCTTGCAACACCTCCAGTCAGAGCCTGCAGCCTTGACTTGCTTTTGCATAAGCAAAGGCTGAAGATAAAGAGAGAGAAGCAATAATAGAAACCTGCAGTTTGCAAAGTGCCCTGCCCAGAAAGAATTCAGGACTTTGATTCAACTGCTGTCTCTGGACTATTGCTTTATCTGAGTTCTGTGTAAGTGCTTTTCTTTGTGCCCCATCTCTTTGTTGCTGTTCTCTGCCATATACCAGACTGAATCTGGTGAATTAGGTTTTTCAGTTATTTTTGTCCAATGTTTTTTAAGCTGCAAGTCCTGGATCATGTCTCCTATTTCTCATTCTCCCCTTGAGCTGGGTTTTCTTTCTTACATCTCCTTTTATAAGTTCTGACTCAATTCACTCACTTTGTGTGTTGGCATCTCCCATCACGACTGCCTGCCAATTCCTTGCAAGCCCCGTGTCATCTCCTCCACACACTGTGGTTCTTGGCTGCCTGCCGAGTCTCAGACTTCACACTTCAGGATTTCTAGGATCTGCCCTCTTGAGAGTTTTTTCCTTTTTTTATTTCCTCTCCCTTTTAATATTTAAAATGATTTCTCCTCTGGCCCTGAGTTGAACTCTCTCCAGGCACAAGGCAAATCAGACTGTTCTGCAGCCTGAGGTGGAGCACGCTGAGCTCAGCAGGGCAGCACAGAGGGCAGGCGCTGTGTGCTCCTGGGGTTGTATTCAACACGTGAGGGTCTCTCTGCTGCCGCTCTGAACAGCAAGATCTGTGGGTAACCCAGCATGCAAAGTTTTAGTATGCTCCAAAGATTGATAGATGTTAAAAATTTCATTTGGTGACAAACTGAGGGAAGGCAACAGTTGACAGGAAGCATTATCCTGGCAGTTTTAACTTGTTCTTCCTATTTGCTGTAAAGGGTGTTTCCCACATACAATTGTGCAAAATTGAATAAGAAAAGCTAGCTAATTTGCAGGGGAGAAAAAATTCTTAAATGTGGTTGTATATAAACCAGCTTCTCTTACAAACTTATTTCTAAGGCTTCCTCAAAGTTGCTTGCTCTTTTGAAATTCTGTTGCTGGTTTTGTGGTTCCATTTAGTACCAAATGGCTACTTCGCCTGCTTTTTTGTATAACGAACAGTGTGTATATCAATCACATATAAAACAAACTTGCACGTGTTAACATTAAATGGTCACAATCACTTTCTCATACTCTGTCTTGATCTCTGTGGGAAGCAGGCACAGAAAGAGACGAAGACTGTGGATCTAGAAATACGTACATGCTTGCAGAAGAACTTGCTGGCCTGCACATGCATTGCTCCAGTCTTCATGAGAAGTTTGTATCTGACCTAGTAGCTGGACAAAAATTTGCTTGGTTCTTAACCTGTAGTATTAAGGCAGTAATTCCATAGCCTATGTTGCTCATTATAACTAATGTAATAATCACATAACAAAATATACAAATAGAGAATAAAACTGTCTTTTCATCCTTAGACTAGAATACTGTGTTCTTTATAATCCATTTATACATTTGTATAAACATGCCATATGGATATTCATTAATGAATGTTCTTTGCAAATATAACCCCTTCTTTCTGCATGTAATAAGTCAGCCTTGACTTCTGGATAGTGTTTGCATAATTGGAATAACCTTATGTGCCAGACTCAGAAATTGCTTAAGTCAATGAGAAGCTGTAAGTCTTTCCACTAAGCTGAACAAGTTTAGGATCTTGATTTATATTCATATTTAAATTCAGATCTTTCTACCTTTTTTTTTTGCATAGCAATTTTATAATATTGATCACTTGTGATATATGACTGATCACATAACTCATACACTATTATTTCTTTCACTCGATTTGATACCTATAAACTCTTTTGCAGTAATGTTACCCTCATCAAATTTCCTGGGTAAGGATGTCTGTATACATATTTGTATACATACATATAATATACATGTGTGGGCTGTATGTATATATTTAACAGCACAAACTCCATTCTACACACACGGTTTCTGTGTGGGCAGAAAGATTTAATTCACAGACATTGGTGCCAGAGCAGGAGTAGCCTGGTGGCTAGCAGTCCCATACTGGCTCCCTTCCTAGCTAACGCACGCTGCCTTTTACACAGCTGTGTGCTCATCCTCGCAGGAACAGAGATGCCTGTAGTGACCAACTGTGCAGATTTCTCTGTTACAGATTCTCAAATGCTCCCTTTATGACCTAGTGTTCTTATAAATAACTGTTTTTGGTTACTTTCATGAGCTGCAGTTGACAGCAGTGGGACTCCTATTTAATTACATTATGGTTCTTATTAATACCAGATGTGTTCATCACGGCTCGAAGGATTGCAGTGACTACCAAAGGAATTACACCTTAAGTGGAGTCTGACATGTAAATCTCAGAGTACTGTTCTCCAGAGATTCACGTAACCTGCCCATCATTTGTTTGCTCCTTCAATTCTTGTATTAAAGGCACCCTAAGCTGTAAGTGTAACTGTCGCTTAACAGGGCTTGTGTCTAAAGCACTCTGCTAAGGCTGGCTGCTCTTCGCAGCAGTCATAGTGAACGGAGCAAGCTGAAATGTCCCAGAACCTCAGACTGAATGTTGCTGAAGGATAAATCTGAAGGAGCAGCTGATTTTGTATCAGGGCCTACCTGGGTGTGTTTTTCAAGAAGTCAGCAATAGGGCACCAGAGCAAGCAGTGAATGGTTGATTATACTGTGGTATGCAAAGTGAAGATCAGAAAAAAAGGCTGTTCCTGCATGCGTTCTCGGTGGTAGGAATTAAGACGGAATATCAGGGAGGAATGCAAGACAGAAGGCTCTAGCAGATAAGGACAGTGTGCAGTAGCAGCTTCTCAGGAGTCAAAGGCAATATGAGAAAAAGCAGCGTCTGGATCTCAGGGTCAGTTGATATGTTTGCAGATAATACACATTGCTCGTCGACTCTGTTTAAACAAGTTTCTCTCTTACAAACTGTTTTTTGCCAGTGATTTAATTGCCGGTTTGATGATTGCTTGCAACTGCATATAAATCACTGTCTAAAGCATTGTTTTCATTTGTCTCCCTCAAATATACAGCATTAATTCTGGAGTAATAAGATTGGCAAAATACAAAGTATATTATTCACATCTGTAAATGAAAATAACTATTAGTTAATGTCCAATAGCGATTATCAGCTAGATGTCTTAGCAGCAGCTCTATTTTATGCAAGCAGAATTTAAATGGGATTGGGGTCAGCAGTAATTTAGTCTGATTAAGGATGTGGTTCTTGGTTATTGCTGAGCTGTATGCAGATTTGAAAAGAACACAGGCAGAGAACTTGCATGGAAGTAAATGAGAATAAAACTTAATCCTTTTCTATTTTCTGTAAGCATCTGCTTCTTCTTTTATGTCCAAGGGAAAGGGGCAGGTAAGGAAGTATGTGTGATTGAGTGATCTGTGAATTATTTGCATCGATAGATTAATAACCTCACCATATGGAGCAAAATGAATGAAAATGTGTACTGTGCAAGTTGGTGTGTGCCAAATTTCATAGTACTGTGCATTAATGATTTCTAGGAGAGGATTTTCTCAAAATTCAAACTCCTTCAATTCTCCCCTGTGGAGCTGTGGATGCACGTCCTTCAGTCCCCCTCTTGCCACTTTTGTGCCCTTGTGCAGTGTTCGTCCCCCCCTCTGCGGCGTGCAGCACCTCTATCTCTCCTTGGGCTGGCGTGTTCTCAGCCCCCATCATGTTTGGTAAAGCCAACAACATCATCAATGCTGTTGGAAATGTACAAAATTTAAGTCTTTCAACATCTACGTGAAAGAAATATTAGGTAAGAGGTATTTTACACTGCAAAAGAAATTGCAGTTCGGATGCTTGTTTGTGGTTCAGCTGCACTTTGTGAACCTCTTAGTTCTCCCAAGCCACTTTGCAAATTCTATATAGCTACACATTTTCTGGTGGTTTCCTACTGCTGTGCTGGTAGTCCCAGATAGAAACCTGAAAAAACATTTTCCTACATAATTTCAAAACTTAAAGAATGTTGGATTTGAGTCGAATTGTTAAAAATACATGGGGAGAATCTTAGATTTCTAAACGAGCTACAGATGTCATTTTCAGGCTGACACTTGCTGTGTTCTTGTGCCACTGTAGTAGTCAAGGATGTTTGTTTCCAGCCTTCAGCTGAAGACTTAAGGATTAGCAGAGGCATCTCCTGCTGAGATGTACATGGTCTGGTTTTACATGATGCTAATCATCTATGCATTGAAAAATGATGTGAAATATTCCAGGTTCTAATTTCAAAACTTTGGATCTTGCAGAAATGAGTAAAAGCCCCCTTCCTGCAGGTGGACTTATTCAAGAAAAAGTGCAAATACATGACTTGCACACACACACGTGAGTATGTGTATGACACATACGTGTCCTCCTGTGCCTAGGTGAAGCAGTAGCTAAGGTCGGACACTTCCACACTTTTCTACCTTCCAAGTTTTAGTCATCCTACATTTTCAGCTGGAGGCTTGTAAAGGTTAGCTGGAAACGAGCTTATCAGTCCAGGAATGTAAGTCACAAACTTCTTCAGCTCTTAGTCTAGCATGGGAATTTGAGTGCAGAAGAAACAAAGGATTAATGGGGCTCCGATTTTTATGTCACACATGCGATATTCTGATGTCTGTTGCCGTAGATACAGCACAACCGATCTGTGAGCAGCCAGCTGACTATAACCCGCGGTTTCTTTGTACATAAAAACGGTGCTGCGGTTGTATGTGGCTAGGCTTACTTTTTCCACGAGGTGAAGGAGGTGCATGGACAGCATCTCTTGTTAGCTGGGGACAATTCTTGGTGTCCCTCTGCCAGCACGAGGCCCACAGCTCGGGCGCAGAGCGGGCCACTAGGAGCTCTGGGGGTAGGTGACGGTCTGGAGAGCGTTCCTAGTGCCCCTACCGTGGCTAGGAGTGGTAGAAGGCAACTAAAGCCAGACAAACTTCCTCTCAAACCATGGAAATCCAAACAGAGGCCTTATTTATTGAAATGATTAAGTCATTATGCATTTTCATTGAGTATGTTTTTGGCCTGTGAATGCAGGATTTGGAACTGCCCATTCTGCGCTTGTTTTTCCATGTCTAAGCCATTCTCGCTCCAGTCATGTTTTGTTCCAGCTACATCCTTTTCCCCCATAAGAGTGCAGTGCCTGCTGAGCGGCTGCAGTGTGAAGGAATTTGGTGCTGGAGACAGGACACTTGTGCTTCTTGTCTCACCTTTATAGCCTTGATAATATAGCCTTAAATAATTCCCAAGTCTTACAATCACTGCGACTGGCCCTACTTTACATGTTATTTTTATTATTTAAAAGGACTCCTTTACCAACACTGGTCTTTTTGGTCTTTATTAAGTGAACACTCTTCATGACAAATGTGCACTTAAATCTATTCTGTTCCATGCTGTTTTTTCCAAATAGTCTTTTCACTTCTCTTTCTCCAAAGAGCATGAGAATGGACAAAATGTGAAGCATGTGTAAATGAAATGATGGTGTACAGCCCAGAGGAGAAAGGAGATCAATTAAAAAAAAAAGTCTTGAAATCTCTCTTATAATGGATTCAGAAGTTGCCTGCTTGCTTGCTTGTTAATGTGGGTCTATTAGGACTGCTAGCTCCGCTGCCTCTGTTTAGCTCTTTGTGAAGAGCTTTTCATACTGTATTTTTCAAATACAGAACTAAAACCATGCTGAGCTTTTCTTTTGCCCTGACAAGAGCTTTTATGTATGTGCAGTGGCTGCCTTGTTCTTTGCTATCTTGTTCTTCAGTCCTGGGCAAAGTTCTGTATGTGTTAGAAGCAGGCAGCCCTACCATCCTGGCATTA
This sequence comes from Cygnus atratus, assembly GCF_013377495.2. NCBI lineage: Eukaryota > Metazoa > Chordata > Aves > Anseriformes > Anatidae > Cygnus > Cygnus atratus. The sequence goes on along the minus strand of NC_066370.1, from coordinate 25,684,513 downwards.
CCTCTGGTTACTAGGAGCAGGATTTCCATGCTCCTGGAAGGAGCGACCCATTTTTTGGTTCATTATTTGCCTGTCCTTCTTGTGCTTAAATGAGAGAAATCTCTGCTTCCTTTGGGAGGGACGGGGACAATGGAAAATAGTACCCTTCTCGATAAAGAGGCTTCAGACTCTTTGTCAGTGACAAGTCAGCTGTGAATACGTATTTCCCCAAACAAACACGTGCTGTACGTATATGCTGGCGGTCTGTTACATATCCTTGACCTCAGCTGCTCTATCCAGCAGGACTGGAAGTATGCGAGGCATGCCGAGTACTCTTCTTGCAGGTACTAGCAATGATGAGTTGAGAACAAAGAGAGAAGAAATAATCACAGAGTGGTTTCTAAGCTAGCCATGTTTAAAAAGAAATGTATACATGAATATATGAATGCAGATAGGTGCATAACTAATGAAAAAGAAAGGAACTAGCTTTAACATCAACTTGCAGAGCAGCGTGCTTGGCATTGTTTTGTACCTCTTTGTACAGTCTCACTAAAGAAATCAGGAGCTGAACGGGCAAAAAGCCAGCGCTCCCTGCTCAGCCCCACATTCACCAGGACTTCCCACCGGCTTGCAGAGCGCTGCCAGGGGCCTCTTGGGGCCGCTCCGTACGGCTGGCTTACAGCCTCTGCAGCAGTCCCGTCCTCGGTAACTGGGATGTGGCGATTGGGGTCAGTGCTTTCAGCTTGGGAGGCATGCAGGACAGTGTCGGGAAGGGTGCGGTGACACCCGTCCTTTGCCCCATTCCTGGCTGCGTACCTGCCTCTGAGCCCAGTCTCTGCCACTTTGGGTGCCTGGGAAAGCCGGCACTGTGGGCCCATTTGGTGGCTGTGGGCAGAGGGAAGTCTGGATCTAGACTAGGAAAAAAGATGTGCGTTGATGCCTATAAACATATATAACTGTCTTAATAATGCGCCTAAAGTGCCCAAATGTTTAATTCATGGAAGTATGTAGCATACAAGCAGTGTTTAAATGTTCATCTCAAAATAACACATCCCTCTTTCCCGTTTCTGCAGTGAGTACCAGCAAAAGGGCAAAGAAAGGTATTTAATTATATTGTAATTTAAATACTACTTTCATTCAAAGTAGGACTCTGTGAGAAAGGCTATTTTTAGACTGAAATTTTGGACCAGACCTCTTTTGTTGTAGTATGACGTACTTCTAATAAATCTTTCCTCCCATGTTTTGGAGATCAACTTTCAAAATGTTTGTGTCATAGAAGCTTGCTGTTTCTGTGTTTTCTCCTGTATTTGAACCATTTCGGTTTCTGTAGCTTTAGTTTTTGTTGGCTAGTTTGGGTAAGTAGTTTAGTCCAAGAACATTGGTGTGGTTTTTATCATTGTGACTGGACTCTTCTGTTAATGGTTTACTTAAAACAAAGATAGGTATTTGCTGTGGCGTTTGCTGGCCAGTCATAACTATCTGGAGTATTTCAAGTATTTCTAGGTTTTCACTCACAAGGATAAGAACATCTGTAGCCGGCTGTCCCTTTTAATCTCGTCTGCTTCTGCCTTAAATATTCCTCTTGGGATTCCCAGGATATCTGGGAAAGGCTTTTGAGACTTCAAATCACGATGAATTGTAGCCTGCCTGGGGCCACCAGCCCTAGCCGTGCCTGTGGGACAGACAGCGGAAACAGCTGAGGTTGCAGAGGTGCCGGCAGCATGATGCGAGGCTGCAGCGCCCGTGGCACAGCACTAGGTATGGCCGAGCACCCGCACCTCTGCCTGCCGCCTGGGGGAACGCTGCTCCGCATCCGCAGGGGGACCGAGTGTCTCCATTCTTCTGATGCGCTGGCGGCGTATAGCAGTGCCGTACGGGGCTGCTTCAGGCTCCGTGTCCTCATGCTAGGGTAGTACAGTGAATGTTATCATTAACTGGAATGAAGTTAAACATCAACAGCAAAGAAAAGAGAACCGGGGTACGAGAGGATCCTGTGTCTGTCCGTTACAGCATGTGCACGTCTTTGTTCTGCAGAAAATGTGCATCCATTTATTTAGTGTTTCAATTTATTATAACAACCGTTAATTCTTCTGAGAAGTTATTTTTATTCCACTGGAAAACTGAAGTTAAAGCTGTCATACTCTTTATAATGGATCATAGCTGGTTTGCACTTTGCTGCCTCTCTAGATGGCCTAAATTCAGCGTCAAAGCTAGTGCAGAACTCCCCTCTGTGGCATCCCAATTGTATGTGGTGAACTGTCGTTTTTGTTGTATCCCCACTGCATGCACTTAAATCCTTAAAAAGCTGGCATGTATCAGTAGAGCTTAAAAATTAATTCTAAATCAGTAAACTCGTTTATGAGTATTTACAAAGGAGTTTGGACAGGCTGAGCTGAGCGGATCATAAAGAATTGTTCATTATACAGCTGGAGAGGTGTGGATTGTGCCATGGCTCAGGCTGCAATGTAAGGCCAAATTCCTTTCCTGTGAGCTTGACTGTGTGATTGCTGCCAAGTCACAGGAGTCCATAAAGGCACTCACAAACTGATATACAGTGCAATCCATAGAGAGCATCTGGAAGGAGAAGCGTTCTGCTCGACAAAAAGGAACATTCTCTGCCACTCAGCACATGAGAGTTCACCACTTGCAAGCCTTTGTATCTGGTATTTAATGTCCCCAAGCTAGGTCTTGAAAATAATTGCTCTTTTCAATAAGCCTATATAACCTGAAGTGAAGTGAGATGATTAAGATAATTTATTTTGGTTATTTTGCTGTTTGAAAGAAATGGTTAATTATGATACAGAGCAAGCAGACACCAAGCTAGGTAAATTGGCTTGTAACACATGTTCTTCGGTTTTCTCTTAGAGAGAAAAATGTGTTCTCTGTACTTCATTCTAGCTTCTGGCTTTTATCACTGACAGCACAGGAACACAACCTGCCTCAAAGCACTGCCCCGGAATGTCAGCTCTTGCCTCAGCGAGCTCCATGCCCCAGCAAGCCGGCGCAGCAGCGGGCTGGTCCCGAGCACCAGCCCCGTGAGTGTGGCTCGGTTCTGCAGGGCCACACGGGGTGCCAGCAGCTCAGCAGGCCTTTTCCTCCTTGCCCAGGTTCTCAGGGGAGAAGGAACATGCAGAAACAAGAACAGGAAGGACTTTGCAGAATCACAGACAAATTGCCGCTTGCAATTCTCTTTTTAGGTTTTCCAAGTGATGACAGAAATGTTAAATTTTTCTTCTCTTGCTTTCAGACTGCATTTTTCAACATTTTCAGCCTCTTTATTTGTCTTTCATCTCCCGAGAAAATTTGAATGAAGATGTAAATGAAACATGAGCGTTTGACACCACACATGGATCCAGAAATGTGTATTTAACAGCGCAGGGCTCACTAGGAAGGAGCCAGGCAAAATTTTCTGAGGGCTGTGAAGAAACTTTCTTGCTGTATGTGTGCATACCTTAGCCCGCTCTTACCAGTTTTAATGCCATGCCCCAGAGGAGCATACTTCAACATAAAAAGAAAAGATACAACATTGAAAATATGTAATTTCAGCCTGTAGAAACGAAAAGCCAAAGCACTGTAGATAAGACCAGGTATAACTATGAGCAGCGTTGTACCAGGAACCACAGTCCACAGAGCTCCCAGTCACTCGAGGACCACCAGCACTGTCACCCAGCTCAAACCTTTGACAAGTCTTGGGCCATGCCCTAGCTCCCTACAGCAGGACAGCATCCCAGGCCATGTTCCAGTGCATTCAGCACAGCTCGGCTTTTGTTTCCACAGCCATCAAGTAAGTGCCACGCTTGCCTCCAGTTTCAGGTTGCTGCGCTCCGTCAGGCCGCATGCTGTCCTGCTGGCCTGCGGGAGTAAGTCGGGCCCTGCGACTCCCACAGTAAGTGTTTTTCTGAGTAACTTGAAAAGTATTTAAGCCCTTCATTCACATCCATAAAACAACTCATTCACCGCAGCTCTGCTGGGCAAGGTTTCTGCTTACTTTGGGTCCAGTATTGCCTCTCTGGAAGAATGCCTTTTTCAGGGTCTTGGTCACCTTCAGTTTGATTTCAGGCATAAAATTAATCTAGCAGTAATTCTGAAGCCAAGTGAAAAGCAATAAAAATATTTTGTCTAAGGGAACTTGTTTCAGAGATAAAATTAATAATCTCAGAAAGCCAAGTTTACTGCTTAGGCAGAGCGCACTAGCTGTTCTCCTTCAGACAGAGGCCTTTGGCAAAACATTACTTTGTCTATCCACATCTTTTTTTTCCCCTCCTTTTGAATCCAGACTTCTTCTCTTTTGGGAATCTGTTCTTGGCTCAGAAAATGCCTCTCTGTCCCCAGCTCTTTTCTCGCTTTAGTCTCGTTAAAAGCATTGTATGAATTCTCACACTTCTCACTCTGCTTCTAACTTGCTCTTGTTTCAGCTGAAGGTCTTTCTTTTCCTTCCTGCAATATTCCCTTTCACATACCCTCTCTCCTTTTTTTCTTCCTCACAACTGCATCTATCGGTTCTAGAATTCCAATTGCCAGGACTGCCATTTGCAAGTCAGGCAATAAATGTGCTTTTTAGTGGCACTCTGTAACGCTTTGCAGTACTGGGAGCTGTGCGAGCACAGAACCATCTCGGTGTGTTGAGACTTTCACCCGTGCTTCGCTGCTGCAGGAGGAATCCCTGTCTGCTGTCCGATACAAGGGCAGACGTAGTGCTAGTTCAGTGGTCTTTGAAAACCAACCCAGGTTCTCTGCCATTGCTTTTACTAGCTTGCACTGAGCACAGACCCCCAGGAAGGAGATGTCTGCACAGACAGCTGGGGATCTCCTTTGTACAGGAGAGAGATGAAGCTAAAATCAGTTTGGTGGTGCCAGTTCTGTATTTCCTATTGCAGCAGTCATGTAGAGGGTGTAGCAGAAGTGGGGCTGAAATGTATGGTTCCCTGACCAATCCTTAATGTAACAACTTCTGGACCCCTTCAAAAATCACACAAATTAGACAGGCTATAAAAAAAAATCAAAAATGCAAGAAGAAAAATATAACAATACAATAATACCAAGGAGCCACAAAGTTTTATTTGGTATGCCTTTTCTTATACTGATTTCCTCTTCATTTTGCAGAAGTCACTCGTAACTTGCGTTTGCTTTCTCTCCAATGGCAGAACCAGCAGAAAGGGGCAAAGTTGAAACCTGAAGGATGTACATTTGATTCTCTGCTCTGTCAAGAGGTTTCCTAGCTGGTCATGGACATGTCATTTACATCTTTGCGACTTGACAAAAAACGGGGTCCTTTCCATCTCAGAGGGCAATGATAGAGCTGCAGCTGACCAGGTAATAAGACAAGTACTTCTAAGAGATGCTTCAGTTGTGGTTTTAATCCTTGGGCTTTTAATGGGAGTTGCTGTATGTAAGTGCTGAGATGTGCTTTGGGGTTTTGTGTACTTGTTTTATATATGCATACGTATATACACATAAAAGCTGTATGCATTTGTATAATTTATCAGAATTATTTTGGTAGAGCTGTGTGGGTTCTTGTGCATTGCTTATCTAATTGCATTCACTGTTAATAGCCTCCTTTCTTAATTAACATAAGGTTCTTTTAGGGAAGCGAATGATGGGAATGATGTCAAAAGGGCTCACTGAAGAAGAAAGACGATCAGTTCTAATATGGTGGTATAGTGGATGAGAAAATGGAAGGATGTAACAGAAGTTCAGCCTGGGATACATCTCTTCATTCCTAAGGATCTTTAGAGAAGCAGAGATGAAAATGAACTTTGAAGTTCTGTACAGTAGGTTAGGAAATAAGTCACAGTCAAGGTGAAGGAGGAAAAAAGGGCTTAGAAAATATGATAGAAGTTATTTCCAAATGAGAGGAACACTGAAGTGATTGCTAGAAAATAAGAGCAGAAATCTGACCGCAAGGGTGATAACTGTAGAAAATTACATGAGCTTAATGAAACCATAGTGGTAAATTTCAGCACACACTAACAGACTAAATCCTGACAATTAAAATGTATTTGAGTTAACTAGCAGGTTCAGAGCTGAATTGGGAACACTTCCAATAGCTTGAAAAAGAAAGATAATAAAAGAAGTGCCAATTTTTCAGAATGTTTAGGAAAGGAACAATCTTTCATATACTGATCTTGACCAAAAAAACAAGCACCACAAAAACCTTCTTACACATTGTTTGGAGAACTCCCAGTGCACAGTACATTACAACATAGAAGGAAGGGTGAAATGAGAGAATGGCTTCTCACTTAGCAGATGCAGGAATTCTGTCAAACTCATTGTCATGGAGGTGCAATTAGTCACGTTACAGCCAAAATCATGGTCTTTCTGAAGTCAGTAATAAAACTCCTGCAGCCTTTCAAGGAACCCAGATCTCACCCGTTATGTATGTGTTGATGCATAGTTTCCACTGAAGGGACCTCAGCCAAGAAGCTAAGTGAAGCGTGGAATCTGAATGTGGAGAGTACAAATGGCAAACTCCATTTTAAGGAGGAAAGGCACACTGTAGAGTTTCAACTCATTAGAGAAAAACATTTATAAGCTTATGTGCCTCACACTCCAGATTTCCTCATTTTCTGATTCTGTTGCTATGACAGCCATAAAATTCCAGGATTTTAATGCAGCAAAGGGAAAGTCAGGTGCGTAACTCTGGGTCAATCAGTTGTCTTGTTGCCTGACAGTGAACCAGGTTTGGCATTCCTGAAAATCAGCCCAGTTCAGGTATGCCATCAAATAGGACTTGGGTGTCTAACCAGAGAGATGCAGGTTTGAACATCTCAGCCTGCGTTCCCAGCGCCTGCCACGTCTGTAGAGCTGCAGCACCGGGTTGGGGCTCCCGGGGGTTCCCAGGGCGCAGGCTCAGCACGAGGCAGACCGGCACAGCCCGAAAGGGTCTATAGAAATGGGTGGTTTTCCTGCCCCAGCTGTAAGGAATGACACCAGAGGTGAATCAAACCTATAAGCTATTATCTATCATTATGGAAGTTGACCACAAACATAGTGGTTCTTCAGGAACCATTTTTTTTAAAAAAAAAATTATTATAGTATGAATGGAATTTTCATTCCTTTTTTTTTTTTTTTTTTTTTTTTTTTTTTTTAAACTAAGGCTAAGAACTAGCTCTTTGGAAACATCCGCCCAGTTCCCTCTTTCCCCTGCCATTAATTCAGGCATTTTCTGTGCAACATGCAGGCAAAGAAAGAATAAAGAAAGAGCAAACAGAACATAGCATCCTTCAGCTGCAAAGATGTGGTTGTGCAGGCTCCCAAGCTTTCTTTAGTTTCTAATAGCAACCACAAAATGTCTTCAGCTATGGCAAGCAACGCTTCAGTCCTTTTGTTGGGAAATGTTTGAAGTACCTTATCTTCCTGCTAGGCTGTTGAAATGGCAACATCTTATGAACTATTGTAATCAGTTAAAAGAGTTCATATCTACATTTTTCAGAGCCTTTTCCTTGACTGTTCCCTTACAGAAAGGGCATTCTTTGGATTAATGAGTTGAAATTCACTTTCAGAATTGCAGACGTGTAAATGCAATCCTAAAACTGGAAAAACACTGTATAGAAATAAATTGGAGATGAAGGGACTCAGCTTTCTGTTTCTCAATTCTCTTTTAAAATTCAGATTCGTTGCACGTTCACTGAACAAAACTTACAAGTAGGTGTAACTTTTGGAAAGTTTGATAACATTTTATAGAAATTACCTACTTTAACAATAGGCTAATCCCAGTGGAACTAATTACCTCCATTGAAGTCCGTGCAAGTTTTACTAGTGAAAGTATTGTAGATATAAAACTTGCTGGAAAATAAAAAGCAACAGGAAAAGAGGACAGATAATTCCAGCAAGGCAGGAACTGGTTCTCACATCGGAATTAAAGTCCCACATACAGACACAATGCGGTCAAGATGCTGAAGTCTCCATAGCTCCTGCTGGGAAGCTTCCAGACACCGGACAAATGATGGACGGGGTTGCTGCGTAGCTGCCCTCTCCCTGCAGGAGATGCCCTGTGGATCCACCCCCGATGCAGGCAGTGAACAAACATTATCCGGGAAGGTTGCTGTTAACAGACCTGGTTAACCAGTAGCATCAGCTTAAGTGTTAGTAAACATGGGGTTGTTTTTATAATCGTGCGGACAGGAAGTTCATAACTTGCATGACAAGAACCAAGGAGGTAGCAGACCTCAAGCACCAGGCATATTTCAGTGGGTGCTCATTCTTTCCTACTCCTTTTCTGCTGTCCTGTTCCAAGCTACATCCCAGTTTAACAGTAAATATTGAGACTTGCTTCAAAGTTGATAGTCCTTGATGGAAACATCAATTCCTGCTGTATATTTCCCATTAACTTAAACTGACATCACATCTGAAGTACCTCAGAGGCACACTGATGCACCCGAAGCAGCTCACAGGCTATGGGTTTTAGAAGGTGTGTACAACTGGACCTCACTGGGACCATCAGTAGTGGGAGACGAGGGGTGGTTCTGGGCACAGGATAGGGAGAGAATAAATTGGCAGTGAAACGTGTTTCCATATGCGTTGGCTGAAAGGAAGGCAATTAGAATGCAGGCATCAACAGGTTCTTTATTACCGCAGTGCAATCTGTTGGGGTTTTTTGTCCCTGAAAGCTTTTAGCTAATGCTGCAGAGCTTTCTGCCTGTGCTGATTATTTTAGCAACAGCAAAAACGATTTAGAGAAAAACTGAAAGAATTAAGGAACCCACCTTTGGCTGTCTGATAGATTTATATTTACAATTTAGCTGAGTGTTACCCAGAGCAAAATCTCTCACAGCCCGTATCTGTACGGGGCAGAGCGGGCAGGGCGGGGAGAGGAGCAAGGCTGAGTCCCTGCTGGGTGCCAGGGCTGTCGGTGCGCTGCAACTGCCTGTGGCAGCCAGGGAACGAGTGTCCTCCTCAGCACAGGTCTGCTGCTCGCAGTGGCACCGCTCCCTTGAAGTTCGTGTCCCTGCCAGAGCGGAGGAAGCAGTAGCAGAAGCACTCCGCCAGTGGCCTGGCTGCAGCACACTTGCATCTGGTCTGTGCTTCAGTTTGGGGTGACCTCTGTCGCTCCTGTTGTCGTGGCAGGGTTTTGGGAGACAGTGAGTGTCTTATTCATTCATGCATGCTAATTACGAGATGGAGACTGGCACTAATCTTCTGAGAACAGTTGGCTCTTTTCCAAGTAACTGTAAACAGACTGCCTGAAGTCATGAAAAGAGCTTAAAAAGGATATTTATATTGATATTTCATAGCTGCCAGTACAGTGCATGGGACCTGGCTTTGAAAAAGGACAATTCTGAAGCAGTGTAACTCACAGCAAATTTATAGGGTTTATTTCTGCTGCAGTCAGTTTCCATGGGCACTGGTTCTTGTTTCACATCTCCCTATGTCCTCAAAACAACTGGGAGAGAGAGGGGACTGATTAAAGTATGGATTAAGAAGCATTGATGCAGCAAACAGTGTAAGTCCCTTTATTTAAAGACACTTCTAGAGACTTTTCCTGAATATCTCCAGGTTATCTGCAAAGCTGAAGAACTAGAGCCCCCCCAACACACAAGAGCTCAGCAATGTATATGAAAGCTTTTTGAAACTGAACATACAAAATGCCCAAGTATTTTTCTTCCTCTTCTGTCTAATTGCACATTGTAACTTTCTGGAAGAGTTAATGTTTAGGAGATTCAGTTCATATAAATCAGTATAATTCATTTGGATTTTAAACATTTTAGTTCATCTTATGTATGTGTTAGATAAGCAAATAATAGGTGAGATAAATGCAGTGATTGCTCTTCCACAGCTCTAAAATTCCATTGGGATAACATGAAAAAGCTGTTAATGTGTAAGAAGCTAATCATCTGCACGTGGTACCAGAAGAAGATAAGGAGTAAGAATAATATGACAGCAGTTTTGTGCATTTGCTTTGTGGTTTGGTAGCACAAGGCTGGCCTTATAAAGGCGCTAAGCACGGTAAAACTTTTGAATATATATTTAACTTCCAGCATAGAAGTACACGTGTAGTACTGAGCATGAAGAGAGCCCCGGAGTCTCTCCGGTCTGATCTCCCATATGCACGAGCCGTCCCAGTTTACTCAGTTACCGGTGCACTGAGGTTTGTGGAAGAGGTTGTCAGGCTGAGAAAAGTATGCTCTTGATTTGAATGTGGGGAAAGATGAATAATCCCTCATTTTCCTTGGTGGATTTTCAGGGAATAACCGCATTCACCACTGAACGTATCTGTGCACGCCTTTTAATTGTCTGCCTGGTAGTAGCTATGATAAACAGTCTTCTGGGTAGCAAGGGGGTTATTGGCATGTTTAGTGGCAGGTAGGTACAGAAATGCTTTCTGGTTTGGTGCAGATTCATTACGTCAGCTTTTAGGTCATTTGTACTAGCTAGGAAACAGAGGATTGACTTATTTTTCACTAGTGAATGTTCAAGGTCACTGACTGGGTTAACCTGATTGCTGTGAAGACAGGGATGAAAGCTGTACTAGCAGATTTCTTCCCTGTGTCCAATGTTTGGGGTTTCACACTTGGCAAACAGCTGAGCCTTGTAACCAGCCCTACAGACAGGCATGCTCTCCCTTCCTCTATTTAGTTCATTTCAGATTTTTCTCAGCTAAAAAAGCACCTTACTGATTTTACACTGAGACTTTGCTTTGTATGAGGTGTTAATAACTACATTTCAATTTCCTTCTTCTCTTAAATTATATAGTTGGTTCTACTTCTGTTACAACTTTAATTTTATTGCGAGTCTTATTTCTTTTATACAGGGTATGAAATCGAACGCTGAGGTGGCCATTCAGAAACAAAAATTATTCTTGTAAGTGCATCATAGTTAGTAAGTATGTGTGACAGAATAATCTTATAAAAGCTGATTACCTCAATTATTAATAATTAGGATTTATGAGTTAAGTAATATGCTGCAACTGTATCCAATTTCTTGACAATTTCATATGGAAAGTTAAGACATAATTTTAGAAAGAATTCTCTGTGTGAATTTTCTTTATAATTACCACATAAGGCTGTGAAATCCTAAGTGACAACTGAACTAGCATTTTAGGTTACGCCTGTGGCTTTTCCTTGCGTGCTTTGGTTGTTTGAAGTTGGTGTGGTGATTTGAAGTTTTGTCTCATTGGTGAGACATGCATATTTGTCAGTTTTAATTTCAATGCGCCTTGCTTCATTTTATTCTTACTAATTTTTTTGTTTTTCCTGGATTTTTCTGGCAGAAGAATTTATTTATCTAAAGTTCATGCATGTGTACATGTGGTTGGATGAGTAATAAAGCAATTTTAATCTACACTATTTTTTTTCCAATTCATTGATACACGAACTCTTGAAGTCTGGAGAAAAGAGCAATTAAAATTCTAACAATTTTTTCTTTTTTTTTGGGGCCCTTCTCCCTTGAAGTTCAGCCAGGAACTTAAGCAGGTGCCTGTCTTTAAATAAGCAAGTGGTTTTGCTGACTGGCGTTGGAAAATTTGTGCTTTCAAAGTTAGGCATGTATTGATGCACTGGAGTGTGTTACAGCCTGTGTGCAGCCACGTCTGGCACCTTCTCCTCCATCCCCTTACTCTCACGTGTCCAGGGCACAGTCGGTTAGCAAGCCTCTGCAGTAGTTTGCCTTCAAGTCTGGTGACAATCCTCCTTGTTACTACAATTCTCTCCTCACCTCTGCAGTAGTTTGCCATCAAGTCTGGTGACAGTCTTCCTTGTCACTACAGTTCTCTTCTTGTCCATAACTAAATTCCTGTCTTGTAACAAACACGGCTATCACCTCAGCTTTCAAACTTCCCAAGAATTGGTCTAAGATTTGGCATCTGCCAGACAGAAACCTGGTGGCATTTTTTGGTTAAACATACTCTCACAGAGATGAGCCAACCCCCCTTGTTCCTGCCAACTGTAGTGACTCAATTGGTTTTCTAAATCTGGGAGTATTTCCTACCCCGTGGACAAAGCTGTCAGCGCTCGTACAGGGACCGTCTGTGCCACAGCTGCGTAACACACCCATCCCTGCATCCCTCTCCCCATGGCCCCAGAACTCCCTGCTACAAACCCCTGAGTCTAGGGCCCTAAAGAAAGCCCCTCCAGGTGGTTGCTGGGTGGCAGAGCTCCGCCAGCAAAGCATTCGCCATGTGGTGTTGCTGTTGTGTGCTGTAAAACAGATCGGCCATAGGCCCAGGTCTCCACATTAAAGCTTTGTGTGCTACTCTTTTTAGGCTGAAATCTGTGGAGAAATCAAGTTTGCATCTTTCAGGTGACGGCAGCCCTGGCAGCCTGGTGGGAGGAAGGGTGTTCAGCTTAACAAAGCATCCGCTGGCCTGAGCTGCTTGGCTGTTTCCTGGAGCTCAGTGAGATGTAAATGACCTGAGTGCTTCACAGCTGTGGGTGGCAGAACGGCTGAGAGTGAAGGCCAAGATGAACAGCCATAGGTACGCACCACACGTTCTTCAGCGCCTGATTTTCCCACCTCCAACGCTCTGGGTTGGAGAGTATCCCAGGGCCAGGATCCAAGCATCCTCAAGTATTCAGGGTATTTCTGTTCTGCCATTCCTGGCAAGATGCATTGCACAGGGATGGAAATCAGACCTGGATTCCAACTTCCCTGCGTCTGAGGGAAGCCCAACAAGTAATTCAGTTTTGAGGTTTAAGGCTAGGAAAGCAACAATTCTAAATTGTTATTTTGACAAGTAATCGTGGAACTAAATAAATACTTGTGCTGAATGCTCTGCGTACTGTGACATGATGGCTTGTAAAACAGATTGCCAGCTGGGACCCTGCCTGCAGCGAGCCTCCTGCCCTGGTCAGAGCGGTGCTGGGGCAGTCAGCACTCGTGTCCTGGGTGCTCCCCACGACCTGTGGGTGTCCCCCAGCCTCGGGGCCTCATCTGGGACCTGCCTGCAGGCGAGGGGCCGAGTAAGCGCTGCCCCCACACAAAGCACGTGTTCAGCTTTTCTTCTTAAATCCTACTCAGTTCTAAGTTACCTAAAACACAGATTTTGCTGTCATTTGCCAGAATTGCCAGTAAATTCACTGTTCATTTCCCATTTTCTTACCAGAAAGCCACTCCCAGCTTTCTCCCAGCATTTGAGCACCCAGTGAAGCGGTGACAGCTGCACTAAGGCTAAGGAGCGGCTGGGTGAAAATCTGGTGTCCCCCGGGGGCTGAGGAGGTGGCAGGGCGGCACCACGGCTGCCCACAGCACCTGGCACCGCGTGAGAGATGAGTCCTTGTGCATTCCTCACAGGATTACCACAAGTGGTAAGCTTTGAGGAAAGGCCTCGAGCACCTGCGGGCTGACCAGCTTTTCCATCTATCCAGACTGGTCTAGGTGTTGCCCTCTCCACAGAACTTAGGCGCTTTGTGGACCTGGCAGCCCACGGGACACGCATCTTTACGTTAACACCGGGGTAAATTAATTCGTGTTTTGGTGAGGTGCGCCTTCGTTTATTCACCGTGAGGCCCGCGCTCTCTCAAAGCCGGCGTTTCACCAGCCCGCGGGGCTCTGCGGTGCCGGCAACCGGGGCCGGGCTCCCCGTGGAGCGCCCGTGCCCCGCCGCCAGTACCTGCGCGGCGCAGGCCCGCGCTCCGCGGGCGGCGAGGGCGGAGGGCAGGGGAGGGGCCGGGCGGCGGGGCCGTGCCGAGCCGTGCCGTGCCGGGACAGCCCGGCGGCGGCCGCAAAGGGCTGCGGAAAGGCCGCGACCGAGCCGCAGGTGGGGCGGGAGGCGGCCGCCGTAACGAGCCCCCCCTCCCCAAGCCGGGGGGGGCGCCGCGATGAGGTGAAGCCGCGGGGGGGGCCGGGGCGGCGGGCGGGCCGCGGCCGGCAGCGGGGCGCTCGCAGGTGGGAGCGGAGCCCGGCGGCAGCCCCCGCCCCGCCGGCGGGGAGCGCGGCCCCGGGGGTGCGGGCGAGCCGGGGCAGCTTCTGCCCGTGCCGGCCCGTCCCCTCCCCCGCTGGCCCGGCGCCCGCCGTGCGGGGTTGCGGCGGTGTGCCGAGCCGTGCCGAGCCGTGCCGCTTCCCCCCGGGCGAGCTGCGGGGCCCGGCGCGGGGCAGGGCGCGCTGCTTCCGCCTGGAGGCGGCGGCGAGGAGCCGGCGATGGACGGGGGCAGCGAGGCCGAGCTCGGCGGCAGCAGCGCGGCGCCGCTGTGGAAGAGGAGGGCGACGCCGCGGCAGCACGCCCGGGGCAAGCCCCGGCCGCAGTCGTACCAGAGCCCCAGCGGGGTGCTCGTCACGGACTTCCCGGTGGAGGACAGGTGCGCCTTCACCGTCACCCAGCCCGCAAAAACCATCAGCACCCGCCCGGGCGGCGCCGCGCCCCGGAGGGCGCCCCCCTGCTTCAGCTCCGACACGGGATCGGCGTCCAACGGGACCCTGCGGCCTCCCAGCTGCCCGGCCGCCTGCCCCGAGCAGCCCGCTCGCCTCCTGGCGCTGGTCTCCACCGGCCCCCTCGGCATCGCGGCGAACGGCGCGGCCGCCCCGGCGGGCAGGCAGCCGGCTCGCGGCTCGTGGAGGGCCCCCGGCCCGCCGGCCCTCGCACCGCAGCGGGACCGGAGCGCCTCGACCCCCGGCCCGCCGCCCTCGCCCGCCGCAAATGCGCGGTCCCCGGCCAACAGCGCGGCCGTGCTGCCCTGGCAGCCCAGCCAGCCTTATAAAAACCCCGAGCAAGTGCCAGCGGGGCCCGCCGCCGTTTCCCGGGCGATTTCCCCGGAGCGAGACTTAACTCCTCAGGGCCCGGCCCCCGAGGGCCAGCTCACGGAGCAGCCGTCCATCATCCTGAGCACGAACAGCCCCGCCGCTCTCAAAGTGGGCAAGCAGCAGATCATCCCCAAGAGCTTGGCTTCTGAGATAAAGGTGACGAACAAAAGCGGCAGCCACAATGCAGAGACGAACAAGAGAGTGCTCAAGGTCCGCAGCATGGTGGAGAGCCTCAGCGTGCCCCTGGTAGCCGACGCCGAGGAGGAGGCCGAGGCTGACCTGGACAGCCCGGGGACGCTGAGACGCGGCTTGCGGTCTACGTCGTACCGGAGAGCTGTAGTGAGCGGCATCGACTTCGACAGCTCTTCCAATTTCAAGAAAAAAAACAGGATGTCTCAGCCGATACTTAAAGCGGTTGTTGAAGATAAAGAGAAATTTTCTAGCTTGGGGAGGACAAAGGTAAGTTACGTTGACCGGTGAGTGATAGATTGCTTTGAGTGTTGTAGACTACACGCTAGAACAATGTGCAATCTCTAGTTGTCCATAAATGCTAGTTTTTATTCCTGTTTTTTGCTAGCAGCAGCCTTTTTGTAGTCATTGATGAGTCCCACAGATGACTTACGTGTGGTGCTTCCAAAGTGAAGTGGCAGAGACCTTAGGGACACAGTTCTGTTGAAATCTAGGCAGCTCAAAAATGTGGTAATAGCAGCCTCATGCTTGCGTTTCCTGCTGGATTCCCCAGCACATTTAGGTTTAGTTTCACAATCAAATTGATATTATAAAACCTGTTCCCCAGAAAGTAGTAAACATGGAAAAAAAAACAGAGTCAAATTGAGTTTATTATGTCCTGGCTGTGAGAGAAAATGGACCGACAGAAAAATAAACTTACACCCTACGCTTGCTGAGACATTACTTTAAAAGTACTTAAAAAAATCAGAATATGGTTTTTAAATTGACAGACTCCACTTCGATGATCTTTTTTGTGGCTTAATTCCAACACCTGCAAGTTACTGTTTTTTTAAACATCCTGGTAAATTTTGGAAGAGTGTTTTGGAAATGTGTTATAAAGTACTCCAGGCAAAGGGCTAATGCTGTACCTGTTAAAATAATTATCAGCTTTTTGACAATTTTTAGCCAAATTAAAAATTACAGAAGCTCTTGTGAAAATGGGACAAGTGCTGAAATAGCAATAGATCAAATTGTGAACTACTCCTGAGAAAGGAGCTTTTTGGGTTTCGTTTTGGTAGTAGACTTTTATCAGTAACAGCAAGAAGTTGTTTAAAGTAGGATGCTGTGATATTGCCCTGTCTTTACACAGGAAACTCTTTCTGCCAGTAGCACTCTTGAAATTGACTACATAGACCCAGCTTGTTGCACCAAAACAACTGTTTTATTTCAGAGGTTTGTCTTGGTCACAAAACGTTCATTTACAAAGTGCTTAATGTGGTTGTTCTTTGCAGAGTGTGTAGAAAGCTTTAGACAGCTACTCAGATCCACTCAGGTCACCTTAGAGCCTTGCAGCAAAGCCCAGAGACAGTGAAATGAGTTACAAGTTCACTGAGCTCTTGTAAAGTTAGTACATGTTATGCTTTTGAAAGCATAAGAACAATAAAACATTCGGGACAAATATATATATATATATATATATATATATAAACAACATGTGCATAGAAAAATCTGTGGTGGCTTTTCAGTTTCTCTGATGAAACAGTTGTTTTCACAAATACTTCTCCAACATAAAAGGTTTATAGATTAAGGCCTTTAATTTGGAATAAAGTGGAAGTTCTTGTTATTGTTGATTATTTTGCTTTCTTCTTTTAATGTATATATCTTTCCTCTTAAATATTAGAAGAAAACGCTGAAAGGACAAGGGACATTTGATGGGGAAGGTAAGCCCTTTTCTGTACAGACTTGATGGTATGCTCAATCACAAGAGAAGTTAACTTAAATACCATTTTCCACAATTCTTTAATACTTGGTCAAAGACTAAGTACCTTGTTTTTCAGTAAATTGATTATAATATGGAACCATAGTTTTGGCACTGGGTATATTTCAATGAATATTTGAATGAATATGGAATGGCAGGTTACAAATATGTTTTTGTTTGAAGGGTATCTTCTCAAATTAGACTCTTGTTCCTCTTAAAAGAATTGGTTGACGTGTCTGTCTCAGCCCTAACAGCTCTATAGAATTACATAGGTAAGGCTTTCCCTCCAGCTGGGACTGTCTTCCTGCCTGTTTCCTGTAACTCCTGCCAGGTGTGAGACAGCTTTTGTGGATCAACGTAGGGGTTGAGGGTCATCACCTGCAGCAGATACCTGAATTGTTATTCTCAAAGTTCAAGGTTAATGCAGCTTTTTCCCCCTTTTTGTCATAAGCAAAAATGCTGGGACCACTGGAGTGAATTTCTTGACTCCTTAATCCTTTACTTTTCTTGTTACCTAGCCTTCAAGCTCAAGTGTCAGAGGAACACTGCCCATGTATCTGCCCTTTTATGTTATTCGTTAATTCAGAGTTTTGTCAAGTTTGCTGCTCTTCCCAGTATTCCAGCACAAAAAAACTTGCCCGGAAGTAAGTCCATGGAGGTGTGATGGCAGTTTTGCCATCATGAGAAATGGGAAGGGAACGTTCCACATCTCTGTCTCTGCCATTGTTGTAACTGAGTTAATGCTGGCAGTACTGAAACAGGTGAAAAGCGCGTTTCATTTTCAGATTCATAGGCCCTATGCTTATTCAAGCAACCTTTGAAGTTTCTGTTTTGAATAGTTCTGACTTGAGACTTCTGAAGATTGGGCTATTTCGTTCACTTAGTGAAGTGCGAAGAGAGTATTTAAAGCTGACAAGAAAAGTAGACGTGTATTGGACTTACAATGGTCCTTCCGATTAAAATAGCCAGACCTCCGGATTAGTGACTCTGCTCTACTGACACGCTTGTTCCGTTCTTAAATTGCTGGCTAATTATGAAACATTGTACAGCAAACCAAGGAAGAAAAAATTGTTGTCTGTTTTTTGTTGACAAAGGACACATCTGTTCTTTAATTCAGTCAGTGTGGATCTTTTTTGGTAGTGGTACAGTGATCCATTGTTACTGTACTGCACCATTGTCCATCCTAAATAAGATACTATCTTTGTCTTTTGGAGTTTGTGAGCAGCACATTGACGTTTTCGTTTCTTTCATTGTTTAAATGTTACTTAATTTTTTTTGAAAGCAGCTAAGCTAACTTTCTAGCAATTAATGACATACTATTGTTGTTTTATAGAAAATAATGTGTTATATCAGAACTATAAAGAAAAAGCTCTGGACATAGATTCTGATGAAGAGTCTGAGCCCCGAGAGCAGAAATCAGATGAAAAGATTGTTTTTCACTATAAGCCCCTGAGATCAACGTGGAGTCAGCTGTCAGTTGTGAGTATTAAGTCATTGCACAGCCAGCCAAACAGTATCTGAGACTGTACTGAAACAAGTCCTTTTACTTGCTACTGGAATTTTCAGCTCAAGTTTTTCATCTTTTTTTTTTTCCTTGCAAAATATAAGGTGGTATATTCTCTTATCAACACAAGGTATTCTGGATATTCTTTTAGCAACAAATTTGCAACTGCTCAAATGTTACTAATCCAAATCTTGGGCTCTCACTTCAGCTTTTACTCTGGTTTTATGTAAGGTAACTCCAGCAGCTTAAAAATGCATAAGTCATGTTTTCTCCATCAGTTTTAGTAGGTGTAGACTCATGTTCCTGCCAGAATCGTTTTCTCTGGTTCCCTGACATCTCCCGTTTTCATTTGCTGGCAAAAGTGTTTGTAGGCTCACGTCGCCATGCAGCAGACTGGTTAGAGGATCTGATTTGAAATTAACGAGAAAAAAATGTCAATGTAGTTTACAGTGAAATTAAATAGAACTTTGAAATGCAAAGGAATTTGGATTTCATAATCTTAGGCTTAAAGATACATTTTTTTTAATATGTGCTGGATGGAATAATCAAGCACAGCTCTTTTGTTTGCATATTCAGTTTAAGACTCTGTACTTTCCACAGTCCCCAGAAATGGTGGCTTAGGCCTTGCCTGATAATGGTGGCAGCCAGGCCAGTGCAGGTCCTTAGAAAAGCTAGGAATTAGGCTAATGTCTGTCACTGGATCTGGCTGTTCTGAATGAGGCACTACCAGAAAGCCTTAAAAGGTAGGTTTAACTCCTAACAGCATGTAAACTTGAAGTGGAATATGTGCTTTATGGTTCCTTTCAATAAGTTGGGAGTGGTAGGGATCAAACCTTAAGTAGCATTTAGTCCTTTTTTTGTTCTTCTTTTGACTAAACTTATTTCATAAGAACAACATGAAAATCCTGATCAATTATTGGTCTTTGTTTTACATACAAGACTATAAAATGAACTTTCTCAATTGCATTGCTTGCGAAGACACAAATTTAGCGATTCTTCTAAAAAACAAAACAAGCAAGAAAACACCATAATTCACTAAAAATGTGAATTCTGTTAAAAAGCTTTAATTAGTTATGAACAAGTTTCTGCTGTACTGCTCTCAGTTGCTACAAGCCAACTCTAAACTAATTGACTGCATATATGTAATGGAAAGCATTTAAAAAAGCTATTCAGATGGTAGTATTCTGCTATTGTTAGCAAAGCCTATTTAGCACATGCAGCGGGTTTTTCTTAGTAGCATTGTTAAACAAAGTAGCATTGAGCTCTTTCAGTCATTACTGTGATCTTGCTAGCATCCCTGCTGCTAGGCTGGAAAATCAATGATACTAAGTGATAATTCTGTAAGCTTTCCTAGTATGCATAATTTTGAGACCAAAGAAAGAGTAAAAATTCTGTGTTTCTGTGGTTAGTTTTATCTTTTGATCATTTCTGTGGTTTCTGGGGATAGCCATAAATATATATATATATATATATATATATATATATATATTTAACTTGTAGAATGTAGAACCTTTCATCTCTGTATATGACATAGGAAAGGATTGTTATCATACCACATGATCACCTAAAATATTTGACAGTTGGGGCCATTAGCTGTGTATACCCTAATAAACGAGTAACTAATGCTGAATAAGATCTGCAGGCTGTTTAGGCTGTCTGTTCAGAAGAGCTGTCTGAGAGATGCTGACAGTCTTGCAGTTCAAGGTATTGAAATACGAATAGCTCATTGATTCAGTAATTATAAAGAAGCCAAGACAATGTGGTTTTAAAAATATTTGCTTTGAATTTTCTTTCAACGAATTGAGTATTCGAAATGTAGTTAGTTTTGCTTAATACTGCAAAAAAGTTTGTTTCTAATGAAGTCAAATTAGTATTCTTCTGCCTTCTAGGCAAACTAGCAGTTTAATGCTCAAGAGCTGGAAAGAATGTTATTCAGTAATAATAATAATTGTGAAAACACTAATTTGTCTTGAGACCAAAGCAGTACAAAGACTGGCTCAGTAAGAGAACCATTGGTGTATCATGCTTACGGTTACATGAACCAGACTTGTTCTTTCCCATTTCGAATGTGGCAAACTTGCTTAGTGTCTTTACTTGATTTACAAGGCTCGAAGTGGGAAGTATATGGGAAAAGGTAGTGCACTGTGAAAATAGTGTGGGAACCTGCAGATCTCATGGTGTCTCTGTTTACAACTCTGGAAAAATTATGTGTTGTCATTGCGTATTAAACGTGAGTGCTGAATTGTAGCAGGAGGTTACTGGGGAATGTCCAAGTATTGGGTTTCAACGTATGGTAGGGAAGAAGCACAGCGGGTTTATGGTACTTGTTAGCAGTGAATACGCTAGGAAATCGGGGGGAAGGACAACAGAGTGACTCCCCCATCTCTGCGGGTGGTTTCTTGGGCTGCCCAGGCCTGACAGCTGGTGCAGCTCCGACTAGGCTTGCTGCTTGAGGGAGCGAGGGGTTGTGAAGCCTTCATGTATGGAGTTGTCAAAGCCTTTAGACTGCAATAAAAAAGCTGTTCCTGACCTCTTGCATCATACAGATACCTGTGAAAGTAAGATGGAGCCTTTTCAAAGAACACTTAAGGACTCTGAAGTAGGGTGGTGTTTAAACCCAGTTCCTTTCAAGTTGCTCTCTTGACCCCTCTTCCTCTTTGGATTCCTGCGACAGATCAGGCAGCAGACAGGGGCTGAGCAGGCGACCAGTTTAGGGCCAGCTTATCTGCTGTCTCTGCGCCTTCCAGCTTTCATCTATTCATTTAAAATTTTAATTTGGGAAGAATAAACAGTATTTCCAAAATACATTCCAAAAGCATCTTGCAGTATGTTGTTGGAATTCACTGCAGATCATATGCACTGGTACTACCTTGTGTGTCAGGTTAAATGTATTTACTTCCCAACAAATGCAGCAGTCCGTTCGGGATAACAACGGTATGTACTTCACATGCAGAGAGCAACAGGGTCAGTTAGGGTGGAAGGGACGTTGACTTGGGATCAGCTGTCCCGGGCTGTGGCTGCTCAGGTTCCGAGTACATCCACAAGTGGAGGCTTCACCACTTCTTGGGCAGCTGCTTCGGGGGCTTCCACCGTGTCTGCCTGGACTTGGAATGTAAATGCCTGTCCTGCCAGGTCCTTACCTCGGAGCCTGGAGAGCATGTTGCATGTTTGCTTTTTATTATGACTGTCCGTGCTGCTCAGGTTCTCACAAATACTCATCATATTTCATTTTCTGATCTTTCTTTCTCTGGTGTGTAGCAAGTATGATTGAGATTTTTCTCCATTGCTCAAAAAGCTGCTGCAGGTTGCTTTTCCGAGCCACTCTGTGACCTTTCCACGGCTGCTTCTCCTCTGTGGTATCAAACAAAACTACGTGTTTTTACTGTCAAGGATCTTCAGGGCTCCTTTGTCCTTCAGTATCAAAACGCTTATGTTCATTTTGGCTTATGGTATAGCCACTCTGTCATATTTCTAAAGTATTTCTTGTGATTTCTTTTTCCCCTCTGCGTAGCTATTTCTTATTTTAGAGGAAGTTCTTATACATAACTGCAGAGTTAACCCCTCGTTCTTTTCGTCATTTCCTCCTTCTTGCCATAGTTGAATCGGTCATGACTGAGCCTCTGGAAGAAAGCTGTCCAGCGTGATGGGAAGACAGCAGTAGTAGCTGGAGTGTTGTCCCTCTGAGTTTTTTTTTTTCTTGCTATCTT
Source organism: Cygnus atratus (assembly GCF_013377495.2). Lineage (NCBI taxonomy): Eukaryota > Metazoa > Chordata > Aves > Anseriformes > Anatidae > Cygnus > Cygnus atratus. The sequence goes on along the minus strand of NC_066370.1, from coordinate 25,662,723 downwards.
CTTAGCTTATATTAAGTCAGTGTTGATGGCATAGCATCACAAATGTGATTTTTTTTTTTTTTTTTTTTTTTTTTTTTTAGTCTTTCGGCTGATACGCTTTGGACACCTTAAAAATAGGAATTGAATTTTTTTTCTTAGGGTATGCCAGAAGTAGTCTCTGTATTTGGGCCTCCTTCTTTTTGGAATCTTTGCAGTTAATTCAGTGCATAAGCTAGAGCTGTCTGCTTCTACAACTAATTTATATGTGCACCTCAAATGCACGCACACATGTATGACTAGATGATAATCACAAACACAGCTTATGTTTTTGGAACATAAATTTAGCAGTTGCCACATTGTTCTCACTGGAAATTTACAATTGCTCTATTAACAGGAAGCATTGTAATCTCTTGGATATCTTCATAGGTATTTCCTGTGTCAGCATATTTTTAGAAAAGTCTTCCATGGCATCCAAAAAAGAGATTTTACTTCCTCATGAGTACTTTAAAGCTTTCAGGCTGTTGACTGAAAGGTAGTTGAGTAGTTAGTCAGCTAACTAGTTCTGGCTTGGTATTCAGAAGTGTATGCTCGTGGTGAGCATGGGAACTTGTAACATATTCAAAAGAGCAATTGCTCGAATACATTGGGCTATTAACGTTTGCTTTGTAAGTATATATTACCAAGCAACGTGCCTGCAAACTGGAGTGCAGCACCCTTAATGTTATGCCATCTTTACTGCTGAGCCTGCTGTCCAGGTTTGTAGTGGCTGGTATGCAAGAATAAAATTACAAATCACATATCCTTTAAAATCCAAGGAGCGAGTGGTGTAAGAAGAAGCAGCTGTCGATAATAGTATGTTAGGAGCTCGTGGAGAAAATCCAAAAGGGAAACGGGAGAATGGAAGCGCATCTGTTAAGTCTGGCGAGCGCTTGAGTTCCCTGTCCTGTGCCCTGGCCTCTTCCCCATCTCCTGGATGGGGTCCTGTGCTGGTCAGTCCTCTAGAAAACGCACAGAGCCAGTCCCTCCCTGGTGTTTGGCCTCCTGTGTTTTTTAATGTTCTGTTAAATGGTGTGATGCACTCGGTTCACCCTGGGAAGGGATGAACTTTGCAAGTCTGTGGCGTGGTGTGCAGTAGCTGAGCACCTGGCCTCAAGCTGCAGGGTGCGCAGCTCAGGCTGGTGTTCGTGATGGTCCTGTGTGGAGAGCTGGGGCAAACATCTCTGCTGATTTGGCTGTAGGATGCAGAGGGAGGAGAAACATCATCGTAGGGCTGGGGATGGTAAAAATACAGAGGTATTTACTCAGGACTTTGCATATCTCTTTAGAGTGAAGATGGAGCTTTTCCAGGATAACTCTTGGTCAACAAACTACCTGCCTAAAAGACCTTTAGGTGTGTTTGTTTTACAAATTAAGATGCTAAGATGTTTCAGGCCAACCAGAAAATAAACCTTATGATAAACGTGTATCAGTCAAGACATCTGTCTTAAAAGGAGAAAACAATTTTTACTCTTCAGTGTGTGTGTGAAATCCAGGAGGGTTGTGCAGGGTGGGAGTGATTCAGCTGTGAAAGCTGTTGCTGTAGAAGTTCTCCGTGTGTCCTATAGTAGTTTTTAATGACTTTTTTTGTTCTTTGGATAAATATTATAAACATTCAGCTTTTTAAAAACTTATTTCTGATGGTTCGTTGTTGTCTTCAGACGTGGACAGATTCTTTATCTGAATTTTTAGTTCAGTACTTAAATTGTTGTTTCTTAGTGCAGTGTTTTAATAGTTCTCCGTGTTTGGTTTTGTTTACTTTAAATTATATGTTTTCTACAAAATGTGTTAAAATATATATATATATTTTTTTTAGGTGAAAAAGAATGGATTATTGGAAACAATCAGCCAGGAAGAAAGAAAAAGACAAGAGGTACTCTTTTGAAATAATACATTCCTTTTTTGTTGATAACTTTTTTTTTTCATTGTTAACTTTTTGTTTTGTCACACACATGCCTCATTTAATACTCTGTATTTGTTCATAAGGAGGCAAGTTCAACACACTGCTTCCTGTCCTAGGGTGAAGCATGCTGTCTTCTCAGGGAGAATAAAGAAATGAAACCTGTCTCTTGCTGATGTGCACAGATCCCTGCTGCATGTCTCCTGCCAACACCTGCAGGTCTTGCTGGAGTGGTTCCTGGGTATGCTCACTCCAGCAGGTGTAGCCTGGTTGATGGCTACTCAGTAGCAGCAGACAGAAGCAACCCTGTTCTGTGCTGGACTGGGAAGGTGTAAAATTAAACCTGTGTTCACAGAGGGTAGGAGGTGGCAGATAAAACAACTTTTTGCAGTGCCTTTTAGTTGTAACTAATCCTGTCAACAATTCTGAACGTGAGCAGTGTGCATCTAGTGTAACTAACGTATTTCTTTCACGCTGAAATGGAGTAGGAGCATCCGTGCTGTCAACAATACAGAAAACAGCAGCAATTACTGATACAGTTATCTTTTCTCTCTGTCCCTTTCTGTCTCTGTCCCTCTTGTTTCTTTTTTGCACCTTTTGTCCTCTTTATCTGCTTTCCCCTCTTTCCTTACTTACAGGGTCTATGTCACAATGAATGAGAGGTGTTGAAAAGAATAGCCTGACCTAGCCAGCTATTAGATACCTGCATTTCTTGAGGTATGTCCTTTAATAGGGGGAAAAAAAAAGGCGGTGTTTTTTTTTGTTTGTTTGTTTTATTTTGTTTTTTAATAGCAGTGCTGTAGAATTACCTGCCATGGTAATTTGCTCCAAAATTTCCTTCAGGACATACCTCAGTGAATGTAGCCAGATGAGATCCAACTGGGGTTTTCCATGGATCATAGAATCACAGAATGGTTTGGGTTGGAAGGGACCTTAAAGATCATCCAGTTCCACCCCCCTGCCAGAGGCAGGGACACCTCCCACCAGCCCAGGTTGCCCAAAGCCCCATCCAGCCTTGAGCACTGCCGGGGATGGGGCACCCACAGCTCCTCTGGGCAGCCTGTGCCAGTGCCTCACCACCCTGTGTCGTTTACAGGCATGTGTATAGCAAGCCTCAGATGCTAATCTAGCTGTGACCTACAGCTCTGGTGTTCGGACCTGAAATACAGACACACATTGCATATACGTGATTAGACAGTAGGGGTTTGTTTGTTTGTAGTAATCCTACATTTTCTTGACTATCTTCTGCTTTTGGGGGCTATCAGCTGTGCAGCAGTTCAGGCTATGTGTTCTGCTTTTCTGTCTCCTCCTGCTGGAAAGCTTTGAAACACAAGGCATTTATTTCAGTCGTATCCTTTAGAAGCCTTTAGTCAACATTTCCTGGAGCCAGATTTACATCTCTTCAAAGAAAACAAGTTCTTTAGATGTCCTTTAAATATGAGGTCTGTAATGTTACCAGAAATGTTTTCAGCTTGGCATTTTTTTTTATTTGAATATTAGAGGCCCATCCTTTCAGAGAGAACCTAAAGAAATATTCTTAAGACTTAGTTGTGCTATTGTGGTTTTGCTTTATTTCTTTTAAATTGCCTTTTATCAATTATTTTATTATCTCTTTAAATTGCTTTTCAGTCTTGCATTATTTTTGCTATCATAATATATTTGTTTATACCTTGATTAAATGTCAGTGTCCTACATTCATAGGCATCCCATCTTTCACCAAACATTACCGACTTAGATCTCTGCATCTTTCACTTAAAGAAAATGCATCATATAAGCAGAGTGATGTGAACTGAAATAATTTTCAATAGATACTCCAGTTTTCTTGCAAGCTGGAAACTCTAACCTTATGCGTGTGTACAAACTCCAGTGTGCTTCTGGTCTCTTAAGTTCTGTAGAGTGTCCATCCGAATTCAAGTATCTGCTTGTGCTGATAAAAACCAAGTTAACCACAACATGAGTTCATGTGTCATTCAGAGACTGTTAGCAAGCAGCTGGTAAATACCACCACAGCCTCTGCTCGTGGTGTGGTTATATATGTCAAAGTCGAGATCGTTTCTTAATCCTTTTTTATCCTCTGAAATGTTTGGGTCACGGTTAAGAGGATATCCTCTCCCATCTCAGGACATCGGAAGAAAATGTCCCATTTATTTCTGACTGTGCTAATGACTTTCTGTCACCAAACTGGACGAAGTCTATGAGGGCCCTCAGTAAAAGCATAAACAAAGCCCCTCCAAAAAACAATGGGAGTCTGTATGTTCTTCCTGTGTTGAAAGCTGCCTGGATGGAAACCAGTTAGTCAAAGCACTGCACCGCTCTCGAGGCAAATCCTTTCTCTGTGGGCACAGCAGAGAGAAGCAGGAGAGGCAGATGGGATTATTCAGGAGGACTGCCTTCAGCATGCCCGTGGTCTCTTCTGGTTTTATACCTGACTGGGGGAGATCACGGTTTCTCTAGAGCACGTGCATCTGACATCCAAGTGAACTCCTCTTGTAGGCTGTTACTTGCAGACACTCCGTCCCACTTCATAGAGCCATGGGCATTATTGCTAGGTACTCAGATCTGCAGTCGTGCATCCAGAATACGTACTTCTCCTTCAGTTTAAGGATGCCTGGAGAAGTTAATTGCAAATAACCAATGAAATTATACGTGCAAGTAATATTGGGAGCAAAGTTGTATCGTTTTTGCTGATGGTATTTTGTGTTAGTAATGTGATGGTGAAATGTGGCTTGGTGGAGCTCATGACAAAAGTGGTCTTGGAGTTTTGTTTATTTTTTTTCCACCCTGTATGCACAAGAACTCCAGTGGACTAACAGCAAATCAAGCCTAGAGAGGTAAAAGATGCCTAAAAGCTGGAGGGGTTTCTACATCAGGGAATAACATTTCCACTGGAACAAGTATGTGGATTTCAAAGTCCAGGAGTCCACTAGAAGTTTGCTTTGTGTGCCAGCCAGCTGATGGAAGTTACAGTGGCTTTGGTTCTTAACTGGTGGGGTGATAAACTGGAGAGAAAGTTGTCAGGGGGAGGTGAGGGGAAGTACTGGAGGTCTGCCACTCAGCCTTAGCTGCCTGGTGTCTGCTCAGCCTCCAGGCTCCTATCGCAGCCTCAGATATCTCAGCTTTTCGTATGCCTGCTCCTAACTTCATGTTTTAAAAGTCGCCAAGGTATCAGTGTTGATAGATGACGAAAACTGGAATTTTGACTAAAACTGGGATTTGCTTTTCTGCAGATGCTTGGGGAAGCAAGTACGTTTTTAAGTAAATAACTTTTCAGCTTCTCTTTTAAGAGAGCAAAAGCTAATTCTGGCTGGTGAGCAGTAGTATTACGATTTGAAGCTTCCAGGCAGACCACAGAAATGGACATGTGTTTGTAAATTTAAAACAAAACAAACTCTCATGTGTATGAATAGGGAATGATCACAGCTGGTGTTATGTTGTTGTCCTCAAAGACCGTTTGCAGTTGTATTGAAAAGTCTCAATATAGCTTTTTTTCAAGTGTGAAATCATTAATTTCCAAAGGTAAATGATAAAACTCTCATGGAAATGAAAGCTTGCATTACAATTTCTAGCTTACACCCAACAACTTCTCTTTGCATCCCTCCTCCGCATTTTCCTTAAAACAAACCAAACAAAAACCTACCCCCACCTAGTCAATAGTAAGTCTTTTCTTTCACCCTTCCACTTCACAGGCAATATTTGAAGTGATATCTTCTGAGCATTCTTACTTGCTGAGCCTGGAGATTCTGATCCGGATGTTTAAAAATTCCAGAGAACTGAGCCTCACAATGACCAAAACGGAGAGCCATCACCTTTTCTCCAATATTACGGATGTTTACGAAGCAAGTAAAAAGTAAGTGTAGAAATACAAAAACATTTTTTTAATTATACCTGACGATTACTAGTAGTAGTCAGAATTTCTTTCAAGCAAGTAATAAAATGTCACATACAAAATTGTGTTTTTTCTGTTATCACAAAATGGAGCAACAGCCACAAGGTTGAAACTTCAGTAAAAAATGTATGCCTAACAATTTAAGAATGAGAAGTCAAATGTTCTACTTGTTGAATATTCCGAATCTTAGGCTTTCTATAGGCTATAATTGAATTAGAATGGAATTTGGTTCTCTGTGCTTTGAGAGCACTGTAATCTATGTGCTCCACAGTGCTAAGAATTTCCTTAACATAATGCAAAAGCCAAGGTTTTGATTTTACTAACCATAGATTCTGGTTTTGTGATGTGATTAAGTCTCTGTTTATTTGGATTATATTTTCCTGTTATACCTGACAGCCAGCTCCTTGGATAGCAGAGCTTTGAGTACTATTTATGATGTGTGGTAGTATTTGCAGACTCAGGCAGTGCCTCACCTACGCTCTTGTTCAGAGAGTCATGTTGCTCTTATTTGGAAAAATTTAGCTTTTCTTGTTAGAATACTCTCTGTTTTTAAAGTTGAACACTTTTTTTTTGTTGTTTGTTTGTTTGTTTTCTGGCTGTACTGGTTTAGTAAGGAGAGCTTACAGGTAGGCTGAACTAGAGATGTCCGTTTAGCATGATAATAGGTGAACATAAAAGTGAGTTTCTTGTCTGAATCTCAGATGATTTTAAAGTGGTAACCATCTCCTCCAAAACTGTCATGCTAGTTTGAAGATGTAAAACACAAATAATGGTGAGCATGCACGTGAGTTTGACAGACTGACAGACACACCTTGCTCCCGTGTTTGAGCTCTCGTTTCATGAGATAGATGTGGTATTAGTTTATCTGAAAATTGGTAGGGATGGAAAGAACATGGTGTATTTCAGTAGGAGTAAGCATCCTTCACGTCTGACCAGTTCCAAAGCTAGATGCTGATACATTAAGCAGTTGTACTTAGTCTCTACAGTCTATGAAATTAAACTTACTCTGCCCCTATTAAACTGTTAACAATTGAGCAAGAGTTGCGTACTTGCCCTTAGGAACTGACTTGCCAGTGTTTAACTTAATCAGTTGAATCACTGTTTACTTTCTCCTGAGTACTCAATGTGCAGCATACTGTGCGACTTTGGTATCTTTTATGTAAACAGCACAGCATCTGTTCTGCTGTTTATGAACGGTGCTGCGCATGCCATAGCACCTGGCAGCAGAGACTTGTGTTTCTTTTTGAAGGAAACATGACTTATGCTCAGATCTGCTCTGTGGTTTGTTTGTTTTTTAATTTCTTCAGTGTGAAGTCAATAATGAGAGAAATTGATACCTGCAAATGGGGCCTAATGAAAAGGAAATGTTGACAGATCTTGCACAACACAGATGCGGAGAAACCTCTTTTGTTTTCACTAATAATTATTGCCAGGATTGTTTAATATTTCCACTGCGTGTGTGTGTGCACTCACAGCGTACTTCAGGGTTATGAGAACCTTAAACTCTTCAAAAAGTTGTTTAATGAGGTTTGGTTTAGTTATCATTTGCTTGGTGCCTTGGTGTGATCAACAGCAGTACTGGAAGTTGAATTCCTGTGGCCGATATAACTAAAAAATAAAAATGTTCATGCTTGTTTTCTTGCACCTTGTATCCAGTTTGAAGTAAAGCATGAGGCTAAAGGATGCACTTGGCCTAGTTAAGATATTGTTTGATCTTCGTGGCATTGTACAACTTGAAATGTGCCTTGCTTTGTTTCTATGGAACAAAAAATACCAGCCTCTTTTCAGAAATGGGGCTAGTGGTTGGATAAGGAGTCTGTCAGGTTAGGAATATTTCTGGAGTCAGTCTTTTCCACCTTTTCATCTTTCTTTCGTCCCTTTTGTTTCCTTCTTGTAGAAATCATGAACTTCTGAACCTTTAGCATTAAACCTGCATTTAGGGAGTCTAATGTGTTGTGTGAAGCGCCAGCCTAAGGTAGGAGCTGTATAACGGGTGTACATTTGGAGTTACTGGGTATCCCTGCATTTCAGCATCCCTATGTTCCTTTTGACTTCTCTCCTTTTGCTGTAGTTGAGGCCTTCAGACAGAGGCTGGGTATTTTCCCAGCTAATAATTCCCACCCTAGGACAGAGAGTTACACGACGGCGGTGTTGGTGGGGAGCACAGGTTACCCAAGTCCTTATTTTCAAGGAATAATACTTTTTAAAGGCATCTGTTTACCTGAAATCTGACTTGTAAAAGTAAAGTATCGTGAGCGCATTTTTTGCTAGACAAATACTGATGTTATATACCCATCATGTGTTAGGGGGTAATTGCCATCTTTTTAGATAGCTTAATAGAAACCAAATGTTAATGAGCCTGGAGACTTTGCTGCTCTTTTGGGGTGGTTCGAAGACACAGTGAACATATTAGTATAATTATGTATGCGAATAGGTATTTGTTTTTTCCTGTGTTTTCAGTGAATGAGCCTTCAAACCCATTAAACCTACTTTTAAATTGCTCATTTAAAATATTTAAAGCAGAGGTGGAGGGGGTAGCAGTATTTTTAGGGGAGTTCTTTAAAACCCTTTTGATTAGTAGTCTTCAAAGGCAGTGAGAGGGGAAAAAAGAAAGAATGGAAAATACCACACTAGCCTAACATTATAATCTTATTCTTTTTTGTCTGGGAAGCGTAGTGGCTTAAGAACTTGTTTTTGTATAACTTGGAGTAAAAACAGAATTCGTAACTCCTTTTTAAACTTAAATGAAAGCATATTTTGTTTCCTGAGTTATGCAATACTGTTAAGCTATAACAAAACTTAGTGCTCACTTTCTACAGCTTCATTTGTGTAAATAGTGCAAGTGGCTTTCAAACAAAAGCCTCTTTATCAATAAATACCTTCAAGCTAACTGCCACTTCTCATTTTCAAGCTCTTCTAAGCTAGCAAAACTCATCCTTTCGTTACGAAAGTGTCATAAACTTGGACATTTGTCACATTACATGTGCCGTATTTTAAGCAGCCTTTAGTTTTCTTAAAAAGAGAAAATAGCTCTGAGGGCATGGGTGTAGTTATCAGTGGATTTGGTTGCTCGGACAAAAGTTTAGGGAGCTGAAGAGCGTGAACTGATAAAAATGCCATCTTCAGTCACAACTGCTTGGAAGTTGTATCTAGGAACTTTGACTCAGAGCATGTTTAAAGGATGCTCTCCAGAAACGCCAAAATGGCTCGTAGTGCATGGCAAGGCCATTCCTAATGGAACAAAGCTGCCTTTGTTAGAAGCTGAATACAGACAGTAAGGACGGTCTCTGCTTTCGGGAGGTCACTGGAATGTTTCTGACAGTGAGTCTGAATAGCCCGTGCAGCTTACATTGTGTTTGTGTATTAAAACATCCTGAAAGGTGGCTTCAGGAAGCCTTTAATTGTGTATTTGCCTGTATGTGTAGTGTGAGAGCTCGTAACTGATAGAGCACAGAAATCACACGAGTGGCATCCAGAGCCAGTGAGAGCTGTTAAATTGAGATGTGAACTGATCGGTATGCCAGAGGTCAGCTTATTCAGGAATAAAAGCTTGTGTAGTCTGAGAATACTGCACGATCCATCTCATGAGTCAGAAAAACTCTCCAGTCTCAATATGTGCTGCAAAAGAGGTCAGTTTCCCAAGAGCATGCCTTGGGAATGGGGAGTTGCAGGGAGATGAGAGAAACGTCTTGGAGAACAATTGGTCTGACAGGCCAAATCAGCAAATTTATAGGGGGATGGAGAGCTTAGCTTTTTGTTTCTCTCTCTGCCATTAGGTTAGCAAAAGGCGAAAAGCTTAGGGAATATCAAAAGGTTAACATTAGCAGAAAAAAGCAAGAACAAAGCACATTTGGACAGGTTCAGACTGTTCAAACTCTGTGTGTTGATTCCAATAGAGAAGCCTGTGTGGGTTTGTGAGGTCGCTTAACACCTCATCTGAGCATCTTAACTCTGTGTGTGGGCGTGTCAGGATCCAGGTAAGCTTTTTTATATCACTTTTCTGTAAATTAGCTTAATGTTTCACCTCTTTCTGGCATCTTTATGTGTAGTGTACCTTCATCTTTCCCTATGGGATAATATGGTCCTAGTCTGCATTTAAGAAGTGTTTGCATTGAGCATTAATGCATTATATAGCATTAACCAGGCATTAGAAGCTTTGCTTGGAGAGAATGAAGAATTTTGTTACTTAGCTTCTTTGTGAGATTGGGGGGAAAAAACTGAAACACTAAGAGTAGACCCTGGGTGGAACAGGCAAACTGTAATGTGCAGAAGATGGGGCATTTCACTGACCACCAGCAGGTGCTGGTGATCACTGAGACCATATGGCACACTTGACTTTTTTTCAACATGTAGAGCACTGCTAAGTTTACAAATTGTGATTTTTGCCTTTCTCCCAGCCTTGTGCTGCCGATGGGGATGTTTTTGATTGTCAGGAGACTCCAAGGAGTCCAGAGGATGTACTGTAGAGCAGTGAGTCCAAAATGCCATTTGTTTTCCTCTAAATTTCAGTTGCTGACAGAACACATTTAGGCATTTGTGTCATATTGATGGCTTGGGACAGTTCGTTTATTTTTGCATTTCCTCGGGTTGCCTCCCTCATGGTTCAGACATCAGCGCTAATTGCTGAACTCTTCAGCTTTAATATCTAGGGCTTATTTGTTTGGAGAGTTCTTTCTGCAGCTGAGAAAACTCACTGGGTTGACCTGTGCTGTGGTTCTTTGCAAACGGCTAGCAGTGCAGGAAAACAGTAACTTGAACATAATATGCAACTGGTGCTTGGATGCCTGACCCAGGGATGTTTTTTTTTTTTTTTATAAAGTAGCTTCATTATTTGAGACAGGATTAGATAGAGGATTTCGATATTTGGGAACTGCCAGTCTGGACAGAATCATATTTCCCTCAGCTTGGATGAACAGAACTTGAGAGCAAATGCTCTTTTAAATGAGTTTAGAAATTTTTATACCTATATATAAAATAACGATTGAGTAAATATCTAGCAATTACCTATGCAAAAAGTGCCTTGAGAAAATATCTGGTTTTCCAGAAACTATGAAACGCCTGTATGTTCAAATTGCTCACTTAAATATCTCCAGAGGAATAGCCCAAATTCACAGATGCCATCCATCACCTTCATCATGTGTCTAAACTGTGGCCAGCTGTTGCCAGATGTAGGAGAACAAAATGACAGCAAGGTAGTTGTGCGATGGCTCCCACGGTGGCTGGAGGGTGGTAACACTGCCCTCTCGACTGTGTTCGAGTATGCTCTTCCTCCTGCTTCCGAATTGCCCTTGTTGGTGACCCTGACTTCGATCAAAGCTTTCCTCTCCAGTGGCTCTGATGTGGCACCTGCAGCAGTGGTTGTGACCAGCGTAAGGAGGCATTTTTTGGCTGGTACCTATGGAAAACTTTCTCAGCCCGAGATACTTACTGTTGATAGTGATCTCTGCAGGAGTTGCCAATGGGATGGGTTATTTCCACTCTTAAAATAGTGGAAAATAATGGTGTTTTATTATATACATTATGTAGCATTTTACTATAATACTGGTTTAGAGTAAAAAAGATAAACGAAGTGTTTTTCAGTATATTCCCTTGTCCTGTGTAAAATCCCTTTCAAGCTGGCGATTGCAGTCTCTGGTTCAGATATCTCTCTGAAAGAATGCAGCTAAAAGTAAACAAAACTGAATGTATTTGAGGTTCCCTCCTGTCTGACTCATGTGGTCCTCTGTGAAATTCAGTATAGTTCTCGTGTTAGATTGCACGGTTTCTCTGCTGGCAGCCTGATCTGTGCCTTCACATGTGCTGAGGTGCTGTGAAAGGTCGTTTCTGAAGGGGCCTCCTGAGGATCTGCAGGAACACTGTGTATGGCTCACGAGTGTTGGTGCTGTTCACTTTTAACAGAAACTGGCCTTGCATGTGGCATTTGCAGTCATGTATCTTACTGGTGAACTGAGCCTGGGTATGAAGTCAGTTGTAAAGACCAGATGGGACTGGAAGACAGAATAAACTTGTGTTTTCTCTCAGATGGATTGTACGGTATCTTCAAGAAACACCAACATAAAGCTTATACTGCCTATTGTTGTGTGCTTTTTGTTCTTTTTTCCAGTGCTGGATAAATGAAATTTAAATATTAGTTGCATAAAATTTGTATTCACTCAAAATCTGGTATATCCTAGAGGTAATTTGTGATGTCATTTAAATGCTGACAATGTAATTGTTTTTCTGTTTCTTTCTAGCATCCTGCGCCTCCATGGTATTTTACCCAACAGATCTTGAAATGCTTATCAAGCTTTGCATAGACACAGCTTAATCCCTTTAAAATGGTAATAGTTTGTGCAATATTTTAAGGAGACCTTCAGATCATTTCCATGATTTGTGTTTACTCATTTTGATAGTTAAAGTACAGACTGTGTAGCAGGATTTTGTTTTAAAAAAAAAAATGAAGGCAGCTTGTTTGCCTATGTTTTCCACATGCTTGGAGCTACCACCTCCTGCTTTGCTCAGAGTAGGCTCTTCAGGGGATTGTTTCTGAATGGTTGCATGCTGAAGCAGTACATTAAGTATCTCATTTGAGTTTTAGGGTTTTTTATTTGGCAGTGTAGATGTACCCTGTGTTTATCATCTTTTTACCATGTGATAAGAGACCACCACTTGCCAAGGTCAAGAGTAAGAGATGAAAGTCCCCTCACCATTTGCCAAGATCAGGGTAAGAGAAGAAAGTCCCCTCATTACAAACTCCAGTACTGACCGAAGGATAGAGGGAACCCATTCTTGTAATGAGTTTTATTCATGAGTTTTCCAGAGTAAATCGGGGTGTTTTTTCAATGCATTCTTCCCCCCGCCTCTCCCTGCCCCATCTTCCCCGAAATAACGTGGGCATTTGCTCGAGCATTTGCTCGAGCACTTGCACGTCCAGGGAAGGAATTGAGCAGCCCTGCTCAGCCCTCCTCTGCGGCAGGGTTGGGTTCACCTGGAAAGGTTAAAACCCAGGCTGCACCTGTAACCACTCATCTGTTCCCTGGGTTACTCTGTGTTTTCTTTTAAGGTCCGTGCAGTCTCTCCCATGTGAGACTGTTCCTGGTTCTCTTTTTTTTCCTCATCCGCAAAAGATGATTCTGCTTTGAAATGTCAGCTAAATTGCCATATCATCTCAACTGCATGATTGTATGTGTGCATTTTTATTGAATTGTCGTTGTGGTTGCTAAAGCTTGATGATATTAACAGTGTTGGTCAGATGAAAAGTAATTCAGTTTTGTTTTTGACTTTACAAAAGCAGTCAGTATTCTTGAATAGTGGCCATTAAAATGTTATTTTATTTTAACTCTTTAAAGAGAATTTTAGTAATTTTTTTTTACCTATCTGCACTTGTATTCAAAACTTCATCCGAGCTCTATCCTCTCAGTATTCTTCATGTGTTCTGCTGCAAAGATTATTTTGACGAATTAATTGTCCATGTGTCCTTTTCTGAAAAATTTGTCTTTGAAGAACCATACTGTCAATTTATATTCCCTGTGAAAATGCAGCACAGATGGTATGTAACTCAGTGTCCCAGAGTTTTATAGGGAGAGGTTCACTGTAAGGTCCCCTTGGATCTTTTCCTCTTGTAATTAAATTACTTGTCAGAACTCTTCTGACAGTCTGTTGTCTAGGACTTTGTGTCCAGTTTTTCTTCTATCATTAAGTACTTCTGGAGATACTTTTTTCTTATTTCTCCTGCTGAGATTCCCAGCCTAAGAAATGATACTTCTATCTCATGCTCAGTTAATGACTTTTTAACGTAAACTCTATAGTTTCTTTTCATAAAAGGAAAAAAAAAAAAAAACAGCCCACAACACACACAGCCCAAATCTCCCCTCCACCAGTGACTTAGGAGAGTTTGTGTTCTCCAGCAACTGAAAGTTTTGGCATCTAATAAAAAATACCTTATTTTGAGATGGCATTTGTGGTGATGTATCTGAAAGAGCATGGTAAGAACAAAAAAATTAGGAAAGATCTGTGGCATCTGGCATCACCAGGTCTATGGCAGGAAGCTCCCATCTACCATATTTGTTTGTACTGAAACCCATCACTGTATTATGTGAATATATTCTCTGTTTAAAAAAAAAAAAATAGTGCCAGCAGCAGCATTCCTGGTTGAATTCTTGCAACCTCTGGCTCTTCTTTTGTGGCCTAAGCTCTGCAGAGAGAGTTATTTATGTGAATATTTGTGTTTAAAGACAGTTGTTGTGTAGAGCAGCAGTACTTAAAATTTTAAAGCCTTCCAGCTGTAACCAAACCCTATTTACCCAGTCAGTGGTTATGCAGCCTTTCCTGCAGAGCATCACTGCCCCGCTCGTGAGCCTCGCTACCTGCACAGATCCTCTCCGCCTGTGGTGCTGGGTCCAGCAGGGCTTGTGCTGGTAGCAGCTTATGAATCTTGCTCCGATTTTCAGAAAGCACAGAAGAAAACTATTTATCTGCATAACTTTGGTAGTGAAGTTTATGATGTTCAACAGGTATTTGAGCTTGACCTCTGCTTTCCCTATAGAAAGACTGATAGGGAACGAAGAAGCAGTCTGTTAGTTGGGGCTGGGAAAGAAGTAACTACTCCAGCAGTCAGCCTGGTTTCAGAGAACTGCCCTCACTCTTTTTGTGTAAGAAGAATGTGTAGCTTTGAAAAGGCACCAAGTTGTTAGTAAGCCTAGAAATAGCCATGTTTAGCAAGCCTGTCAAAGCAGGAGGATGTATGCGTGTTCCCTTGGCTCCTCTCATGCCTCGTCGGGTCAGTGTGCTTTGTTTAGATGAGGCTTTAAAGCTCTGCAGTCTTTTACGGGACTAAATTGGCGAGATGAAAGCCTTTGGTGCAGACGGACGAGTTCTGTGGCGTTGCTCCCCACAGATCTGGACGCCTGAGGTTGGTCTGTGCGGTGGCTGTACCTGAGAAGCCTCAGCTGCCACAGCATGGTACCGCGTGTCAACCGCAGCTTCTGCTGGGGCCGTCTCAAAGTGACAATGATGGATGCAGACATTTATTCCTACCTTTTATAGGAAGAGCAGCTTTATGTGCAGGAATATCAAAACCTGCAACTTTCTTCCTCTTGTTAAGCATACATGATAATTTGCGGCTGTGGGTAATTTCACCCGCTGCTGTCTAGGGAAGTGTCTGGCGCTGTGAGGGCATGAAGACAAGTCCATGGCGAGCCGGCAGGGCAGCCTCGTGAGCCGGGCCACGCTGGCTGCGCCTGCTGCTGTCCTGCCCTCAGCCTCTCCTGTGGCCAGCACTGCCGCTCCCGAGCAGTGCCCGTGTGGTGCTGAGAGCTGCTGGGGCACTGCCTGGCACCACACGCCTCGGACCCGCTCTCTGTCATCTCTGAGTTAGCCCGTCAACAGCTCGGCACAGGTGCCCTTGTGAGGAACGTAAACCTGGGAGTGTTCGCGGTTTCCCTCCAGTGCAAGCCAATGCCATGCTCCAGGCAGGAGGGCGTCCGGGCCGACGGGGAGATGACAGTGACAGATCCCAGACCTTCCTCTGCAGAGTCTCCTGGGCACTCACTAAATCACCGTCACCTCCAGGCTGTGGTGGAGTTCCCTGGCTGAGGCACTTCCCTCCAGACTAAGCAGCGGTTAATTTATGTTTCTGTACGGTTCATGTTTTTATATTAACAGATGTTTCTTCCCGAATGTAAGGATTGGTTAGCTTGCTTGCTTATGGCAACAAAGGCAGTAGTTGTGAGTACTGGCGGCTGGATGTTGTCCAGCTGGGGATCGCAGGTGACAACCCAGGTGCTCAGAGCCTGTGGATCACCCGCCTAGTCCCTCTTCTCTGCTCTCCAAGGCCTTCACTTGCTGTGTGTGTTAGCATTGCCATTTTAGCAAGTGTTACATGGGAACGGCTTCATTCCTGTGGTTAGAAAGTTTCACAAAAAGACTTATAAATTCTTTGTTTGTGACATCAAAGAAATCATTTTGTTCTCTGGTAAATGAGCGGCTGACTCTTCAGGCCCAGGGCCATGCAGATACACGCTGCTGCTTCTGAGGACAGGGAGCCCGACTTTGTCCAGCATGGGAAAGGTTTTTAAAATGAAGACTCCTGTTGTGATGTCTTCATAATTTATCAAAAAGATTTATGTTTCTAGTGCCACAGCGTGTTCTTTGTGGGCTCATTTGTCAGTGGGTAATAATTGGCTGAATCAAGAATTGTTTTTTTTAAAATGCATACCATTGAACTAGATGCTATGAGCACTTCACTGCTATCTCAGGAATCTCCCTATAACAGAATATATTGACAGGGTTGCCATGGCATTTTTATTCCTCTGGATTTCTGCCAGAATACTGTAAATAGTCGAAAAGGCAAGTGGATTACTATCAGTACAGTTACTCATGGGTAGGCCTGCTGCAAGTTGTTCGCTTGCTGCAGAATGAAAAATAGGCTGGCAGGATCTTTTTGTTGTTGTTTGGCTTTTTAGGTGCTTGGTGGATATTGCCTGATAAAAGGCATTTTTGTGGGCTATTAGCTTTGCAGTGTTTGGGGTTTATAAATGTATGTGTATGTACATAATGTTTTCCATTATTTAGGTTGTGGCAATCCCACAAACTGATTCATTTCAAACACCTGCGGATGCAGTCCCTCACTTTAATTACTCTCTTTTTCAGCCATTTTGTTTCTAAAAACTCTGATTCAGCATGAAAACGCTATGGAAATAAGGCTGCAATTTTTCCATTTTTTGCTATTCAAATTTCTTCTTTCAAAATAATTAATCTGTGATATAGATGTTAAGTATCTGTCCCTGATGAGAAGATCCACCTTTGCGGAGGCAAAAATTGGAAATTTTTATTACCGTTACCTGAAATTCTTTGAAATTGATCATTGCTCCTCTCTAAGTGGAAGAAGAGGAATTGCACTTTGATTTCACTCCAGTGGCTTTTTTTCTGTTACTGGACAGTGATGCGTCAGGGTAAAAATGTGGTCTCCCTAGACTTCAGCAAGGCCTTTGACATGGTTTCCCCCAGTATTCCCCAGGAGAAGCTGGCACCCCATGGAGCCCATGGCTTGGACAGGTACAGGCTTTGCTGGGTTAAAAACTGGCTGGGTGGCCAGGCGCAGAGAGCAGTGGTGAATGGAATGAAATCCAGCTGGGGACCGGTCACCAGTGGTGTTCCCCAGGGGTCAGTGTTTGGGCCCATCCTCTTTGATACCTTTATTGGTGACTTGGGTGAGGAAATTGAGTGCACCTTCATTAAGTTGGCAGACGACACCAAGCTGGGGGAAGTGTTGATCTGCCAGAGGGTAGGGAGGCCCTGCACAGGGACATGGACAGGGTGAATTACAAAGATGAATTGTGTGGAATAATAGGCAGTCTTGTGCTTACACCGCTGTGCTCACAGCTGAATTAACTAGGGTTCTTAAGGAAGTTGTGGATACCTGGCACTGCTTTAATCTCTGCCTATGAGTAGAAAAAGCTAGGTTAAGAAAACTGCCTGAGCAAGTATTAGGATGTTGCTCCACATGATGATCACCAGCTTGTTATCATCTGCTGGAAGACATGGAGAGAATCTTACCACAAGCCTCCAGAACACTGAGGGGGAAGCTCCTGTTGTAGGGACAGGAGAAACTCCGGTACTGGTGTGTGCTTCGGTGTTTCTAGATCTTGAACTAGAAAGAGAAACAAACAGGAAATTAATTACATCTGTGTTTCTAAATTTGGCACGTAGTCTTCAGAAGAGTTTGAGGGTATTTCAAATTGGACATTTCTTCTAAACAACACGGGCAGGACAGAGGAAACCATTTTGTCTCTGATTCTGTTTGACTTTCACTTAATTGCATCTAACTTTAACCAGAAAAGTTCTGTATTTAACAGAAACAAGTGCTTGAAATAGATTTTTCTGGTCTTAAGCAAAAAATAAAAATAAAAATCACAGAGCACAACGAATTTGTAGTTGGTTAAATTGACACTAAATTGTTCAGTACAAATCTTTGACAGAATCAGTCCTAAAATTTTAAGTAAAAGGTTTTACGATGTGTCTGTTTTCCCATATTTGGATGCCCAAAAAGATAACCTTTGAATCAAACTTCCATCCATGATTTCCAGAGTTAATAGTTCTTATAATGTGTTCTGGGGGGGATGGGACTTGGCTATGCTGCTTCTCTCTGGCCTGTTTTTCTTTTTTTTCTTTTCAGTATCTCCAAGTGTGCAAGATTTGTACTGTTACCTAAAATGACTGTGACTGATGTCATTGATGAAGAGCCAGATAAATTTTAAAAGTGTAGGTTCTTGATCCAGCATGGTCAAACGCTTTGTCAGTGTGCCATACGCACAGGAGGGAGAAATGCTGTATTTCCTGAGCAAAGTAAAGCTGGCAGTGTGCGAAGAAATTCTTCCAGATATAAACATGTCTGAGCAGAGTGGAAATGAATTCCAGTCGTCTGCAGCTCGTGGTGGTCAGCTGTTGAGAGCTGACTATTGTGGTTCACGGGAAATTGTAGGCTGTGTGGAAATTTGAAGCCGACTGTTAGCTTGCAGTCCTTGTCCATGGATTTCAGGAGATTTCATTGCAGCTGGTATGCTTTGCTGGTTAGGACTGCTCTCTTAGGCACTACAGAAGAAGCACATACATAGCGAATTGCAAGTCAGTGACAACTTGAAACAGCTTGAAATGGAATGGATGGAGGATAGGATTCTACAGGACTATGCCTTCCAAAAGTGGCAGTGCTATTAAAAACACTGCTGTACGTCTTTAAGTGGAAAAGGGAGGAGAAAGCTATAAACCGGAGCAGACAGCATCATATCTCTTTGCAGGCAATGTCCTGGTTGTCATTAATTGACAATACTGATAACCATCAGTCAGTAAATCTGCAGTGAGTGTGTTGGGAAAAATAAACCAAAACATCCACAAACAAAAATATTCGTTTGACTGTGTGACTGACCATTTGAGAGTCTGGCAATTGTTCAGTTCAGTCAACTTTTTCTAAGCCCACTGGACAAAATTTTAGTGAACCTGTGTTGTTAAACATCCGTGTGATAAGCTTCTGCACGTCTTCTCTTCTCCTCACGCGTGTCTGCAAAACAAGCTATGTGGAACATTGGTGTGCTGAAAAGCTGAAATGCTGCAAGACAAATTTTGAAGAACCAATGTTAGTAAAGAGAAAATGTGATAAAGGGTTAAAACAAAAATGTTTCAAAATATTTTAGCTTAATGAGAGATCATGTGTTCCAAGTATTTCCTTCATTTCGCTGTGTTATGTGGCAGTTTTTTGTTAGCTGGTTTACCCTAGTGAGTTTGGGATACTTCTAGTGAATCATCTTGTTATAAAGGTTTCAGAAGACTGGTATCAGGGAGATTTTTCAGCAACTTTTATTTTTTTTAGCGATTGCACTGATGTCAGACTATTAGTGCAAGTAATTCTAATGACCTGCAACAGCTCTAATGCCAATCTGAGCTCTTATACCTCAGAGAGTGAAAGTGTTTCTAATAAGCAGCGTTGAAATAAAGGCGTTTGTTTCCTGGTAGAATTAGAAGGGCAAGAATGAGTGAAAAGCTGTCAGAGGCCAAAGGGACTCGGTATGGAGCAGAAGACAAACAATGGGGAAGAGGATTTTAGTTTCTGTTTCCCTTTTCACTGTTCCCAGTCTGTGTCTGGTTTTATTGGTAGATCAAAGTTTATGGTGCATGACTACCTTGTTTAGCTCAGCCTGCTGTGTGTTTTTTTGTATCTAGTTTAACAGTTCACACTCAACTTTGTTTGCTTGAACGTTTCTGGTACTGCACTTCCCTTATTACAGGAGGAAGTGCTGTGTTAATGTTGTGCTTGGAGTTGTTCCATTTCTTTTCAACCCTGTTTCTGGAAATTCCAGTCTAACCAGACCAGTAAGGCTTTTTTCGGTTTTGGCAGCTAGAGTATGGGAAGTAATTTGCCAGCATTGCTTTTGCTGAGCTCTGCCAGGTGACACCACCACCCTTTGACATGTATAATATAAAGACTTCCCACACTATTTTGCCAAAAGGAGGAATGATCTCACCCTCAAACAAACCATTCAAATTGTCATTAGGTAATAAAAGCCATGGGTTGTATCAGGTGAAGTATAAAATGTTGCAAGAAAAGTCTACTATTTTTGGGTAAAATGAGTAATTACTTCACTTTTTTCACAGGTTCTTCAAAGAACTTGAAGCAAGACATCAGAACAACATCTTTATTGATGATATTAGTGATATAGTGGAAAAGCATAGTGCTTCAACGTTTGATCCATATGTAAAATACTGCACTAATGAAGTCTATCAGCAACGAACGCTTCAGAAATTGCTGTAAGAGCTAATTTTAAAATATGACTGCAAAATCACCCCCCTTCGTAGTAGGAGTCAAAGGCTATGGTATTTGGTGCAAAACCTATGGCTTACAGCGAAGCGTGTACTTACATGCTTAGCTTTACTTAATGCACAAGTTCCTCTGAAGTAATTGAGAGTGAAAATATGCCTGGCTGCATAGTCCAATCCTATTTGTTGTCCTGTGTTACATTCCCTTTTCTCTGATAAGTACAGTTTTATAAATTTGCCAAAGCCATGGTTTACTCGCATGTTACATACGAGTCTGTTTGCACTCATGCTCATCTGTGGGAGGAGATATCTAAACGTTGATGCTGGTCTTGCATATCTAAGTAAATAAAGCTGAAAGCTTAAGTGATATGAATCTTTCAAGCTGTACTTTCCGTGCTATTAAAATGTTTTATTTAAAATCTAGCAACTTTCACAATTCTTTGGTAAAACATTCTGTTTAATTCCCTCCTTCTTTTTCCTACCAGAGCTACAAATCCAGCATTTAAAGAGGTGTTATCACGGATTGAGTCCCATGAAGATTGCAGGAATTTACCAATGATCTCTTTCCTCATTCTTCCCATGCAGAGAGTAACTCGTCTTCCCTTACTGATGGATGTGAGAACAGTTATTTTTCTATTTTTTCCTTTATGCATGTTTCTCGAATGTTGACACTCTTGTATTCAATTCCCAGTTCATTCCAGACAAGGCTGTAGATATTGGCTTTTCTGTTGAGTATGAACAGTAGCATATGCTCGCTTGTGCGGTCAGAAATTAAATATTTAGAAGTTCTAATCAGAAGGTTTGTAACGGATAAAAATAATTGATTCAGAAGACAAGGAAGAACCTAGCACAGAAATTGCACATAGTGTTAGGATTAAAATTAAACTTTACAGATTAAAAAAAAAAAAGATTTCCTACTTTATAGATTAGATAAGGATCCTTTTGCAATAAATACTTTCAGAAGTAGGGTCTTTAAGACCCTCAGTTAAGAAGGTCACGGTGTAACCTTGAAGAATAAACTGTTCTCAAGGTCACAGGAGCCCCTTCTGAGTGGAACACTATTTATACACTCGGTTTCCCCTCAGTGTGTTACACTGTGAGAAGTTCCCTTCCCATGCAGGTTACTAGAACTAAATTTATAAGCTGGACCACCAGCAATAGTATAGATTAAAAGCTAAGCTTAATTAAATTCTAGCATCGATAGGGTCCAGAAACAGGACTAATGATTTTGGTCTCCTACACGTACAGAAACTGCACTGACAAATTTGGCTGATGATCGGGATAGTTACTTAGTTCATTCTGGGACATAGAACACTTTCTTCTCTGGAGCATGTTTCTACTTAAAAAATTAAATAATAGTCTAGTATTACTTTTGTGTGTGTCATTAGTTGATCCAGGTAGCTGTGTAAACCTTATATTGTTATATATTGTGTATATAAGGTCATATTGTTTGGAGTGAAATCGATTCTCAAAGTTTCAGTGCCAAAGATATGGCTTCAAATGTGTTCAAAGAGGAGCAAGCATGATTAAAGCAAAGACTAATTTAATCTAAGATATCTTAGGATGTTTTTGTTTCTCTTCACCTTTTTGATTTCCATTAATATGTTTGTAAAATTCTGTATTTGTTACAATCTGTGCTTCTCAGTCCTCTGAAGTAACTGATATTTTATTTCAGACTATTTGCCAGAAAACTCCTAAAGATTCACCAAAATATGAGAACTGCAAGCAAGCTCTGAAAGAAGTGAGCAAGGTATGTCCTGATGGTACAGGGGAAAAAAAAAGTGAAACTAAGAAAACCGTGCTTTCTGCTTTTATTGCTAGTTTTAACTATATCTGCTGCTCTCAGTTGTTCTTGTCTTACTGTGTAATCATCAGAATCAATGACAGAAGAAGAGCACAAGTCCATTTCCATGTATAGATTGTAAAACACAATAGCACTTTCATAATAAATTCCAGTTCCATTTTATGTGAAACTGAGCAGATTCCCCTTTTTAAATTGGGAAATTCTAGTTTATCAATTTATATTCACACACATATATAATATGTATATGTGTGTATATATATATATATATATATATATATATATATATATATTCTTGAAATAGAAGACTTTACAACAGAACATTGTGGTTTGAAAAGAAAATTTAAGGATCTAAGAACTGTCTGGTTTTTGCCTCCAAGACCTCAGAATTTCAGAAACTGCAGCACATCATAAACTGTCATTAAATATGTTGTATTGGATGTTCTTTATTTAAACAAAACAAAACCTTTCCCTGCATGTCGGGGCTAGACAGTGCCTTGGGATTTGAACATTCCTTGTGTAAGGGAAGAGCAGTGAAAGATAAAAACTCTAAATTGTCTTATTTAAGAAAGACCACTAGGGATTGGTTTTATGGCTAAATTATTGTCTATTACTTAGGAAAATACCGTAAATTCGGGAACACTATACTGCTGCCAATACAATTATTTTTTTCTGTAGAAGCTGTATATGATTTGTGAAGTATTTGATTATAAAAGGAGAAAAGGCTTATTAATGGTTGGGAAATGCTGCATGATGTTTGTGAGGTGAAGGGGAATGCATTTTCTGACCTTTCTGTCTCTGCCCCCGTTGTTGTACACTCCTCTTCCTCCCATGCACAGACTTCTGTAAGACTGTAGGATGCTTTAAGATTGCATTCTAAAGGCCAGCTGCAATGAAACTTTCTCAAAGATACTGTTTGCCTTAGCTTAACAAGGCGGTGCTGCGATGTTTGTGGTGGGACTTTCCTCTCTAAATGAGTTGCAGGTGTGTGATAGACAGGGCAGTGTGCAACACGGATTTGTCAGTCCAGAATGTTGGTTTTTGTGGGGCTGATCATTACCTTGGATCAGAGAGTATAACCCTTTTCAGTCAGATCTTCTGGCTGTAACTTTGTACCACCTGGGCTTTGCTGAAGAATAAATAGTTATTATAGTGTTGGATAATCCTGGTTGAAGGGGACTTCACGATGTCATCCAGTCCAGCCTCTTTCTCAAAGCAGAACCAGCTGTTGGGCCTGAGCAGGTCACTCAGAGATGCATTCAGTCTGGTCTTGAAAACATCATGGCTGCGGCTGAACAGGAAAATGTCAGGTCCTTTGTAAATTTTACACTTCCACAGATGTGCATTTTATAAAGGAGCAAGAGTTAGTGTTACAAGTCTTGAGTACATTAAATGTGTTAAATACATGTCTTGTTTCTAGTTGGTGCGTTTGTGCAATGAAGGTGCTCGGAAGATGGAAAGGACAGAAATGATGTACACAATTAACTCCCAGCTGGAATTTAAAATCAAGGTATGATGCTATTTCTGACCGTAAACCATTTAGCATATGAATAGCTTTGACCACATGCTATGGCTTTGACTATATGTTAAATTTTGATAGCTTCATTGCCAGCATAAAGTCCATTAACATAGGCTGTAATGCTGACATGACTTTCAGTCAAGAAAGACAAGTTCATATTCTGGGGTAGCTGAAGCTTTGGAAACTCAGAGGGTAACTAAGGACTGTTGTGTCTTAACCAAGGCTGATTAAGCTTCAGGTTGAGGCTTTTCAGGGAAAAAGTCTAAGAACTTTTTTTTAAAATAAGAATGAAAGGGACTATTTATCTATTGCAGCTGAAATAAAACAGTAAAAGTTTACTGAGTTTTAGCACCCTAGCATTTTATTTTCTGAAAACATCATGAGTGAGATTCAGCACACTATTTCTGTCAAACTGCAAGGTGAATTAACTCCATGGAGTGAGAGTGTGAGCTGGCTTTGATGCGCTAGACAAATTGCTGTCAAGTTTTTACCATTAAAAGAGAGGCCGACCTGCTACTTGACAATGAGATGTTCTCATGTACCTGAGAGAAAAATTACGCCTAAATGAATGCTTTTAGACCAAGGGAAGGATCCCAACAGTGTGTGACTGTCCGGATTACGGCAGCATGATATCAAAAACAAGGTGTGGTTCCAGCCACCTCAAGATGTGTTTCTTTAAATTACAGTATATTTGTACAAGATTCTGATAGTTCTGCTGTAAAAACTTGTCACTTTCACAAGTTCCCCTTTAGCTGGGAGGTGATAGAAATCAGGAAAACAATGGTGTGTGCTGCATGCTGCTGAATTCAAGGAGGCAGGTGTGAAATAAATCAGCCCAGCTGGGTTTCCTCATAGGTGTGTGTCTCGGTCACACCTGCGGGCAGGAGTTACCAAATTCAGCTACAGCAGCACTTCTGGCAGCGTAGGATATGCAAACAAAGAGTGAGGTGCTGGCCCGGAAGAGCAGGCTGTGCAACAGCAGACTTTGGCGTAGGTGAAATTACTTAAGATAAACTTCACCTTTACTAATGCAGTTTGGTTTTGTCGTTTGTCAGCAAATTTTGTTTTGCTAGTACAGAGTGTGGCTGTACTTAAGGCTGCCTGTGTCTGTGCGACGGTGCAGGCAGGGCTTTGAAGTAATAACAGCGAAGCGTCCTGTATTAAACTAGTGCAGGTAATTTCTTAGCTTACTTTTCAACCACAAGAATAGCAAGCATATTTGTATATGCAGATGAAATTGAATCCTATACTGTCTTAGTTTTCAAAATGAATGTTGTAGTCTTCTGCTGGAATGCTCCTGTTCAAACACAGAATATCTGAATGATGAATGAATTATCATCATCGTATTTGAAGAAGTAAGTAGGGGTGTATGTTTTTGAAGAGACAGTTGTTAAAGGATCTTTGTCAGTCTCGCTCTGAGGAAATCCTGTTTCCAACTTGTCCAAAGGACTTTTATTTACATGCTTTGACTAAAAACTGAGACTAATAATATTTACTTAAAACAACAGCAATAAAGTAAACACTTCTTAACAAGTGATGTCACTACATTTGCTAACAAGGGTGGATAATAGTCTCGGGTATTTGGGATATTCTGAAGTGGAGTTTTAGATGGTCTGAAAATTTTGGGTAACCTTCTTCCCGCATTCGTTCATAATCTTCAAATCTACAGAAGTACCTGACAGTTGTAAAATGTATCAAGTTCCTTAAAGGACTTTTAGTCTGTTACTTTCCCTGTTGGAAGAGGATGCAGAAGCAAGAGGCCCGGTATAATTCTTCCAGTGGACGTGCTGTGACTAGCAACTCTCGCTAGTTTCATGGGAATAATAGCAACTTTATTTTCTTTTCTGTATTCTTTATGCAAGTTTTTTTTTTCTTCCCTCCTCTGTGCATCTTAAATATAACCACTTAGTGGTTTTAGACCTTATCTGTGGTTTGAGAGCTTGCCAGCTGGAGTGCTTGCCAAACTGCTTTGGCCAAGTGTCAGTACATTTTAAGTTCTAATGGCTTATTTTATATAAAAAAAATGGTGATATAAGTGTTGTACTCTTTTGGTAATTGCAGTAAAATTAATATTAAAGAAAAAACAAGGTGCCTCTGGAATATAGTCATTTAGGAAAATGAACTCATTTGGAGTAGAGATTAAAGGGATTTTTAGTTCATGCTCAAATAGAAAATTTTGAAGAAGTTTTTGTCTGCAATGCCATCATCATGGTGCTATAATTCTGCTTTATAACCATTATAAATTAGGTAAACTATTTCTGTTCTTTCCTAATCCGGTGTTTTGGGATGTTTTATTTTGTTAGGTGTGACTGTAGAGCATGGGAGTTACAAGAGAAGCTACTAAATGTAGGTCATTTTTGTACACAGCTAATCTGTAGAATTTCTTTTAATTAAGATTCAAAAGGTTTTTATTCTTAAATTTTTCAACTTTAGCACTAGAAAAGCTTTTTTTCTGCAAACAGGCATTTGAGTTCAAGAACCAAACTCTTCTGTAATTTCTGTGTTCAAGGACCATCTAGCCCAATGTTTCAATTTGTAAAGTCACAAAAACTGTGGTGGTGTAACCTTAGGGCCATGGCCCAATGTTTCACGTTCATGTACCATCACATGCAACCATTACTGCAATTCAGGAAGTTTAAATAACTGGAGCTGTTTGTTTTTCAAGAATTGATTTTCACACCAGCAGAGTATAGATTCAGAGTAAGCCTTTTTTTTTTTTAAAGAAAAAAAAAAAGCAGAATGTTTATATAAACTTCAGAAATTACTAGATTTCAGTTATGGAATTTGGGAGTTCTTCTGACTGGCAAATATGGGTACTGAGCTGAATTGGCCTTTTGTAACCTGTGTGGTCTAATAATGTGTATTAATAAAATGACCATCCATAAGAAAAATGCTATGGTACAATCCTTGGAGAAAGTAATAATGTTGAATTGATGTTAGCCACTGATACAAGATGAGTGACGGTGTCAGTTAATGAAATTAAAGAGATTTGTAACCAGATTGTTCTACTCTGACTCATAACAGAGACTTGGATAAAAATCTGTTTCGGAAATATGGATTTAAAACACAGTTCTGCATTTCCAATTTCCAGATTGGAGAATACAGTAGAAAATGCATTTAGTAAACTAATGGATAATACAAAACTAGAAATGTGCAAAAAAGTTGTATAAATCAAAACGGAATGTGTGATCTGAAGTTAATTGGGAAGAAGTATCTAAAGGGAATTTGACCAAGATTCAGTACACGTATTTTGTCTGTAATTTTGCCATTTTGAGCAAGGTTCATCTGTCATTCATGTGCTATCTCCTAACAGAAAGCACAAGGAATAGGCTTCCAGGAGCTTGGTCCTGCTTTTTGTGTTGAGTGTGGTACTGCATGGTGGTAAAAATAAATAAATAAATAAAAATAAAATCTTTTGAATGATTGCTTCATCATGTGCCATTTCAAAGTGACTACAAAATCATTCCTCAAAATTCACAAACAAGGGGATGGCCGCACATAAAACTAGGGAGGTTAAAGTTTTGTTCTTCCAACAGCACAATCGCAGTCAAAGTACTGGTTTGGTTTTGGCATCGTGCTCCAGGGCGAGTATTGACAAGTTGAGTTAGTTCGTCAAAGGGCAGCTAAGTGATTAGATACAAAAAGACAGTCTAAGCAGAATGATGAAGACAGCTGACAAGCTGAATGAAGAAATACAAGCACGTGAAAGTTATTTTAAATGGAAAAGAAGCAGTTGTCCTCATTAGTCTAATCATTACAGACATAATGAATTTGAGCAACAGCAGAGAAAGTACATGTTTTTGATAAGCTGAAAGCCTGTTAAGTGTAAAGTAGAAACAAAAATTTGATTATTTCCCTTGGGGTGAAGAAAAATGTACGTAAGTTAACGGTTAAGTGCCCATTTACTGCAGTGGATCTTAGGTACAGCTATTAATAAACATGGGCAAAGTGGATGGTCTTAGGTACAAATATTAATAAACATGGGCAAAGTGGATGCCTCTTCTCCAGGGGCAGTGTGGACCTGCTGTTGCAGGACCTGCAAGGCACAGAGCGTGCAGCTTGGGCTTTGCCTGCAGAAGTCACCCCGTGAGTCTTCTGTTTTGGTGCCAGACAGCCTCAGGTGCTCCATCCAGCATGTATGCTGTACCTGGAGGTACATAAACACAAAAGTATCAACATCTTCAGTTTTGAAATTAGGACCACAATAGGTCATCCCAGAGAAGACAGGTGAGACTTAGAAAGGAGTATCTTTATCAACAGCCACTATTCTAAGCAGCACAGAACTGGTCACGTAGGAGGAACCTTTCCTCTGTGTGGCACTGAAACCTTCCCACATGCTAGCTCTGGTCAGCTCAGTGCTAACAACTGTCAGTGAGATCACTGATGGAGGAATCTTGGCCCCTGGGAGATGTTGCAGTGCTACCAGCACTGCAAGAGACCTTTGTCTTCCAGGCATCACGTCAACGTACAGCTTCAGAGAGGATTTGGTCTCTGTATGACAGGACATGCAGGCTCGTATCTCCATTCACGTTCATGACCCAGAGAAACAAAAGGTCCTTCTGTGGTATCTACTTCTCCACCAGTTGGGAATAATTTGGATTAATAAAGCCTGGCCTTTACATTAGACAGCTATTATCCTCTTTGGCTTGATTCACCTACTTGAGATGTTGGTCCTCATCCTACCCCTAATATGGCCTGTCATGAGTGGATGCCTTAAGAGAGGTCCTCTAAATTCAGACATTTCTCAAACCACTGGTAAATTTATGACGTCACAAACAAACTATATTGTTCAGGCATTAAAAGGGACAGCTAGTCCTTACATGTCACATACTCCTTTAAGCATTCTTTCACAGAGCTGTGCTGGAATTTCAACATGTGGAGTAGAAAATAGATTTTGCCACATTTGATTGGTAGGCCTTCTACTATCCTTCACATATTTTTGCAGACTTTCTCTTCCATGGAAGTATGTACTCTGAACATCTCAAGAATAATATTCAGTACAGTATTAGTATCTAATCTTCTGTGCCATTTCCATAACTTGTCTATTTTCATAAGTTCATAAAAGATTTCAATGTGGTTTGTACAGTGTGTTTCTCTATAATATAGGCTCTTGCGTTTTTTTTTCTGTGCTTGGTACAAAACATGCAGGAAGAAGGTACAGCATCATTTTAACTGACTTTAGAGATGTGCTGAAAGGCAGTGTAAGGTATGCTGTAGCCCGTGTGTTTGAGATGAAGTGCTGAAGCTTTTCCTTCCAACTGTTCATGCAGAAAAGCTGTGAGAAAAAATCAAGTGCTCAAAGAATGTTTGCTTACTCTGTGAAAACTGAAATAATCCCTAGAGACAGTATTTTTAATCTCCTTTGGAGATCTCATGTAGTTTGGTCCATCCTGAAGCATATGACCAGCCAAGTCTGTTCATTTTTGTCGTAGATGAGTAATTAGGTCATGAACGTGAGCAATTTTCAAGTATTTGCAGGCTATTACTTGTGGATTATGTGAATGATAAAGATACCTTAAACCTTGGGATCTCTGTTTTGTGCTTGTACTCATAATCTCTGAGCTTTGAGTTTGAGCAGTTTTTCCAAATATTTTAGACTGTTACCTGATTATTTTTTTTTAATTCTACTTATACAAGATTAAAATATTATTTTTTCTTTGTAGCCATTTCCATTGGTTTCTTCTTCACGATGGTTAGTGAAAAGGGGTGAATTAACAGCATATGTAGAAGACACTGGACTTTTTTCTAAAAGGACTTCTAAACAGCAGGTGTACTTTTTCCTCTTTAACGATGTCCTCATTATCACCAAGAAGAAGAGGTAAGAGCTTCACCAATGTAAAATCGTCTTTTTGTTCAACTCTTTGCATCACAGAGAGAGCATCTAAGTTATCTTTTAAATTTTCATGACTTTTGTGCATGCCTCACCATACGGGAAATGAGAGCCAAAACTTCCTGGCTTTGCAAAGCCGAACTTTATTTGCATCCACAGCATTTTTACGTGTTTGCTAGCCATCTGCTTTTTTGAAAGAATGAATGAGATTCAAAGAGACCTGGTACATTTGCAGCATAGAATGGGAAGAAATATGGATTAAAGTTGTGTTACTTACAGTCAAAATTTGTGAAACCATTTGTATGTTTCAATACACTGTGTTTGAGAAAGTAAATGAATTATGAAGGTGTTTGAGTTTCTAACATTGCCCTATCAGACTGCATTTAGAAATCACAAGTAACTGCTTGTTAAATGGGATTTAGTTTTTGCAAACTCGATTGGAATTCTGAATTGTCAAACAAATTCAAAAGTTTATCCTTGATGCCTTAACAAAGGTAGATTTTTGGGGGGGCAAAGTGATACTCTTTCCCCTCCGTGCTTTACCATGTTGGACTGTTTTTGAGAGAGATTGATGGGAAACTGCTTCTAGTAGTCTCCACTTAAATTTTATCTCTAGATTTGCGGGGAGGCTTAAAATCATTTAATGGAATTTACATCCTCTGCTATTGCTGTTAAATAATACTTGATAGATTAACTTTCTTCCTGAGGCTGAAAACTGTTTTGAAGAATAGTTTTGCATTTGCACTGATCAGTTGAACCAAATACCTGCTATTTTTAAAAGATACTGTCTTGTGAATCTTCTTAATGTAAATCAGAAATTGAGGAATGAGGTAGAATATTAAATCTGGGAAGAGAATGTGAATATTTAAGCAAATAGAAAGATAAACAAAAATGAAGGAAAAATATATTTGAGTCAAATAATTTTTATGCAGATGAGCAGAAAGGCAAATAGAGTTCTCCCCAGCTATCTTAATGCTGGGAGCACGTTTCTGAGATTCAGTGTTTATCAAAGTTCATGCTGCAATGTTTCTTTGAAAGTCCCTTGCTAAATCCCTGGCAGCAGATCAGAGTTATGCCTCATGTTTTTAAACTGCGCGTTTGTTTTCTCACGGCATGGCTCTCAACGTATTGCTGTGTTGGTAGCTAAGTAAATGTCTGAGTTAGGAAAACAATGAAGAATCTATTATCTGTGTTGTTACAGTGTTTATTGGTTTCCTATGTGATGGCTCCTTGTCCAGATTATAAAACAGATTTTTATAGCAACATATTTTATTCAAACTTTGGATTTATAACAACTTCCAGCTGTTGGAATTGAAATGTCATAACTGGGCCCAGAAGCCAAAATTAAAAAAAACTTGATGTTAATGATCAGATTTATCTGTTCACCTGAAGAACACCCCCAAACAAATTAGGTAGGATAGAAAAGGATTGATTTGTGTGAACCTCCCAAATATTCCGAGCACAAAGCTTGCACTTGACCCGAGTGGATGAGCTTATTCATAACATTCGAGCTTTTGATGATCTGTTCTCCTACCCACAGCGTTACTGTGGACACCACAGCAGTGGACAGCAACACTTGTTGACAGTTGAGTTTTATATGCTTGTGTTTTCACTTGAGGAGTTGCTTTCTCAAAAGATTCTTAACATTGCACACACAAAAAAAAATAAATCACTCGACTGTGCTAAAAATACTAATTACTTAGTGCTGCAGTCATGCTGCTTAATCCTTTCTCCAAAAGTGAATCCCCGGCCATCCCGGGGAGCAGTTTGCCATGTAAGTCGAAGCAGCACGCTGTGCCTCCCAGCTCCTCGGGGCCAGCCCGGCGCTGCCTGCCCAGGCTGCAGCCGACAAGGGTCAGCAGCCCCAGCGAGGCAAGGCTCGGCTCACCCCTGCTCACGGGCTGCTTTCAGGAACGATTTCCATGTGTCAGAGTCATCACTGCAAGAACTGCATTTTGAATACTGAGTGAGCAAGCGTTCCCAAAACCTTTTTATAATGAGAATTACTACATTTTAGCTACAAAACGATAAAGGGGGGTGTGTTGGTGTATGCTTACTATGCTCCAGAGTTCTTATGCTTTAACTTTAATGATGCTTTATTAATCATAATCTTCCTCAGCTGCCATTTTGCCTTTTGGTTGAAATCGCAAGGTTTGGCTGTGTTCTCTGCCCCATTCAGTGGGTTAAGTGAAATTTAGCTACCAAAATTTCTTCCTTTTTAATGGACACTGAAGGTAATATTCTGACACGAGGAGTAACAGGCAATATAATTCACATCTTAAGAGTTCTTTCTATCTGCCTCATGATTCACATGGACTACACTACAGTTCTTGTTATTTGTGGCACGTTTGGGAAACTTGTTTTCTCTTGAGCTAGCGAAGAAATGATTTCACATTGCACAGAGTATGATGACATTAGTGCCTTACTAAAATACAGGATATTTACTTTATGCATACTGCTTTTAGGTTTGTATGTATTTCCTTCATAATGAATTTTCAGTTTTCCTCTTCTAAATCCCAACCACAGACAAAAGTATCATCCTTCTTACACATCCCCTGCATGGCTGATGAGTGTAACTGCTGGGCTTAGATATCCATTTGCCTGCTGTCAGGCATGGTGGAGCTTCCATAGCGGGCACTTTACAACTCCCCTCGGGGAAGAGGAGACTGGGCTACAGAGGAGGCAATTCTCTGACACCTCTGGCAGACCTGGAAGCTTACACTGTAAAATTATTCTGCTAAAAATGGGACACGCGGCTAGCTCAGAACTTTGCAAAAAGTCAGGTTCCTCCTTTTTTCCAACATGCCCTTTTGAAGATGTGGTTGCGTATTCTGGGTAGTAATGCTCAGAGCTGCCTATGAGCAAGCTCTGTGCTCTGTGGAGCTCAAGAGAGCTCCAGAATTAATGAAGTCCTGTTGTGTACAACTAAAGTAACACTGCCATATTGAGCTATTCGGAACATCTACCAGCAATGTCCTGAGTGTTTTTAGAAGATCTCAAATGAATTGCAAAGAGATGTGTATTTTTGTGTGAGGATACATTTATTGAGTATTCTTCTTTCCCGTAATATCCCCTAAGGACACCACTAGAACCCCATCTGTTTTCACGGCTCTGTGGCTTGTCAGCTCCTGAGATTGCCTTGACACTGGAATGCAGCTGGACTTCATACATGGGAAATCACCCAAAGGTTAAATACTACTTGGGAATGTTACCTGTTCACAGCTGCTTGAAAAAACATGCTTTTTGTAGCCAAGATGCCAGGAATGATTTCGTAACTAAAGTAATCATGCTAAAAAAGTGATTAAAAAATGCTGAAGATTTATAAAGGACATTTACTGCTTTTTTTTTTTTTTTTTTTTTAATACAACATGTGATAAAGGAAATAGGGAGAATCACCACACGCTTTCTGTTAAAGAATAGGTGGCCTAGAGCAGATGTCTGTCTTCATAAAAGTGCCTCCAAAATGTGCAGGCCTTCCTTGCGGGGGGACATAAAATAGTCCTGTTGTTGTGAGTCTAAATAGAAGTTTGGCAAAAAGTTCAGCCATAAACTGAAGGTGCACGTTGGCATGTCTGTGTTAGCTGATTATTGTATTTTTAAATAATGTTTTAAATGGCTGCGGTGCCTCCAGCCCTCAGCCAGCTATACCCGTGCACTGCTGGTCAGGAGAAGTCTGTGGGCCTCCTGGAGAGCACAGGGGCTAGAAAAAGACTCCTTAATAGTTCAAAGCAGGCTGTTCTGTTGAATGGAGATGAGAAGAATTTGTAGAGGTTTATCTCAGTCGATTAATTAGTCAGGAATGCATTCATTATTTACTATGCAAATGTATGAACTACATTTCTTTCTTTTTAGGTTCAAGGTCCCCAATGACTACAGCAGCATCCCTAGCTGGTTTTGCTAGTTCTGTCCTTGGCTAGGCAGCAATTGCTGTATAAAAGTTGTTTAAAAACAGAACTGACTTCTTAAAAACAAACAAGGAAGGGGAAATCACACACCTGATGGAAAACTAAGCATTATACTTATGTTTGTTTTTTCCTTTCTTTGTTTTACAGCGAAGAGAGCTACAATGTCACAGATTATTCTTTAAGGGGTCAGCTCGTGGTACAACAGTGTGACAGTGAGGACCTGACTTCTTCTCCTGTAAAGAACACTTCAGCTATGCTGTACTCCCGGCAGAGCGCTACAGTGTACCTCTTCAGATTGGCAGTCCTCAGTAACCATGCAGGAGAGAAGGTGGAGATGCTCTTGGGAACAGACGCTCCGTAAGTAAATAGTTATAACTTCTGTAATTTTTCACCTGATCGTCTCAACAGGTTGTTGTTGCTCTCCCAGCTCCCAAGCGTGGCAGTATGAAATGCCCAGCTTCTCTTTGTTTGCAAAGCTTAAAACAAGATGAAACAAAACAGAACAGTAGAGTTCGCAAGCAGGCAGTCTGTATGATATCTGATCAGCAGTGACCAAGGAAGGATTACATCAGAAATGACCCTGTATTTGTCACGGGCCACACTGGTGTCCTGTTCAGCAGTGCTGGAGAGTTTGTTGTTCCACCTGCTGACTATTGTGATTTGCGCTGTTTTTATTCCATTAAGTGTGCACTTCCAAAGCTAGGCAAGGTAACAGTGACAAGCCTTTCTGTTTTTTAATGGTTGGCAGAGAAGGAGAATGTGCAGCTTGTATAAGATCCTAGATAGAGGAATAAATATTTACTGGAATAAAATAGAGCCTCTCCAAACCTGGTTCATTTTCTCATGGATAATCTTGTCATGAGCAGGCTCAGTGGTTTTAAGTCCATGTCATGTTACTGTCATTCTTTTTTTTTGATGTCATGTTGTAGGGATAATAGCAAATTGAGTACACATGCTAAAATTATGTAAACTGAAGTGTCTGTTACTAGGTGCTGTTGTTTTAGATCTTCAGACCAAGAATTAACTGTGCTTCTGCCTCAGAGACTGCCAGTTCCCTAGCCAGTGAGTAATGGCGTGGCTGTGCTTTGCAGTGAGTTACTTTAATACCATTAGTGATAAGTAAATTGAGAGCCCATTAGAGGGTAGAATAGAAAGGAGAAATGACAAAGCTTCACTTGTATGTAGTTCGGTGTGGTCTGAAATAGAGTTCTCATCACAAAGCCACATCTGACTTTCTGCAAACATTTTGCTGCCTCTTCCAAACCTGCAGCCAAATGGCTAAGTACAAAGCTGGTGGCAGTAAGGAACAAAAAAAGGAACTAAAAAAATACATTGAGGTAATGCAGAGGGAGTCCGTGTTGGTGCAAGGCACAGTGAACTACAGTCATGCATTGCTTCAGGGTGTTGAAAGATTATCTGTGATAGCTTTGCATAAAAATGTTTCTCATAAACAGGAACCAAAAATCTTAGGTTTAACACTTCTTATTTTTGCAAAAAAAAAAAGGAGAACTGACATGACCATTCTTAAACAGTGAAGACTTTTTGTTGCATTTTAGTTGGAGGGGGTTTTCATCAGAGGGAAAGTGTGTAAGTCAGTGTAATGTTGCTGAAGACAGCAGAGTATCTGAAGGGTAATCCAGGCTGAAGATAATAATAATGCTGGATTTCTGAATCCCTTCTGGTTGTTATTGGTGAGGCAAACATGCCAGGACTGCAGGACAGGGATTTAGGGGGGATTGGAGGGGGGAGCATGGGGAGAAGCTTGTATTTGCAAAAATAAAGGTGGTGTTTTCCAAACTGAGCTTAAAATGCAACCATTTTGATTCCAGCAAAGGGCAGACTATAGGCTGTCACTGCTTTCATTTGCAGTCCCTACTTAGCATCAAGATAATTAGCTCATTCTAATTAAGCCAAATCTAGTGAAAGTTAATTATTGTTCTATTTGCTTCTTACAGTAGGATGACCTCAGGCTTTAGTGGTGGGTAATGTAGTTTAAAATTACTTTAAAAACAGAGTAAGCAACGTAGCTGCCATTAACCTTTCACCTTGCCCTGGATGCATTTTTCCCATGCGAGGTTCAGAGGCTCCCAGGCACAGCCCCTCAGGGCCCTGCTGTCTTTGGAGCTTGTGGAGAGGGTCTCTGGCTGCCCCCTGCCTGGTACAGCACCGGGTCTTGGGCACTCTTGGTGTTAAGGTGCTGTCTTTATTAAGCATCACAATGCCTCTGTAGCTACGTGACTTTTGTATGGCATACCTCAACTTCTCTGCGTAACGTTTCTGACCTCCATTGCCTGCATACACTCCGAGTTTAAATTGTGAAGTGCTCAGTTTCTGGAGCGGTTTCATTTGAGCCTCTCTAAGTCTCTGGATCATTGTTGAGAGCCCAAAGACGACTGTGGACAATGAAGGTTAGTTACCCAAATACTACAAATATGACAACGCTCTGAGACACGTGGTTAGGGCTTTGGGTGGTCCTGTGTGGACCAGGAGCTGGACTCGGTGACCCCTGTGGGTCCCTTCCAACTCAGGATGCTCCGTGGTTCTGCTTCCACTTGAACTACAAATGGCGTTGAATTATCGCTGCTGGTTGTTGTAGCGTAAGTACATGTTAGGTCAAATACTTTTCTAATATTTTCTTCTGAGAGCTGGAAGTTGAGATGTGGGTTTTCTGCCTCGCTTGCCTGTTAGCAGAGAACTTCTCTCAAATAATCACTGGGGCCAGGGGGTAAGTGCCTAAAGTAAACTGGAGAGCAACGAGTGTCCTGTAGCTGCAAGCAGTCTGTACACCTGCATTCTGTAGTGCGCTTGGATCTGTAGCTGTCTTACCAGTAGTTCAGACCATTACCGACCTCCCAGACCAGTGCTTGTCGCTAAGAACTGCAGGTTTTTGCATTCCTGGCAGAAGTTGCAGGCAGCTTTGGCTGTGTAACAGTGCTCCCATCTCATCCCGGGCACGCCACGCTGCCCGGACACGTGGGATAACTGCAGGTGAATCTACGCGTAATGCAGCGTACCACGAGGCAAATGTTGTCTTTACGGGGTAGTTAGGGAGATTCTCTTAGCATTTATCTTGACAAGACGACCTTGGATAATCTGACTGCAGAGATTCATCAAGGATTGCTCTGGTATTTTTTCTGCACTGGTTTCTTCCTTACTGCTTTAAAGCACCTTATCCTGCTAGTTATTTTAGCAGCAGGGCATTTCTAACAGGCGCTCTGTACGTAGGGTGCAGGATTAGCTGGGGGACATGAGCACAGGGGATCCCGCGGCACGGCGGTGCAGCAAACACTGAAGAGCGTGCGTTGGGTCCAATGCTGAACGGTGCTGTCCCGGGGCAGCTTTGTGAGTCCTGTACCACAGCGGTCGGACGGAGCGGAAACTGCAGGATGGGTTGGAGGAGGAGTTTGGCATGGCCGCGGGGAAGCTGGGGAGCTGTGCCGGATAGAGGTGGTCCTTGTTCTCCTGGGGCAGTGCTGGAGTGCTCTGCTTTAGAAAAGGGCAACAAGCAGCGTCTTGTTCTTTGGGGCGCGAGTCTCGGAGAGGCCATCGCTTCTCTGTGGTGCCATTAACTTGCACACAGCCCTTCACAGAAGTGAAAGATGGTATCTGTTCCGCGGAGGCTGGAGGCGGGACAGAGGACATGAAACAGAACGCTCCAGACGCATCCCAGCCTGGAAAAACTTACGGTTTTAGGTTTGCTTTCAAAGTTTAGAATAACTCTGAAAGAAACTATAGATCGTTAATGGTTCCTATTAAAGATCTTATTATAAAGTAAGCAGATGATTCAGACTTGCTTGGAAATGCGTTTTTATTGGGAAAAAAATGAAGCGCATTTTTAGTTGTCTGGGCTTTTTATAAAAAGACATTTTGTTCTACAAAAGATTACTGCTTGCCTATATAAGGTTTGTAATATAAATAGCAGTCCAGCAGATTGTCTTTCAAGGGAAAAAATCTCTGAACACCTCCTTGATTTGAAAACTCTTTTTATAGAGCGTTACCGTGTGTTGTGTGCTCAGGGTACAGAAAATCCCACATTCCTTGTAACTTTAGGCGAGCGCGATGGGGAGGGCAGCGGCAGGAGGAGGCAGCTGGACACTTCAGAGCGCTCGCTGAACGGAGCGATGCACAGGTGGAAGCGAAATGTTTGCGTTGACTCCGATTTCCAGCGCAGTTTGACCCCGTTTTGTCACTTCACGTGGCTCGTGGTTCCCAGGTACAGCAGTAGAGGCACTGGGTCCGGGGCGTTACGGTGCCGGTGAGCGAGGGCGGTGGCGTTGCAGCTCCAGCAGCGGGGCACGGCCGGCAGCTGCGGCTGGCGGCTGGGGAAGGCTCCTCACAAACCTCGTGCGTCTTTCGTGGCCTGTTCCCACTGTCCTCGCTCTGGAACAGCTGTAATTGTGCCTGCTGCTGGAGGCGGAGGGTTAAATTACAGGGTCATTTAGCATTAGATTATCCACTGGTGCTGGCATCTTTTTATATTTGTTTCCCACTCTGTTTACACAAGTAACATCGATTCCCTTGAAAAATACATGGAAAGTTGCAGAGAGACATATATAAAGGCTTTCCTCGTCTGGCTGAAAGCAGTGGTTTCTGGACTGGATTTTTCATATGCTCTAACACTGCCTGCTGGGGAGAAGGTGACTTCAGTGGGAGCAAATTTGTTTCGTTTTCACAAAATATATGGTATACATGGATTTATGAAGAAATGTGTATTTAGACAGGAAGACAGTCTGGCATTATCCCATTTTTTCAGAGTTGTCTGAAAGGAAATGTAATTTTCTTATTAAGACTGGTTATGGGAAAATACGAATTTGTAAATAACATGTTTCTAAAACTAAGAACAAAATTAAGCTTGTGCAAAATTCTATATGTTTTCTTACTGTGGTTGAAACACAAGTTTAGCACTGGTTTCAGATTTTCAAAAAAACGGACAACTGCAGAAGACGTTACTATTTTTAGTTAAAAACTCAAGTTATCTAAAGACAGAAACAAAATTTTGAAAAAGAAAATTCAAGTGGATTATTTGTTTAGATTAGTCGTAAGTATTAGTCGCAGACACTAGTAGAGAAGTTTACCTGCATTACTTAAAAAACAAAATAAGGGTACGTAAGATGTGATGCCAGTAAGAACCATGTGTATATAGGCATTTTTTCTACTCTAACATGCTTAAAATCTTTAACTGTGCTTGAAGAATGCTATTACAAGAAGTAGTATCACACCTTCTGGCCATATTTTGAGAGGAGGAGAAAGGAGGTTGTGTGTTCAGTTTCTCTTTCGCAATAAGAGGAAGAATTTAAATACAGAATTGTGAAAAGGGAGTAGTCTTGATCATTTTTCAAGAGCATGAGTTGGGAAACTGAATTTTGTCTTTGCTGTTTGCAGGAGTGAAAGAGCTCGCTGGATTACGGTGCTTGGGCAAGACAGAGATGGGCAGAAAACAGACAGAACAAGTAAGTTGCAAGTACTGAGATTTTTGAGCACTCTGACATGAGAATAGAAGTGCACTGCCCCTTAGTGGGGATTTGAGCAAATACAGGCTGGATCCTTAAAAAGTCACCATGTCTTTTCCTGGGCTATGTTACTTTAATATACACGAAGCTGTCATCTCTTCCTTCTTTGAGGAGTTTTGTTTTGCCCAGCTATTTCTGTTTGCGTTCATTAACACGGGTCAGTTGTTTCAATCTGTTAACAAGAGTGTATTTCTTCATATGTTTAACCCAAGTTTGTGTGCAGTTGTACAGGTGGGAAGCCATCTGCATCGTTTGCTGCCACCTGCGTTGTGGGTGGGTGGGGTGTGGCAGGGCATATGCTAAGATACACTGATTTATTTTAAATCAATTATATACACATTTGAATAGAAGATATGAAGTGGAAATATTGTAATTCAGCCTTTCTTTTTTTTTTCTTCCCCAGCCTTGACTCAGGTAGAGATCATCAGAACTTACACAGCAAAGCAGTCAGACGAGCTGTCTCTTCAAGTTGCTGATGTTGTTTTGGTTTATCAAAAAGTGAATGATGGTGAGTATGTGTTGTTAGTAATCCTCTCTTACCACTGCAGATGAATCCAGCTAGAAGAATTTGTTTCCTAATAGAGTTGGCCATATGATGAATAAAGATTAAGCTTCCAAGAAAAACTTGAGCATTTAGGTTCAAGTTTGTAAGGACAGCCTCTGTTTAGACAACAGATGTTTAAAGTAACTCATCACCAGTCATAACTTTTATAGATAAATCATGTATGCATCATGTATGTGATGACACTGACTCAGAAGTTCTGACAAAGTGCCTTTAAAATTACTTGAAAAGGTTTGTTGCTCCCTGTCTGTTCACGCCTGCAGGCTGGTATGAAGGGGAACGGTTGCGGGATGGTGAAAGAGGCTGGTTTCCCATGGAGTGTGCTAAGGAAATCACGTGTCGCGCCACGATCGACAAGAACATGGAGCGGATGGGACGTTTACTTGGACTTGAAACAAATGTGTAGATGGTTTTTGCTTCTTCATACTGTACTAGAGGATTTGCACTAACTGCTGTCAGCAGGGAATGGCTGCGTGCACTACAGCTCTCGCATGGACGATGTGGGTCACAGATGTGTAAAATCTGGTAACAGAGCACTGATGTTTCAGATAGTCCTTTTTGGTTTGCATTTTGAGAGCTCTGAACTGATGCCTGGCTTGAACTGTAGCAGATTTCAACTAGAAGTAGTTTCTTAGGCATTGGAGATTAGCTATGCATTTTTTTTCCTCAGATTTCCCTTTCAACTTCAGTTCCTTCATCCCTGCTCTTTACTTACACTTCTGCCACTCTTTTTTGATCATTTTGACTTACTTTCTTTTAAAGTTGGACCTTGCTGTAGCAGACCGAGCACCAGAAACTCACCGAATCTGTATACTGAGCTGGAGGTGAACAGGAGCACAATAGTGGGGAGGGAGTTCCTGTTCCTTAGAAACTGCAGTTGTACGTTCCCAGTACAAGTAAGTGGGTTTAAGGGGATACTTCCCAGCTGTGTCAAAAATCCTTGCTTAACCTGAGCTAGAATGAACAAGCATGTAATTCATAAGGGCTTACCTCTCCAGCACAAAGCCAGGGAGGAGCCGGATTTGCTAAGACTGAATTAGATCACTGTAATCACTGGGTGAAGCTGACACAAGGTAAGAACTAGATATGTGCTGCTTGTGGTGGTGGCCTCCAGTACTGGGTGTGGGTACTCAGTCACGCAGCTCAGGCGTTCTGGTGCTCCGGTGTTGAGATTCCTGAAAGCAAGCAAGAAGTACCAAACCGT
The DNA here is from genome assembly GCF_013377495.2 of Cygnus atratus. Classification (NCBI taxonomy): domain Eukaryota; kingdom Metazoa; phylum Chordata; class Aves; order Anseriformes; family Anatidae; genus Cygnus; species Cygnus atratus. Next base: position 25,622,305 of record NC_066370.1, on the reverse strand, counting down.
ACGTAAAGTACATAATGATGTTGAGTGTCTTGTTCTCAGATCCATTTTAGCACAACTATCAGACTCAACTTGGGCTTGTTTTCATTAAGAATAGCCTTGGTGTGAGCAGTTGTTAGCTCGCTCAGATCCTTCTGGCAGGTGTATCTTACGGTGTTTCTTCCAGGAATATTTTTTTAAGCTTATGGGTTTTGCCAAATGAACAAGCCCTTCTGTCTTGTGTCTGCTGTCTGTCCTCAACTCTAAAGGCTCTTTTAGCTCTGAATGCCTTCTTGGCAGCATGGTTGCTTTTCCAGTACCTTGCGGTAGGTTGCACCTTTAAAGCTTAAACCACATTTTCAATACAAAGTACTTTCAAGATGCAGAGAAGTAGCTGTAACACATCAATGTGGTTTTTTTCCCACTAGCATCAATGTAAGTTTTAAATGCCACTGCTCTGGTTCAGGATTCAAGTGTCTGGACTCACAGGATTTTTTTGATATTTTAAAGGATTGTATAACTGCTGGAAATGTGTCCATTTTGTTTCAGTTTTCTCCAGGTGTTTGGCTAGGTCTTTCTATTAAGTTATTGCTGTACAGCAAGGGTTTTGATGGAGGATGGAGACTGCAGAAAACATGAAGTACATTCTTCTGTGTTTTTTTTCTTCCTTTTTGCTCTTCTGTGCTAGAGGAGATTGATTATTTCCTTCTGTGGAGGCAAAAAGTTCAACTGAACTTCAGTTTACTGAACTTCCTCTTTAGCAGTTGTCAGCGTGTTGAAGCCACACGCAGAAAAAGAGGGAGTTGTAAGACCTGTAGGGATCTAAGCTGCCAGGTCTCTGCTCATCTCCGCTGTACAAGGTAAGAGCACCGCTGAGGAAGGACGTGGGAGCTGAGAGCTCGGCACCTTGGGTAACGTGGTTAGCTTGGTGTCCTGTCATTGCCTTCGTGACTGCCACGGAGCGGAGGCTGGAGGGGAGCAGGAGCCACCCCCCCGGCACCGTGCCCTCGGCTCCAGGGGCGCCCAGCTCGGTGCTGCCGCACGCTTCTCAGCTCCCGAGAAGCCCTCTCACCATTGCACTACCTGCACCACCTAGATTTTTGCAGCTGCAGTTTAGCTTTGGAATTTCACAGAAAAAAACAACCACTAAATATTGTGTGAAGAAAATGCACTAAAAAATGAAGTAAGTTTCAGTGCATCATTTCTGTATATCCGTGTAACAAGTTGTACTATAAAAATCTTCACCTTTTAAGGACCAGCTGGTAAGTCAGCAGGCTTCAGTACCTGCTAAATAAAAACAAGGCAAAAAGTTGTAAGTACACAGGCTTTCTTCAGCCCCCATCTTTTTTTTTTTTTAAAAGGGTGGTGTTTATATTCTGTACTATGGTGATCTGTGAGTGACTTTGTTTATAAACATGTACCTCTGTAACAACTGAAAATCGATTAGGCAATAATTTTGTACAAAAATTCTTACCTTGGTAGTCTGACAGTGGTTTTACAGCCTTTTGAATTAATTTATAAATGGACTGATAAAATGGTAATGGTATAAACTGTAAATTGAACAAAGTCTTATTTAACGTAGTAAAAAATACTGCTAATATTTTAACAAAGAGTTTATTGTACACAGGCAGATGTTTAACAAAACTGAATGTATAAATCCAGGCATTAATTTTATTCAGATTTTTAATACTGTATATATTTTTTCATACCTTGTCTTTCCAAATAATGTTTTAAAAGCCATTTTTCCTATTCTCAGACACAGTTCTTCAGGAATTAAAGACAGTTATGATTTTATAGGACAACAATCAATAAAATCTTTTTAAATCCTTACTAAAAAAAGCTTCAATTTTTCTTAAACTGCAAATTGTTAAATGATAGTTCCTTAACGTCATTCTTGTCAGAGAGGTTAAATTTGTTTTGTAACTTACGTTTGCTTGTTTTCTTCCTGTTTTGTAAAGATAAACAGCACGACTGTGTCCTCCATCCCTCACAGACATACCTGTACACAGGAGGTTGGAGCAGTGACCAAGCACAAGCCCGGGACCCCTCGCCTCTGGGTTAGGGAAGAACCGGCAGGGTAAGGGCATGCAGGCGCTGGGGGAAGGCGTGGGGCTGCAGTGGGACAGGTGCCACAGAGCAGCCCCCAGGCCCTTCCCTCCTGCCTGATGCCGGCTGCTTACACTACAAGCTTTCAGTTGAGCTGGAAAGTACAACTCGTATCATTATTTACACATTAATCATGTTACTGTGTAAGTAAGGATCTGACCACACCAACCCACAACCACCTCAGCACGCTTCGGTCTGGTAACAACCCCAAGCACCCCAGCACCTGGGGTTGGAGCAGCAATCCCCCACCTGGGGTTTTCAGAGGGGAAGGAAGGTGCTCCAAAAACAAGCCTGGCCTTCTCTGCGCCTTTTTAACCCAACAGACAGCACAGCCTAGTCACAAACTGACTGTTGTATAAAAAACAGGTATGCTGGATCAGAGTGGTGGCGCTCCTTATACACCATAGATAAATACAGCTGACGCTGGATTAACTGACAGGAAGCTGTGCCCCCGTTTTAGTCCTGTTTTCTTCAGGGTAACACGAATAAAATGAATAAATCCTTCTGAGCCCATGATTCAGGTGGACAAGAAAGGCCACAAGGATGATTTCTGTCAAGCAGAAGGGAAAAAAATAAAGCCTCTAAAAACTGAAAGTTGGTTACATTTGCAGAACATCAAAATGAGAAGCAAAGGCTTTATTCCTACAAGATAAACCTGGAAATAATGTAGCTATGTCTGCAGAGCAAACAGAAGGTAATAGGTGGCTGCCAACTAAACTGCTGGCACTACTCAGGCCCTAGTTTAACACCCACCCATCACTTTCAGCTAAATCTCAATCTTCCCCCAGCCCCGGGCGAGCACAAATCCAGCCCCAGGGGTTAAAGGGAAGAGCAGGTCTGGCACACTTCCACAGGTCTGACCAGACTAGTTCTCTCAAATATCCCGCTTGAAATGCTAAAATAAGCATAATTCATCAAATGGTCTTAGATATCTGGAAGCATTCAAAACATTAAGAACTAAGAGCAGATGAAATAACACTTTAAAGAAAAGTATTTTAATGTAACACTATACCTATACATGGATTGCTTAAAAAAATTAGAATACAATGAACCCTTAAAGTGTATTCCACCATCAGTTTTTATAACCATGAAGCTCCTATAGTCTAAATTTTTCCATCGGTACTGATGATAGATGGGTACAGAAAGTGAAGAAAGATGAACTGAAGGGGATGAATGGAAGAAGGTGAGAGTATTTCTGAAGACTTTCCTCCCACAGCACAAATTCAACAACATACGTTTTCAAGTTAGTTTAATTAAGCTATCATTACCTTCTGTGAAAATGTTGGTGAGAAAACTGCTGCAACAACACAATAATTACTCCCCACCCCCAAGAAAAAAAATATCTTTTGAGATGTTTTTACCAATAGCAAGAACAGTTTAAGCACAATTAAGCCGTACTTTAGCTTCTTTCCCTTCCCCACCCCCCAAATCTGGTAACAAATATTTAAAAAAAAAAGCTACAGTTTTAGAGGACTCTGAGGAAGGACAATACATACACCAATTAACATTGCTAACAATGCATTGTTTCCTTATTTAAAAAGCTATCATGAACACAGAATACCATGCATATACAGATATTACCAACTATTTTGAAATAACTGCTCTTCAGTACGAGGGAATTACCTGCTTGCCCTAAAAGAGTTTTTCCCTCTAGCTAAATAAATGCTATAAAAAAAAAACAACGAAACAAAATAAGTGAATATGTCAGCTTTACCAACACAGATGAAAGCGTGTCAACTATAGCGCTCGTTCTGAAACCGTGGAGCATAGTTTCTGGCACTTTCATTCTCCTGTGTTGTGATTAAGTCTATAATAGCGGTCAGTACTGCTGTATCCCTGGATGTAGTATCATTCCAGTCCACCGGGTGTGGGTTTTCTATTTTTTCCTGTAGAAGATCATCGAGCTCTTGTCTTAAGTTCTGCAGACGAAAAGTTTGTTGGAATGAAAAGAGACAGGCAAGTATAAAGCTACACAATGTTACCACAGTAAGTTCAAATCCCTTGCGTTCTCTGTTCTCCTAATCCTTACGCCTGCTGTTCTTACATCGATTTATTTCAACAGCGCTACCTTCAGGATCAAAAGCTGCTTTTCAAAAAACTAGCTTTGCCTTTTATGACCTGATCATCTCTGGATGTGATGGCCTGTTCACCCATTAGCTGACTCTTTAAGGAGACTAAAAATATTTGGGTTAAGAAAAAGGAAGTCAGATGCAATTTCTAGGATCTAATAATCAACCAAGCTCTATTCAGCTCCTCTTTTCACTGGAAAGTATTATTGCCAGCTGAAGAGCCCATCCTCATGTTCCATATCCATGTGGTTATTTCATGGACTGATCAGGTCATCCTACAGCTTTTCCTACAGATAACTACAGAAATTATGCTCTTCAAATCTCTTACTGTAAGATGTTTATAAGCCCTTTAAATCTACCCTATGACTTTTCTCTGAAGCCTCCACTATTTTTCAACATCCCCATGAAATTTTCAGCAGAGGCTTTAACAGCACCTTCCTTCCAACACTGCAAAAGGCCCACAAGCCTCGCTGTCATCAGTCCAGCTATTACAATGGAAACTCAAATACATAAATAAAACTTCTGAGTGCCTACTCCTAAGGCCAAACATAAGGGAGTTCATCAGTGTTTACTTCTACCCAGTTTATCATGTGATACAACAGCCTGGTCAGAATGTTATTTTTACTGCAACTTTTTAATTTGCATTCATATACAAACCTTCAGTAGGTATCTTTCATTTACTGTGTATACTTCACATGCTTACTAGGAATACATTCAAAACATTTTGTTATCTCCCTACATCAACAGTTAGGCAGTAACATCAAATACAAAAAAAACCTCTGGGAAGAGTTACTGTTACACTAAGATTTCCGTATATATTATTATTAAATATAGTTACCTTAACTAACTGTGCTATTCTAGCTGGAGACTGGAAAACAATCCATTCATCCACAGCAATGGTATCCTGATCTTTATCCTTCTGAATGGATATATCTCCTCCAAAGAACAAGAGGCAGTACGGAGAGACTTCTGTACAATCATATAAGTAAATCTGCAAGAAGACAAAATTGTCCAGTCACCCTTGAAAGGATGTTAAATGACATCACTAAGCCTTAAGAAACTCAAAATAGAATTCCAGAAGATCATTTTTCAATCATTCATAGATTTGCAAAACAGATTTGAAGCAACTCAGTTGGAAGAGTTACATAAAATCAGATTAAATGGGAGCAAAAACAGTCCCAAATACAGTCCTTCACAGAAAGCGGTGAACTCCAACTAATAATTCCATTAGCAATCAAGCAGGAAAAAGAAAGCTTGCAAGCTTTTTTCTTTTTTAAAAAACAGAAGCAGAAGCAAGAATCTAACAGAACTTAGTATACTAGTTATTTGTGGAACAATACCACCAAGATCCCACAGAACAGAATCTGATGGCATGTAAAAAAAGTGACCCAAAACACGAAGGCTTCAAACAAAGCTGCTGCATACCTTCTGGGCCACAATAAGGGACACTGTTCACATCCCCTGATCGAGCACATTAAAGAGCTACAAAAATAAGTTACACAAATATAAATCACGACATACACTGCTAGTTCTCATCTTCAAATGGTACACGAGCCAGTTATAATGGAACTCTGTCTCTTCCACATTAACAGATTTAGGATGAATATTAACTGTTCCATCTGTCTTGGTGCAAACTTTCACCCTGAAAAAAAAGTAGATTTAGCATGGAAATAAGATACTGAAGACGTAGCAAAATCACATCCCAAGTTAAAAACCCTCCAATTCTCCACCAGTGTTCTGAACTCCGAAATAAGGACATTTGAAGGAACTTCAATTTCTTTCCTCAGAAGACTGCAACTGAATCTACAGTATTAATTTTCAGATACCCCTATCTCTGTGCTTAAGTTTAAATTCACCTCCTTAATAAACCCTGTTGTTCTCTCAAGTAGAAAAGACATGTAGCACTGAACCTTCCTGGCAGCTGATTTATACCTGGCTCCACCATGGGGCTAAGATGCAGTGACACAGGATCTCCCGTCACATTTGCAAGTTTACTCTTACATTCGTCCTTCAGGTGACTGAAGCACACTGGACTTGGGTCAAAATGGAGAATCAACTGACTGGTAGTGCCAGCTGCAGACGGATCTAAATTAAGCAATCTAAAGTAGAATTTTGACTGCCTATTCTTACACCTACCATAGAAATAATCACTTGTTTTCTTTGTTCATTTTTTAATTCTAGGCACAGTGATCACTCCTAGCTTGGTGCTTCTACATTATATACCCAGGAAGTTCATCCAAACATACAACCCTTCATTCTGTCTTAAGTCATGTTCACAAGAATATAGATATCCTTCTTGTATATACTATTACTATGGATAACCATTAGTAAGAATAACCACTGATAATGCGAGAAGTGTTAGATCAGACCAGAATTGCTAGGCTCTGTCTTGCCAAACACTACAGAAGGAAAGAGTTTCAATTGTTGCTGTAGACCAAAAATGATGGTAAGACTCATTTAGCAGCTGTCTTATCAATATAATTTAGAATTACGGATTGCTTGATAATGTCACACCAATTACTTCACATACCAGCAGGTATGCAAATGGTCAAACATCTTTGCTCATATAAGTAAAGATCAGCAATCCCATGCTCCGATCTGTCACATTTTCAAATGAAGTAACCCACACCCTTGACTGATCTGTACAAAAAATTAAATTCATGCATTTAAACCATTGCTCTGCCTTGCCAAGCTACCTAACATAGAAAATACCTGAAACACAAACCAACATTGTACCAAATCCTTACATTTTTCTCTTTTTGCTAAAGCTTGGCCGAATCTTTGCAACTTTTGGATATAAACCAGCACAGATGACTGCTTTGAGCAACTTCTCATTATCTGTAAGAGACAGCAAAGTAAGTAATGCAGTTCCATAAACTGAGAATTTGACTCAAAAGCTTTCTGTTTCCTTCTACTGTTTACCTGAGTTGGTGTTAGATTTGGGATCCTTGGGGTCTCTGCTATTCACAAATCCAGCTGCAAGGAGATGCTCAGCAAATTGTCCTTTCATGTTATGCAGCATCTAGGAAATAAAAATTGTCCCAGATTGATGCTATGCCAAAAGGCTCCTCCCCTTCCCCCACAGATGTATTCCTCCATTTTCAGACCATCGGGATGTTACCTGGAGCGTATTTGAAGACAGGAAATATTCCCAGCAATAGTCTTTCTCAGTTCTGAATCCACGGCGCCGAGTCTCTTCCCAGCCCTAGAAATTCATACCATAGTTCAAAGGCATTTAAGCAAACACATACTATGAAAATTAAGTATATAAGGACAGACCAAAAAACCATAGGTCAATAAACAGTTACATTTTTTCTCCTTAAGAGAGAACGCAAACCCTTTCATCTCTTTGTATTATGTACATATGTGTATATATGTCCACACACCTATACACATACAGCAGAAAAACACAACATTTTTGAATTGAAAACTTAATTTTTCCATGGTGAGGAACAAAATCTAGCCAAGTTTGCCAGAATTTCATTTGTTGCTATTAACAGTCTTGGGCAGCAACTCTGTTTCCAGGCCATTTATTTCCTTTTCTTCTTGCCCAGTGCTACACAACTAAGTCTCTAACGCTTCTGAAGTCTGCTCCAGCCACTTGCAGGCGCCAGAAGGACAAGAGTTAATGACTAAGGGATTTTTGAAGAGCAACTGGGAAACTGCCACAAAGAAGTTCTACTGTGTTCATCCCTCATCAAATACACGTTTAGAAAGTAACAACGTCACCATGAATTTACATTTCCACCAGCATATCCACAAGAAATTAGGTTACTGAGCCTGAAGACAAGACTCCTTAACACTAGAAGGGTGAAAAGGAATTTGGTTTTACGTTTCTGTAGAAACCAGGAAAGAAATACTTCAGAGCATACACTAATCAGATTTTTCCTTAGATTAAAGCATAAAACCCAAACCAAAATTTCTGAAGGAAAGAACGTTAAAACATGCTTACTGTGAAAGCATTCACCACTGTCAGATGATCACTTTTTGTGTTCTTTGAAAGCTCCTTTCTTCTTGCATCTGCTACTTTCTCTTTGCCCTAAGAACAATTAGAACTTATAAAATATTCATGACTGACAGGCCATTATTCCTTCTAGGTCACCTTCCCTAACTAAGGTACATATATACAGCAATACTTCATATGGAACATACATAAGAAGTGATGCTACTTCCAATATTCTGTAAGCAAAACACAATACTTAATAGCATGTAAGGCAAACAGTACTTATAAATATGTAATTAACCTGAAAGTTGTAGTTTAAAAGAACTTTAATCCTACATCTCAGTAGTGTCCTAATATTCTTATGAGAATCTTAAAATCTTATCTGTAATGCTCTTCTTAGAAACTTTACCAAAGGAATGACAAAAGGGTCTTTGAAGCTGAGGCTTGCTGCAATTGTAAGGACTGGATCCAAGCAACAGAATAAAGCTCCAAAGAGAATCATTTTTCCGATATGTGGTTCAACTGGTAATCGTGCTAGATGTACACCTAGTGGAGTCAGTTCCTCTTGTCTGTCCAAAGCATTCTGTCAGAAAACAAAACAAAACAAAAATCATAACTGCAGAGTGGAGGACGCAGCTAGCTTTAGTATGGTCAGACAGGAAAGTGATCGTGCAAATTACAACGAAACAAACATTCAACAGATACAAGAAAAGAGCACCCATCTTTACTTGTGTTTCAAGTGGTTTATTGGGCTCGGTGTCTTTCTGGACCAAAGTATGAAGACTAATTAACACTTGAGTGTCTTCTCCTGGTCAAGCTTATTTTTAGACTTGTATATTTCCCTTCAGTGTCACTTCTTGTTTCATTTACTTTTCCCTTTGCTACTTTACAGCCTTGTCACAGAACAACAAATATATCACTGAATTTTATCTAAACATTTATAGAAGTGTGACAGTCTACACAGTGCCTTTCATCTAAATCAGACACTGCAATGTATTGCTACAACCGATTTGTGCAATTAATACTAGGCAAGTCAGTAGTACGAACTGCTCATTAATCTCTCCTTCCTCAGCATCCAAAGGGGCACTGACATACGAGAGACCCTTCTCCTATCTGCCTCACTTACCCCCAGAAATACATCCTAAATTCTTCACTAATCCAACCGGGATAGAAATACTTGGTGGATTCACCATGAGCAGGGTGTTACACAACTACCCAGTTAAGGATCTGCATGGGATCTAAATGCAAAGTGTGAGCAGTGTTTTAAGTGATTCAGGAACTACTTTATGCAGTCCAAAATTTCACATAATATTTGAAGTTTATTTCCTCTGTTCAGTCGGGATGACAGGACACTGCATAGCCTAGGGATATAAAGGGTCTGCATAGTAAGGGTTTCAAATGTCCAGACCTGTACAATCAGAATGGTCTTCGATAACAAACAATGCAGTAATAACATGGCTGTAAATAGATTTTTCCTTGCATGAAACTGTATGTTAAGTAATACTTTACCAGCTCCATCAGATGATTTATAGCCAACATTACAGCATCACGAGATGGTGGATCCATTAGTTTGCTCAGAAAATAAGCAATTCCTCCAAGCTTTAGAATCTGAAAGAAAAAAACAAAAACGAAGATGGCTACCCACCTAAAATCAATAAGCAGTGACCACAGTAGTTACAAAAGGTGTGAATAATTCACAGCTTGAATTAGGATTTCAATAATTAAGAAATAAGGACAAAATAAAGACGTGTTAGTGACATCTTTTAAACATCTATTCTTCAGTATGTTGCGTGTGGTATGCCTTATGCATGCATAGGAATTCCATACAAACTGCCAAAAAAGAAATGTCACTCATGTCAGTTTTAAAAGAATTTTACAAAAAGGTAGTTTTAAGAAGCCTTATCTCTCAGCTCCCTGGCATTCTCACAGAAGCAACTCTGATCTAATATTTTTTGAGGAAAAATTTGTGTTCATATTTGTGTTAGAGTTCAGCTTTTATTTATACTAGACAATATATTTTTCTCGGGTTTGATAACATTAGGCAAACAATTGCTGCAGTTATTAATTGCATATATTGTGCTTTTGGTGTGACAGAACTTAGACTTGAAGACAACTCTAACCTCAGAGTTGCATTAATTTAATCTCTCAAGCTCTTATTCCAACAGAAACATCACTAGTACACGTTTGAAGATGCATATGCTTACCTTGATTTGCAAGCAAAGTTCTTCCAAAGGTGTCCTCAAGATCTCAGGTAGTTGATAATCATCTAGAAGGCTAGCACGGAGCCCATTGTATAGATGGTAACAGTGACCTGGCTGAACTCTAGAACATATTTAAAGAAATAAATGCATGCTTTTTCTAAGACACTGTGACATTATGACTGTGTTCATTTGTAAGCAGCTTTCCAAAACACTTCAGGGAATTAGAACTGAAGTGTATTCAATTGTAATAGCCATTTCAGCTTTCAGAAACATAGACCCATCAACAGGAAAACAAAGGCACAGAAAATGCAGAAATCTATCAACTGCTCAAAGGGAACAATGAGGAGATCAGAGAAGAACGGTATGTCTGAACAAAAGATAAAGTATTCCACGAGGTATTTTGAGGGGGAGTGAAATTTTAAATAATTTGGTATATATCTAAGCAACATTAATTTGAAGGCAATTTTCATTTTAATGTATCATAGTCTCGTAAGTGAGGTGTGAATGTAAACGCTATGAAATTTGAAAAAAAATGCAGGATTTATTCTTCTATAATAATGAAGGAAACTCAGGACTGAAATGCAGCACAAGTTATGTCAGTTTCTTAGGAAACCAACAAACCATTCTTTCCCTAAGAACAAGGGAATCATACTACTATCTGCTTCTGAACATGGGATTAACAAAGTACTACCTTCAGCACACATGAGCTCCAAGACAGACTGAAATTTAAAATCATAAAGGTTTTCTAACTAGCCATTATTCTTACCTTCCTGCTCGACCTTTCCTTTGCTTGGCATTAGCTTTACTAACCCACTCTGCTGCCATTGTGCTGATGTTGTTCTGGGTATCAAAGTGTGTTTCCTTTATCTTTCCACCATCTATAACGAACACCACGTCATCTATTGTAATGCTGTTTGAAAAAAGAGAAAAAAAATGCAACTCTTCATCTTTGCAAGTTTAACCTAGGATCTTAGGAAGGTTTAGCTTCTCTTTACCCCCTCCCAAACAGCAAGCCAAAAATAAAAGTTCTGTGCTTAGAATTTCATTAAGAAGAATGTTACTAAGCAGTTCAAGAGCAAGCTTGTTTTATTCTCCTAGGTCTGGCACCATAGAGTCACCATATGCAGTTATAAAGTCTGTAGAGGACAGGCAGCTCACATTTATTATGTACAACAACTGCAAGTCATTATAAATCATCCATGTTTTGATTTTTTTTAAACAATTCTCAAAGGAGAATTCCAGCTTAGTCTATAGACGTATCAGAATTGAAAATGTTATAAATCAATCATACAAATATTTCAAATGCATTTTGAAAAAGTTAAACAGGTTTATATTTTTTTATTTTGTCAAAATTATAGGTTTTTTTTTGTCTGCATAGCTAGCTATTTACCTAGTCTCTGCAATGTTGGTAGCAATCACGATTTTCCTTACTCCTGGCGGGGTCTTCTTAAACACCTGTAATTATCCATGGCCCATTTATATGTTTGCCAAAACCAAACATACGCTCAATTAAAATTTTTGGTAGTTGTGAAATGTTACTTTATTGCATAATAATAAAAGACAAGCATACCTGAGTCTGGTTAACAGTAGGCATCAATGAATGTAAAGGTATGATAATAAACCTATCTGAAAATTAAAAATCAGTAGAAGATACAGAGTAAGCACAGATACTTTAATTATACAGGAAAATCAAGAATACAGAACAGAGAAAATACACTGCAAGTAAATCTACTATTCCCATTTCTTATTCTGAACTGTTTTTTACCATGTAGATAATGGCGTATTTTAATTTTTTTTTCTATTTGTTAGCAATGTTCAATATATCGGTGTTAAGTGCAAGAGACACATTCTGAAATACAGACTTATGTGCTAGAAGCTCAGAGGAATATAAACTGAATAAAACTAACCACCAGCTACAATGAAAGGTGGGGCTGCGAGGGGAATGGGAAGAGAACCCTATTTCTGGGTTGGCTGACAACTGTATACTAAACTTAACATATTTTTCTTACAATTCATCTCGTTGTTTTATCAAGTCTGTTACCACAACAGCTATACATTGCTGCTTGTTTAAACTAAGGGGCCAAGGCATCTTCAAATGCATTCTATTTCAAAGTATAAATATCTGTGAAATACCTAAGCTTCTCAGGGATACAAAATCATTACATTACTCCGCAGAAGTCTCCCCCAAAAGCTACTAAAACATAAAACACACATAATAAACTCCTTTATACCTTTTTACTTCAGAATTTGCCAGTTTGTATTATGCTATGATGGCTTGGTAAATACAAATTACTGTACAGAACATAATATATTCACTTTTAAATTCATTATTTAATAACTGCTCAAGTTTAATAAATAAACTGACATTCTCCTCTAGTTTTCAGTAAGTTCTCTATCTATAGAACATACACGACATGAATTATAGTAAGACCATCTTAATAGTCAAAAGCATAGCTAGGACAAGTTAGCTGAACATGAGGTATGCAAACAAGACAAAATAAAGCATATAGGATAGGCATAGGATATGTTACTGTCCTATTAAAAGGAATCTAGAAAAAAAACTGAATTTAAAAGAACCACCGGCAAAGTATTAGAGGGAAGTTGCTGAAGCATCAAGCAAAAATAAGAAGTTAACACAGAATGAAGAAAGAATTTAGTTTTGGATGGAAGTTACTGTAGCTATGTAAAAAAAATGCTGAACACACTGCAATCATTTTGAAAGGGAAGAAGGAGGGAAGAAGAAAAGTCCAGCGCAATACCAGCAAACATAGGCAAAAATAAAAGTTTGCCACTAATGCTGCTGCTAAATTTGCACATAAAATTTTGTTTTTACCTGACTTAAACATGACTTGTGACATCAAGAGATCATGCAAAGTGCTAATGTTGTCCCATCCTGGAAGAAACACTAGAATTGCACCATCCTATATATAAAAGAGGAAGTGAATGGGAAAAGTTAGAATAAGTTACATGCTATGCAAAAAATCACCTACTTGCATACTGACGCATATATTTCAAGTAAGTGATACCTGAAACCTCACTGACTACAACTTGAAATATTTTGTTTACTACAGAAAAAAAGTTTGTCTTGCTGCATATTTATCTGAGCTTAATAAACAAAAACTTCCTTTTCAACATTTTCCCCTGCAGCATTTCAAACACTGCCATGTAAACACTGGAAGAATTTGAGCTGCTGTTAAACCTAAAAGAAACTAAGCGTAATTTTCAACAAAGGAAGAACAAAAGAAAAAACAGCAAGTCATCCTCATTATCTACAGCTTAAATACTCTATCAATTGAAATATTAAGTGAGTTGACATTCTCGAAAATCAAAATTCTTTTCAGTGACTCACCTACGGTGTCACCTCTTCCACAGATGTTTTTGAACACAGAAATGAATATATAACTTAAGGCTACGGTGTAACCTATGTATATTACCCACGGCAACAGAAGTTATTCTTTCAAGTTTGTTACTGCTTCAAGCACAGAATCCCTCTGATAACAATGTACCTAACAGTATTAAACAAAAACCCTTTTACTGGGACTCTAATTAGGATTTTTAGCTTCAGAATCTGATGGTTTTGTATTTCAAGATCAACCTCCTCTAACAAACAACAGAAGAGAAGCTACAATTTGAAATAAAGACTATGTAAGAGTTACTATACTGGTCAGAGCCTCACAGAAACTGAAACGTGTAGGTGAGTAAAGTTCTCAATGCATTTTTACATTAAAAAGTAACTAGTTGCCTTGTCATTACATCTGAAGCACATTTAGGGACAACTACCAATGAAACCGGAATAACTACAAAGCGTGACGAGCTGTAAGTAGGAAGAGCTTCCTAGCTGCACGTTTGGTAAACGTGACTGAATTTTTGTATATCCTAACAAAATTCTTATCTTCACACAGATTACTTAGGCAGAAAACTATTTAAAGCCAATGGCACACTGTAGATATGAGGGAGTGAATATCAACTCTAAGCAGTGCTGTGCCCTCTCTCCATCATTCCTGAGAGGGAAGCTCCTAGATGTTAAACATTTAGTTGTACACTGAAGAGGTTTTCAAACTGGTTTTCTACAGCTATTTCACAAACCGTAGGTTTTACTACACACCACAAAGAATACTACCTTGGACAAGATAAACACATGCAGCCAGAAAAAGAACTAAGAGTTAAAATTTAATTTGCAATTACACTACTATTCATCAAATGACTAATGTGTATGAAGACATCTAAAAGCTTATCCTAAGGAAAAAAAAGCCGCAATCGGAGTTAAAACGGAACCCAAACCTTCAGACTTCTATCCCATTTTATTTGAGTCAATCTCTACTATCATCAAAAGATTTATAGTCTCTTTAGAACAAAAGAAAAAAGTCTGAAATTAACATATTGAATGTATGTGCAATATTTCCAAGCTTTTTACACGCGTAGCTATCATTAATGCCTACAACTGTTATTGAAGAAAACTTAGATACGTGCTACCTTTTAAATATGGAATTTACCCCTTTATTTCAAAAAACAGTGTCTGACCACATTCTAAACTCAGGGCTTAAATAGTAATTGGGTATTTAAAGCTGGTAGATTACTTTTGAGAAAACAAAAAAAAGCAAAACTAATAAAAAAAACTCTTCTTTATGTGTATGTAATAGACCAAACTAACTACCAACTTTGACTTTCTCCACCAGCCACTGACCACAATTCAGTCATAGCATGAAAACATGATGATACAACACAGAAACATACCTCTTCTTCCAAAACAATGTGTCTGATAAGTGCTGCTATAAGGTCAAGATCAACCTTGTCATCGTCCATCATTTCCAAGGCATCTATAGTACTTGCGGAATACCTACAGGCATCAAAAGCATGCATATTGGTTACTTACTAACACACAGTCATGCACTCATGTCTGCTGTAAGGTTCTGCAATCACTCATCTGTGTAACCTACTACTGCTCAATTTCTTTCTTTCTTTGTAGGTACAGTTGAACAGGCATGCTACTCTGGAGTCTTATTTTAGTTCAATTATTGCCAGTTTAAAATAGTAAGTTTAAGAATTATGACTGAACTGCATTTGGAGCATTTCCATGATCTCTTTGGGTTATGGGTCTCTCATGGATTATCTAGGATCTAAATAATCTGAGTTTACCCTTCAGTTTATCTCTCCCTCACAGTAAGTACAGAAGGCATCTCATCTGCTCAGCTCTTTCTTTTCATGAAACCTAGTACCAGTTACCAATTTGTTCCAAAGACCTGTCTGAGAAAGGGATGGACACGTACAAATGGACAAGTAGAGCACGGGATAGAACAGAGAGCACTGAGGTCTTGCTCTCTTAGGAAAGGGAGGTAAAACAGAGCCACCTATATTAGTTATTGTTGTGAAGCTGGATATATAGAAAGTCACAAACTGCAGAGGTAAAATAAGACAGGAGAGGAACAGAAAGATGCCGTTCCTGAAATAAATTTGCCAGGCTACCTAAGTAACCCACTTATTCAGATACCAAAGCAGTCAAATGCTGGCAATCAAAGAGAATGTCTCAAGCGCAGAATCTCTGCTGGGTGCTGAAGAGGCAAAGTTTTTTAGCTTGGTTTTAAACCACTCTCAAGGAGTACTAAAATGTTCATTAAGTTAACAACAATTAATGCAGAAGAGTGAGAACAACCTGCCCCGCAGCTGCCTTAAGTATTCTGGCCACCGTTCCCTGTAGATTTCCTCTTTTTCTTCTTTTTCTGGTCTGCTTATATGCCCTTGCATGAAGCCTTTCTTCCACCGTGGCCGACGGTCTGTGTTTTCTGGCATATACCTTTAAAGTTAAATAGCAAATATAATTAAATTTTGAAACTAGTCATTTAATCCAGCTGCATAGTAGTTTTCTAAACTGTGGACAATATACAGTACTTTAGCTGTACCATGTTAATAGGATTCTCAAATTTTCCTCTAATTTTTTTTTTCAATTACAGAAATGATAGGTACCATCTATAGTAAGCATGAAAATAAGTAAAAAAATAAATATCAATAAATATCAAAGACTAGCTTAATTTATCCACCTGAAAATTCACCACACTGAAAGAAAAAAATGAAGTTTTTCTCCTCCTCAAACCAACATTTCCAGGTTGCTACAAGCTTATTACTGTAAAAGCCACTGAACTTCCCTCGAAAGGTTTTCTGCAACAAGATGTCCAGTGTGAGTTTACTCCTGAAAACCACAACTAATTTTTCAACAGGCTATTTATACTGAGATAATCTTCAAAAAGACATACGAGGTAAAATGAAAAACAAACAAAATACTATCTATACTGGTGTTGAGAAAATACACTCACCTCAACTTCTCAATTACATCTTCAAGAAGATACTCCACCACTGGGAAAGTGAACCCGGGTATGTGAACCATTGGGCAATTATCTGTTGAGAAAGGCGTAAGTCATTTTTCAACAGCAAATAAAATAGTGTTCTGAAGTAAAAGAGTCAATAAACATTCTTCATTATTTTTGCAATATAGTTTTCAAGTCTATAGGTTTTTCTTCTCCCCTTTAAATTCTCATGGAAGATGTCAAATTCAATTTCCAAGGACGTGACTGAACAAAGCAAGCATAGGTAGCAAGCAGTATACTGTTCTCCAGCATATTCACCTGTTTCCAGTTACAGGACGGCACTTGAAGAATGAAGAGCTAAAGGCTTCGCTCTCTTTGCCCACTCACACTATGACTCCTAAAATACGGTAAATATTAGAAGCCTAAATCACTTATAAGGAAAATTCATAGGAAGCATTTAACCTACCAAAATATTCAGAAAACTTCTCTGCGTTTAAAGTAGCGCTCATTAGTATTACTTTCAGATCCAAACGGACATTCAAAAGATCTTTAATAATGCTCATTAAAACATCTGATTGAAGATTTCTTTCATGAATTTCATCAAGGACTACATGACTAATACTGGACAAATGCCTAAAACAGAAGAACAAAAAAAGTAAACATTTGCTTTTAGTAAAAGTTAAAAACAGAGCAGAGACCAACAAGAACAGGTCATTAATCAAGTCATTTGATAATTGTATTTAGTTTCTAATAAAATAGGAAAACTTACTTATCTGACTGGAGCCACTGTAGGACAATTCCTGTGGTACAGTATAAAATTGAACCTTGTTTCCTCGGTAACCGACTGGAAGAAATACATCAAGAATTCTTGAGTTTTCTTCTTTATTTTACAAAGTACTTAATAACAAGCTTAAAATTAAAGAGCAGGTCGTTGTTACAGGCATTACAAAGTACGCCTCATTCTTGAACTTGTTCACAGTTCAACTGGGGGAACGAGGGTGTAGGCCAGAGTCACGGCATTTTTGTTGCTGGGTAATGAAGTACTTGTAGCCTGACGGAACCTCTGACATCATTTCTCATCATTTCTACGTTGATCTGCTGACCCCAAGCTCTCGCAACTATCTGAACTCAGCACAGATAGCAGCTATAAGCTAAATACACAGCACTGTAACAGTCTTGATTAAACATTAAAGAAAAACAAATGAGATTCTATAAACTAGTGCTTCAAATTAAAGTGCTGGAAGGACTGAACTGTCATCTCTCACCAGCAGTTTTTCCATCAATGGTAAGTGAGGTTTCATTGCTTGCTAGTAACATCCCAGGTAATTTTTTCAAAATACAGATCACTGCAAGCATAGTAACTTTTGTTCTATGGCACTAGGTCTATGAACTCTTGTTAACAAGACTAAATTTATTACCTAACCTTAATGGAATTACTCATTATAACAAATGCATAATTTTACCCAGAAATACGGCTTATAGCATTCTCTCCTTTAGCATTTTAATTTTTCCTTTAAATTAATTGATTAGGGACTTCGCTTTTAACCTCTGTGTATAGCAAAACCTTTCAGAAGAACTGGAAAAAGGACTTACTAGTGAAAGTGCGGCCTAGTGCTAACCAATCCTGCCAGCCTGAAGTTCAGAACTGACTTCGCGTTACAACCTCAAATCACTCATTTACATGCTACACAGAATATGATAACCACGCTCAAACTTTTTGGTATTTTTCAAAAACTTTATTCCCTATACCAGCTATTCAGAGGAATGTCTTTTGGAGAAAGTAAGAGAATAAAAGCACTTGTCCGTGTTAAGAACTGCCTCACAATTTTTTCTTTTTGAATAGACACCACTTTACATGAAGCAATAAAAACTGTCAAGAGAGCCTCTTACCTCTGAAGACGAATCTGGTATCCCGTACTCTTGCCATTACCGCATGCTTCTGCCCTTTCAGCAGCAACTCTCTCAGCCACCTTCAAAAAAACAACAGCACGTTAAAAAAAAAAAAAAAAACACACGAGGCTGATCCATGATTTAGCTACTCATCAGTAAGAAACACCTAGAACCAAGATGAAATGTAAACAACAACAATAGAACACCCTGAAAACCATCTTTTCCCTTTCATTGACAGCAGTGTTTCCTGTCAGCAACTCAAGAACAGGTTGGCAAGCCAAGACACGTTTTAGAGAAACACAGCCATCTAGGCATTAGCAGTACATACTCCAGAATGCACCACCCCTTTCAGTACGGCCAGCTTTTCCTCATGGAAAGTGAGGTTCTATACTGATTTCACATTTAACTATAAAGAAAAGTAATTACTGTGCACTGGAAAGCCAAGTTCTTTCTTGCTTGTTAATGTATTTCTAAAGGGCTACACAACATTACTGTAGTGTTTATCTCACTTCACGTTTGCACTGCCCAGTCCATGACAGTCACCAATATAAACCATGCCTACATTCAAGGAAAAGGGAGGCATACGGTGCCAGTACTCTAATCACTACCGAAACTTACAAAGTATCGAATTAGTCTACGTTAATAAAATTGTTATTTGTAATAGAATCTATTAAGACTGAAAATGAATACACAAAAAACAACCTTTCCTGTCCACTGCAGGCAGAATGCTAATCTTGAACTTTACGATTAGTGTGACAACATCCAAAAGTAGATACTGTGCACCTCTCAAAGAAACTGATCTATCTGGTCATTTGGATTTTTTCCAGATCTGAACTTCAAATAAACTACCAGATTGTATACTCAGCTAATAAACTTGCCCTGTAGCTTAGGCCCAGTAAAAAAAAAAAAAAAAAAAATCTATTTTCGTTCAAAAATTCTAAAACAGTAATTTTATCTCAGACTTATGGTAGGGATGACAACAAAGAAACACACCCACAACCGTAAGAAGTAAGTTACTCAGTTTGTCAAAGTGGCACTTACCGAGATAGCACTGATCCTCCTAGGCTGAGTACAAACAATCCTGCAGGTAGACCCTTTCCCTCGCTCTATGTAGTCATCCAAGATGAACTGCGTGACTTGTGTGGTCTTTCCACAGCCGGTTTCGCCACTTATCACAGTTACTCGATTATTGTTTATAAGGTTTACAAGTTCCTGTTTCCAAACAAAGAAACCATTTGCAAGTATTATCATCAAAAACAAATTTTGGAAGTATTTTGATAATTCTCTACTACTGTGAAGTGAACTTTAAAAAAAAAAATCACAGCAACCATATACCCATCTGTTTCCATTAATACTGAAAGCTCTGAAAACTTCAGCACCTTCATAAAAGGCAACAAAGGCTTCCTCTTACTCCCAGTTGCACAATTTTTTTCTCCTACTTCAGAAAAGAAATGAATCTTTCTTCAAATTAAACATACGCTTACCTGTCTCATCCCATACGAAGGGAGTTTCTCTCGGAACCTCTGAGAAAAGAGAAAATAACAGTACGTGTTTTCAAACACCTGTTCAACACTGAAGTAATATTAACAGATTTCATCCATGATCTGGACGAAACAGATCAATAACGTGACAAGCTGCTCAGCCAAGACTGAACAGGCCCACTAGAAATAAATTTAATTCCATGCATGTTCTCAGTTTCACTAAACGTACCAGAAATATTTAACACCAACAGTTCTGTACTCAAAGAGGCACGCATACGCAGTTTAAAGACCAGGGCCTTGAACAGCAGGCCTCCCATCTGACAGGTGCTCAAACCGTTTCCTTGTACAGCTTTATACACTGCCATTACAATAACCTCAACTACATTTCGAAGAGGTGTGCCTTCAGAGCCTATTGCCCTACTTTTAATTTTACACACAAACGCAGAGATAAAATCTATTTAAAAAAAGAGAACTGAAAATACACATCCAACTATACAATGCGAATACTTAAAATTTTGGATTTTAAACTATCAGAAATTATCACTGACAGCCTAATTTTCAATCCCTGTCCCGCTGACAAGGATGCGTTTTGTAAATTCTGATGGTACTTTTTTTGCTAAAATAATGTCTTGACAACTTTAGAGTAAATTAATTTTAAGAAGTTGTGTTTTCTAGTTAGTACAGTTTATGTAAAAATAAACCCAAAAGCTTTCTCCTTAACGTATGGGAAGTACCTGCATTTCAATATATCTAGGATCAGACTTCTTCTTTCTTAAATCTTCTTTAAGTTGCTCATCTAAATCGGTATCTTGCTGATTTTTTTCAAATAGATATTCCACATCCCGATCAAGGAATGTTTTTTCCAAGACTGGTCTCTGCTTGATAGGAGCTTTTTCAGGTTCTGGTTTCACTTTTGCGGGCTGTTCTGGAGTATTTCTGAAATAAGGGCAAAGAACAGAAACTTCAAAGGTTACCCAATATATGCCTGGCCACTGAGAAACGTACACTGAAAAGTTCACTGAACCACTCGAGGCAGATCTGGTTTTGGGACATTACATCCCCAAGTTGTTTGATCCCTAACCTGAAGGCAGTACGGCATACATCGCAGAAACAAAAAAAATGTACAACAGGATCACGTCATCAAAAAACGTACAACAGGATCTTCAAATGTAACGTGTTCTTTTGCATCAAAGCTAACGTACTAACAAAATGTCTCCATAGAACTACTGCTTAACGGTCTGTCAGAACCGCCGCCCTGTAACTGGATCTTTCACCAAAACCCAACCCCATCAACCCAGCGTACTGAAGGCAAGGTACGTGACCCCCCCCATTTCACTGCCTATTTAAATCCTTTCAGAAAAAGCGTCAAGAACGGGCCCTACTTCATAGAGGCTGACAAAACCTCCCAGCGCTGCCGAACGCCAGAAGAAGGATGACAAATGCCACCCGCGGAGGAGCGCTCCCAGAGGCCGCGGGAACTTGGTCACTCCATAACGTAAATCCCCTGCTGTGGACCTGGGGACCGGTTACAGGGTTTTACGACTGCAGGTAGAAACCTAACACCCCAAACTCAACAGCAGCCTGGAAGAGAGCCTTGCAGCAGTGGCTAGGGGATGGCTGCCTGCTGGGCCAGGGGCACTCGTAGAGCCGGGAGACCTCTCCCAGCGCACCTCCTGCCCGTTCGTGTGATGCCGGACGCGAGGCGCGGGGCCGGAGCCTTACCCGTCCTCGTCCCCGGACCACCAGGACATGGCGTCGGGCTCCTTCTCGCTCCTGCTCTGCACGGCCGTCAGCAGCTGCGCGATCTGCTCCTCCCGGCGCTCGTCCATCCGCACCACGGCCCGCTGCGGACGGCACAGCGCGGCGTCACCGGCCTGACGTCACCCGCTCGGGGCGTGACGTCACCCGCACGGCCCGTGACGTCACCCGCACGGCAGGCAGAGCCCCGTGAGGCGCCCGCCGCCCCTCACCTGCTGCCGGTCCGTCTCCTTGCTCCTCTGGCCCTGCTTCCGCGCGTACCACAGCCCGATCTCGCGGCCCTTCAGGTGGCTGGGGTGCCGCCCCCGGCCGCCGCCGCCACGCCCCCCGTGCCCGCCGGCCGAGGCGGAGGAGGAGGAGGCGGCGGGGCCGCCATCGCCGCCCCGGGCCCAGCCGCGCCGCTGCTCCGAGCTCATGGCCGCCCGCGGCCGGCACCCCGCCTCGCCCCGCCCCTTCCGCCGCAGCACTTCCGTCCGCCACGGGCTCCGCCCCGCCGCGGGCCCCGCCCCCGCCGCCTCCGGCCCCTCGAGCCCCCGGTTCGAATCCCGGGCCCGGGGAGTCGGCGAGTCCTGGCCCCCCCGCGCGGCCGTGCTTTTGTACGTGGGGCTGCAGTGCCAGAGGGAGTGTCCGTCTGCACGCATCGCTCCTGCTTCTCTGCCTTGTCTCCTTAACACGGGGAAAAACACGTGTTCTGAAGGAAATATTACAGAGTGAAACATTTCAGATAAATTTGTACACGTAAATGTTGGAAAGAGTAACTGCGCGTCTCTCAACGCAAAGATCATTTCCCAACGTCTACGACAAGTTATATTTCTTGCAATAGTCTTGGTGTCTCACAGATTATCGAGCCTTCCCGGGGCCTGTTACCCACCCCTCGCACTCATGTCACCCCTCCAGCAGCAGGCCGTCACCATGCGGGAACGGGTCCGCGCACCGAGCTCGTGGTGCAGCAGCGCGAGGAGAGCTCTGTGCCCTCCCCTCGGTAATCTGAAGGGAGTCAATCCTTGAAGTCAAAAACCCTTGAAGTCAGTCCCTGAAGACTTCAATCCTTGAAGTCAAACTCCCGATGAGGGAACATGAAAGTTGTCGGGCACGCCCTGGGGTGAGGCACAGCCAGAGAGGAGCCCACGCCACAGCTGTGACCCCGCGAGGCACTGCCGCCATCGGTGCGGCTGTCTCTGTGGGGAAAACCTATGTGTGTAAGGATGGGAGGTCGTTAATGTTAGCTTTTTCTATAAAACAAACAGAAGAGTGCAACATACAGGCATATACACACACAGGTACTGTAATTCAAATAGGAGCTGCTGCCGGAGTCTATAAAAGCAGAATTTATTCCGTTCTGAAACACCTAAATCTGCAAAATTCATTACGAGAGAGGAACATAATGCTCAAAGGTTCATCTTGGAAATCATTATAGTGATACATACCAGGAGGTGAAATCGTGTTCCAGAATCTATGTATCAACCCTAAATCTATAAAGGTAAAATAATATATAAGTAACATTTATTTTTTATGAAAATATTGCATTTTGAAACAGTTTGATGTTGTCAGATGTATTTTCTATCAAGATTAGAATAGGAAATTTACATTTCAGTGCCAGGCTATAGCTTTTATTTCAAGAAGCACAATCCTTTGGGGCTTTTGGGATTTGGGGCCTGGTCCTGCTTCTTACAGATTTAGTTTTCTTGTAACTCTGTTAACTTAATGCTATTCTCAGTGTACATGAGCACCACTGAAAGGAAACCCTAGCCCACTGGATATACTGCTTACCAAAGATTACCTCCGAAAGTCTTTTGCCCTTTCTTGTTCTCTATCCTTTGCATTATTCAAAAGCCCAAGTACTAAGAGCAGGGGAAGCCCAGGGGCTGATGCAGGTCACATTTTCCAAGGAATTTTTGCTCAGCCAGTTGCTATGGTGTCTGAGCAGAGATGAGGTCTCTTTCAAGTCACCTTCAAACGGTCATTGACAAACACTTTGCCCTCAAATGTCAAGCTGTCAGTGAAATACATTAAAAGGTTATACAGGGGATAAACAACAGAAGAGGACGTTGGTTTTTTGTTTGTTTGTTTGTTTTTCTTTAAAAACTATTAGAAAAGAAGTGCTTTAAAAATTAAGTCCAAATGCACTTCATAAAATGATAAAGACACATTGACACGTACTGAATACACAAACCAGGAGCAAGTGTTCTCACACAGCTTTTGCTGCTTTGTGCAAGGAGCTCTTATCTACTGAATAATTACAATTTGCATTTTCAGACAGGTTAAAATGTTTAATGATGTTAGTCACTTTAAAGTAAAATATAAAACAATCAGACATTTGTACATGATCAAATTTACAGATTCATTAAAGAAAAGTTCCTTTTCATTACAGCAGCAAGACAACATTCTACAATTAGATCAAGCTCAAGGTCACAGTTATGCAGAATTTCAACACCTCCTAATCCTAACCCCTTCTAAATGCATCCGTCAGAACATCTGACCAAACAGAAGCTGTGATGGGCTGCATCCTCCATCACAACCTTGCTATCTTTTTCTGGAGTGAGCACGTCTGTTGCTATAAGGCAACTTTCTGCATTCCAGCTGCAAACACAAAGCAAAGCGATATATTTGGTCCCTCTGCTCTATGCCTATGAATGTAATTTATTCAACAGACTTATTGTTTGTTCCTTCTACTGTAGTTTCTTGTTAAATCTGAAATATAACATAGTATCTTAGTGGTACTGAGAGTCTTGAGGCAATCTTACGAGAATCCTTATTTCCACCTTGGAAAGGCAGCACATGAAAACCACACCTTGCACAGAGTGATCCATCCCGATCGCAGCAGCAATGATGACAAACCCTCAGAAAAAAAGAGCTCCCAGTCAAAAAGCAGTAGCATTTCAAGCCTTTGCAGTGTATTTCATGTAAGCCTTAAGGACCCCATTCACTGTTTCAGCCTTGGCTTCTCTAAATTTGACACAAAACAGAGTATTCACGGGTTTTAGGTTGATTTCAGATTTATTTCTAGGTTCCCCGTAAGTCAGTAGAGGGACGGGCTCCTCCAGAGGGTGCTACAGGGCAGGAACCTGATCTAAGTAATCAGCCTCACGCTCGAGGTCAGCATCTGTCAGGGCTCTTAAGTCTGTCCTCCTTGAATAGCTTTGTCTCCCTCTCCTAAGGAGTCACAAACCAGTTGTAACCCCCAGCTCCTGACTCAGCCCTAAAGCGTGAGGGTCCACCCAGAGAGGTCTGATGGCAGGACTGCTGACTGAATATATAGGGGCAGAAAAGGGGCTAGTGTTCCTTGCGAGCCACAGGGACTCCTGCAGCTATCAGCAGGTGACACCCACTCTCACAGCTGTGTTGCTGAAAGTACTAGCTGAGGAAGAAAACAACATTGCAAATCTATTCCTTGCTTGGGGATGGCTGTAGTCTTTAAACATGAAAAATTACTGAAATTAACGTTGATGTTACAGCTCTTCAAACACTTCAAATGCTGCCTTATCTGGATGGAGAGCAAATATCTGCAAGGTTGAGAAACTTCTTAACTCGTTAAGAGATCATGGAGGCAGAAAAGGGCACACTTTAGAGTAACTGACAGGAAATTAATGAACATTTGATGCACTTGCAAACAGAAATGTCAAGGAATGAGAACACTTAAGTTTCACAATGTTGGACTTACAAAATGTGCACGCTTACATTTCAGCCACTTGTATCCAAAGGTCCATACGCTGGCCACTTACATAGGTATTACATATGAAACATGTACAGAGCAATAGAAAATTAAACCATCTAGATATCTTTTAGTCCTTTGCTTAGGCAAATAAATGAGTTAGTCTTAGGCTTGTGCTACATATTTTCAGGTAAATGATTCAAGTCTGGTACGTCAGTATGAGCAGCATTGCAACAGTCATTCAAACCTGTTCACCCCTATGAAGTTGTTCCCTCATTTTCTGCAGGTTCCCACAGACAGACCACACAGTGCCAAGCAAACAAGGCTGGTTTTTAGATTTTATTTAGGATTTCTTTTAGAGACAAGTGTTCCTCAAATAAATAGATATATAAATAACTTGAAATTCACTATGCAAAGCTGTAAAGCACTTAAGTATTTGCTTTGCTATCTGTATATTTTTAAATGTTTTAAACTATTTAAGAGTCTACCTAAATAAAATTAATTTGTGTGCTAGGAAAAAACAGTTGGCATTGTATTTGCTAGGGTAGCTTGAGTCAAGAGGAACAACATCTGTCAAATCAGTTTAAATGTTTAGGGTGAAAGTCTTTCTTTTAATTGTTGTTGTCATCTTCTTCCCGTTTTCTGTATGCTTTGTTCAACATTTGTATTTCTTCCTGATAGCCACCTCTTTCCGTATGTTGCTTTTTACTGTTCTGCCGATGAGCTTCGACCGTGTCCGGAATTGTTATGTTAATATCGCTGTCAGGATTGTTTGATGGTATGAAGAGAGAGTAGGAAGCAGTTTCCCCTAAATCACATGAGACGAATCTGTTTTCTTTCCGTGAATAACGTAAGGATGGAGACCTCACCTGTGTGGACGACTGGCTGATGTTACTGATGATTGACACAGTATCCAGGGCCTCTTCATTGTCACAGATTTCAAGAACTTCTAAATGAATTTTAACACTTGTGTCAGCAAATGTATTAGGAGACTCTTCTGGGTTTGGCTCGTGACCAACACTTTTAGATCGATAAACTTCAATTTTCTTTGACGTGGGTGTTATTTTTTGTCCTTCAGTGCTTACCTCGTACGTAGATAAAGAGAGAGTTTTTCCTGTGGGTGCTTGAAGAGACACAGTTCCTTGAAATGCACACAGGGGAATAGCTAAGGCCCCACCTGATCGCTGAAAAGAGAAAGAATGACCATTATCTAATGCTAATTTTTGAAGTTAGAATCTATTATAAATAATCAATCGTGCTTAGCTTATTAAATTATTAGAATTTTCCTTGCATTATTTTAGAAACCTGGTATTCATTATGACTTTTTAAAGAATATAAAATGTTACTACTATGTACTTTACTATAAAAAGTACACTAAAATAGAGTATATTTTATACTAATATACACACTATATATGAGTATAGAGTCATAGATAAGAAGTATCAGAAATAAAGTCCCAAGTTACTGTGACTCAGCTACAGCTTATGGACACAGACTCTTCACGGTAGCAGTCTACACACGTAACATTTCCTGGCAGCCAGTGCACAATGAGACAACGACCGTCAGCAGGCACCTCTCTAGCTAGTATTAACAGGGATCTCTGAAAGTGTTTTCACTTAATTTCTGCTTAATTCAGACTGAGGTACTGATCTCCTGAGGCTTCTCATACGGTGACCAAAGGGAGAGAAGTGATGCCAGAGAACTGTTCAAAAACTGGGCCCCGTACTGAGAGCATCTGTCTCCCTTAGGTGCTCTGTTTTAATTAATCTTAACTAAATTACGTGCCTAAAGATAGACTAGGCTAAAATTTCCAAAACAGCTTGACAGATACTATTCAAGGAAATTTTTGCTCATTTTTGTTTATTTTTAAGGTGGAAATAAGTAACGGTAGGAAATCTATAATAAGGATTTACAAAGTCCCTACTGAGACGGCCAGAGGGCCAGTCCAGAATCTTGCTGCCAACCACATTTCACACTGGCTCTAGACACCAATATGGATTTCTCTCTAGTACAAAGCTGAATTTATCAGTAGAGAAATTTTCACAGACTTGGAGGGATAGAGAGTAAATTCAGTTACAGCTCTGGAGCACTAAAAGTCATGCTCAAAGTAATAATTTTTAGCAGGTGCAATGAAAGTAGTGTTTCAGAGGCTGTAAACAAATAAAGGCATTACACAGAGAAATCACTGTGAATGCTTGCATGGAGAACACAGGAAACGGTTTGCTCCTACATGGACTATGGTAGCTTACTCAGTGGTGAGTTGCTACGTTTCCTTCCACAGTGCTGCAGGACAGACCCTGACTCTTTTCCTCGTACCATAAGGACTCACATTTTAAACTGTGGAGGTCGTCCATTCAGCTACTCATGTTGGAGAGAGCGAAGTTGATGGCAGCAGGAGACACAAAGCTACCAAATACCATACACAGGTTCTGGAGAACCTCACTGCAGGACTCATCCTCATCTGCTTTGCTACAGCTGGGCTTTGACTGCTTACTGAGAGGGTCAGGAATTAGCACCTGAAAACTTCTTATTTGGTAAAATCTACTACTGAAGCGAACCAGAGCTTTGCTGAAGGCAAACTCCTTGTGGGGCAGTGGAAGCACTGGCCCTGAGACAGGGCAGTTCAAAGGAAGGGCTACACTGGTTAGAGGGAAACGTACAACAGAGAGGTACTGAAATTAGGGAAAGCTGCAAAATCCAGCTCTGCACCCACACAGACACCAGGGAGAAGTGTGTGCGGAGGGTATTGAAAAGCTGCCAGCCAGCAAGGTGAATCACCCTGTAACCCTTCTGTGCTGCTGTTGCTATGCTGCCTTCGGGACTCCTTGGCAATCCGGTCAATCTACCTCAGGTATCTCCAGATCACTTTGCTATGTGAAATGCAAACTTACTCCTACTGCGCTGCTCTCTGCTGCGTTCCCTCTCCAGCTACGGTGCCTCCCTGCTGCCCAGAGGGGCACACTGCCAGCCCAAACCTCATCCTCCTCGTCCCCATCCACCTGCAACCAAGAGACAACCCGCAGAAACCCTGAGCTTCCGAAAGGACCGGTCTTTCCCTGGCAAGTTACAGGGGGATGCCCTGAGCTCAGCCTTGGAAGCAGAAATTCCAGTCTTGTCCTCTTGGGCTAACGACGTATCCTGTGCAAACGGTGTGAACAGAGAAAGGAAGAAAAGGAGGAGGAACAGAAACACCAGGTCTAATAACTGGCAGCAGGGAGATGTGCAAGCATTAGTCAGGCACAGAAAGGAGTCCTTCCACTTGGACCAGTTCTGTTCAATGTTTCCTTCCCAGTAAAACTGAGAAGTGAGTAGAAACAGAGAGGTTTAGGGTACTGGAAAGATGAAATTGTTCTTAGGGAGCTGGGAAGTGCAATTACTTGCTTAATATTAACGAGCAGAACTTTACAACCACACAGCTAAATCAAATGACACATTACCTCATCTTCACTAAAGAGCACGAAAAGGAAATTAGGTTTCATTGTGTAGAAAAATCTTGCCAGACTGTGACTTAATACAGTCCTTCGACAAAGGAATTTGGCTGACAAAATGCTAGGAGCTGGGCTGCCCTCCTGGAGGGAAATCAAAGTTGTATTAGTCTCTGAAATAGGTCTGTCAGAGAGAAACAGTCCTCAAGCATCTTCCAGCGTGCAGTTACAGAGGCAGCTGTCGTGCTGTGTCAAAGCCAGCAAAGGTCTCAGACACGTGAATGCTCCTGGTTGCTGCTGGAGTCCTGTGCTGGGCTGGGCACGGGGGTGTCTGGGAGGGTCGCTTGCTAAAGGGTGAGCACCGGCAGCCCTTGTTTCAAAGCGATGACAAGGGCACTTTTTTTCCAAGCACAGTGAGGTGCTGGCACTTACATGTTCTGTACTAACTGGTAACTAGGATCACTCCTCCAGGTGAGATGTGAGACTAACTGCTTTCTGTTCTGTTTTCTCTCTAGGAAGCTCTAGTCCACTCATCTTCCATCCCAGATGCTTACTGATGCCGCCAGAGGACAGAGCAACAAATTCAGCTCTGGGTAAGACCAAGTGCACAAAGCCTGCTGGCTCTAAGCAGTGTGCATGGTGGCACAAGTTTGGTGTCTTGGATATTGCAACAGAATGAGCCTGGATGCAGCAATTCCAGTGACACACGCTCAGAACAGTGTTTCTCTTGGGCACTGTGATATCGCTGGATACGAGCCCCGTATCTCTGCTTCCAGCCCCTGCCTAGCTTCTGCAATCAGTGCTGAAAGTCTTCACAGGGTCATTTATGCGTGTCTGCATTTCTGGTAGTTACTCCAGCTCAGATACTGGAGCACTTACATTATGCAGAAAGACTTCTAAAGAATATGTAAAAAGTAAGTTAAATGAGAACTCCTTACTTCAGTGCAAGGTTACGTCCTACTTGATAAAACACCACAGATTCGTCAGAGTGGATGTCAAGAAGATGGAGGGTATGTCTGAGGCACCTGGAGGGGGAGTGAATAATTCTTGCTTGCTGGAGTGAGTACTCCACATCTGGAGAATAAGAAGTTTTCCAACAACGATAGATTTAAAGGCTCTTTCTGTAAGTCTGTTTTCTGTTCAGAGATCAATATTTACTTTTAGAAGTGAAAGGGGCATGCCAGATCTTCTGTGTCACTTCCTGGGCACCAAGCAGGAAGCCAGTAAACAACACCTAGAAACTAGAAAACTTTTTTCAACTAGAAAAATTCCAGTAGAAATATTGTTCAGTTACAGACACCTCCACCTGTTTTGACAATTAAGAGAATGTATTTGTCTCTCCACAGCCAGTGCATCACAAGGCCACACGTTCAGGACTGTGACAGGAGCCTGCCCTAGGAGCCACGGCCCTTTTCGGGAGCAGCTTTCCAATCACAAATCTCTCAGCACACTACAGCTGAGTACCCATATATGAAACAAATCCATTCATCATCAATGCAAAATAGTAAAAGTTAAAAAAAAAATCCAACAAATTATTAAAAAAGTAAGCATTTGCATGATACAGTAGAGCTTCCCAAGCAGAGGTTATTAAACACTAAATCCAGCTCTGGGGCCAGGTGGCAGGGGAAGGCAGGAATAACGCCGGAGGAGAGATCTGAGCCGCTGAACTGAAAACTCACCGCCAGGCCTTGATGTCCCTCCCCAGGGAGACCCAGCGCTCCCCGCAGGGCGGACGACTGTGGACTCTGAGGGGGCAGGAGGGAGCCGAGCCCCTGCTGCTGCTGAGCCCGCCTGCCCTGAGCCCTTCCTGCCCCACCAGGCTATGTCCTACAGTGTGGCAAGCTTCACTCCAGTCAAGCAGCCCAAGGGAAAAATGCTACGAGTGAGACCACTGTTACTCCAAAAGAGAGAATTCATTGCTGGTTTTATGTATGGCCAGGTAAAATCAATCATAACTGGAACTGCTCTCAATGTAAATCACCGTGAATAAGAACAGAATGGGACCCTTGTCTTGGTAACGTTATTAAATTCTCATTTTTGCTTCTTCTATGTTATTAACACCCCATTACCTTATCACACATCCGTGGCAATAAATGGGAATCTACTAGCAAACCAGACCGCACTGATACATCCTGGGAAGAAGTATTTTATCTTCCCTTGCCATTGTTACCTACTGTTCAGCTTTCTGATTTTAGGTTTTATGATACAATTTAATTCTAAAGCAGGAGGAGCAGGAGGCAAATCAAGTAATGCTTGACAATGGCCATCAGTGTGTCCATCCAGGGTCTTGGATCTCATCCTTGCAGTATTTTAGTGTGAGCACTAAAATAAAGCATCCACAGTTTTAGAAGGGTTATGATTCATTTTTACTTCAGTAAAAATAGAAAAAATCTTCTCTGCTGTTTCTGAACATCTGCCTTCTCACTCGACACAGCCCAGGCCCCAGATGTTTTTTGAAAGGGTCCTGCTCCATTGGTCTCTTTCCACGCTCTTCTGCCCACTCTTTGCACTCCTGTATTTAAAATACAACCTAGTTCCTTAAAGAAATACACTTATTATCTCCTCTCATACAATTTATGTCATGTGTTCTCTTTTAAAAGTGTTAATACAAAGCTGTTTTTAAGACTGACACAGAAGTCTTGCTCTCAGTGATTCTGACCCTGTGAAGAAGACTTGCTTGTCTTTCTGGAACTTTACTCACTCTCAGCTCCTAGGAGAAGTGAAGGAAGGATCAGACATCTTCCTGAACACAGCAGACTGAAAATCAAGCCTGCTTTGGTTTTTATGTTGTCTTAGAGATACATTTTCTTTGCATGCACACAGGCACAGATACATAGAAGTATTTATTTATTCATTGTAGACACACATATACATATATAAAATATGTACCTTCTTACAGCTCATGTCTTCATTTCTGGTAGTTCTGAGGGGTCTCAAATTGAAAATGCTCAAATATTTCATTTAAAAAAAAAAAGCGGTATTCCCCATCCAAAACATTCTGTAAGCTAAAATTGCTGTCTGTGCTGAGAACAGCTTTAATTGAATCCTGCAAAATATTTGCTGGGTCTCATGAAAGCTGCAGACTAGCACTAAATCTGAGCTCTTCCTCTGGAGCTTTCTGCAGGTTTGCATCACAGAAACAGCAAGTTGGTAATTTTTGAGGTTGCTTAATATATTTCCACATGCTTTTCACCACTTGGGAATGCTGCAGGATCTCCGATGCCGTGATGCTCGCCACAAGCTCCCTGCCCGTGGGAGCTGCTGGCCCTTCTCTTGCCTCGTGCTGCCTCTTGTGCAGAGCATTCATTTCCATCACATCCTGTCCCAGGGCATACCCTCTGCACAGCTCCTGCCAGAGACGGCCGTGGGCTATGCTATCTGTTGGAATCTGGGACGGAGTTCTCACTGGAGGACTACGTGTACCAGTACATGCATTTTTTAACAAGCAAAGACAGAAAATTACAATGAAGTAAATCACAAATGCACTTGTTCCTTAAGGAGTGCTGATGCATTCTGAACAGAGGAATCGCTACATAATTGATAAAGCAAACGTTTTCATTATTAAATGAAATCACCACCTTCTAGCTTTAACAGAAGACAGAAAATAGTTGTTGCTATGAGGCAAACCTTCATCGTCATCATTGTGGTTTAATGCTGGTCTCTTCCATCCCATTCCAGCTGCCTGAGCTGAATTTAACCAGACCCACCAGGTGAGGATGCTGTGAGGGAGGGGAGGTTTCAGCCTGTGCAGAGGACACAACCGAATCCTACAGCAGCTGGCTGGTGGCCGGTGGCCCTGGCGGAGCAGGGAGAAAGGGTCCACTGAGAGCCACCTGGCTTCCAGCTTTCACATGGCCCTACTGAGGCCATTCACGGAGCCCAGAAACTCCACAGTCTTCCCTTGAGAGAAAATAAGCATTTGACCCCTGTGGCTTTTCCGAGAGTGAAGGAAAGGAAAGGGGAAGGTAACTTTTATACAGTCTGTCACTGCATTTCTCCTTGCAAACTGGCACAAAACGGAACAGAACACCCTTCTCTATCTGTTTTGCCAAGAAATGGTTATACTTATATGAAAGATTAATAAAGGGGTACTAAGCTGAAAGCACAGTTGAAGAAAATTTTAATTTCATCACTTGCCAAAGCAGAGCCTTGTTCTGCTTGCTGGCAAGTGCCACCCGAGGGTGTATGGCATTCCTTCTGCCTCCCTTTAGTGTCTGCAGGAGCTATCGGTATTATCATCAGTATGGTACTTGCATTCGATGTTCAGAGTAATTTGTTTAAGATTGTTGTTTACAAGCAATCAAGAATTTATTCTGCTAGAGGGAGCCCAGAAAATTCCTTAAGGGTAACACTAACATTTCAAGTACCAAACATTTCTACATGTATTTCACATTTTCTGTTACGTGTGACTGGATTCATTGTCTTACAAGGACCTTAAACTCAGTGGTCCCAGTTCTTCAGTGCCGAGCATCTGTACAGACCATTGACTAGTTTGGATTAAGCACACACTTCCCAGGATTTCCTGGCAATTTTTTTTTTTTTTTTGTTCCAGGGAGCAAACAACTGCAGAGCAGGGAAAGAAAAGCATGACGGCTCCATTCTCCAAACACAGTTATCAGTTAATATTTCATCTCCTGCAAACAAAGCTGACCGAGCTCTAGAAGTAGATCCTTAGCTAGAGAATGCTTGTTAGCAATTGAAATCGAAGATAAAAAACTGTTACATGAGCTGAATGGTGGCTCAAGTACAACGATTGACTCAATTTGGTTTTAAAGACAATAAATTGCTGTTGCAATACTGGCAAAGCCAGTGGAGAAAAAAGGTTAATTGGGGGAAGAAAGAAAATGCCTAACAGCCTGGAATTCCTACATGATCAAATAAGCAAATTTGGCTGGAGGATACTCCAGTGCACCTAAATGAGATGCCTCAGAGGATCTGAGACAGCCTCAGAAAACTTTCAGACGTCACAGAGGGCTAAGGGGAGAGCTGCAGCACAGCTGGCTCAGCCAGCTCAAGCACGAGGCAGTTTGGAGACTCCCCCTCAGGATTCCTAATTTTCAAATGTCACGAGTCACAGGCCCTAGAATACTAGACAGGGGTAGCATTAGTGTTACAGGGAGGCAGAGCTCCTACTACTGTGTGCATCTTGTCACTGGGAAAGATAGGAGAGCTCTGATGGGAGCGCCCAGAAGGGGAATGACGCTCCTAAGCCTGCTGAACACGAGCCACCATGCGGAGCCACCAGCAGAAGGCAGGTCTGGCTCTGTCCCAGCCCAATGTCCATCAGGCCGTGCTGCCTCCCGAACAGAAATATCAGTACTCTGAACAAAGCTCTAATGAGCTTGCATTCCCAATGACTTTGGTGGAATACAAGCTCTAGCTGAAAAGTTTTATTTTTAGAATGTTTCCAGTAAGGATCCCATCATTTCTTTTCAGAGACAATGTGTTTTCTGTTTATTTTAAAACAGAGGCTTAGTCTTCCTCTTCCCTAAAAATAAAAATTAGCTGCAGTAAAATTAATTACTGCAATGGTTTGCCCTTTGAGAGGCCGTCTGCAGTAAATTTAGAGCCAGTCGGGTATGACAAGAATATCCAAGCTCACCTCAGATGACCTGAAAACTTGGGTTTGTCATTGGCTTGCCCAGTCTGGACAGACTTTCATTTGGACCAAACTGGCCACAGAAGGTGCAACCGAGGCATCCAAGATAAGGATACTGCAGCCAGGTATCAGAACTCCTGTACTCAGCTGGCTGTGCCTGAAGTAAATGAGCTCAATGGAAAGTCCTTTAAAATTCCACTTTGCATGGGAGATGATCATTCATCACATTCAGTCCCATTTTTGTAACAGCTGCAAAACTGAGCCTTGCCCTTTTCACCACACTTGGTGAAGTTTATTCCATGTAGGTACTGCCAGTCTTGGAAAAAAGCTCTGAGTTCCTTTGCAAGCACTGCACTAACAGACGTTCTGCTCAGCAGCTGGTACTGTAAAGTTAAACTGAAATGGTGGTTACTCTTACCAGGAAAATACAGCGATTGACTAATTTGTGGGATCCTGCCTGTATTCAGCCTTGTCCTGCTGGGCAAATGTTTCTATTCTCAGTTTTCCTCCTGTTGGTGCAGTTCAACAGAGTTAACTGCAGTTTTACTGCAAGCAGAGTCAGCAGGCATCACAAAGGCCACACCACTCCGTCCTACTCAGAGCAGAGTTAGAAGATGATGGTGAGGTGCTACCTCGATTTTCCAACCAAGAGCAAGAAGAGATGGGATGAGAACACCACAGTAAGTTAGCATAGATACAGTTGTACGGGACAGTGGAAAGCAAATATAACCTTCAAGTCCACTTATTCCATGTTAACTGGAATGTTTACAGTGTACTTGGAGTGAGACAGAGTCTGTGTATTTATCACTGCTAAAAACCCTTCCAACTGCAGTCAGACAGAGATACAGCGCTGACTCCTAAGTGAAATCATTTACACAGGCTTCCCCTTTCCTCTCTGCAGGGCACAAACAGATCCTATACACAGAGTCTCTTGAAGGAGCTTGCTCGAGGCAACCCATAGGTGAGGTAATCAAGTCAAAGGAAGAAAAAAAAATCAGAAAACCTATAAAACATTGCAAGCCTGGCAGATTTCTGTTGCCTGAAGGCTCTTAACTAGAGGCAAAAAAAATACATGACATATTTACAGCCAATCTCTTTAGGAAAGGGAGATACACTGCTATTTTATAAGATGTTAAAGGTATCCTTCAAAAATGCAGCTAAGCAAGAGTTAGAAATGACAAGTACAATTTTTTGTCTCCCTCTCAATTATGCCTGGCCTATATAGGTATTAAATAAAAAATACTGCCTCATTCTTCTTTCATGCCACTTTTCTCCCAGAGAAATCACCTTGATGGAGTTACTCTTTCCTCACAGAACTGAAGATGAGGGGACAACCAGTTATGGCATTTTCCATGACAGCACCATCTTCCCAGTGGCACACAGCCTCAACAGAAAATCAAAGGTGTCACATATCTTGTCTGGCACCCTCCTCTCCAAAAGCTGAATCAAAGTGATTAATACCTTTCTCTCTGCTTCTTTAAGGTCTGAAAAAATAACAAAACAAAAACTACTGCTTTCAAAATGCAAATTAAAATGGACAGCCTTCTGCAAGGTACTCGTTGCTCAGAGGTTGAAAAAAATGTCTTCTAGGGAGAGATTTCTTATCCCTTGTTTCCCTTAATAATCTCAGGCAAGTGAGCAGCGCAGGCCAGCTGGCACACGCTCACCCTCCTCCCCACAGCCAGCACAAAAAATGTTCAGTCCTGGTAAGAGTTGCTTCACTCTGAAGTACTGCAGTGGCTGTTGGCATCGGATGTCTGAAATACCCGCAGCTCTTCAAATGAAAGCTTTGTGCAGACTGTGACAAAGCCCTGCTAGTTACAACAGAGTATTTACCTGACTAAAAGCTGCAATGTTTGCACTTGGGGCATTTTGGATCAGACCCCCAATTCAGCAACCCCGCTACTTACAAACTTCAGTAAAGCATGTTTTGATTTTTCGTCTGTTTTGATGAAGTTTGAGTAGCTAAAAGTCACCTACCCAAACCTGCTTCTGACCTCCCAGCTCGCAAAACTAGGCAGGTCTGCTGCCTGGGGTGTCGGGCTGGTGTCGGGCAGAGCCCGTCGCAGTGTCTGCTCCCCCCTGCGCGGTGCAGCCTGCAGCGGGTCGGCAGCAGCATATGGCTTATGTTTGGGACAGAGAAATGGGAAAGTTAAGGATTAGCATTTCATCTGTAACTGAGCAAACCCCGCATATAACTCTTAGCATGACGACTAAAACCACCTGACGCCTCTGAACAACTCGTGCTGCAGAGGCAGCACTGGGAGGAAACGTACAAGATGGCTTTGTAGGACAGAAATAAGGGGGCACATTTGCAGGGCACTGCATGTGGTTCAGCCTCTTGACTTCCATTAGTGATAATGGGAAAAACACAGCTATGTCCCTACCCGGAGGATGCAGCCCAAGAGGATATTTTTGCCTGTAAACACTGCGATTTAGTGCACAGCACTGCACCCAGTATTCCCACCTCTGTCTTTATTTTATCAGCACAGCCACTGCCATGTGCCAGCTTTGCAGCAAGACAAGATTTATGGAGGCTTTCTTTTTGTGCTCATTTTTCTCACATCGAAACAAAGGCAAAATCACAGCTTTTAGGTGAAAGGACTGAGTAAATTTACTGGAAAGTGCTAAAGAAAGAAAGAAAAAGGTGGACAGGACACAATAGGAAGGACCTTGAGGGGTGGAGTGAGAATAGGAACCTGGTGACATTTTTCAGCTCTTCACATGCTGACATGCAAGGAGGATGTCAACCCAAAGTCATATAATGTGTAAGCCAGTATTACAGAAATGTATGTCTTCATTGCAGTTGAACTTTACGATCTTTGTAGGTCCCTTCCATCTAAACTATTCTGTTCTGTTCATGCACTTTACACCTATGCCATGCTGCTCCTTCCACATGCTTCTCAGTCACAAGGAGCCACATCCTGGTGTCCCCCTTCAGCTGTGCTCAGGTTTCATTCTGCTGAAAGGAAGGTACTGCTGCTTGCTCAGAGTGCAGTACTCCTACATCAGCTTATCTGGAGTTTACCCAGACGATATGCAGGACACAGACAAATTCCACTTTCCCTCCATATTCTCAGGAGAATTCAGTACTGGACAAGCAAGCAGACTCCCATCTACTGCTCAGACTGGAGGTTGTTTCCTTCGTCCTTCCCTGTGTGGGAGCAAGGAGACTGGGCAGAGAGCACTGGGCACCCCCGGGTGCCCGCTGACCCCAGGCATTTCCCTCCCTGGCAGGGGGGCATACCGGAGACACGGCTGCTCCGTGAGCTTGGACCTGCAGATTCAGCACCTCGCTGTGGTGGCATTACAAGACTTCAGTCTTGGAGAGTCAGTATTTGCGCCTGGCACCATTTCCCTTTTCCGTACAGCTGGGGGTCAGTCCTCTGTCAGCCTTCCCTTGCAGTCCAGCACTTCTGTTTTCCCTTGCAATAAACAACTGATCATTCGCGCCCTGCATGAAGCTCTCAAATCTTACCGCTCAGTGGGGAAGTCTGGCTAATTCTCTTGAATTCTGTCACACGGAGCTTGATAAAGCACTCCACATGGTCATCCGTGAATAGACAGAAATTGCAAACCCCCAGGAACTGGCAGGTATCTACTGCCCAAAGTTCGGCCACCTCTGCTTACCCCAGCTGAGGCACCGACGCAGAATTTTTCACGCTTTTATCCAAGCCCCTGGTGCTTCTGCCATTCGGTGGTTCCACAGGTCTTATCGAAAAGCCAGTAATCAAAATGGTGAATAAATACACCTACATTGTTAGTTTACCTTACACATTTTTCCAAACTTCAATTTTAGCATAACTGAAAATGATTCCTTCCAAGAAATCTCAAACCACAGCTCCAATATAAATTCTGAGAATACCCTGCAACTGTGCCTGCTCCCTGGGGAGCCAGGTAAATCTTTTAAAATAGGAAAATATAGAATGATGAATAACAAATAATATTTATAGATTAATAGTTAACAAGCTTCCATTGCAGATATCTGAAGAGAGACCAGTTTTTCCCAGGCTTTGTGTAAACAAACTTGGACAGGATCAAATTAAAAGGGAAAAATGAGTGCATGTGAATATTTATAAAAGAAACATTTTTCAGAGAAAATACATTTTGTAAAGATTTCTGAAATAGCTTAGAGCTTCAGAGGCAAAGCTCCTCGTACTGTCAGTGGATAGCGTAAACCCACATCCAACTGGAAGCAATGAAAAATGTCAGTCTTCCTTACTAAATGTAAACGGACTAAAATTCCAATAAAGCATACAAAGCACAAGGTTCAAGATCCAGCCCCCCAAAACCAGCAATAGCTTTAACTTAAAAAGGGGCACAGGAGCTGGCTGTGGAACTCAACCCCCCACCAACTTTTAAGGTAACTTAACTAATTTGTTTCTAAGACCAGAACTAGCCACTGAACAGAATACTGTGCATAAGACCTCGAGAAGTACAGACACAAAAAGGGTTAACCCTCAGAGAGAGCAGCCGTGTCAATGGTCAGGCAAGGGACTGAGGAATTCCCACTGGATTAGGTCAATTCTTTTTGATGGCAGCCTGTAAAAAACATCAGTGAAACTTCAAAGTACAGACAAAGCTTATAATAGATGTATTGGAAGATAATCAGAGTAAGTAGAAGGGAAAACACAGTCTGCACGTATGGACTGTTTCTGGAAATGAAAAACAGAACACTTCCTACCCTGCTCTTGCGATGACTTTTTGTGGTCTGGAAGTCGTGCAGTCACTAGAACTGGCTAACAGCACAAGACTGGGTTAGGACTGGAATAAATAAGTTAAGGCTAAGAAATCAATATTAAATAAAGATAACTAATAAATTACAGAGTCCTCAAAAATAAGGCTAAAAAAAGACAATAGGTCATTCATCAATGCTTCGTCCTTTTCTCAGCTTCTTGCTTTCCTCAGTTCCTTTTGAGAAGCACAAAACGGGAGCACAAAGCCAGCAGCCGCGGGATCCCCCACCAGTTCTCCGCTAACACAAGTGCTGCAGCCTGCACCGCCCTCCCTGGGGGCAACGTGCAGCCGGCATGCAGGCGGCACGGGACACGGCTGCACCTCACCCCCTGAGAGACACAGCCATCTTAATGCTATCGGATTCATGTTTTTCTACCTCTGGATCACTGCAGATGCCTACGAAAATAGCATAACTAATTAAGCGGGTTAATATAAATCAACACACGCACAGACACACACACATTTGTTCAAACTATGTCAATTTTCTAAACCAGCGCCACTAAAAATCTCACTCACTGCTACGACCTCTGGACACTGACGTGGCGTTAGTGATCTGCAGCAGGAAGTATACAGCCTAATTGCATTTCCTGAATTAAGCACCACCATGTTACAGGGTCAGCACAGAGAGCAGAAGTTATTTCAGTTACCAGTTTACCTTTTAATGATTCCACAGCTTTTTAAAGTAACACGAAGTGAACGGTCTGTGTTTTCTGTGTGTATCCTTCTTGTAAAGGATAAAATGCATCAGGTGCTGCAGGTACCCTGAGCAGGAAGCACTCTGGGTTTGTCTGTGGGCTCCAGCATGCTCAGGCCCGGTTCATTTCCAGCATGCTGCTGTTCTTCCTCCTGAGCTTTCTCAGAGAACTTTGGGCTTCTTCCATGAACCTATGCTCCTTCAAGCCTGCTTTTATTAGGACACTACATCTCATCTCCCTTTTCTATCTCTTCTTCTCTTCAGTCTGCAAAGTGACTGTGAAAAAGATTAACAAAAAGTCCCTTAGAAAGCTGGTGACAGCCAGCTCTATTTCTGCCTGACCAGCACAGCGCAAGTAGAAGCCGCAGCCAGCACCAGGCGACAACTGAGGCATGTCCTCAGGCTTCACCTGCACAGTAAGATCAGTGGTGATGGAAACAACAGCACTGCACCAGCAAGAGTTGTCCTGCTGGAACGAAACACTTGCTGGGGGGCTGCTGCCTGCAGGGGTATGGGGCTTTGTGGGGCGCAGGGGGAAAGCATTTGGGGACTGTGCAACACTTACTACAGGATGTTTAGGGGAAGGATGGGAAGCAGGGAAAGGGCAGGATCAAGGTAATTTGGGGAGGAAGAAGCATGGGAGAAAAGAGGAACAGAGCATTAAAGGGTCCTGCCACATGCCCGGGGTGGCAGCAGCTGCAGTGCATGCGTACAGCTGCGCATATTCAGCAACAACGGTCCCACTGGCTGGTGAGCAGGATAAGGGAGGAAGGAGCCAAGCGCTGGAGCAGCTGCTCAAAACCAGATGCTTGGAGAACTGGGGGCTCGGGGTACTGGGGGCGAGCACTGGGGGGGGGGCCTGAGCCTGGCCCAGGGGCTCACGGTGGGATGCAGTGCCCGAGGTCTGTGCTGCGAAGGCGCCCGGCCGTGCTGCGGGATGCAAGTGGGAGCACGGAGCCGCCTGGCTTCTGCCAGCCTGCCGGGTTCGGCAGCTCCTAACACAGACACTTTACAAGAGCTGAAATAAAGGGGAGTTTATAAGCTAAAAGCACATCAGCACATTCTGTGAGGAACATATTTTCCCCTATTACTACAGTACTCTGTGTTAAATTTCCTGGTACTTTCTGTGCTTTCAAACCAGGTAGTAGAATAGAAATGATACAGAATTTTAATGTGAGAAAAATACATTCAAATGTCCTGTAGGACAAACCACTGTATATTTTCAACAAATATGTGCAAAGGGACTGAGATTATGTTTTCCTCAATAAGTCCTCACACTGAACATCCATGCCCTTTGCTATGTGGAAATTCAGCATGTTAGAACACTTTTACCATGCCACTTGCAGCTACACAGAAAACTCATCTGCAATTGCTATTCTTCCTCCTACTGTAAGTTATTACAAGTTCTGTTTGTTGAACTGAAAGCTGGAAGTACCCTAATAAGAACATCTATATTTATTTCTGTCATCAAGCATTTATAGTCTGAAACTACTGAAGATGAGGAACTTTTATCTCATTAAGATAATCATCCATTTCCTGGTAAGGTATGCTGTCTTCTCCCCAGTTAGCTAGCTTAATTGGCAAATGAAGCAAAGTACATGGTCAATAAATGCTAGGGAAAGACTCCCTTTTTTAACAAAGTGAGTAACAGAGAGAAATGAGGAGAAAGTGACTTTTTTTAGATACTTAGGGACTCTAGGCAGGCTGAATAAAAGGGGTGGCTTTTAACTTATTTAATGTTTGGCCCAAATTGATCTTTCACCCAACATACATCTGAGAAATGCATTAAAGTTCTTTTTACAATGCTTGCAGGAGTTTCATAGTCTGCCCTTTTTCACCAGCAAAGCAAATGTCAGCACTGTGAAGCTCTGGAAGCTCGTGCTGAATGTCAGAAACAATGAGATCTGTAACTTAGAAGCCTTGAACTTTTAGACCGTAGCAGCCTTAATGCCTGGCAACTGCACACTGGGTTATAACTTGGAAAATGTCAGAAAAGGATGAATTAGGATTCCTTGTAATGCAAGTACTGAAGAAGTCTGTCCAAAAGCGACATATAAAGCCTCAGGGCAAGTAAAGCCAGCCACATGCAGTCATTGCCAACTACTTCACAACAAGATACTCATACCTGCTGTAATGGAAGTCACAGGTCTACCAATTTGAAATGGCAGCCACAAGAGATGGGAAAATGATTTAAAAAAAAAAAGTCTAAAAAAAAGTCTGGAAACTACGGCAAGGAGGGCTAATAATGAACCTAGTGATATATCGACTATTAACTAAACTATACATGCACACAATGGGGTACCAAGAACTAGCAGATTAAAACCAGGTTCAGTCAACATTTACTTTTGCCCACAAACATAGTTCATCACGGCACACTGCAAGGGAGTGAACATTTGCCTTTTCATGAAATGGATGATCAATCATATCAGAAATATCAAACAGAAATTCCTACTTCAGCTCAATTTATAAACTCATGTTTATCAGAGGAAGAGGGGATTCTGCTCTTTGTTTTAGACCTTGGGCATGTGCTCCCTGGTTGCTTGGGCATTATAAATTAAAAAGCTGATCCTAGCTCCTTTTGCATTCCACCAAGAGAAGCCTCCAAGGTGAGCAGGCAGAACTGACACTTTGTCTCAATTTACAGCAGCAATACATAACTGTGACTGTGTTGCATATAAAGCATGGAAACTATGCACACAAAACTGCACTGGTTTATCTCAAGAACAGGCATGTATCTCTGCTGCCAGACAATCATTACATGCATTGTTTACGCAGACCAAAATTGTGTGCTAGAGCAAAAACGCCTTTGCCCAGCACAGGTGCACACAGAAGGAGCAGATAACTGCACAATACACCACTGCACTTTTTCAGTCCTTAGACCACCCTGAGATGCTTTTTAGAGCCTGGTATGCGAAGAGAGCAGCATGTAAATTCCACAGGGACAAGCAGCTGTTGCTCATTTCAATTTCCACTACAGATGTCGGACTGCAGGCTTGCCTGGTACCTCATGCCAGTGTTCAGCCTTTGGTTCGTAACCACCAATTCTTAGGAGACAGAAAATCTCACACTTGTTGCCTGCTTTACAGACAGTTGGAGAGGGAATGGCTAACAATCTTTCCCTTCTTTCATTAAGAGCTAAAATACTTTTCAGCATTCAACCTACATCAATGGTTGCAATATTTTTCCTGTTAAACAAACTCTGACTATAGAAACAAAAACTTGGCAGTTCTCCTTTAAGCCCATGTTCTTACATGAGACCATAACTGTCCTTTTGTTGATCCAATTTCAGTCTGTCATTACACAAAGGACAGTTTGGGACAATTCTCTCTAGTGGCTCTTTAGTGTTGACCCCAGCTCAGAAGTCAGGGCAGACCCTCTCAGCATGGGCACTCACAACAAGGTTTGTCACGGCAGAAGAAAAATGCCTCCAGCCTGCTGAAATCACTGATCCTGATGGTAAGCCCCTATCAGCACGGCAAGGACCGGCTTCCATGAAGGAGGACACTGCACAGGGAACAGACCATAGTTCTGCAATCTGAGAACTGCAAGCAAACCCTCACTTCTGTGGCAATGGGGGTACATTCAACAGGAAACACCTATAGATGAAAGAGTCCCATAGCAAGGCTGGAGCTCTGCATATTAGTTTTAGACAGTACATCCTTGAAATCTATGGGTTTTGATATTCCTCTTCTCTCAAGCTCTGAAAAGCTCTATAGCTCTATTGGATTCAATACAGTGAGAGGGCAGGATCAGGACCTCTGTGCAAAGAACTGCATCAGATAAGTTTATAGACATCTTCTACGAACTGTTAAATTGAAGGGCTAGCATATTAGGACTCCACCTTCAATCACTTCTCTCTCAGAGCTCCTGAAAAATAATAGATTCTTCAGAATTTCATTTTCATGATAACGTTGCACATTCTAAAGGAAAGGGACAAACAATTTAATACTTGGAATCTTTGTCTGAATCTAATAGGAAACTTTGTGACCTGACTGAAATCTGCATTTTTCTGTGGACTCACCATTCGTGTTTGTTTTTTCAGTTCTCGTTTTTTCAACTATGACAAGCATGACAAAAAAGTCACCAGGTACTGGAAATACTCTTAAAAATACAAGCTTTTGGAGTCTCTTGGAGAGAGAATTCCTATTCGTTAGGATAAGTTTACAGAATTTGTACTGAATGCTTACCATATACAGATCATGCAGGTGTACGCAAAGTAATGGTGAAAATAATACACGTTTAAGGAAACGAGTGAGAAATTATTGCTGGACCAGAACCTGCAATAGGCATGCAGGTACTAAAGCAGACAATGCCTTTTACTAGAAGTAACTGCCTGACCAAAAGAACTAACAGTAATGTCAAAGCGAGGAAAAATTACCCTTTTTTTTTATTATTATTATTTTTGTTAAAAAGTTAGGAAATTGTTTTCCCGTTTTCTTTTCTTTGCAGAGTGACTCCCGCTGCCGGAAGGAAGCGCCTTACCTGCCGAGGGGCCCGCTCCGACCTGCTGCGGCACCACTCCCAGCCCGGGGGCTCGGCGCCGGCCGCCTCCGCCTGCGGCAGCCGCCGGCCCGGCCCGGCCGCGCGGGAGCTGTCCGCCGCCGCGGTGCTGAAGGGCGGCTGCGGGGCGCCGGGCGCGCTCCCGGGGCTCCCCAGGCTGGGGCAGGACGCGGATTTACCGTCGCCGTCGGGGTGGTGGTTTTCGGGGGATATTCGGTAGATTCCGTAGCCTTGCTGGAATGAGAGGTTGAATTCGAAACCCCTGCGTCTGGCTGAAGAGAGAGGGGTACAACGTCACGTTAGAAAGTCAAAGGCAAGAAGAGAATCGATGAGAATGAAATTCTAGAACATGGAATAAGTTTTTAGTCACAATATTCTATCGTAAAAAGAACGAATTGTTGAGAAGAGATTTCTCAGAGAGTGTGTTGTCGTGCTACCTTCTCAATGAACTCAGAAGTGATACACTCTGAAGTTCAGGGTTTCCAGGAAACTGGCAGATTACCTGCCATTCTCAAAACCACACAATACATGTCGCTTTATGGGCTACACACAAGAAAATACTTAAGTTTTGTAATATTTTGCTGCCTCAAGGCCTCTTTTGGC
The DNA here is from genome assembly GCF_013377495.2 of Cygnus atratus. Taxonomy (NCBI): domain Eukaryota; kingdom Metazoa; phylum Chordata; class Aves; order Anseriformes; family Anatidae; genus Cygnus; species Cygnus atratus. Next base: position 25,577,372 of record NC_066370.1, on the reverse strand, counting down.
CATATTCTCAAAGGCGAAAAATTGTACAAAATGATAAAACATTTCTGAGAATTCATAATTAACCTTCAATGCCAACAGTCAAGCAAGACAAACAGATTTCTATAACAAATAGTTGAAAGTATTTACACAATGAAACATTTCCGTATTCTCGATTCTAAACTCAGTGCTCCAAGTAATCTAACACAGTAATCAAACAATTGTTCGATTTAAGTAAATACACATTCTCGATCACTATTTATATCCTTTCATTCTTTCTCTTTTCAATAACAAATCATCTGAGATTCCTCACCCTCCGCTTTCTTATTTTGCTTTATGTAGTAACTGGAGAAGTGTCTTATTGAACTAATGAAATCATCTTCCCATCAAGCCTATCACACTACATTCTAAATGAAAAGGTTAAGTGGTACATTTATAAAACTTGTGTTTCTACTCAACAGCTTGTGTGCTTACTACATCATATTTAATTATGGGTGAAATTCTGACCTTAGCAGTCACTGTATTAAAACTTCTCAATGATATTAGTCGCAAACATCTGAGGCACAGAGAAAAACAGGCCTTTAGAAGATTCCAAGAAGGTTATCAGTGAAGGTTTGGCAGCCTCTGATACCTTCAGCTAAAATTTATAAACGTGCAAAGTTTTAGGCTAAAAAGTGTGTGGTAGGTGCTCAGCTTTGAACAAGCTCCATGCGTGCACTGAGACACATGCCCCTCCCACAGCCCCTGTCCTCTGCTGTTTGCTTTCTGGTGGCACTGTGATTTCCAGCCACAGCTATAGGGCAGGTGTACAAACAATAGCTCTTCTCCTTCTTATAATTTGCTCGTAATTAACATGTTGTTGGTTTTTCCCCATGACGTTAAACGTGTTTAGCATGGTCCATGTATTTCATTAGTGAAAGTCAGATTATGACAGATAAATCTTTCCCAGGTAAGAGAGGAGGCAGAAACTAGGATTCAGAGTCCTTTAGCTCTGCTAACATATCTGTCAGTGACTTGGGAAAATCACCAAGCTTCTGTGCCTCAGTATCCATTAGTACCAATTAACTTAGTTTTCTCCAGCTGTCTTGCAAGAATGCTGTGAGGCTCATATATTGTTCTGAAGAGTGTCTATGTAATTCAGGCAAATGATTTCAAGGAGTACCAACAACTGTCACTGACACTAACTTCCTGCCCTGTTTACTACGAGATACATCCCACCCGCTTGTCAGCCTCCCATCCTTACTTTTGAGTTCTTCTGAAGACAAAGCATACGAATTCCTTCTGCAGTTTATGATGCAGCCACAGGGCAGGTGGATCCAGTGTTCTGACAGGACAAATACTGGGGTGACGGTGGCAGCCAGCAAAGTCAGCAGGAAGCTAAGAGTCTCAAATGAAAGGCTTTGAAAGCCAGTGATGTGCTGGACAACCATTTGTATCTGAAAGGCAGAACATTTTGAAATTTAAATTGCTTCAGGCATGTGAATTCCATGAATTCACAAAATATCCCACCGTGAATGTGACGCAAGTAAAAGCCCAAAGTTTTCATGTATGTTTGTATGTTCAGCCCAACAATTTTGTTTCTAATAGAGAGCAGGGAAAACATACTGTCAGGGACTCTCCTCCTCATTCTGCATTTCTCAGAAAATCCCTTGCTTAAGCAAAACGTTAAATACAGATGGTGAGCACTGTTAAAACGAGCTACTCACAATCCAAGCACCTTAGGCGGGACGCTAGCTAGGTCTCTCCTGCCTGGTACTGAGGAACTCCAAATCCTGATGGGGAACAGGAGAACTTAGTACCACACAGGACAGTGCTGCAGATGTGCTGCCCTCTTTGATGCCCTCTTTCAGTTGAGGGAAACTCAGATGCTGAGTCTGAACATATCCCAGCTGCAGAGAAAACACCAATCCAGAGCCACACTCCATGTCCTCAACCTCCTCCTTCCTAACTGCACGTGAATGTGCCTCTTCCCAAATACACTGCTGCATGCACATGGACAGCACCCCCCACCAAATGCTCTTTGTACACAGATTACAAAGATGCAAACAAACCTCATATTTCTAACAAACTTATTTTCCAGCCAGCCTAGCAAAGGACGTGACTCACTGCTGTTGACAAGGCAGAAAAGCTAGCTTAGTAACATTCAGACCCCACTATGCTGAAGAAATGCTTGTCAGGCATCTGGAAACACAAAAAGGTGGACCTTATTCATCCCTGGATTCAGCTGACACAAATGATGTGATGATAGAGTAACACACTAATGAATCAGGTTCTGCCAAACCAGCTGAAACCCAGTTATGTTCACGTAGTGTGACACAGACCTGTTTAAAAGGACTTTTGCTGACACAAACTACACTATAAGGAACAACGGCAATGGCAGTTCACTTCACGGCACGACGACTCACGACCCATTTAAACGTAAGTAAATATTAAAGAGTAAAGCGATCTGATAATTTACCATCATTGGAAGCCAGAGAATGACTTTTGTCAATGCAAGAATCAGTGAGAATCGTTTCTGGGCGAAGCCCACTGTGAAGCTCCTGCTCTGTGCACTGTTCCCACAGCGGCGCTCGAGGCCGCTGCTCTCAGCCACACCTTTCCTCAAAACCGCCTCCGAGCTTGGATATGTGTTTTGGAAATGCTTCAAGGTTTTATCCACAGGGTCCACCGGTGACAGAGATGGGGTGGTAGTACTGCAGCCCGCAGGTGTCCCAGGGGTGATGTAGCCTCGAGAGATTTCCTGGTAATCGATGTGCAACAGCTGTTGCTCGTCTGAGCACAACAGCTGGTAAGTCAGAGGGACAGACAGCACTGTGAGGAGGCAAAAGCACAGTGAGTAGACAATAAATAAGAACAAGATGTAGGAGCTGGCACAGTCAGTGAAGCAACCCCAGGAGGTGGGGACATACTTGCCCCAACCACAGAGAGGCAAAATGCAGATCAGCAAACTGACAATCCAAATGGTGAGAATTGCCCACACCATGCTCACTCGCCGTTTGGAAGTGCTGCAGCTGACTGTCTCAGTTTTATTGATGCTGTAGAAGTTGTATGAAACTATAAGAGACCCTTTAAGATTGCTAGAAATGCCCTGGAATAAATATATAAGTGCTGAGGTGGTGCACAGAGGCTGTGGAAGGACGTCACTTGACCACTGGGTGAGCATGAAAATAATCACTGGCACAATGCTGATCAAATCATCTATTGACAAAGAGGTCACAATCATTGAAATCGTGGTTTTATTTTGCATTTTCAGCAGAGAAACTAGTGAATAAATGCTGCCCAGAAGCGCCGTGAATGCAATGACAAAAGTCAAGCAGAATAGAAAGACATTCAAAGTTCTCTGCTCACTGGGTTTATCCATAATGCTGTGATTTTCAGCAAAGAAGCTCGTCCCATTGACTGACAAATTACTAGGCGTTACCGACATTGTCCTTGGAAAATCTTTTTCCTTGCCTTCTCACTGACTCTGCAAGTTTTCACGAGCTGAAACCATAACTGTTAGCTCCACATCACAAGTTTCTTTGTTTTCCTTTATCTTTTGTGGCATCCGATGAAGAAATATCCAGGTCTACGCGTCCCTGATAACCAGAACAACACACGCTCTTGAAAAATCAGGCAACAGTGAAGTACCAAAGGTGCTGGAAAAAATGCAGTTCTTCATAACCCTTTCAGTACTGGAAGAAGGCTTATTTAGTCTCCTCAGGTAATAACAAGCTGTTCACTTCTGACAGATATCAGGCAACGTGCCTTACTCACGAGTCCAGCTGCAACGAAGGCAGTGTCAGGTATCTTCAAGCTCTAGTGGCTCGGGGAGAACATAGTGGAAATGGGAGGCTGTTGGATTCACCCTGCGCTGTTCAGAGCTGCAGGAGGGAGGAGTCAGATGCAAGCAGGATAGCAGAGAAGAGGGGAGTGAGTATCTTCCCACCCCGGAGCTGCCTCTTGGCTGATCAGAAGGCTGAGACAGTGTCCCCGCCAAGCCACACCTCCGATGCTGACACTGAAATCCAATGCAAATACTCAGATCTGATGTCAGCCATAAATGTCATTACCGTAAAGCCCATGGCTGCTCCACGGCTGTGCATCACAAGCTGGAGGGCTGCTTTCAGTCTTCTGCACTTCTGCGCTCCGAGCTTAGCACGGGGGAAAAGCTGCAGGAGCCTTAGAGGAAGAAGAAAGAGAAGGGGTGTGTCTGCTCTGCCTCTTGTGCTCCTGCTCCCACTGCACACGTGTGCGTGTGCACACACAGTGTACGGACACTAACTGTGCAGTCACACTTGGTGGCAGCCTGTTATTAATGGCAGGGAACAGCCACGCACATCAGCAAGGTGTTCCCTGCCTGTGTGGTGTCTCTGCTCAGGCTGGGGTTTATAAAACTTTCATTCCCCGTGTGGTTCAAATCTAAATGCTCACTGTCTGCCCTAACGAAATACATGGATAGAACCACGGCCAAGTGCATTTTGGTATGTTAGGCGTGTTTTCTCTTGAGAAAGAGGAATACTGGTGAAGCTTACAAGCTGACAAAATTTTCAGCACTCGGATGTCAAGCAGACAGGTAAGTTCAGTGCAGTCTTCTTGGAGAACTCTGCCTCTCCTTTCTTTTCAGCACCACTTTGTATTCAAATGCTCGACAGGGATGCAGCACAAATATTTTCTGATTAAGGATTATATTGTAAGGCTGCTCCAGTTACGTACTAATCTGTGTAACATTACAAATCCACTTGGTTAGGAACCTGTTAATAACAACGGATCCTCGCCCAGTCCTACCCACCCCATAGTGCCACGCAATACCAGCCACCACATGGCTCAGGGGTGCTGAGCCCTCAGCCAGACTGGCAGCAAACGCGAAGGCACAGCCCCAGCTCTACCACGACGAGTCCACAATGCAGGGATCAGAGCTAAGGACAATGACAATTTCTCTGAATATCCCCTCCTTCCCTTCCCTTCCCATTCCCAAGCTGCCCTGCCATGGCACTGGGAAGGCCGATGTCCCAAGACAAGCCAGGTCTTCAAGCCACCCCAATGTGTCACATAGAGCCACAAACCTGTCCTCACCACAGGACCGATGTAAAGACGCACTCCTATGCAGCCCGACCAGGAGCCGCTGCCCTTCCATTCTCCCCTTCACATCGCGGCTGCCTCTATGTCAAGGATCCCACGCTCTTTACCAGGACTGACTGCCAACCCTCACGTCACAAATTTGCAGAATAGAGTAGCATCCATCCTACCTTCCACACAGGGCGCAGTCCTGGATCTGGACCATCCATCTGGCCTCTAACTGTACAGGATTTGAGTTGGCTTTTGTGATTTATCCGTCCTGCTGGACTATTGATTGTTAATCTGTGCTGTGCCAGCTAAAGGCCAGGGCTCATTTCCTTCTATTTACAAATCACAGTCACCTCTGCCCCCACAAGTCAACTTTAAATTGAGGACAGTGTTCTAAATCTTGAGATTAACAGCATGAGCCAGATCAGAAGAACAGTCACAAGAGATAAGAGAAAAAAGCATCATTCACCCTTGTTTGGACCCCTATTTTTCAGTCTGGCTTCCTCAGGAAACATGCAACCACCCTGTCTGAGTGTGGATATGTGCATGTGCATGTCTCTCTCCCACTCCTAATTCCTCAGTTCCTTTGGACAAAATGATCATTTTCATCTCAATCTGATGGTGTCAAAGCTTTCCACAACGTTTATGAAAACGAGTAGCTGATCAGAGAAGACAGATCCCAGCAGGCTCCCCAGCCAGGAGACAGGGTGCAGTGGAGCCCACTCTTCACTGGACACTAGTGAACACAAAACAGAGACTTTGTAAATATCCCAACCGTGGTGGAACTCGGCTGCCCACCTGAGTAAAAAAACCACAGGCTGGGATTCACGCCCTCCTAGCTATCAAAGTCAATCAATTAACCTAGATGTTAAACTGCAGAAAATAGGCTTCATTCACTCTGGCATGTCTTAGTGCTTCCTGACACATGATCAATTACTTTCATTTTTAAATTCCAAGCTTCCATTGCCTGTGTTGTCTTCATTTGCTCTTGCCACATTACTGTGAGGTATTTAGAAACAATGTTAATAATACTTGGAAAATGTAATTTTCCTACTTTGGGAATTTTTGCTCCTGTATCCCAAGCCATTATACCTGCACTGGATGTCCAATAGCTCTGACTGCAGATTTCAACCACAAATTTTCTGAAAGTTCCCTTAGTACAATCTTCGTTGCACACTTCTTTACTGATCTTACTTTACGAGCTGTGCATATACAGCCTCGCTGCCTCTCTACATTTTTAGACACTTTGGTATGAGCAGTTCATTCCATGCATTCCCTTTGTATTTGGAATGAAATGCTCATCAATGTTTTTAAGAAGAAAGTCACTTTTATTTATCCCCATATCCATTCAAGGCAGGTGATGTATTACTCACTTCAGCTTCTCTTCCCACAGAATGTATTTAATTATATGAACTGCACCTTGCCATTCCCTGTGGCAGCTTTTACTGTAAGTTACAATATGGTGAAATGTTCTTTCCTCCCTGGTCATTTCATAGTTATAACCTGAAGGTCTTAGGAGCAACGAATTCGAGCAGTTTCCCCTCTCTTTTTTTTTTTTTTTTAGTTTGACTGATAAATTCCAATAAAATAAAAAAAAGTACAGAAAAATCAGTTTCAATCTTAAAACTAAAGAGAGAATGCAGCTGTGGTAAGGAGCACGCAGCTCTGCGAGTGCCAGTGAGAGCAGCCCGATCTCCCACGGAGCTGTGCCTCGCAGTACTCGACTGGCACATCCAGCGGGGTCTGAGCACCAAAACTTTTATGGCCAGGGCACATGAAACTGCACTGGATTCTCTGTTCTCTTCTAAAGGACAAGTTTATATTGCAGCATTTCAGAACTTACAGGAACACCACCTTTCTAATTTCCATTTCAGTCTCAAATTTCACTGAAATCTGTGAACAGGCTCAAATGGCTAGAGGAGGTGACAGGTGAGCAAGCAGAAGGCAAACAGTGTCATCACAATCCCCCTTCTACCCTCAGATTTTCTAAAGAAACAGTGCTAGAATGGAATATATAGCACTGCCAAGAAAGCCACAGGTAGCAACCTTGCAGAAAACAAGTCAAAGAAAAAGACACGTTTCTCTGCTGCTAAGCCCTTGGTTTGGGCTGTGCCAAGTAACGCATGCATTTGTAGACTGAATTCCTTCCTACCTATTCCCTTCATTCTCTGCCTTTGGACTCCTGGATTATGGGAGGTTCCTAATACAACACTGTCCTTTGCAATATGCATCTTGGTGTGAACTCTCTTCTGTGCTAAAGAATGATCACAAACAGAAAATATATAAGGCATGGAAATCTCCTCTCTGGCCTCATTTCAAACATCACCGCACAACAATGTCTCTTTAACAAGTCAGCACTACTCGACAGCCTATGAACGGATTTTCTAAGAGACACTGCATGTAGCAATTCAGGAACGCCTGTGAAGTGAATCAAATATTCACCATTCATAAAACACAATCAACAAATAGGTTTTTAAAAATTTAGTGTATGAGTCATTTTATTTTCATACCTTGCACTAAGCTAAGCTTTGACTTACAGGTCTGCCTCCTTTTCTCACTCATGAGAGACAAGGTTATTATAGCAGCTGTACAAATATTTCATTTCAGAAGGTAATATAGCCTCTATGCCAGGCATAAAGGTATATATATAATTCCATAAATGTCTTTGTAATTTATTCCTCAATAGCATTTGATAGATTTTTTTTTTCCCTAGACTTTTTAACAGACTTTAAAAAAGATATCAAATAAATGACCATTATTGGTCTACTGGATTCAGACAACACTTTCAGATACAAGATGGTTAAATGCAGCTTATTATTTCATCTGGTTATTTGCCCCAGATGAACTCAGTCCATGCTGACTTCTAAGAAAAGGCAGATACTCTGATACTTAATCCATTTCCGCTGCAGCTGTATTGCTGTGCTGTAGGAAAAGGGTGCTTTCTGAATTGGAGCAATTAGAGCAGTGTAAATCAGGAATAATTCCATTAAAGCTAAAAATATGGTTTAACTTATGTGCTCATTATGGGTTAGCCTGCAACAGCTCTAACTCAAGTGAAACAGAAATTTGCTATGCGGATGCTCATTTGAAAACCAGAGGATTGCTGCTACTCGCAGTAGCAGATCACCACCTGTCCCTGCAAGAGGTAGCACCCTCTCTGAGCAGATGTGCTAGTTCTAAGCACTGCCCACTGCCAGATCTCCAACTTTTCTTTTTTGCTTCTGTGCTGTAAATGTAGACAGCAGATTCAGACTGCAGTGAACTGAGCGTTTCTGGAGAACTGCAGAATTAGTAAGGACAAATGGAGCTGAAAGTGAGTAAGCCCCAAAGTGTCCACTAGGTGAGGTATAATCATGACGTGTGTGTCTTTCCCTGACACATTCAGAAACCTATACACAGCATGCCAATGAAAAATGAAAATAGTGCCAGCACTTCAGTGAGGCTGGCAATAGACAAGATGGCTGAGATGAGAATGAATCCGTCCGGGTTGCTCTGTACGCACACTGCCAGAGATGATTATGTGCTGTCCTTCAGGAAATGTCCAAAGTGGGATCAGCTAGAAGAGAAAGAAGGAGTTGTAAGGTAATAATAATTCCAGGAAGGCAATGCTGAGAAGGAAGAGGCATTAAGGAAGAGGCAAGCTGCAGTGTGTACCAGGAGGAGAAGGGTCTGTTACACTAGGAAGGCGTTATTTCTCTAGTGGATGGCACGACAGAGAGGTGGTAGCAAAATCTGCAGCTCCCAAAGTGGAGAGAAGCTCAGTTCTGGGTAGTGTGGAGAGTAAGACATTCTGCTAGCTGTGGCGTAATTGCTCTCTGGAGACAAGACACTCCACAATGTCACTTTTATTGAGCAGCCACTGGCTCAATGAATTGATAGGAGACAGACAGCTAGCAGGGAAGCTATTCTTCAGTACACCTCCTCGCAGTAACTGTTTGCTTTCTAATAGAGAGCACAGCAGGCTATGAATATAATTCATGGAACAGCATGATATGAATGCTTTTAATTTTGCTGTGCAGCTCTACTAGCAGTAGAACACCCGTACTGCAGCTGTATTAGTGTGGTCATACCTAATCACTGAACAAATCCAGTAAATGTAACACTGTGCTCTATAATCACCCCTATTTTAGACACTGCTAAATGTATTCATCATGTTGGAAAAAAAGGAAATGTTGTGCATCTATCAGGAGCTGGACAGTAACACCACACTGCTGTGGAAAACAGCACTGTGAGAGTTAACTGGAGAATCCAAACAGCTGGAAAGAAACAATTATCCCTTTCTGATGGGAGGAAAAAAATGGAAAAAGGCGAGGACTGACCCTGCTATGAACCCAACTGGAAGCAGCAAAAAAATCAGCTGTATATGTAGAACTTTTTCCAATAGTAATAAAATTAATGACCACAAGAGCCATTTGTAGTACTGTTTGCACATTGCACTGCCTGCTGTATAGTCTCAACAATTCTGCAGTGGGTTGTCTTGGCCCTTCATTTCTCTTTTCATAGTTACTTCCTCATCATCTTCTCTCCCACTAACCTTCAAGGAAGGCTGAATGAGAAGCCTCAGGAGTTAGGATGAAACTGAGTCCTGCAGAGTGAAGATTGTAAGCTTCGGAACCCAATTCTGCCTCTAGAGGACTAAGAATTTTATTTGCTGGTTATGACTGCTTTTATCTATGCCAACAAAATTATCACCTTCCTAGCACTGACCTGTTTCTTGGAGAGATGCTATTTTGGCAAGAAAGCCAGTGTTGCTTTACCCTGAAACCACAAACATAAATGTTATCATAAATGATATCCAAAGAAATTGGACAAAGCACAGGACAAACCTTACTGCATGCAACAACAAAGATAAAATCTTATTTTAAAAAAGGGAATCCTGTCCATTCTGCACATACATTACAAAGACTTTAAGGGACCTTACTTTAAGGAGGGAGATGGCTTTCATGCACCACAGTAGTATTTCTCCAAATAAGCACAGGAGCAGAAACGTGCTGATCTTTCCCAGAGGAGTCCCAGGGACAGGAGCAGCTCTGCAGGAAGGTGGCAGCCTTTCACCATCCTGAATGAGGAATGAAGGGCTACAGATAAATTTAAGGTCCCCCATTACAGAAGACTGCTATTGCTTAGAGTGTAGAAATTTTCCTTCCTAAGACTTCCTTAGGAATTCTTCTCTTCTGACTTGCAGCTTTGGAAAAGGTCAGAAAACAGGAAAAAAAAAAAAAAAAAAGCAGTCTGGGGTAAAGCTGAAAAAACCCACAAGTAATACTGTAGAAGAAATACAGGTGATAAAGCAGGTTTGGCAGATTTCAAATATTCTGTTAAAATGTTGGAAGAAAACAGTAGATGTTTCTTTTCCACAGCCTTAACAAATTTGAAAAGATATTAAAAGTCATATGGGCTGAGAATGAATGTGCCAGCTCTAGGCACCGTTTTTGTGATACCTGTGTGCTGGAGTCCCTAAAAATCACAGTTCATAACATACCCATATCCTCTAACTTCTTCCCCAAAGGGTAACCAATTGTGCATGTTCTTTTGAAATGTTTTTCAGAGCACTGAATAAAGAAAGGGCTGCTAACTAACTTTGAGTGACAGTAAAAAGGTCTATTAACCTTGCTGATGTAAAGGATGACTGAATTTCCATTAGAAAGGGTCAGAAAGGTAGTAAGAGAGCATACAGGAAGACAATGAAATCTTTCCTCTTATAGAAGGGAATTTTTGTATAGATTTTTTTTTTTTTAATAATGGAAAAATTTAATTGAAGTATGAGCTCATCAAAAGGACAGTGTGTTCATGGGATCTAAAGCACTGCAAAGAAGGAATACTGCAGACTTCAGAAGAAATTGGTTGTACTTTCCCACTACCTTTCACTAGGTGGTACATACTTGAGAAAGAAAATGTTCACTTCAGTTTATGGTGGTTTTTAGTTTCAGATTTTTCTAAATAAACTTCACTTTCTAGTAATTGGATTTTTGTTTTTAAAGAATTTTTAAAAACCTCTGTGCAATGCCAAGGGTCATCAGATCGGGAGGCAATGCAATGCGAAGAGATGTTGGGGCTTTCTCTCAGCCAGCTCCCCCAGGTACACGTTGGGCCGATCCTACTCCAGATCAGCAACGGCATCAACAGTTTGCTTTGGAGATGCTGGGAATTGCTCAAGTGTCTATAATTATCCAGAATAATCAGCTCAAAAAGCAGAATATCACATATCACATAATGCAAAACATAAACCATGTGGCATAATTTGAGGTTTGGTATCATCTCATATATTTGCGCAAACTAACAAACTACGGTGGGCAATGATAACAAAGCTTTACTGGTTGAGCTGAAGGAAATGCATTATTTCATTAAAAAAACAAATAAACAAACAAACAAAAACATACTTTCTTCCGTTTCTAATCAGTTTAATATAACTCGTGAGTATTTATGTAACAGGGGACCTACTGGTTCTCAATAAGGTTATTTTTCAGACAAGGAAAGGCTGAATTAAGAGTGTCATAAATTGCGTTACACCAACAAGAAACAAAACAAATACACTGGTCTCCTGTAAATCCATTCATCATCACTTAGTTTTCATAATAAACATTTATTTTTGTCAACTGCTTCCCAGGTTCTGATGCCATGTCTAACCAGAGGACAGGTTCCCAACCCAGAAGCAGAAAGATTCTGTATTCTGACCTAAAAGATCTGACAGGTTCTGTTTTGTAAAATCTACAAACCATATATTTTTTGGCACTGAGGAGAAATCAGAGAAAAAGAAAAGTATAGGAAAGAACAAAATGCCCAGTGGGGCATTTTCCCACCGATTTGAAGATGTTCTCCAAATAAAGACAGAATGAAAACTAGAAGGTCATTCAGAACTGATTTACCCTATGCATGATGATTACTGAACCTCAACATTTTTAAAGAATTTATCTGGATTCATCCAGTAGCCCCATTAGTTATTTAAACTCAGTCCAAGTTACAGCAGTATATGGGAGCTGAAAAATCAGGTCAGAATTAGCATAAAATCCAGCTCTCCCATGAGATGTCTGATACTTTCTGTGTTCAATTGTGGAACAAAATAAGAAAATGTTATTCTATTTATTTTCCCAGTATGAATATTGAAATTTCTGAAGAGAATAAACAAAGTCAAATCTTTATAAACCTCAAAATAATTTCAAAGAAGATTGTGACAAATTTAATACAATATTGCCAAAAGATGAATATAGGCTTGTGTTCTTCACACAGTCATCTTCCTGCAGGCCTATAAAGCAAAACTCAAGAACTAAACTGACTTTAAAGGCCCTTGATCACAAGGCTTTGACAGGCAACCTTCATCCCCACTGCGAGCCTTCCTGAACTGTATCAGAAGTAATGCCACTACCGACTGGTGCTGCAGAGGCATGGTGATATGGGGAAGGCTGCACGCCTACTCTCAAAAGATCTACCAAGATATCACCCCTGGAACTCCAGCAAGCACGCTGTGAGTTCCACAAAGGAAGGTGGACTGGTGCCGTGGAAAGGCAAGTACCAAAGCAATGCTTCCTGTCACTGTCACTGAGGGAAGGAAGGTAGCTGTAAGGAAAGCAAGCAGATGCAGCACAAGAAGTAGCTACGTAAATCCAGGACTAGCACCCTTGAACAGGTAGTGTACTGCCTAACATTGTGCATTAGGAAATGAAGGTTAGGGATGTTCTTACCAGCTGAAAACCAGGAGTCAAGTCTTCTCTGAGGCTACGTGCTGCTGATCCACAGATTGTCCCGGCCCTATGAAGCAGTCTGCCAAATGTTCAAGACTGCGGGGCTTCCATTTTCTGTCCTGTGCTGCATGCGAGCCAGAAATCACCGCAGGTACAAGGCAGTGTGGCTTCATCTGCAAACAGCACACACTGCATCAGGTTTCCAGGAGCTGTCATATTCCCCAGTGAACTATAACTAAAATTTTAAACAAAATGTAAAAATGTACTGAAGACATTTAAAACTGAAACTGAATTAAAACTTCCAGAATTATGAACATTAAGAGCAAAAATACCAGTGATGCATATGATGATTAATATATTTGTATTCCCTACTGGGAACATGATAATATATTTGTATTCCTCTTCTGGGCCCAAGGTCCTTCTCTCCCCAGAACAGCTGTGAACTAGTGAATGCATTCAGCATGCGTGTCCTTCAGTGAGCAAAATGCTAGCTGAAACATGAACGTTGGACTGTGCTGTTTTCACTCTCCTGTTTATCACTGAAGAAGTTAATATTCACAAATTCACTATTTTTTTCAGATCAGCACCCTTAGAGAATATGTACGGCCATATAATATAGAATCATATTTTCACTTGCATTTACAAAACCTAAAAGGACTTGAGGTGTATTTCAGCAGCAACCCGCAGAGGAATTATGTTATTCTCTTTAATCAGTCCATCATGCTATGCTCTCCATCCCTCCACTATGAAGAGCTGCTGGGTGTAAACACTCTTGACACGTGGAGACACAAAAGTACCTACTTAAAGCGATGACCTGAGCATAGAATGGAAGGCCAACAGTTAAACAACTTCAACTGATTATTCTTTCCACTTCTGGATGCAAACTGACAGGGTTAGTCGGTATATTTCTGTTTTTCCATTCTTACTTTAATATGAAAAAGCCTTTTTACTGTGAGGGTGGCCAAACACTGGTGCCAGTTCCCTGAAGGGGTTGTGCACTCCCCATCCCTGGAGACATGCACCTCCCGGCTGGACGGGCACCCTGCTGGAGCTGACCCTTGCTACTCAGGTGAAAGTCATTTCCAGTCTGCCCATTAGGTTACTCAGGAGGAACACAGACAGGCTCCCCAGTTCCCCGAAACACAACAAAATCAAACCAAACTCCTTGTGATGCATGAGTTCCTAAAAGTGCCCAGCCAGCTGAGCGTACAGAGCCCATCATTTTGTTATTTCCTGTTTTTACAGGGACTTTCGAAGCCTGCCAGCTCACACAGGGCTCGAGAGACTCACTGTGGAGCACAGCAGGACACTCAATAGCTACAAAAAGTACTTCAGTGGCCTGGGCAATGTTTTAAGATGTTTAAGTGAGCCATGCGCAGGAACCCTACAGCAATAAGGGACAGGATGGCTGCCGGAACTGACACTCACAGCTGTTTGTCCTGCCCTGAGCAGCTGCACATCAGTGTCTGCACGGGGCTCCATGCACCGAGCTCATCCCAGCAGCAAGCACGGCTATGTCCCATTGGAAATGAAAGTACAGAATAAAAAAACAAGCATCCAGCATCCTTACTTCACTGGAAGCCCATAAACCCAGTGAAACAGGAAATCAAGGCCACCACTGTATTCACCAAATCAATTTATATCATACATAAAACACCTTAAAAATGTATGCAATGAGAGTGCCATTTTAAGTCCTGTAACACCTGCAGAAAGTGTGGGCCATGACAGAATGTGCTAAATGCCATTCAAGACTCTAGTAAAAATTCCTTACAGCAAACATGAATATAAAATCACAACAGATCTTTCTTCTTTTGTAAAACTGGCAGTAGCCACTACCAGCCCGATCTCGTTACCTGCAATGAACAAGGCACAGAGAACTGCCTAACCATTCAGAGCAGCTTTCAGACCTGCAAAAATTCATGTTCGTAGCACAGAGGCACAAATATATCCACATATCTCAAGATCCCCTTCATCTGAAGGGACACAGGCAATTTGTTTACTGCAGCACAGTAGTCCTGCCATCTTCGTCAGACTGCATTCACTGAAACGTCAGCGTGAAGGAAGCTCATCTACCCAGCCAACCTCAATAACAGAGTTAAAAAACTTTTAATAGGGGGTGACACTGAAGAATAATATTTATTACATAGGGCTTTTTACTCTGCTGTGGTATTTTAAAAGTTATCACAGTGATTTCAGAATCAGAGTTCTATCAAAAAGCAGGAAAAAAGAATGTAACAGACTCCAGTATTACTCAGGTACTTTTGAAAATATTGCAGCTTATTTTAGAATTCATAGCACGGCATAATAATAATAATATATCTACTGAATAATGGATACAAGATAAAAAATAATAAATGACCTTTGCAGGTTTTAAAATAGTCTGTTGAAGCAGGGAGATTTTGTTTCTCAAATTTGGTGAACTCTGAAACAGGAAAGCCCAGCAGGCTTTTAAAGCTCCACTTTACTACCAAATTACAGATACTGTAATTCCAAGAAAAACAAGGCAACAAAGGTATAAATATTTCCTAGAACTTTCAGTACACTGAAAATGAAGCTCTTGTCTTTGATATTGCAGTTTGATCTTCCCCAGCAATATAAAATTGTTAATTTACAGAACTAAAAAAAAAAAAATCAACATATTCAGAAAGTTGTTGAATAATAAAAGATGCAACAATAATGGATATGCAGAGCTAATCTACAAGCATTTTCTTAATGATTCTACTCAAGAACTCATGAATATTTTAATGAGACTGTGAAGGAGAACCTCCCAAACATGATCAAATCCCACTTAGAAAACAACCTTTCAAATACAGTAACAAGCCCAGCCTCTGATCTGCAAATTTTGAGACTCAAACTGTGATAAAGAGACTGCAAAATCAAGGCTTGGTGCCTACAAGAACTGCATATATTGTGACGGCAAGGTATGGGAAGCCTTGCCATAAATACCTTACTTTGTCAGACCAGATGGAAACCATGCATCGCTCCATTCCGACATTAAGGTTTCAGAGAGAGTAAAGAAAAAAATGCTTGAGAAGAACACTAGGTTATTTCCAAACACTGAATCTCTGAACTCTTATGTTTGTCTTACCCCCTGGGAGGCTGAGTTTTCATTACAAGCTCATTGATGTTGTTATTGGTACTAGAGCCATACCCAAGAACACAAACTCTCCCTGCGCTGGCTGGAGATCAGCACTGTGTATTTCCTGCAGCCGACCTGGCAGCAGGCTGAGCCCATGCCAGCTCGAATCCCTTAAACTATGTGCTGAGGCGCTGGAAAGGACAGATGTAATCCAAGCCCAGAAGTCCCCACTGGGCCATCCAAACTGCAGTAGGAATCTGAAATACATCCCATTCAGTTAACGTGAAAAATGGGCATCATGTTCAGTCACCCTGCAGCGCTTGGAAAGCATTAGGTGCAAAGAGCAGTAAATCCAACTACCCCATTAGGTCCTGAATTCTGCACGTGCACTCCAAAAAGGACCAAATTCTTAAAATGCCTGTGCACATACGCAGCTGACCACAACAGGAGTTTAAAAAGCAGGCATCTTGTTTTGATGCTCCAGGTCCTGATGCCTTTGCTATGGTTTCTGGGCACAGAAGGCACCTTGTAAGCTGTGGCAGAAGTGGCAGAGGGAATACACAAATCCTATTTGGAGCTTTAAGCTATCGTCAATACTTTTTCTAGCATATGATACTCAAAAGAGCCAAGAAATACATACTGTAAGTGCACATAACCCATGTATTTTTCCAGTGAACTGACATTTGTGATTAGCTTGGAACAGCCAAATCTCAATATAAGTGAGTCATTCTCTCATCGAGAAAACAGGTATGGTTAAATAAGCACACTTAGTCAGAGTGCACAGCATAGTAATCAGGTGTAAAGTGAGCAGATTTCTAGTTGACTTATTTAACAACACAGGAATAAATTGTCCTCAGTCCCCTCCACAGTCTTACATTCTCATCACCTTTTAAAGTATCAGTAAGTAAGTTTAATGGAAGCATTAAACAATTCATGATTCTGTGCCTGGGACAGGGCAACCCTGGCTGCACGTACAGACTGGGAGCCAAGAGGCTGGAGAGCAGCCCCGTGGAAAGGGAGCTGGGGGTTCTGGCTGACATTATTTCTCACAACTGGTTGTTTGCTAATTTTTTCCCTGAAGGTCTGAGGACAAAACATCCAACCAAGATAATCAGTTAGCCTCCATCTGTAGCATGTCCACTAGTCATTTCACAAAGTGTTTTAACCACTATGAAAGCAATAACTGATTAAACAGCAATCCATAAATCCAAATTTTTAACTATTTGACTACGATATTTTGTTTAGAAGGAAGCATAGTGTTGATCACAGACAGATTATTTCAGTCTGTGGGCTGAAAGCATATTTTTTTCAACGCCAAAAGGCACTCACTTGATACTACTGAAATGCTAGTATCATTTAGTAAGTTCTAAGAAGTCAAGCTCTTATGACTGCATAGTCTGTGACTTCACGGCAGTTAGCCTACTTTAAAACATTGCTCAAGTTTTGGGGATGAAAGAAATCAAAGAGTATCTTTTCTCTGCCAATTTGTAAATATATGGCACACTATTGTAACATCAGAGACTCAATAGAGCATTAACACTCCAATGCTTAATGAATAACAAGATTTTTTTCATGAGAGTTATTTTATATGAACCATATCTAGTGAAATCATTTACCAAAAAACTGTGAATTGTATCCCTACAAATATTTAGGAATAGTAATAAAAGGAAAAGAGTCTGTTCAAAATCATAGTCATTTTTAAGCAATCATTTATTCAGAATGTATTACATTTAGATTATCCTAATTAATTTAAGTAAGAAAACACTCGAGAAAGTAATAATATTGACTGTAAGGCAGTAGCAACCTTGTGGAAACTCTCATGTGAATACATAGAATTTATAAGGGATATATCCATCTGAAAGTCCCTCGGGCCATGTAGTTTCACATCAACTGATTTCCAGTCGATTATGCCTTAAATGTTGAGGTTGGGTTGATTTATTATAAATATTGCAGCCTGAGGGTTAGTGCTATGGAAAAAAAAGTGCTTAAAGACTCCTCACATATTGACAGCAGCTTGCATTTCTCATAGGTATTTCACTGTTAATTTTGGTTTGCTAAAACAATTCTGAAGGAATACTGAAAAAATCCTCCAATTCAGTTGTCTAATGTGCAAAGACCCATTCAGATCTAACAAGGAAAAACAATGACTTTCACAATCACTACTTTAACTACTCAAAGCATGCCTCTTCAGTAAGTACACAACAGTGCATTGAGACAGAAGCAAAGTACACTGTAATTAAGAATGGACTCAAGGTCAGGCTCATCATCTCTTTCTTAATTAAGTTTTAATTTGAATTATCAGTAAAACATTTAATGCTTCTTCCTTAAAGCCACAGCAGACAACACCTTCATATCCAGGAATCACAGAACCACAGCAGGGCTGCAGCTGGAGGCACCTCCAGCTCCCTCTGCCCCAGCAGGGCCACCCAGAGCAGGGCCACGGGCCACATCCCAGCAGCTTCTGAAGGTCCCCAAGGAGACCCCAGCACCCTGTGGTACCCACCCAGCTCCAGTTTGTGCCCAGGACCTCTGCCCTTGGTGCTGGGCTCCCATGAGCAGGGCCCAGCTCCTTCCTCTTGCAGCTCCGTGCAGGTCTGGCTGGCCGCGGGGGAGCCCCCCCGGAGCCAAGGCACCTCCTCGCCAGGCCGAGCAGCCCCAGCCCAACTGCCTCTCCTCACAGCAGAGGGCCAGCTTGGTGGCCCTACGTTGGAGTGACTCTCTCCACCATGTCCATGTCTTTCTTACACTGGGGGGTCTGGAACTGGACCCAGCACTCCAGGTGAAGCATCACCAGCGCTGAGCAGACAGAAAGGATCACTGCCCTCGACCTGCTGACAACCCTTGTCCTAATGCAGCCAGGATGTGTGTGATGGTCTGAAAACAAAAATGCCCTTTTGAGCATTTTTTGTCTTGCAAACCTCAAAACTAGAGCAGCCTTACAATTTCCTCGGGTCTCTCCCTCAGTCAGATAGATTCTTCCCTACTTTCACGTAATTCTTCTGGTCCAGAAGGCATTAGAGCAGGTCTCTCTGCTGAACTATCATTTATAACTTCATATAGGTAATCACTGGGATTAGAAAGAGCTTTTAATGCAGGTATTACATTTATCAAAGAAACAGACCAGGCAATATCAATTCCTCATACAACTGTTTTCAATTAAAACCTTTTCTGTTTTAAGTCTAAGTCAGCAACATAAGGAGTAAAATATACATTAACATTTTTTTTCCAGTGAAAAGGAGATTCTATTTCTTCATGATTTAGCAGACAGACGATGCTAGCTTTTTCTATTTATTATGAAGATATGCAGTCTTCAAACTAGAATAAAGTGAGTTCAAAAATCGGCTGCTTTCCTGGCTTGATTGTGCAGTGAAAAAGCTGCTGCCAGCTATCTGCCTTGATCAAACATGGCTTTAAATGTTCTTAGAAGACAGAACATAAAAAAGACAAAAAAAATAGACGACATCACAACATAGTATGAGGAAGCTTTAGAAGATAGGCATGAAAACAGAAAAGGAAACAGGAAGAAAAAAAATCCTATTCTCAACCTTATATTCTAACTGACTTTTGTTCTTCTATTCTCTTACTTCCATTCTTTTACAGCAGTTTTCTCATAGATTTTTCCATTACTCACTTCCAAACAACTTTTGTTCACCCTCTTCCATTTCATTTTCCCACCCAACTAGATGTCTACTTTTCTTATTTTGTCTTTGCTTCCTGTTACCTTTTTGCCTTTTCTTTTTCTTATGTCATGTTCTTTCTCTCCCTCTCTGTATTCTGCTTTCTTTTTCCTCTTTCCCCATTTCCCATGTTCCATCTCACCACAACCTGTATTTCATGGCACTGAACAACCTCATCATCATTTAAACATATTCATCTGCTCAAAGAGTCCCTGAAGTTAGCTTTTGTCAATAACTAGTAATATTCCTCTTCAATTAGATCCATCTACAACAAAATGTCACAAAACTACAACCCAACATAATTCTCTATATACAATTCTACAAAGAGAAACTGGGTAAGATAATTTATAGCTGTATTCTGCAAGCTTGGAGTTAAGAACCAGGCTGCCATCCTCACTAATGAAGAAAGCCTTTTTTATAAAAAAAAAAAAAAAATTATTCAGTTAATTAACATAATAGATTACTAATAATAAACATGGATAAACAAGAAAAGTATTCAAGACCGACAGGTTTCATAAAAGCGTGATTGACATAAGAGGATAAGACCAGAAAAATTCAAGCTTATTCGAGAGCCTTATGACTGCAGATTTTAAGCTTACCTGAGTAACATTACTTGAGTACATTTCTCTGGTTTAGTGTGTTATTATGACGTCAAATTGGCAAAAGGACATGCATACCTCACTAGTTAAACTCAATGCATTTTTGTAGATGTCTTACATAATTACAATATTTCAACTACTTAGCTGAGTAGTATAACACTCCAAAATAATGAACTGACCGATAAATGACTTTAATCACAAGTAAAGAACTCCTTTAGGATTTAGTCATAAGTACATCATTAGCTCTATGCAATGTTTTTAGGGACATTAAGTCATATATAAAGACAATGAGTTCTGCTGCAATCAACTGAGTTAAGTGCAATTAAACATCACCATAAGATACCAGCTCCCTCCCAGCTCAGGATATTCTATGTTTCTAATCAGGCTGGGTGTTAGGAAAAAGTTCTTCACTGAGAGGTGGTTGGGAACTGGAACAGGCTCCTCAGGGACATGGTCATGGCACTGAGCCTGCTGGAGTTCAAGGATTGTTTGGACAGTGCTCTCAGACACAGGGTTTGAGTTTGGGGTGGTTCTGTGTGGAGCCAGGAGCTGGAGTTGGTGAGCTTTGTGGGTCCCTTCCAACTCAGGGTATTCTGTGATTCTATGACTCTATGAGCTGTGCTTGAATACGCAGCAAAGCTAGCTGTAACCTAACAGGTGAGCACCACCAGAATGGCACCCTGGGAGAGAAAGGATTCTTTTAAAAGCCAAGGAAATTAAATACATAAACCCAAAACAATGCTTTAGAAAAAAATGTTTTCCACCTGAAATGTCAGGGAGATCCATCAGACTACAGACAGCAGCAGCACTCCGAGGAGGTTTCCAGGGCAGCGGTACCACCAGCGCCTGCTCCCGGCCATCCCCTTCGGCAGCATGGTGCCCCTGCCTGTACCACAGCACCAGTGCTGCCCCGCACCACGCTCACCTGCCGGTAACACCACTTTCAGTATTCTGTCAAATGCTTTGTCTACTAGAGTTTCTGAAGTTGTTAATATCTGCAAAAAAAATCATAGTCTAGAGAAAATTAAAGCATATTTGGTGCAATCTTCATTAAATGGCAAAATTTGCCTTTCTTTGTCATAAATGACATACAAACAAGCTTAGAAGACAGAAATTATAATTAATTTTTTTTCTAGGAAAAGGAGTGACGATTTTGTTTTCCCAGCAGTTTTATCAGTATTTTTAGTGCAGTTTTTGTATTATTCACGCCTGTGACTGCACTCAACCAGGTAACTGATAAACATTCAGTCAGCGATGTGTTCTCAAATTCAGCTGCATTCTGAATCAGCTTCTGTTATTACTTTAATGTATCATATATCAACGCTTCTGACAGACTTCCACAAGTCTTTTTAATAGTAACGCTATCACTTGTCTTAGAGCTCCTAATAGTCTAACCTCTGTCATGCAAAAGTCATTATATCATACGTACTTTGAGGAGACAGTACTCACATTTGTATTCCAGCTTCCCCTCACTCCTTAATTAAAACAGAACAAGAATCTTAAGACAATAGTTTGGTATTGCACACTTTTAAAGATTGTACTCTTTAAAAATATTGCAAGAATTCTGCTTCACTGTTAATTGCTTGATCATGCAGACTCAGTGTATAGAGAAGCTCTGATGATGATTACTTTAAGTTTTGCTTCCACTGGGACTGGGCTTTTAACGCATCTCTCTAACTATGCATATAAAGTAAAATGACTGCTTTTCTACATTATTAAAATGGATTAGTGCAGTAATTTTTCTGGCACAAATGATGAAAACATGAACACATCCCTTTTGAATCCAGTGGTGGCTGGTACTTCCATTTTGCATTCTGAAAAGAGAATTCATGAGAGTAACTATGTTTTTTCATTTCACTACTTTTCAGTGAAATATTTTTGAGCTTTTTTTTGTTCTCCTCCAACTCTTAGAGTTGTCATACCCTTTATCTACTGCTAGATTTGAATTAGTAAGTCAGCAAAAGTCACCATGACAATGGTAACTGCAAACTGTTTAACCACAGAATGTGTTTTATCATTGCCAAATTCACTTATGGATGTAGTACTAATCCAGTATGTCTATCTGTTTATCTTCCATTTAAAAAATTGTAATGCTAAATATCAATTCTTTCTAAAATGTGGATTTTCATTAAAAAACATTAAGAAACAACCTTCACTGAGAAAGTTAGTTGGTTACTATTGAGCATGTAATTGAACATTTGTGTACTAAGCACTTGTAATTATACCATCACTAGGTCTACCTGATGTACCACTTACATAGCAGCCCAGCAAGGAAACTCAACATACAGCGGAAGACACCAGTGTAATGACAACAGTATTATACAGGTAACAGCATTTGCAAGTTAGTGCTGGTGAAGGGACTAAAGGACCTTGGCTGTCCTCTTTCAGTAAACCCATTCCTCATTTACACCTCAGATGATCTGAGATGACAGCTGCCACACCACAATCTAATGAAGACACACTGTTTTTGGCTTATTCTTGAGCTCTCCATAAACCATGATTTAAGTGAAGCATGAAATAATTAAAACAAGATACCAAGTTATTCCATAGGCAAAGAGAGATCTGAAGAGAGAACTACAACATTTGAAAGGCCAGTACTGAAAGGTTTGTTGTCATTTGTTTAAAACACAGCATGCGAATGGTCAAAAGCCCCAGTCATTTTCCTTGTGCAGTTTTGGTTATTCCTTTTCCCACTCACTTCCCAGCTGGACACAAGCATGTCAGAATCAGGACAGCTGTAAACAAATGAAACCCAAACCAAAATGAAACTGAACCAAGTCAGTTAACTCAACTGAAATGACGAGGCTTGTGTCAGGTTCCTATGTGCCAGTTGAGGAGGAGCAGTTAATGATTTCTTCCATTCACACTGACAAGAAAGGTTTAGAAGTGAACTGGAAATCACAGATAAGGTCTGATATGCAACCTCCAGCAACAAATAATGCCAGCAAGCCCCATGTGTCTGTGTACGTCATGGCTCTGAGTTCAGCTCAGGTAGGGGCAGTGGCTGTTGGAGGATGCTCATGCCAAGAAGTCACACCAAGAAAATTTCTAGTAGTTCCGGATGAGAATGAGCCACACAATGTGCAGCTATACCTTTAAATTCTGGCAGGAATACATGTGAGGACACTGAGTTCTCAGCATAATTAGCTCTGCCAAGTCCCAGAGCTCCTTTGTTAGTCATACATCTACAATGATAATGCGGTCTGAACGCCTGTCGCAGTACACAAAGGCTCATCCCTGGCAAAACACAGATTCAGTCCCTGTTTTCCCTTCTAAACTTGTAATTCTTTCCCTTCACTGCGGATGGTGCTGCTTCCACAACACCAGAGCAAAGACACGCTACCAGCGCTGCCACGCATTATTTACTCACACTGCTCCTGCAGAACCTCGCTCCGGCCCGATACCACGGTTAGGTAACACAAGCAGTGGGCTGGCATGCGAATGGCGGAGGTGACACGTGCGAGGAGGAGAGGGGACAACATTCTTGACAGCTGAGAGATCAGTCTTCTCTAGCACATCATTATGTATTCCAGCCCAATACACAGTGAAGACCCATGGATAAGGTTATGTATCAAGATCACTGTGATATATGAACTGAATTTCCAGTGGTTATTTATTATTTGTTTCTAGTACAATGCACTTCACCAGCAGGGAATGTGTCCATTATGCATTTATCAAATACGCTGTGTTATCAAAGGTGGGAAATCATACATTTGATTAGGAACCTTTTTATTATATTCATGTTCCTGGTAAAATACTCTTTCAACAGAAATAGTCAGACCAGAAGAAGCCTTTTGTGATTCATATGCAGGTCTTCACTATGAACCAAAAATTGTAATTAATTCATTTCCATTACCACCACCCTCCACTTTTTGAACTAGGAAAGTCAAATTTACATAAATATTCTGACATACAATCACAAAGTAATCGTACATTTAATCTCACTTAAATATGCACAGACTAATAAAACAGTAGTAGGAACATATTACTAAACAATGTTTTAAAAAACAAATTGAGACCATTTATAATGCTGATTTCTCTAAATTCTTAATTACACAAAAATGTGTCATTAAAGAAAAAAAAGCTTTAAAAGCTAGACATAGAGCTGATTATATTGGAGCAGCTATGATACATCATTGCTTTGCATTACAAGTAATATTACATTGTCAATATTCACTAGTAGGTAGTAAAATTTGATATGCTGTACTGAAATAGTTACTATATTGATTTTATCAAATAATTTTTCAATGTAGAAAGTTAACTGCAAATCACAGATGTTTTATTTTGTAAAGCTCTGACTCAGAGATGATGCTCAACAAGAACAGATCCAACTCTGCTAGACTTTTGCTATTATCTTTTATGCTAAACTTCCTGAACTCTAATATATAGCACTTTTTTATTTTTATTTTTTGGACTTAATTCCTTTTTTCCATTCCTTGTAAACTCTTTGTTTACTCCTAACAACCTCTCACCTTGAAATTGCTCTGCCTGATGAAAGACACTGTCCAGGAGTGATTAGCAGTGCATCCTACATTTGAGAACATGAGGTGATGCAGTATAATCATTGTAAAGGAACCTCAAATCCATCCTTATGGTGAAAGTATCAGCACTCACACAGGGGAAATGCACTCAGGAAAATTTGGCTTTAAGCACAAAAAGATAATGGATGATAATAGCCTTCTTATTCCCTTGGATCAAGTACTGTGCTGTCCAGAATTTCTGCCAAAAGTAAATGCATTTACTCTGTACTTTTTTACGTACTCACATTTTCAAGGATCCAATTATTTTTCCTGGAATGTGTTGCCTGTACTTGAATACAAAATACACAGCAAGTTCAAAATGTAGCGGCAAGAGCTGCTGTATGAGGCACAGTATTACTTTATGTCTCTTCCTCAGATTAAAAAAGAAGCTAATTATACAGCAACCAGGATGAGACCTGGGTTCCGAAGAACAGTAAGATGTGCCATTTATTAATCTACAACAACCCCTTATGAGATCTCAGGCATTTGGCTCCTTCTTACACATCTGGTATCATTTGCCACTGGTCTCTGAACCTTTATAGTCATCTGCAGAATACTGTTCACCACCTCCAAGGGATTTATTGAATCCTTTATGAACATTAACAGCTTTTATCTCTAGCTATGGTGAGACATAGGGAGTATTCAGTGAAATGGACATCTTAACTTCCCTTTGAGTATCAGTATTTGGAATATGGGAATCCTGTAAAAATTTTGAAAACACCACACCCCCAAATGCACCTTGAGCAGCATGTTCATCCCTTGGAGTCTGTACACACATGCTGTTTGAGTGTTCTTTCACAGGAGACAGACACTGTGGCAGAAACTGTCTGATGGTGTCTGGATGACAGGCAGCAGAAAAACTATGGTGGCTGTCCTGCAATCTAATTCTCTATTAGAAGAAGAAGAAGAAAAAAAAGACATTTCTAACATTCATACTGCAAAGGAAAAAGGCTCAATCATGCAACTGAGAATCAGACAACACAGTAAAATGATTAGCATCAAGAGAATATCTGACAGAGTAGTCTTTATCAGACACACTGTTCAGTGGTATTTTGTACTGAAAGACTGGCTGTGCTGCACATTTATACCAGGTTTTACTTTATCCCTGTAACTCTGTTTATCTTCCATAGCTCTCCTTTGTGTATTACATACACATGCTGCTTGGTTGGAGCCACAGCACTTGAACTTTTAGTGTCAACACTCAGCAGCATGTAACTACAACCTCCACACTGAAAATTAGAACTGTTTGGAATACTTAATAATTGTAAGTACTCTTGGCAAGTACCTGATAAACAGTTCCTTATACACTCACTCATCTGATGGACAATTCATAATTTTAAATAGGATAATTAAAGAAAACCAAAATCCAAACCATGACTCATTTTTAGAAAAACAACTGTGACAAACCAAGTGCACTGACCAAATGACCAACAAGGGAAAGTGAATCAAAAAAATTTGTTAATCGTGTTTCCACAGTACACTATTGCAAAGTGGACCATATTTCCTTTATTAATTTTTAGCTCAGTCCAGTATACTCTAAAATCAATTACTGCATCAATTACCATAGCTACTTTACAGGAACTGCTTCTGTTCTGCTCAAAATTATCACAGATTTTAAAATCAAAATAAAATCCCTCATTATGTTCACAAACAGACAACAATACTAAGTTGAATGTATATAGAAATATAGAAACCAAGAAATTTGAAGTCTTTTTAGTAATCTCTGGTGGCCAACTCCTATAGAAGTATATCTGAAAAATCATATTTTGACAGCAGCTGTGTTGTTTGCCCCGTTGCCAAGTAAAAATTAACCATATGCTCTGTATCAGTGCGTAGTTCGATTCACTTTTCCTTTTCCCAAATGTGCACTTAAAAAAAGAAAAAAGAAAGAAGACAGGTTGTTCAGAAATACTATTGTTTACTAAATTTTACCTGAAACTGTAGTGTGAATCTTTAAAATCTATTAGCTGCAGAAAAGCAATGGGTAATTCCATAAAATCAAAAGCTGTTGTATCTCATCTCTAATACAATAAAAACAAACAAAAGTCTAAAAAGAATAGTGGTGAGTTATTTAATTCTCACTGAAAATACATTAGGCCAATTTCAGTATAGTTATTAAGGATTAGTGGGGAAGACCTTGCAAAATAAGGCTGATACAGAAACAGGTTTTTTAATGAACTAATGAATCTGGCATTCCTTTTTATTTCCCTGCCTGCTTTATGCCATGAGGGCATATAGCTAGAAAATCTAAAAAATAAAAAATAATAAATAAATAAATAAAAAAGCAAGCAAGCAATAGCAAGTCTACCACATTAAAATACTCCCGGAGATTTAGAAAATACGAGCTGTTGCAGTGCTTCTGCAAGAGTGTTACTGTTTTCTGACCCTTCCTTTTATCCTGGGAGGGCACCAGCAAGGAGGAAAGCAGTGCAGTACATGGAATACTTTTCCAGCCTGAAAGCAGCAGTTTGCAGAGAAGACTAAATGCTGCGTGTTGAAGCCCACAGGTGATGTACAACTGGGAGGAGCAGCTGACACACGAGCTGTCATGCCCCTGTTTCAACAGACAAGCCAGAGCAGTGGGCAGAAAGCAGGCTTACAAGGTTCTACAAAAGGAAATGCAAAGTCCTGCGTCTGGAGAGGAACAAGCCCGTGACCAGTGACCAGTACACACAGGAGGCCAACCAGATGAAAAGTGGCTCTGTAGGGAAGAACCTGGGGGTCCTGGAGGACAACAAACTGACCGCAAGCCACCAGTGCACCCTCATGGTAAGGAAGGCCAACAGTTCCCTGGGCTGCATTCTGAACGGCGCTGACAGCAGGTCGAGGGATGTGACCCCCTCACTCGGCACTGGCGAGACAAGCCCGGAGCACCAGGCTCAGTGCTGGGCTCCCCAGCACAGGAGAGGTGGCAGAGCCAGCGCAGCACAGGACTGCAGAGATGATCACAGGGCTGGGCCACCAGATGCACTGGGAGGGGCTGAGGGAGCTGGGAGTGCTGAGACAAAACCAAGCGCTAATGCAATAGCCCAAATGAGCAACATCAGTCCGATGTTTTCACAGTTCCAAACGACATAATGTAGCCTCATTGCAGATTAAAATTAGCAGTAACTGGAAAACATCAGCAGCAAAGTAATTGTCTGAAAATGGCAAACAATTTTAACTTTTTTTTCAACAAAATTCTAAACCACGAAAATCCTCAAATAATGGACTAAAATCGGCTCTGTCTAACCTTAGAGGTTGGAATCCATTTATCCAAATAACTTGTTTTCTGTTCTGTTCCTGCCTCTCTTTCCACTGAAAACAGAAGGAAGTCCTAAATCCTAATTTAGGCACTTAATTATGTACCTGGAGTTACGTGGGCTGAGCCCTGACCTTATGGATGAGATCTTGAAAAATAATGTATGGGTTCTGGGGAAAAAAAGTCTGGGCATTTGCACAGGGGACAAAATCTAACAACTCTTTGCTATGTAGACTGTGGCATACAAAAGAGGAAGCTAGCAATGATATTGAAAAATTATTTACTACTTCTCCATTGTGCTGAAATTACCATAGAAATATTTAGGATGGGTGTGGATTAAGGGAAGTGTTAGGAAAACGTAACCGACAAAGGAAGGGTACAGAAAAGAATTAGAAAATGAGGGGGAAAAGTGAGTCACTTGGAAATAATAACATGTTCTGAAGGTTACACAGTAGTTTTCCATGCTACTCCCTGCAGAAAAATGAGTTTTACGTCACTGTTACAGAAGCAGGAAAACAAGGTTATATAGTAGTTTTCCATGCTACTCTCTGCAAAAGATGAGTTTTATATCACTCATATAGAAGTGGGAAAATGGATGCAGAGATAGGTTTATGGATGAGGGACAGAAGACGATGTCTAGAATCAAAGGCCCTGAGAAAATATCTTATTAAGACATTAATGACAGAAAACATCCTGCATGTAGAGTTTGATTCTGTCTACATTGTAACCTCTGTGAGGAGAAAAGTGGGAAAGAAGAGAAAAATGGGAGACTAGCTGTCAGGGCTCCAGGACACCTGTTAGCAGGTACAGAAAGATGATATCTGCATTAGCAGATGAATAGTTTGGTCCAGCAATATAAGGAGAAAGGTAAACCAGACAATAACAGGGCAAAAGCTTGTTTGTGATATGGGAGACAATATGATCTAAGAAAAGGATTTTATGACTGAACAAAGGTGACAGGTGACATTGGAAAAGGCAGACGATTTTTGAAGTAAACTAGATACCAGTCTGTGAGTCATTATACAGCTGTTCATGCATGCAAATCTAAGAAATACCAGCTCTAAATTCTGCAAAAGGCTAGAGGCTAAGGCAAGGTACTAGAGGCTAAGACGACATATACCTGACATGAGCATACATTTTACAAATATAAGTTGCTTCAAAAATGTAAATGCTACTTCTCTCCTTGCATGCCCTAATTTCCGTGTGCTGATCACCTCTCTGACAAAGAAATTGAGAAACTAAGAAATTAAGCTACAAAATTATGTGGTTTGGGTACATCCAAATCTGAGCCTTCCTCTGTAAGTAACCTACCACAGTAAGTCATACCATTATCTCTAACATGCTTGCATGTACCAAAGACAATTCTCCAGATGAAACCAGCTTATCAATGAAAATCATTACTTTATTATATATTTAGTGATTTTTCACTAGAAAGAAGAATTTTAAAAAACAAACTCATGGCAGCTAAACCCCAAAATGTTGTTATTGGCAAAATCAGTCAAAACTATGAAAAAAAACTAAAAAAAACCACTAAAACTACATTGCTGCACATGTGATACAGTCTACGAGAGTCTACGAGAGGAATTCCACCTACAGAAGACAGTTGGAGAGGATACTCAAGGAAAAACACAGCAGCATTACATCAAAGTTGCTTCATGGCAGTACCGCTTCTCTTACGTGGCATAATCGTGAGTCCTCAGTTAGCTTTCTTATGTCCTAAAAAAATCCTGTGATGAAAAAAATCCTGATTTGGGAAAAATGACTTTTCTTCTGTCTGATCATAAATGAGATTATTTTGAAAGACTCCCACTCAACTACCAAAATATTCAGTGCTCACTTTCCTATTGATTTCAGTGGCAGATTGACCAGGTGGCCATTTTTCATCCCGTTCTTATTCATATTTCACTATTAAACCTTATGATTTCTTTCATAAAAATGCGAATTTTATTACATCAAGAAACAAATCAGAGAAAATCTTATTAACTCTTCTGCTTTATGGAACATAATAGCTTAGAGAGAATACACATCTGCATGGAAGTTCAGCAGGCAGTAGGTAAAGCAGATCTGTTTGTATGGACAGCAGGTCCAGTATTACTATATGAGATATTATAAGCTTATTAAAAATGTAATCATATTCACTGGACAATGGTGTTTAATTAGATTTATTAATTAAAAGCTCACAGTAAATGTGTTCTTGCATGTATTTGCATAAATAGCACTGAGCCTTGCAAAAGAAAAATAAATCAATATTCGGTTGTAATTGATGCTGCTATGACTATGAACCTAACAGACATTGTACTATATGTGTTCTGATTCCCAAATCATAGCCATACTTATTCTAATACACAAAAGCACATTAGAAACTTCCTACTGTATGAACAGTGTGTCAATAGGCAAATATTTACTAGAGTTAATATAGTCAACGAGAAAGGCAAACAACTCTTCTTGATAGGTCACTGTCACAGTAGTGTGCACTTCCTTCCCCCGAAACACTACGTTAGTGTGTGATATTGGAGGAGATAAATTAATACAATTAAAGTCCATGGCATCTGAAGTCATAAAAGTATTGTAGCAGAGACATTAAGGCACATTTAGGCTCAAGATGCCTCCCATGTGAGTTCATCAGATCATCAGAAATAATTAATGGAAGACTGGAAGAACTATCATTAGACTTTCAGTTCTGATGTATGAGGAGCAGAAGATTTTCTGTATTTGGAGGGGGGGAGGCAAGGAAATATTGATAGCTTCTAACAAGTTTTGAACTGGTTTATGTTCTTTTTACAAGCAAACTGTAAGAATAATTTGCTTACAAAGACAGGCTTGACCCTCTTTTTTCCCCAGACAAAACTTTTTCTGAAACTCGTTGTTTCTAAAGGCATGCAATTTGGAAATTATTTTTGAGTCAGATGGAGTATAATTTGAAAAGCACTGACCCAGATTCAGAGCCAGCATTAAAAGGCATCTTACAAATCAATTTCAAACCAGACAGCATTTTGAAGTTATCTACCCATCTATTCAAACGAGCTTGCTTCTGACCTTTCTCATAGAGCCTAGCTTGGATGGAACCTAACTGTGAAAAATGATGCCATGAACTTTTAATTTAAAGATTAAAGCAGCTGAAGTAAAAAGCAAAATAACTTTGTTATTTGGGTACATAAATCACGACTAAAAAGATGAGAAAGTAAATCCAATCCTGAAACATTCCTGGCTGAATTCAGCCTTTCTGTTTCTCTGGCAGCAATAACTTATGGGAGAAACAGAATGGGCAAGATCAGGGGATTACTATGTACTCAGCATTTTGAAAGTTGCGCATGCAGTCTGACTGGTCCTCCTAGGCAAAAAGAGGTCTGGAAAACGAGTCACGTGGAAGTGATGATGGTGGGGTCCAAAAAATGAATGCCAAGAGAAGTGAACTGTTCTATTAATCCCCAAATCCTTTCACACTGTAGAGTAAAATTAAAGAAGATACGGTAGTGCTTTGAGTTGAAGAGATCTGTTCACCAGCACGAGCAATAGGACTAAGGGTGTCCAATGAGAAAATGCCCGTCAACGACGGCGACATTTTCAGTGAAACCAGCTTAGCTGGGATCTATGACAGAAAGTCATATATCCTTGGACCAAGCCAGAAGTCCCCCATAGTAGCGTCAGGCTCGGAGCATTCCAGCAAATCACACCTAATTGCTCAATCTGGGGTAAGCTTGTTCCAACGTGGCCAATAACTTCTACAGGCAAAACCAAACGTTTTGCTTTCAGAAAAGCTATTCTCTATTTTTTAGGAACATCTTCCATATAATTTATTCAGCCAACAAAAACTGCTGAGTAACTTTTTAAGAGAACTTAGGAGCTCTAACAGGGAATACACAAATTTTCAATCAAAAAGAACTATGTTTAATTTAGCATAAGAAAAATTCTAAGAAAATTCATATGCTACAGAAATGTTGAACTAAGAACATAGCAGACTAACTGAATAATGCTATCTAGCTCTCACATTGCTTAGGAAAAGCATATCAAGTGATATATTTTTACTTAAAAAAAGTGTTAAGTTTATTTACACTAAAATAAAAAACTGTCTGACCAATCTGCAAAGGTTCACAGGAGTCAGCAGAACTGCACTGATTAAAATCAGCAAAGGACATGTCCTAGTGAGTAAGTCTGATACGATGCAGGTATCTGAATGTTTGCTTACTTGCCTGCCAAGAAGATTTGGGTCTCTTCACTGCACACCAAGGTGTCTTTTAGCAATGAAGTTATCTATAAGAAAGAGGAAGAGATGGAAACACAGAATGATAACTAAAATTTTTTTAAGGTGTACCAGGATTATTTTCAAATCTATAAGCTCTGAAAGCTGCAGGACACAATAAGAATATAACATTGCACGGTGTACACAGGTATCTGCTTTGTTTCATCTACTACCTTTGTTCTTCAGAAAAACAATTCTTTAATAAAAGAACACAAAGAGCACATTTCATGCACTGTACTGAAGCCCTGCAAATTGGGACTAATTCTGAGGTCTTTAGTCAGGCTGAAAACCTCAAAAGAACTCAGAATTAAATTTTCAGCAAGGGCTCAAAAACTTCTACAACCTTCTGAGAATAGCCACTGAGAAGCCTTCTCAGAATAAAGCAGCAGTACGGGGTTAGATTCTTCCCCAGGCACAAATCCAGAATAACCACAGAGAACCTGATGGAATTATTTCAGATTTACACCACTGCAAAATACAAGTATGTCCTGGTCTATCTGCAGTGCAGTGGAGTACAAATTCAGCATTCAGCAGTGTATGTAAAAGGACTAGTCCCTTCTTTGGCAGAACAATGTAATGAAGTACCAACTTAATGGATGACAGTAGCCCAAGTCCTGCCACTGGAGTTTATGCTGCCCACTGGTTACTCAACATAATTACATCTGTAAGAATAATGGTTTATTTTCTGATGTAAAAATCCATGGTAAACTTATTCATAGAAGAGTGAAGCAGTCCTGAGGTTGATGTTTATAGCATCTGATGGAGTGATGAACAGCTTTTCCAACCCAAAGTAACTGTCATTCTTTTCTCTCTTACCTCCTTTAGATCTTAGCGGTGAGAAGCTGTGCACTACCCGAGCCTGAGCAAGGCACAGCTCACTGCCCAGGTACACATTATTTTCTCAACTTTCACTGATGAGTCATCAAATACTTTCCCGATACCCAAATCATACACTGTGTTTTAACAGGTACTCCACTTCTATTATTTAATACTTGTATTCATGTAGCAATACAAGGTCAAAGAGGTCAAACCCAAGCTGCACCGTGTGCTGCACTAATACCGTCAATTAAGGTGAGCCAAGAGACTCGTTTCTTTGACTGCAAGCCTCAGAACTCTGCCAGCACTTTTCTGTAAGGAGATACTTCCCTGGACAGAAGAGATAACACTTCTGTCCTTCTCCTTGAATTCCTGTGCCTCCATCTTAGGTGTGAATTCCTTGAAGAGGAAAGCACACACAGAGAATGCAGGAAACAGTAACACTCTAAAAGGCATCGTCCTTGTCCATAATCTTTAGCATCTCCAGGCTCCTAGGGATAAAGAGCATCGGTATGAAAAGAAAAGCACTTGACGCTGTTTTGAATGATCTTCCTGGCTTGTGACTAATGCTACGAGAGATTTTATATGTGCAAATGGAAGGGAAAGATTTGCCAGTTTGAAACTCAACAGAGAAGTCGGGGAAAGGGGAAATCAGTAGAGCTGAATAATAATGGAGAGAGAAGACATAGAGCACCGAAATAAGAAAAAATGCATAAAAAATGCTGCACTGCAAGAGGGAAAAAACACGCTGACTATGACTGGGCAACAGTTTATCTGAAGTACGATTTGGCAGCGAAGTGGGCAAATATTAAGAGCTCCTTTGGAGATCATTCTGCTTCTCCCCCAGCCAGGGTGCTTAGCACTCTGCAGACGGACATCAGTACCTTTCAGGTCTAACACTAAACCAAGTGGTACTTGGCAATAAAAAGAGCTCACAGGTTTATATATCTGAGAGCTGCTGAAAGATTCTCAAATTCCTTTCAGTGAAGTATGTGAAGAAATAATGAAGATTATTTCTGTAGTGCTGTGTGAGAGGTGAGGGATTTGGACACTGGAATAAAGCCTTCACTGGCCATTCAAAACAGGTACTGGTACAATACAAGTGTTGTGATATCTAAACATATGGAAAAAGTTTATTAGCTGATCAAAGATATTAGGGCAAGAAGGTGTGTCTCACAAAACAGGAAAAGCAAGAAACAATCGGGGCTCATGTTGTGCTACCACATAAAGCAGTCTGTCAATAATGCAGTTCTGTTTTTCTGATAGGAGAGTACTGGGCTGCAAAGCATCTGCTTGGGAAAAGACATCTTAGGGGATAGTGTTCCAATTCATCTTTTGTTTTCATATAAGTAAAATAAACACTCAAAAATCACGGGCACGTTTGAACCTCTTGTATAAATGCCAAAGCTGATCTTTTTTTTTTTTTCTTTTTTCATTTTTGCACGTGTGTATGCACACACAGCCCTTGTAAAGCTGTCCCTCCCTGGCAACGACAGCTGTAAGGATCATCATTACCGCCTCTGCTGTCCTGCGTTCTGGGAAGAAGAGGCAGGAAATTAGAGGAGAGCCATCTCATGGGGAGAGGTGAGCTACAGGTGACATGCAGTCAATCCCATGGTAACGGTGTATTTATATCGGTCCTAATGGTCTTACATCTACAAGTATTTTGAACAGAATTACTATACAGCTTTAAGCAGGTAAAAGTGGCTTTTCTTTTAATACCATTCTTGGAAATATCTGAGTCAGTAATTATCCTTCTAGAAGGGAATAATAATAATAGGGAAGGTTATTATTTTCATTTGTATGAAATAAATGCTTTACAGACAGAGAGACAGCCTAAAGTAACTGGAAAATTTAACAGGCAGTTAGAATGAATGGGATGTCAGGGTAGCAATGATAAGGCAGCTTCAGGGACACATTTTCAAACAATCTAAATACACAGAGATTCTGTCCAAACACACAAGGAAATTCTCCATTTTGCATGCAATGAAAATGTGTCATCAAGAAAGAGTCCAAAACACTTGAACTTTTGTCTCTATGCAGATATATCAAAAATGGTCAATTCAACTGAATTTCCATGATTTCAAAGACAGAAAATGAACTCTAAAACCAGAAACTTTCCATGACAGTAATTATTTGTCATTGTTTTGCAAAGAAAACAGTAAAGAATACCAAGGTCAGAAATGATGCATTGGATGTGATCCTTTATATTGTCCAATTACGGCAAGTATAAACTTTGCCATATCCTTCCTTCTCTTCTCTGTGCCTATAGTGTGAAAAAATAGAACTTTCAGAGTCTACGTTCTTTGTATCAAAAAGGAAAGGAGGTATAAGGCCTCACAAACTCTCTTATTTGTTTTGGTGTGGTCCCAAGCACAAATACTCCTGTTTAATAATGGCATAACTCCATTCAGAAAAGTACAGCTATAAAGGTGTCTCTGGGGTTTTGCAGTACCTAGTTTTGCACGGTGCTGGTTATTGGCTGGTACTGACCACTATCCCTTCAGATGAAACTAAACTGAAAGATGTGCTGAAGATGCTACTGGATGCAGAAACCACAATAACGGTGGAGCTCTGTAAAGTGGTGTACCAAGAAATGCAATGACACTCTGTGTATGACCTGTGAAATTCCTAACCACATTTAGAACTGAAATGGACTAGTCTTACTCTACAGAATGCATTAAGATGTTCCTCAGAAGTTTTACAAATTTACCATATGTTCACCACAATTAAGACTCAGTAGTTACAACCTAACTCATTACATAATTACAAGTACCTACTTCTTATACCTGGGAAAAATGTATTTGGTAGGAATAAGGTAACACTGAATTTTTTATCAGATATTCAATTTTTGATTCTTTAGTGAACAGCAAGCCTGGAGAGGGGAGAGAACACTGTTTCTTATTAGCATTACCAGACAATGCACCAAAAAACACAGCAATTCCAAAATCAATATAAACCAATGAGTAATGCAGCCATAGTTCACCTGGCAGGCATCGAGATTAATATCTCATCCATACTAATTGAATTTCCACTGATAAATTCAAAAAAGAAATAAAGCAAGATCAATATATCAGAACACAATATAATCAGCTAAGACCATTAAATTGTGTGTGATCAGGTTTTTGTCTTCAGTATGTTGCTCACTCATAGACTTACATTTGGAATGGAAACCCTTCCTCTTCTTGAGCATCTTTCTCCTTCTGGTGAGGCTTTAGAAGAAAAAGGCTGGGTGTTCACCATCCACTTCTTGCCAGGTAGAAGCTCTGGTTTTCCCAACAGCCACAAGTCGCCTTTCTGCAGACAATGTAAGGGTGTGCAGTACTGTTCTTTCTTTTTCTTAAAAAATCAAGCTATAATCTGCTGTAAAGTAGGTACGTTCATCAGTCAGTAAAATTTAATGCTACTTCATACTTCTACACATATCTAAACTCCTTCCTTGCAAATTCATTTGGTTTTGGCTAAAGGACACAATTCAGTAATAGTAAAAAAAATGGTGGTGGCACGAATGGTTTAAGTGAGCTGAGGAGAAAAGAACTGCCCAACCTACACACAAAAGATGTGAGGTC
Organism: Cygnus atratus; assembly: GCF_013377495.2. NCBI lineage: Eukaryota > Metazoa > Chordata > Aves > Anseriformes > Anatidae > Cygnus > Cygnus atratus. Next base: position 25,540,930 of record NC_066370.1, on the reverse strand, counting down.
TTGGACACAGCTGGTTCTAAAGCATTTGGCAAGTAACTTAAATCCTATCAACATAGCAAAATATATTCAAGACTGTCACAAGACCTTATCTTTTTCTCTGCTTTGCACTTCACAGATGCTTTGCATTTTAAGATAAAACTGAAAGTCCTTCGAAATAATTTTTTTTTAAAGATCCTTTTAAAAGTTCCTTTTTTTAGAAGGTCCTTTTTAAAGAAACTTTTAACAGGTCCTGTATCTGATCTAGTTATACACCTGCTAAATTCTATGTTACTCCAATAGTGTTTGCTATAGAAAATTAAGTGCAAGCTTCTCACCAGCATCACTGCAGCACTACTCAATCCAGTCTTTAACCCATTCATTCAGTTAATAAGAATAAACAAAAATCACACTGTGCAGAATTTTGTATTCTTTGAATCAAATGTTAGCATCTGAGGACCATCAGGGGAATAAAACATGAATTCAGGTCCTTGAGTTTAATTGAGACAACGTGCTTTGTGTGTTCAACAGCACAGCTAGAAAGAGGCAAGCGAGCAGCGTCCCCCAGTGTTCAGAATGCAAAACCAAGGTACAGAACAGCTGCAGCAGCTCCAGCTGCAGTCCCACACTGCGAGCACACCGTTCTTACTGCATTAGAAGGGACAGCATTAGCTTCAAAAGGAACACAAGGCTCAGGATGACAAAGACAGCACATGGCATGCTCTAATGCCACTCAGAGTGAAGACGACAACCACCATGTACGTGCACGTGCTGCTACCCAGGAAAACAGCCACAGCCAATATCATGTATGGGTGAGTAAAGCCAGATTCTCTGTAAAGAACCCCTTATAAACAGAAATTGTGATCAAAAGTAAACTTATTTCAGACTCAGTTCACTGAATCATAAGCATTAAACACATTTTCCCATCTCTGACAAGTCACACCTTTCTGTTGAATTCACAATAAACCACACAGCTTTATAAGATGCATATAACTTTTCTCTTATTAGTGACAAGGACATAGCAGATAAAAAGGATATTTGTGGTCTTCCCCTAGAATGTAACTCATTTAGAAAGCCTCACAGCTGACTAAAGCTCAAAACTAGTACTGCTATACACTAGGACAATATGAATGAATATTCATTACTCATTCTTACATCTGCCCAAACACCTGTATTTTGTTGAGATCTCTAATGAGATTGTTCAGGCAGAATTAGAGAAGAATTTAGTATGTGGGGTTTCTGGTATAATAAAGGGAAACAAACCAAAGGTCATTTAAGAATTCTACCTTTCATTCTTCTCTCATGCACCTTTTTTGTTGCTTTTTGTAATTGGTTCTGGGATGCATAGTCCATAGCTTTTGTCTTATTTTCACTTATACAAAATTCTGCCAACTCAAGACAGCAAAGTTCACTTCACATTCTGAAAAGAAAGCCCAGCAACCTTTCTAAGCAAAGGTTAACATGAAGCGATTAGAGAAATAATCTTCGTTGCACAGATACCTCTGCCAAAAATGGAGATCAAGTGAGAGCTAGTGAGATACAAGCATATTTCACTTCTGCTTTGTTCAGTCATGATAACTCAGGTTTAGTTTTTTTCTGACAACACTGAGCAGTTTTGCTTTTTTTTTAAATCTTCTCAAACATAGGATAATGCCCCTAAAAGCCGAATGAGAACATTAAAACAACTTTTGCAGTCAAAGTTCAGCCACTGGAATCAAGGAAACCAATCGCTGTAGAGAGCTTCTCAGAACACACACTAATGGCAGAAAATAGCTTTCAGTCTTGCCATCTCACAATACTAATGTATGAAGCAATCAATTAGAACCCTGCATCCCATCAAGAGATATAATGCTCTTAAAAGATTTCAGAGAAGTGGAGCCAAGACACCTGAAGCCAAAGAAAGGTCTCCTCTCAGAAAACAGTTTGAGATTGTCTTGAAATAGTTATAACAGAAGTTGGAAGAGGCAATAAGATTTTTCAAAATATAGAAATTCTTACCCTTTAAATTAACCAGATTTACTTAAGAAATATGAAAGAGGCAAAAATTAGGAAATAGTGAAGATTTTGCTTTAGAAAGGCTAATGTTGAAATGTTCTGGATTTGCTACTATGCCATCACTTGCCTAAAAGTTTTGGCATTACAGGGGTATCTCTTCTGCTGGACAGGGAGAAGGGATACAGGTGAATGGCTGATCTGCAATGCCCCTGCTCTTGAGCATCCACAATGGTGGGGGAGGTGGGGGAAGATGGACATCGGCCATTATTTCAATTTGTTTTGATTTCTCTGCTAGTTTGGTAGCTGGTGAGCATCAGGTTAATACAATGTTTGTGCTTTTCTTTACTCACTACCAGGACTACTGGCACAGAATATGTGCTAATTTTCCAACTTGCTTTTCTGTATTCTCATCTCTCTTAATTACCTGTAAATGTATACTGCCAATATAACCTTTCCTCTCTAAATGGCTCTCAGTTCTGACTTTACTGCTTTCAGCAGAAAGCCTGGCAGCAGAACTATGTTAGATAATTGCATGTACATAGAAAAATAAATAGATATGACTCACAAAAGAAACTAATCTTGCTCAAACACCCCATGGTATGAACACCAAGGTCTGTTTTTTTGTCTCAGACAATGGAGTTCACATTAATTTTCATGACTAAATAGTAAAATTGCATGGAACTGATCTGGCTGAGTAAGGCAAGAGTGAGAGTTAGGAGCATTTCTTCACTAGAGACAACTTGTTCTCAAATGAAATCCTCTGGTCACAACTGAGATGTGAAGCCAGCAACTACCTTGGAAAACAAACACTATTAATAAGCACATTAGCAAAATGTTCCTAATTGGGACATACTAATTTTCCAAGTGCAGATTTCCAATTGACCATAGTCATCTGACATTCTGCATGCAGTCTCATCTCTCCAGTTAAAAAAACCTTCCCACATGATACAGCCTCTGCAAATGGAACAACTGCCTGTGAAGTCCTGTGGATGACACGACACCTAGATGTGCAGTCAATAAAGCTTTACTTCAAAGGGCTGGAGAGTAGGAATCAGTTTAAAAACTTACAAGTGACAAACTAAAAATGCTGCTCAAATCAGCTGTTTGGCCTAAACACTTGGATATTTCCGCAGAGACAGATAAAGGGATATGGATATTAGCCACGTTCATGTTGTGCTCCATAAGTTGTGCATGGGAAAATACCCCCCACCCCCCAGTAGCAGTGTGAAAAGTAGTATGTGATGGATTAGTAAAAGTTGTCTGAAGAAATGGTGATAGCGATGCCAGGAGAGCCATGTGCATGCCCTCTCTCCAGCTCAGCTTGGTAACTGATTTACTAAGTAATATATTCATTATATTGATTGACATAGCAACTAGGTGTTTTCCCTTTATTAAGGAATCATATTACTGTAATGAATCACATATACTCACTTTCAGGCAAAACAATGTTCACTGTTAAGTTTCATCCTGTTAAATTCAACAGAATCACTTAAGTGATTCCTCTGAAGTTAGTACTAGTTATCAGTATGTCTAATGTCAAGTGCTTTGAGTGACTTGACCACATACTTCCTGACTTATGCTTCGCTTTACTTAATGAAATAAAAATTAAATTTTGACATAGTATGAGGTAAAATGCTGCCTTCCTCAGTCTCCACTCAATTTATGTATTTCCTGTGTGCATTTTCCAGAGCAGGTATTTTTCTCTTCCATATCTGGTTTCCAAAACCAGATCTTCCTGCTGTTTAACAGTGAAGACTGGCACACCACAGAAGTAGAACAGCAGTCACAGCAAAGAAAAATGATGCTTTAAAGGACCACTAATAAGTATATTCAATATGGAGGAAAAAAAAAAAAAAACTACTTTGAATTGGAAGAAACTAGGATAAGTACTGAGCAGTTCCTGTGGATTTCAGACAGCCAATTTTGTCAGACATAATTCCTCCAATATTCATGATAGAACACAGCGAAAGGGGCTGACAGCAGAATATTTTTTCTCATCTACCACCAGCAGCCATAGTTCTTGTTATGCTAGGGATATAGACTAGAACAAAAATATCATCTTCATGACAGCGAACAAGTATATAAGTACTTAACACAAAATCTTACCATCATTTATCTCTATGCATTTGAAAGAGAAGAAATTGAAAAATTAATGTAGAGTGAATATAATTTCTATTAAACAAACAAACACAAGTTTGTATTATGACTTAGAGCAGAAAAACACCAGCAAATAGAAAAAAGCCACTATAATAAAATCCAGAAATGTTATGCATGAACTTATGTATTCCTTCCAAGCAGTACTGACTTGATCTTGAAATGCTCAAGGTTAAAAGTTGCTATACAAATTATTTTGAAACCTCAGACATGTCAACATTAAGGGCATTTTAAGAAAAAATAGAATTTCTGCATAAGGGGAAAAAGATCTTGGAAGAAAGATCCACGCACTGTCTGTGGTTATCATTGTTAGTCACAACCGCGTTCATCATGCGCTTGAAGTTAAGCACATGACAAAATCAAGTGGCACCTTTCTGCTTTGTTGGAACCAAGCAGAATGCCTGTCACCTTATAGCACAAAGTCCTCAAAGGTTCTACAGCTCTTCTTAAAGGACAGACTGGGCTCCGTGCTCCATGGAAAAGGTGGAATGGTGATTACAGGCAATTTTAACCTCAGCGATTTGTAAAGTGAGCAAGCTAGCAAAACTTGACTGGTTACTTTTGCGGCATGAAGGAGTAAAACTAGGAAAGCAAGTTCATGAAAATACAAGAAAATAGAAAGTACAAAGAGCATTGAAGATTTTTGTCCTAATGCTAATCCAATTAAAATTCCATGTTAAATTATCTTTAAAATTCCATAAGCATTGCAGTATTGTTCTAATCAACAATAAAGAGCATAAGCTCCTGGGTTCCAGTTCCAGCAAGGCACTTAATCAAACTCATTTAAGCAACCTACAGAACTTAACATATCTTTGAATGAACTATATGTACATCTGTGGAATCAATGTCACAACTTGCAAGCTTTTTTGTTATGCCATTGTATTTGCATCAGAAGGATGGAAATTATGAAAGTTTCTCATCACTAGAGGGAGCTACCTTCACATATTAATACACTGAGCTAAATGTAAACACCGAAATTAAAATAAAATAAAATAAAATAAAATAAAATAAAATAAAATAAAATAAAATAAAAACTAGATGCTCTTTGCATAAATTGCGCAGTCATACTGTCTGGTTCATATGGTCCACCAGAGCTGGGGTTAACTTGCAGGTCCAAGGATAGAGTTTATGTTCTCTGGCTTTGAAAGGAGGCTTTAGGAAGGGAAATGTGTTTGTTTTGTTTTGTTTTGGTGTTTTGTTCGTTTGTTTGGTTTTGGTATCAGATGTCTTTTCTGTTTAGATTAGTTTAGCAGGGAGCAATGTACAATGGTTGTCTGTCCTTACGTGTTACACAGAAATTTTTCCTAGACTTGCTGCACCCAGATTCCACATGGAACAATATCATAACAACAGCAACAAAAGGAATTGGCCAGTTATTCATAGCTAATCACATAAAACTACATCTTCCTAATTATTCTCGTTTTCTGTAATCCATACTTCTGGGTCAGATTTTTCCCTTCCATCTCTTACACAAAAGCCATGCTTAAATTCAGATCCCCCTCTATATCCATTACAGCAAGAAGTCCAGGGAGCCTGGGGTGAATCACTCTTTTCAACACAGGCAATAACAAAATGTATTAGTAGTCTCCATCACAGCACCCAGCACAATAAGCAAAACAAATCCACAAGATAATTTCAGCAAGACTGTCAGCTGCTGCGTTATTAAAGATGTTTTAAAAGGGTGTAGTTTCTTTGCCCAACAAGATGCTTTGGGGACTTCCAAACATGTAATTAAGAAGTTCCCCCCCCCCAAAAAAAAAACAAAACAAAACAAAAAAAACCCTACTGTTATACGCATTTCTCAACCTGCAGCCTAAGGCCTGGCTCCAGCTGTTCTGATGTGGGCTGTTCCTGAGGTCAGAGTCGGTTTGTCGTCACCTTATGGGGTTTACTCTGCACTGTGTGCACACAGTATCTTCACTGATATGCAGATGACATTCAGATAATCACCAACCTTTACCCCCCAACTACTTGAATTTAAAAAAAAAAAAAACGACCCACTTATACAATGTTAGCATGAGGTGAGTAACTGACCTAATTCCTCAGAGCCTCATTACACAAAGTTGGGTTGCAGCAGAAAATCACTCAACGTGGGCTGGGAAGATTAGAGACCACACATAAGGCTTCTGTAGATGCTGAGGAGTCCTAACAGCAGCCCTTTTTTCATCTCACTATAACAAGGATGAGTAAGTAACTGGAAGATACAATGCCTATACCCTCTCTTCCAGGGACTTTATCAGTCCAAATGTGACACTCAACTTGCTTTCCACATCCACAGATAAGCAGATCATTTATTCAGGTTCCAGCTCACCCAAGGAATCAAGAAGAAAGGCTGGATTACTTCCTACCTCTTAGAGGTGACATTATGATACCCGTATTGTGACACATTTACTGAGATTGCAGATACCTTGCATCATGATTCATGTTTTCTTTCACCTTATTTACAAAACAGACCAGCAGACTGGCTCTGCCCATGGTTGCAGTGGTGTTAAATTGCTGGGAAACAGACTAACCCAGGTTTTGTTGGTAACACCTGACTTCAGAAGCACAGTGAGACTCAGAGGTGCTTGGCCCCTCTCTGCTTAGACCAGCGAATCACTTTCTGTCCCCCTAATTCTGCCAATGGTACATAAACTGCAGGGATCTCTGGAGTTAAAACATGTTTCCTCAGTTCTGCGGCTGCTACCGAGTTGGCTTGAGTGGGTTTGCAGGGCTGCGAGAGAGAATTTGGCTGAAGGCGTGTTTTCTTTTGTTTCAGTGTGGCATTCATACTGCTCACCCCATAGCAAGAGCAAAACAAAACCGATTTGTGAAGTCAATTCTTAAAAAATCATATCTGCCAAATCAGAGATCCCTGTATTGTGCAAGTTCTGAAGGCAGCTGGGGGAGTTCAGCAACACAAAACACTGTTTGTTTTGAATGCACTCCCCTTTGGTTAAGGGAACGTCAAAGATCTCCCCGAAGGCTCTGACAGGAGAAAGCAGCTTCTTGTCACCTTTGGGGCTCAGCGGGAGATTAGAGATGCCCAGGGACCGTGTGATTCAAACCAGGTCTCAGTCACCTCTGGGACACCTCATGCATTTCGGTTCCTAAATCAAAGTACAGATGACAGAATTTCTAGATGGACTGCCTCTTCTTGGGAACCCAGAAGAGACTGTGTTTTGTGGCAAAATCAAGTATACACACGGACTGAACTAAGGCTGAAGAGTACAAGAAATTAGTCTGAAACCAACATTTTCTGTGTATTATTTTTTTCTGTGCATTCTCATTCTTCTGGATGAGAAGATGAGAAAAGTAATTTTCTGGACCTTTTCTCAGAAACACACTGTCTGATGGAGTCTCTTCTCCTTTTTGGCATGATATCTACTACTCGCTAGTATTTTTTCTCCATTCTTTTTTTTTTTTTTTGAGAAGCTTTACATGCTACAGGCGTAAACCTTAAGCCTGAGCTGAACATCTCGTGAGAATGGGAAGTGTGGGGAATGACAGCTTTTACATCCAGCTTCTGGATTCGCATACCTCCTGGCCTGAAGGCTGTCAGGCCTCACTCCCAGTGCTTCCTCCAGCTGCCTTTATGGTCTTCTGAGTCCCCAGGAGGAATAAACACAACACTCCGAACATCCCTGCTCCCACCTCCTCTTAGTCATGGCACTATAAGGAAACCACTCTGTGGGGTGGAATTAACACATGGGTTGTACAAATTGTTTGGACGCAGGATGGAACTGGGGTCACAATTCCTGCTCTTACAACCTTCAGTTTTTTCATGTTGGTGAGTTTTGAAGGCAGCAGGTAATAAGTGCTAAGCATAAAACCACAACAGCAAAGAAATGCTGCCTAAAAGCAGAAAGTTTTTTAATTGGTTGTCCTCAAGCTTTTGTTCAGAGACTGAGTCTTTTCCGAGATATTAAATCTACTGACTTGATGGCTATCAAAATGTTTTTTAACAGCTGTCTGCCTCAAGTCACCTCCTTTTTCTCACCAAAAGAGGACATGCTGTCACATTAGCATTCTTCCTAGCTGAAACACCAGCTGCAAACTGCAGAAGTTAAGAGATGTGGCTGCAATGTGAACATTAAGGGCAGATGGAATATTTTGCTTCTCAACAATGCCTTGAACAGAGTAGCGCTTTTCCCACCTCTTCTGTGATTACGCAGGTGACTACTGATGATCCTGCTCATCTCTTTATGTTCATTACTGAACATCGCTCATAGTTAATGCTGGACATCACACTGATGGCTGCTGAACAGACTGGTGTCCTTGTGCTTGAGGAGATTTCAGTGTGACTCCCAACACAGATTTTTTTTGACCCAGGTAAATAGAATTAAACACTTTTTCATAAGAAAAGAAACATAGATATTCCTGTACTTTATCATTCATATGCAGGCGAAGACTGACAACCACTACTAGGCCTTATATTCCAAAATAATCAGTGCTTTCTTATGCTGTCAGACAGAATTCAGCACAGCCACAACAGAGAGACAATGAGCTAACTGAGAAGGAAAAAACACTCTTCTTTTTAAAATATCCCCTGACCTCTGGAAAGATGGAATACTTGCCACTTCAATTCGGTCAGCATTTTTCTTGTGTAATCTCAACTTTATGAGCTTACACAGATTTTCTTAATGATTCTGTATGTTTATTATTTTTAACAAGGAATCTTAGGATCTATCATCTACTTTTAGGCCACTGTGTTACTTTTTTTTACACTTTATCATGGAAACAAGTAATTGTTTCTAATAAAACCTCGGAAATTTCTGCATGTGCTTTAACCCAGCCATAAAAAAGTTACTTAAGCACTGGCAAGGACTAGAAGAGATCAAAAAAGACAATAAAAGACTTAAAGATTCTGCATCTTTGCAGAATTGGTCTCAAATAAATCTCTAAGCTACAATACTAAATTAAGTCTCACTTATATGCCAAATACATGTAATGCTGTAATCAAATCAAGGTTAATATCCATGAAAAACATATTCTATGATTCTTTTTTTTAACTGCGTGCTCTATCAGAAATAAATAAAATCCTCTCCCGCCTGATTCTAACTTAATTCTTCCTCCCTCATCTGCAGTAATCAATGAACACTCAAAGTTACCTAAATTCTTTGTAGGCCATCAGTGGTCCATAGATACTTCCTTCAGGTCTGTGGATTTGTTCTTGTAAAGTATTTGTCAGGGTTTGCTGTAAAAAAGGCATATCTAAGAGTGTCCAAGAGGTTTTTTTGATAACCCTTAAGCTCTCCCTGCTTGGCAGCTCCAAGTCCTGTTCTCCTGTGTGTTTCTCACCTGCAAATTTAATCATATTAAAATTTGCTCTTGCAGGGAAGGTAACATTGGACAGAAGAGTATCACTATGTACAGATGGGAGCAGCTGGAGCTGAAAACAGCACCAGGAGGACTCAGTGCTAATAAGCATAAATCCTGAAAGAAGAAATAAATATCAGTGAGAGAATGTGTGGGAGATAACGCTGCACTTCCAGAATTTCATGTGGGAGCCAGCTTATTTTACTCCCTCTTCAATGTAATGATCCATTGCAACTTAATACTGTATTGGTACCAAATGAAGGGAAAAGATAAAAGGAAGGGAAGTGCCACTTATTGAGAGAAAAATGTATCCAAAATCTGTTCCATTTCTTGTCAGAACAGGAGGGACTGTAGCATAAAGGCTGGAGGTAGCTCATGATCAGCATGGTCACATTATGTGTAGTGAATGTTCCCGAGAGAAGCAGTCTTGCAAAAGAGAACTCTCAGGTGAATTTCTGCATGGAAATCATCAATTCAGACATAAGGGGGACATGTCCAGAAGTGTGTCTACTCCCTATTTCGTTCACCTCACAATCCATAGTAAGTATGTCCCTGCTCTTTCCTCAGCGTGCACTTGGGGGCTCTTCAGGTATACATACACTCACCTCTGCTGAATGCAGCAGAAAGCAAAAGCAGAAGAAGTTTTCAAAGCTGCTAAACTGAATTAAGTTGTTTTGAAAGTTAAACATGAAGTGATTTGGGTAAGAATGACTCTTACCTATAACACTAGTTCAAGCAGTGACACTCCTTCTACATTTTCCAACATTTCATCTGCACAGAGATCCACACTGCTGCCAACTGCCTCAAAAAAGAAGAAAAAAACCTTTAGCCTGTCAGAAGGGTAAGGACAAACCTCTCGTTATTCTCTCTACCAGTCCCAGTTACTCCTGGACTGCGCAAACACATTCTTAAATTTTCCACAACCTTCCAAAGGTGAAAGGAGATAAAACTAGCAGAGAGAAAGAGCAAACGTGGTTACAAGATACTGAAAGAGCTTTGCCCCTTTTTTTTTTCTATTTTCTTTTCTTTTTTCTCTTCTTTTCTCTTCTTTTCTTTCCAAAAGAGAGATCTAAAATGGCATTTAATGGCCAAATGTACATGGAAGGAAATGGAGTAACTAGGGCCAAGCACATGGGAATCCGGATGTGGGAGAAAGGTGAAACCACCAAGTGGTACTGCTGGGGAGACCTTCATGGGACATGGAGGAGGGGACAGGCAGTGAAGAGAAGGGATGGCAAGAGGCAGCTGCAACATATGATTAGCAAAGGGACAGAAGTGCATCCCATAGCCAAATGTCTCAAGTTATAATAGACACCTTGATCTCTGTCCCCAGACCATAATATTCTCACCGGGGTTCAGCTAGGGCTCTGCTTCCGAACTGCTGCTGCCTCTCTGGAGCGTCTTCCAGCAGGAACTCCTACCACTGCTCAGTGGCGAGATGGGGAGCAGAGGTGGTTGTTGATCTGTGCAGCTCTGCAAGCGGGCGGCAGCATGTCCAGCTGGACCAATTCCACCATTGCTGCTGAGGGATTTTTGATGTTCTAGCTGGATGGTTTCATTCTCTTCCTTGCATTAATTCCCACAGCCCTTATGGGTATTTGCAGGAGGTCCTAATGACTAGCTGGCATAATTATAATCCCTCTTTGTTGTACCAGCCAGAAAGTAAAATTTAATTCTCTTTTTGACATCTTCCAAGCCAGATTTTACATGTCTTTCATCTGTGTTTCAGCCCCTGGTGTGTGAAAAAAGTAAGGTAAGCTGAGCAATCGGTATCCCCTCAAGTACCTTCGCACTGTTTCAGTGTCTCAGGAGTTACATGGGCTTGCACGGTTTGGTTTAAACTGAACACATCTTTAACTGCAGTGCATGTACACATTATATCTTGAGTAATTTTTACGGCAGAATATCACCCAAATTCTGTGGGAGTTTGACCAAATCAGAAATGAGTAAGGGCTGAATAAAAACTTCAGGACCTAGTTCATTGATCATGAAATCTCTGGAGACTTGAAATGCAGAAGTGGCATCCATGAGTTCAAAACAATCTAAAGTTAAACATTGATGTTTCCAGTGGAAGTTCATGTGACTGACTCAATCCTGTAGGTCTTCTCATCTTCCAGTACCCAAACTAATAAAACTGTACTGACTGCAGCTTGCGCAAAGACTGCTCCCCTGACCTGAAAGCAGCACTGTTAGCTCTGTAGGTACGGCATCTTCAACTTCAGTGTGAACTGCAAAACCACCTGAGGACTCAGACGTTCTGCCTAGATCATTGCTGTTATCTCTGCTAGCCACATTAAGCTCTAAACTGTATTCACGTATGTTTAAATGAGTTGGAATCACAGGAATATTCTCAATTACATTACTTTTAATCTCCTATTTGATGGCTCTGGAAAATCTAGTTGAAACTAAAAGCCTTGGCAGCTTGTTACAAGGAATCTCCAGACTTCCAGAGCTCTGTCTTTCGGGATTTTCTGTAATACCAGCTCAACTGAGGAAAATGCCTTCAGATTCTAGACATCTTTCTTAGGAGGGAATTTACTGCAATTGTCACTTCCCCGTAACTCCACAGGTATCCTGATTGTTGTGTTACAAGTTCAAACACACAGCTTCCATTTGCAGCAACATTCACGAGTATCTATGGTTCTACATTTTTCCTGTTATTGGCTATCAAAACTTCCAGACATGAATTAATTCCTGTCTGTGAGGAAGAAAAAGATTTATGATCCTCATCGATAGATGGGGAAACCGCATCTCGAAGTGTGATGAGGTCAACACAGCTGTGTGCAAACAGAAACTGAGCTTGCAAGCAAGGAATGGATGCAATACTTTCAAAGCACTGAAGCTATTCCTTATTAATACCCCACTGCCATTATCATCTAATTGGAAAATTTCTAAGGGGCAGTAGCCCCATTTGGGACAGCTGGATATGCATTTCTATACAGGTGATGGGGAAGACAAGAAAGAATTTTTGGAAAACTTTTTTGCCATCACTCACTTATGAACAGTGTGGCCACATAAGGCTATTTTCCAATAGGCAATAAGAGCAGTGCTAATCAAAATTGCTAGATTTTGAAGTGAGAATTTACAAAGAAAGGAAAAGTGCTGATGATAATTGTGTGCTATTTTTTTGTTCTCTCCTATTTTGATCAGCTTCAAATGGGGACAGACATGAATCTAGATGACCTTAGCTGCACCCTAGACTACACTGCAGAGGGATCATGTCTCTCAGGTTTTTTTTTTGTGGGATTCCAGCTAAGTACACCAAGGTCTACCCCACCTACAAATACATGCAAACTTACATTCTAACATGCCCTTCTGAGTCCCTTTCTGTGCAGACAGTGACTTAAAAGGAAACCCTCTGGCTCACTGTTACACAGACAAGGTCAGAGTTACACCATGTACTTCTTTCTGCACCTGGCAGCTTTGCAGGAATGAAAGCCAAGAAACTAGTGCAGACAGCTCTAGCAGCAGCTATCCACACTGTGAATGTCTCGGCACAGGGGGTCCAAGCTAGAAGGCACCTCAAGCTGCAATATGACCCATTTATGTGTGGCCCAAGAGAGTACTGTCTTTGATTAAATATTCTACACTGCGGCAAACTATTTATACTGCAAACAGGGATTTCTTCAAGAATGTGTACATATGTGGGAGCTGGACTGTAGGAGAATGTACACGGATTTGAAAACAGGATGACTTGACTTTACTTTTAATTCCAGCTCATCACCACTTGCCAGAAGTCATTGCCCCTTTAGCAGCTGTTTCAGGACCCAGATGAAAAATAGCTGGCAATTTCAAGCCAGCTAATGTTGACAGTGCTAACTGCCAATATTACGGGCATGACCTTAGCTGGCAGATCCAGTGGATGCTCAAAAATCTTGCGTGTGGAAGTAGGGGCTACTCAATTTTTCACTCAAATATTAAACAAAAGAATTTCAGCTGATTTTGATGTTAGCCTGTTTGAGGAAATTTTGAATAAAAGCTTAAAAAGAACTGTGAACGTAGATTCTACATAGTCTCACAGTTCAAAGAGATGCATATTGATTGAATTATGAGAGAAATACTCACCAAAGCTGTTCACTGCATAAACAGAATTCTGGTATCCCAGGCTGTAAAATCACCCTTTCATTAGCATCAAATTCACTCCACCGTTTTCTAGAAGCACAAAAAGAAAAAGAAAAAAAAAGTGTAAGTTTGAGAACAATAAATTTTGCAGTGAGCTCTGCTAGTGTGAGTGCTTCTCCATCAATCCCTCTTTCTAACTGTTTCTAATAATGGGATGCATATTCACATCTATTAAGTTACAGAGGTAATTTGCACCCACTTAGAACTCCATTTGGAGAAGAATAAAAATAGCATGGTAATAGGAATCTGGACCATTTCTTAAAATGATGATTGGAAATATAACCAGAATAATTATTTTAGTTTCACTAATAACATGAAAATCAGGCAGAAATGTGCCTTTGAACATTCTATGACAATCTCTTTATTTATTAGGGATATGAACATGGCTCCTGCAAAAATTTTTTTCACTCTTATGCTACTCCTTCCCTCCTCAGCTGATCATTACAAAAGAAAGGAATGATTTTGAAAGAAAGCAGAATCTCACTGTGATTGTTCCAAGATATCTTATGATTCAAGATCATTGAACTGTCCATTTCAATTACATGCTCAATGATAGTACCTGCATCTCTGCTACCATTATTTCACCAGGATGTCAGCATGTATGCTTGTAGTATACTAGAAAATAAACACAGAATATTATGGATAAAAAAAAATACAGCACTCAAAAGAAATGGAATTGAGTTATAGTCTTCAGCACATATGATCTGTTTGTATATGTCAATCCTAATTGGGTTACTAGATCAGAGAAATAGTACACATGCCTTTCACTTCTGTATTGCTTCACAATAATGTCCCAGAATTTTGATTTCTGGAACCTTCATTTATTTTCATTATAGACTGGTGAATATTTTGCCTCTAATTGTACACATATGAAATTTGGTGATACATACACTTCATTTAAATAGAAGGCATAGTCTGCTCTGCGATTTCTAGTATCTACTGAAGGAAACTGTTATCATCAACTTTTATAATTTCATCTCTGTAAACTTTCAGCTGAACTCATTTCTTCACACAATGTCCAGCTTCAGTGCAACATTCCAGCCCAACAGGTTTTCTATATTTAAAAGTAAGATTTCTTCCTTGTTTAATACTTTTTGTGAGGATATATGAAAGGAATTTCTTCTAAATAATAAACAACCACAGAATTAGATTTGTATGTCTTCATTGCGCTGTATGATAGCTTTTCAATATTTGCACCAACTTACTTAAAGATTTTTCTGCTGAAATCTAGAAAGCATTTGTATTACATTAAAACCCAAATGAGGGATTTATTTTGCATTCCTCTTTTTTTTTTTTCTCAAAGATTTTGCAGAAAAGCTAGGAAGAGTGAAACATCTTTGCAAAAAGTGAACCAGCATTGTCTGCTTAAGGCTATCAATGAGAGCATCATAGCATTTTGTATGTAAATGCTTGCTTTATTTGTATACAAATGTTGCAAAAATATGCATCTTAATTAAAATGTTAAAAATTAACAAGTTCTAACTTTTCATAAAGTAAAGACTAAAGGACAATAGAGCTTTTCCCCAGGGATTCCTCCACATCCCTTCTGCAGTACTCTGGAACAATACTAGAACGCTTTGGCAGTGGCAGTATTGCTCCCTCTGTAAACTTAATTCCAAAAGTTCTTTGACTGCCAAGCTAAATATACAACCTTTAAAGATTTTTTCAGTGGTGGGAATCATTGCACCACCCAAGCTTATCTTTAATTCACATGTTCTTCCTCTACAGAACAACAAACAGCCTGGTTGATCTTCTCCAAACAAGAAGGTTTTTCCTATTTAAAGGAGCAAAAATAGGAGAATATGGCTTGGTTGAAGAACTTTTGTTTAGTTTCATGACAGTGAAGTCATGGGACTTGGGACTCCATAAGTCCCAAATGCAAATTCCAGACAGGAGCTATCTGTCCTTTCCCTCCTTGCTGTTGCCTTTCTCTTTGCAATCAACTAGAGTCCAGGGACAAATGGCCTTCCAGGCAGCGCTGCTGAAGGAGGGGCTGAGGATATCTCAGCCTTGCTGCAGATGGAATAAGTGGCACCAAAGCGTGGCAGGACCCTAAGTGCAATATAGTGATGCTTGTATTCGAGATGCGGCATCTGAACTGGTGCCACACCCAGGGGGTACAGCTGAATCAGCAAAGGGAAAAACAGATAACTGCGGAAGGTAAGCAGAGAAGATGCCCGCAGATTGAGAAGACACAACCAAGCAGGAAAATTAAAGGTTTTGAAGCCAAACCACCTGAATCACACCTCTTTACAGCTATAGTTGTCATCATCCGCATGATTGCTACAACTTAAAAGTGTTTGAGCTTGATTTGATCCCTGCATGACAATCTATCAAATCCAGGAGTCAGTACTACCACTCTATCATAACTTCCCATAAAATTCATGGGTATCAGACAGTCACAAGTTCTCCTAAATGAAAAGGCATGAAATTAAAACTTTCCACAATTTTTGGTAATTCTTTCAGTAAGAATGCAGTACTTCAATAAGCAGGTGTGCATACCAGGGAAACAACATTCATATAACCTGAGTTATAGCACTGTAGTAGCACTGTAGTTTTACTTACATCTTTCACCATGTCCCAAAATTTTCTTTTTGCTCTCCTCATTAATCATTTCTTTCAGGCATGCCAGTGTGTCTTCATGTCTCTCCAAAAGAAGTCCTCTTTTCAGGACATATCTGTAAAACAATTAACAAATAATTGTAAAAATAGTAAGAGTCATTTCTGTACTTTAGTAATAATTTTCTTCTTTCTGCCGTCCCAACTTCAACACTACCATCAACTTATCCTCCAACAACAGGAAGCCTACAGAGAAAATCCATCAGGAGAAATGAATGGCAGAATGAAGTGTTTGCATGTAGGTTGCTCTTTGTCTAGAAAGCAAAAATGCAAACTTTCTTCTACATAAAGAAGCACTTAAAAATATGATATGCAAGTGCGAGGCCTCACAGGAATCTAATGTTAAATAAGTTAAGAGCTCAGATAAAAGATTTAAACAACATCTGTGCTGCAGAATAATGTAGATGCTGGTTAATCACAAACCTGAGCTAACTGGGATGGCATTTTTGTTATAGCCAACACCCTTGAGCCCGCTGTGCTGCTTGGAGTCTGCTTTGCTTGACAGGGCCAGGAATGCTCTGACACTGGAGCATTCACAAGAGTTTCTCTCCTCTCACAGCTCATGGTCACAGCTTTGTGAACACATCTCTGATTTAAAAATATGCTGTGTGTAGAGGGACTGGTTTAGTGGTTCTATCTCAACATCACTACAGAAAAGTGGGTGAAAACAGATCCTCAGAGGTCCATGTCCACAGCAGGGCCACACAGTGCTTAACCCAATCTTGCCATGTTCACAGCGGGGCCACACAAGGCCTAACCCAATCTTGCTGTTGCCAATAACTAAGCTGCATTTCCTGAAGGGTGGCTGACGTGTCCTGGAGAAGACTGACCTTCCTCCTGGGCAGTCAGCTCCTTGCTCGGTGGGCTTATTGTGGGGAGCATTTGAACCTGGCCGCGCTTCGCTATTTGAGGCACCCAAAGCAGTTTCCTTTGTTTGCAGTGAACAGACCTTTATTATTTCTAAGCAAAGGGCTGTCTTTGTGCTCTTCTGGAGCACCGCATCCCTGGTGCCTCTGGCAGGCGGAGCAGGGCAGGTGCCAGAGGAGCACACCGCACCTCAGGCCGCTGCCCTCGCAGCGCTGGAAACACTCAGGCTCTGAAGGGACGATCTTAAACAAACATGACAGTACCTGAGGCCAGATGCATGGGAGGGGAGTAGGCACAGGTTTCTCCTTAGTCCTATACATATATTTTTTTAAATAAATCATTCTCTTACATACTTGCTTCAGGTTCAGACTGTCAGTCATGCTACAACTGCAGTGCCTCAAGCTGCTTGTAACTCTTCCAACCAGGTACTTCTTTTGAGACTCCCAGGATTACCAGTCCCTTCGCCTGTTATTCCATTCCCAGACCTCCTATGTTTTCCAGCTTCACTTGTTTCCATCTGACATTACATTCTCAAATTTCAGTGGGCAAACCAGTAATCAAGCCTTAAAAACAAGCAAAACAACAACAAAAAAACACCTTTGCTTCAACTCCATAACTACCCAATATACAGTGGATGTGCGTAACTCTCATCTTGCACTAAAACAAGAAGCAAACCCGTTCACAACAGTAGACCATGATAAGTGTAAAATAAAGGTAGTAAGGGAATCAAACTTAATTTTAGACCAATTAAAAGAAACCTAAATTAAGAATTTCAACTACTGGAAATTATATGTGACAGTTGTATTACATCACTGCTACTACCATGCTTGACTTGTAAAAACAAAAAATAACATCCGCAAAATCCATGCTTCAAAATAATAAATATATGAGATCACTAAGGCCCATCAAATTAATTTGTTCTCTTGAAATACACCACTGCAGTGATAAAAAGCAGTGGAAATAGTCTTTTATTGCAGCTTACAAAAATGTTCTTAAACATTTTTTATTTTTATTTACTTGTTGGTCCAGGGTACATCAAATGCATCAGCTTCATCAACCACAATTCAATAAAATGGAAGCTGGAAGCATTACAGAAGTCAAAATCCAATCCCTTGGCAACAGCAGAGGAGCAAATGTCCTGCCCGGACTTCTATAGGTGGTAGTACTTTATATATTTTTACTGTCACCTGATCACCATGAGAGCAAATTCCGGGATCTAGTTTTATGCCATATATCATTCTAACATCATAAAACATCTGGTTTAATAAATGCACTTCTGTGCACTTCTGTGGTAGGTGGTATCCATGTCTTTCAGAGGAAGAGTCCCCTGTCAAACATGAAGGGGGATCTTCTGAACATATACTGCGAGGGAACGATTTAAAACAGAAAGGATTCCATCATATATTTAGCAAACTATTCAAAAAGATCACCTGCCCAGATTTAACTCTAGTTTCTGCTTTTTTGGGCTTTAATATAAAACCCAGAGATAGCATTAAAGAAAAATCTAAATTGCTGTCAAAGTAAATGATTTAATTTCTTACAGTTATGCAAGACCTACTAGATTCAGATTTAAGACTTTTTAACCTGAATAATTCCCACTCAGAAAATATGCTCAATGTTTTAAAACCAAATGCTGCTAATTGGACTGCTATATTGCAGGAGCAAGAGGTCTGTGATTAGCCTGTAATAAACTTCAGAGGCTTTCTTGTAGAGGAATGCAAAAATGCATCTAATTTCATTTACTCTGAGCTTTAGATCTAAATTCAGCTAAAAGCTTACAGCTCTATTCAGTCAATTTAAAAATCACATCAATTCGGTGGGGGAAAACAAAAAACAACAACAAAACTCTGTTTGGTTGCACACTAGTAGAGATACATAAAACGCTGCATTGCAGCCCACTTAAGATTGAGCTAAAAAAGAGAAAAGATTTGTGAAGCTTCACAAAACTTCCATAAAGCATGAGCTAAATACTGAGCTGGTGATAACGTCTCAGAACGTTTGTGGAATATGACTTAATGGAACGAGTTTTACTGGGAGCACTATGGGCAGTCTGAGCTATTATTTCACAGGGTTTAGAAAGCTGAACACTACTCGGATCTCCAGAACTTAAATGCATTAGCAGAAGTTTGTGAGAAAGCTTTTACAGAGATTTCTATACGGCAATTAGCTACCTCCCTTAGTCTTTAATGTCTATAGGAAACAATTATATACAGTTAAAGAAAAAAAACAATAAAGAGTGAAAGTGAAAAGCATTATTAAATGATTTTCCTTTTTAGTGATGGTGTAATAAAAATCCTTCAATATTCAATTCTTACTGGATTCATGGAGGAAATTCAGCACAAAGCAGGGCCCAGCTTTAGGCCCTGAATTCCCAGTGCATGTGAAGTTCAGGATGTGAACTCACTAGCCAAACAACACCAACACACACAGTAATTAAGGACACTTAATGAATTAATTAATTCCCTCTCCATGAGGAAACATTTCCCTTCCACACTCAGAACTCACCTTGATGTACACATGGTACTCATGTGCCCTGTGTGGCCTGTTCTTTTCTCAGACCTAAAAGGTAAACCTTATAAAAATCATCCTAATGCTAAATAAACATTTACAATGAAGTTTTTATTTGGAGGAATCTAACGGCAGTTCTATACCTATGGACAGAAGATGTAAAAAAAGATTATGATGGAAGTGAGGGACAGGACTGAGAACGTTCCTCCCTAAGCTATTGATCCCAACCTCAGAAGCACTGGCCAAGTTAGCAGTGCTGTGCTGAAGAATCAAACAGAAAATTATTTTCTCTCCCCATCCTGTTTAAACAGTTGAATGAAGTAAAATACCAAGAATAACCAAAAATGTCTTTTCTCAGGTCACTGTGGCTGGGTAGTAACGAACAGACACAAACACGTTCTGCAGGACAGCAGCGGGGAACCATTCCACATTCTGATTTCTAAGACAAGTCTATTTGGGCATTTTTTTCCTCAAGAAAACTCTTAATCTGGTATTTCACTTTTTCCAGGTAACAAACTGCTACTGATTTCAGTGAAGAGAGATAGTGATAGCCCACAGTTAGAAATAAAACAACAACAAAGAAACCAAAGGGAAAAAAATAAAAGAAAATAAAAAGAAAAAAGCATTGGATTTAACTTTAAGAAGGAAAGGTAATACGTGATGACATCCAGGAGGACAAACACATCACCTTTGATAGGCATGGGGCAGAGGGAAGCTGAAATCTTGTTTAATGGCAGCGAAGGGGAGTATTTCACTCTGAAGGGCTCAAGTTCTCTATTTATAGTGCAAATAAAGTAGATGCAAGCATAATGTGATGCCTCCTTAAGTGCCTGCCAGTGACATCTGCAGCCACCCTGAAGGGCGTTCCCCCCAAGCGCTCCCAAGCCCGTCCCCACTTAGTCCCCTCCTCGGCACCCCAATGGAACCAGCTCAGGGGAGCAATCGTCCATACCTGATGGGCTGAACTAAAGCAGAGGTGCAGCAAACTGCTGATCAACATAAAACAGCCCCCAGCACTCTCATAAAATGAGCTTTTTGAAGTCAGTCTTTAATAATAATAGCAGCTGACAGAAGAGGCAAACACGCTGTTTATTACAAGAAAGTCTCCCACTCCCTCTCAACTTCATGCCTCCCATCTTTTTCCTGTACAGTGCACAGCTGCATATGCAAAAATATCCAGATGAAGAAACAGGAAAATACTACTCTAAGATAAATGTGCTCACCTCTGTGGCAGTTTCTAAGCACAGTATGATGTAGCTAACCATTTCTACCCTTATAAAATGATCATGAACTAACAGCTGCAAAAATAACCTGATTTTTTTTTTCTTATGTACAAGACTTTATAGTAAAATTATCCTTGAAACCCACAGTAAAGCACTGTGGTTTGCCAAATTTCAAATACGTATGAAGAAAATTCTTAAATGTTCAGTTCATGCAAGCACAAATATTCCCTTTAAGTCCTTGGGTGTAAAAATAATGTTGCTTTACCAGTACATTGAACGTTTATTTAAGCATTTGGAAATAGCCTCTGGTGGTAACAAAATTATGGTCTTTGCCTCACTCTTATTTTCTGTTTGTAAGAGGAGTTTATTTCCCTCTGCAACATGAAAGTGCTGAAATCCAGCTCCTTCATAAGCCAAAAAGTCTATAACATGAGTAACTGCCAAGGACTAGGAACAAAATTTGAAACTCATCCACACTGCCCTTATCAAGGGCCTGATTCAAAGTTTCCTGAAACTTAGTTTTCAGTGATTTTAGTGGAGTTCAGAGCAGATGCCAAAAAGCAACAACAAAAAAAACAACAGAAGAATAAGGCATACACAGATACAATAAATACTTCTGGCACTGAGTAGTCCTTCTATAGGGCGTAGCATTTGTAGGATTCAGAGCAAACCTATAAGCCCTCAAAGCAAATGACACAAGGATATGAAACTCTCTCCATTTCCACCATCACCATAGTATTGCTTCATATGATGTCTTCTGAGACAATGTGTGTCAGTGCATTATGCAACAGAAAAATTAAACATTCAAAGGTTCCTTTTCCAGACTGGCTGCGTCTCTTAATTCATTTAGCAGCAATGATCTCCCAGGATTCTCTTAAAAAAATAAATGGGTTAAACTGATGAAGTAATTTTAATGTGTGTTGACAAAGGTCCAGAATTAATGTACAATTACATTAGCTAAACTGGGGACTACTCTGCTCATCCCCCATAGAAATGTTGTCTTCTTTTATTGTTTAAAGCTTCTATTAGTATATATTTATGTGCAGAGGAAAGAACTACATCAAATGCTAATTCACTGAGAAAACATTTCTGCATTTTCTACAAAATGACACTGGAAAAGCCATGGAAGATGTATTTGTTTCATTTTGAAGTTTCTTCTACACTGAACTTGTACACAATCTTTTTCTTCTCCCCTTTTGTATCACTGCTTTTTTTTTTTTTTTAGGGATGGGTTTTTCTTTCTGCTTTTTCTATTATTTTTTTTCCTTCTTTAGGGATGGGAAGTGACATCGGTTTTGCTGCTTTCTGCCAGCAATGTGACCGAAGGCTGCAGCAATATGACGAGCTGCTCTAAGGTCCACTCAGCCTTGTCAGCCCACTCTATGCTAAACACTTCGGCCTGTGCTAAACTAAACAGGACTAGTTTAGCTAGTTCTGAGTTTATTTTTAACTATGGATCGCTGCACCAGTAAATTGTGAATCCTACCCAGAGTGTCAGAATATAGGTAAGCCTACTCACTAGGCCTGTCGTTTCAATATATGCAAGCAGGTATTGGTAGGGGTGGGCTTGCTCTTGAAACATTGCTTTCTAATGACTGAAGCCATGGAAAAGCAGATAACAGTCTCTCTGGTAAACTAGGGAGGTTTTGTTAAAGAAATCAATACCATCTTGAAAAGAAGTTTGGACAGAGCATTCATTTATGTCAATGATAAAAATCAGTTTTCAATCCCTGTGCTTCTAGACCCACAGTGACAAGCAGCGAAGTACAAGCTAGAACAAAACCTCAAATTCTGATCTTTCTCAGTGATAAATTGCCTATCTTCACTTAAGAGTACAAGGTCACATGGATTTTGTATCTGGTACTGGAAGATAAAGTAATGCTTTAACGGTCTCACCAAGGAACTGTTTTCTTAAGGTCAAAAGATGCTTAAAGAATATTATTTTCAAAGACATCTGGTGAGCCTTCATTCCTTTCCCAAAACCCCTCAAAGCCCTATTTCACGTCCCACTGTACTGGAGTGCTTTGACTACGCCACTCTCACTGCAGATATGTTGGCCTATTTCTTGACTATAAATTGCAACTATACTTTAACTGAGTTAGGAGGCAAATGTGTTGTAACACAGTCTGCCAACAGCATGATATTTGTGGTGTAAAGGGATTTTGAGCTGACCACATAAGGAGGAATTCCATTTTGATGACCTCAGGTTTTAAACTGTGACAGCAAAGGCTGCCCCAAAACCCTGTGATGGATACAGACAGTGTCATGATTATGGGGAGAAGATAAATAAATAAATAAAAATAAAACACATAGGAAAAACATTACTCATTCCAGTAGCAACACAATATAAAACAGCCCAAAACTTCCAGCATTTTTACAGAATCATGCAAATTTCTTAAGGAGTGGGGTGAGAGGAGAACCAACCCAGTTCTGACAGCCCCCCTCCACACACCACGAACAGTATGATTTTTACTTTATCAGTCACAGGACCAATTCGACCAACATCTTCTCAACAAGTTTGCAAAACGTAGCTTAGATTCTTCTTCCCCTACCTCAGAAAATGGCAGCAGGCAAGAAAGAAGAACATATCCCCGCCCCCCCCCCGTGTGAGCTTTGTGCTCTGGGTCAGAGCATAGCCAAGGACAGGAGCAGTGAATGGACACCTGAAGAGGTTGCAGCTGTATGAGCTGTCTGTCCAGGAATACCCCACCCACACATCTTCATGGGGAGTTAGCAGGAATTTGTCTCAGCAAAAATCTGTGACACTTACCTTGTGTCCAGCATCATTCATGCCACTGGTTCTTTTCCATTTAACCCAGAAATGGTAAAGAAAAGTTAAATACATTTGTTTTTCTGAAGTTCAAAGAAAAAAAAAAAAGTAAAACTTTTTGACCTTGAAGAAGGGCTTACCCCTCTCCTAGTAATATATAAAAGTAAAATCATTACTACAGAGTTAGACAGTGATGTCTCAGACAGGACTACACAATCTCTCCCATAGGAGAGACTGATCTACCTCAAATTCTGGGATAATACTAAAAACTGTCAAAAAGATGCAGTAAAGATATATCTTTATAATAAACGCATTACATGCTTGCAATGACTGATGGCAAATAGAAGAGTTGGATGTCAAATGACATTAGAAGGTTGAAGAGCTTTCCTTTATGAATCATTAATCCAATTTAGAATATACCGTTTCAGTTTATTTCAAGCTGATATATTATTGTCTTGTACCTTAGCACACTCTTCCCTCGTTTCAATGCAGCCCCAGAGTTTTTGTGAAGACAGAAGTTTCATTTTAAGAGCACCTATTTCCATTTCCTGTATTCTTGAATTCAAGCTCAGGTTAGTAAATACTTTTATATATGTATATATATATATATATATATATATATTCCTGAATATTAAACTAGACCCTGACTGCTGCTGGAAACACCAGGAATTGCTAGGTTGTCATCAGAAACAATGAATTGGGATTTCATTCTGTATCACTTTTCTCTGTGTCCATACCGCTTTAGTCTATACTTCTTCCCAGATAAAATTTGGAAGAGTGGAAAGAAGACTTTTACTGATAAAATGACCCATTTACGTGTACTATAAACACAAAGTTACAGGTTGAATTCTGATCAAGACAGCTCTTCTAGGTTGAAATTTCCTGGTGAAAGAATGCATCAGTCTTATATTACAAATAATCTGAACATAAACAGATTTTATTGTTATTGCTTTAGATAAAATCTTTTTCCACTTTCCAACAGTTTATATAATTTCACACTTACAGGAAAAAATCCAAAAGTTTTTCAAATGGGATTCAGTCACAGCTGCGCTATCATAAATCCAGAAAACTAAAATGTGCTGTGAGACAGTTTGGTTAAACATCATTTTATTTTCCTTCACATGAACCAGCTAGTATAAACATTAACAGCAGGGTTAGGGAACTTTTTCAGAACATGTAAATGGACAGAAAGAGACAGCAAAGACAGGAGGAAACGCAGCAATAAAGGAGGCTAGAAGAGGAGACTGCAGAGCACTGCGGAGCCAACGATGGGAACGAACAGATGAAGGGAACTGATGCTCTGGAGCCGGATGGGCACTGGGAGAAGGAGGGAGGGAAGGAGGGAGGGAGCATATTCCATGCAGCCAGCTGTGATCCCAGGCTGATGGTAATGAGAGGAACCCAATGGAAACACTGAAGATAAAGATGGGAGCAGGAAGAACGTTTCACAATTGCATCATCTGTGTAGTTGAGAGGGACTTACATTTTCCAAGAAGAAAGTGGTAGTGAGCACCTTGTAGTCTTCCCAAATCAATTACAGCATTTAAGCACCATTTTCTCTCTCAGAATGCCATTCCTCAATCCTGATCAAATTCTCTGTCCTTCACGGAGCACCTCGCCTTGCTGCTGCTCCGAGTTCTGCACAAAGTGCGCGCTCACAGAGCAACGCTGCTCATTTATGGCTAAATAGTTTGAAGCACCTAGAAAAAGGGCAAAGCCTTTGCTTCATTTTTGCAAATGATCACCCTGGTCAGTGACACTTTGACACTGCTGCAGCTGTTCTATCTGGTGCAAACAGAAGGAATAAGATGCCATTTATTGCTCAACAAAAGATGTTCTGTGTGACTGTACGTTAAGGGTCTGTGACAGTCCTGCTGCCAAACACCTGCATTTATTCAGACACGTGTGAAAGAATTACATTGTGATTCGTATTTATCTTCTCAGACACCAACCACAACTAGGTAAACCAGTGAAAATTAATTGGGAAATCTGCTTCAACATTGCAGGTGTAACATTCTTCACACATCACATACAAGTCTAAATAACTGAGTTTAAAAAAAAAATCAATTTAGTTCAACATTTGGGCAACTTTGCTATAGCAAATACATTGCTTGATGTATTGATGGATAATTTTGTACTTTCTTCAGTTTTGTCTTTTCTTACATATTTCTCATGTCAGTTATTACTTGCCTCCTTTCGTATGACTAGCTAGATTTGCCCCTTGGTTCTGCTTAAAGTGGTGTAACACTTATTATCTTAAATAAATGGTAATCTATACAGGTATTTTTATAAGACTTCTTCCAACTTGTTCTGTTTAGATCAAAGCTATCTTATCAACAGAGAAAATGAATAGAAGGACTTCCAATGAGAGCAGTAATAAAAGAACTTTCAAAGAGAGCAGTGTTGTGCTCTATAACTGTAAGCGTGGCCAGGTGTGATTATCCACCTTAATTTACCAGTTTACTTACACTGGATGT
Organism: Cygnus atratus; assembly: GCF_013377495.2. Lineage (NCBI taxonomy): Eukaryota > Metazoa > Chordata > Aves > Anseriformes > Anatidae > Cygnus > Cygnus atratus. The sequence continues at coordinate 25,514,921 of NC_066370.1, read as the reverse complement.
TTTGTTCAGTTAAGGCAAGAGAGATTAAGCACAGAAGTGAATCTACATCTTTTGCCATTCTTCCCTGTAAAACTGCTGGCATACTAATGCTGCTAGCCATCTTGCCCTTCAGTTTTTGGAATTCCAGTTGAGCCCTTCCCTGCCACTGGCACCAAAGCCATCTTTCCTAAAGCTACCGAAGAGACACGGCAGACGTGCTGACGCAGTGACCGATCACAGCCCAGCGTGACCCTGGAGCCGCGAGGATCGCTCGCAGCACAGTGGCCTATGCAGGTGCCTGCGCGGTGGCCAGCTGCACTAAGAGCAAGAGGTTGAGATTTTCCTCACAGCAAGCAGCCCCAGCCAGTTAACTGGCGGCATTCAGCCTGTTAAGAACTAACCCAACCCAATCATTCCTGTTCTATGGTATACCAAGTGACTGGTCACCCAGAACCGCTCTCGTATGTGAAATGAGAAAATAACTTGAACAGTTCACCTGGCTGAAAATGAGAAGAGTTTGAACACACATTATTAAACTCAGTTGGTGTTCAAGGACTGTGAAATCATATTGCATCATTTCTGACATTTACACACTTCCTCTTGTTTTGTTCATTGTGTTTGATAAATGACTTCCATATGTATTTTGAATTTAATGAATGCATCAGAGACTCTTTATTTTCCATAGTAATTACTCTGCAGTTTAAAAACACAATGCAATTCTTATTTTTTCTCTTAAATAGAGAGAAGGAACAAGTACTCTGGGTACCAGCTTCTGCTATGTTTGGTCATTTGTTTTATTCAAGAGGTTTTCCAAGAGAAGCAGAATGTAAGATTTTGCACTCCAGCTGTAATACATGGTAGAACTAATTCCAACATTTTCTTTAGGAATACCCATGATGCTGTGCAAACTTCAGGGGAAAAAAGCTAGAAAACAAGTATGGATTAAGTCTATTAGACCGAAATTTTTTTACTCCTAACAATCATGGTCAATTTACAACAAAAAGGCTAAAAACTTGTATCTTTTATTTTAGCCTAATGTACTCTTAAAGTTTCCTATTACTCTTCACCAACATTAATCTTTATTTTGAAGCCCTTATAATTATGCTTTAATAACCACTTCTCTCATCAATGGATACAATGAATGTACTACGTTGCTGAGAGAGACAGAGAGCAAGCGTGAAACAGCATCATCAGAAAGCTTCGTAATTTTTGTTAATATTTGCCTTCATTATTTCTGATTGTGTTGTCTTCAGAGTTTTGTTCACGTACCAAAAATTTACACCAGCCTAAGTGTAAAGGAATAGGAACATCGAAAGTCAAATTTGGCTTCTAAAATCAGAATAATGTAAGACATGAATACAAAAAATAAGCACAGAGATGAAGAGGAGGGAAATTACTAAATCTATTGCTAGAGCACTGTTAGAAACAAACAAAAAAAAAAGCCTTTTCATCTAGTACTGCTCTTCCAACACTGACTTCATTGTTGGGGATAACACTGCCAGAGGAAAATGCTTTCCAAGTATTTTATTAGTAGTCCAGTACTTTAGTTACCAAGCAAGCTTTCATGAAAGTTTCCTTTCCATCCTATATTTTCTAGGAATAGGGCTATGACCACTTATATCTCAGTGCACAGGTTATTTTTGAAACAGCTGCTGAGGTTTACATGGCCAAGAGCACTCCTCTTTCAGTCACCCCACCTTTCATGTGGTCACATGCTACTGATTTTCACGCTTATTTTATGTGTCTCCACTCTTGAGTTACACACATAAGAACAACCACATTGATATGTCTGTCTTTTCCTTAAGTGTCACAAAGCTGCCAGTGTTTCAGAAAACACAGTCCAACAACAATTCCCATCAAGAAAAATGCTACAACTCTTGCCATATTTGGGAGCACTTTCTTTGAAACTGAACCTAGGTTTGTCCCAGTGAAGCACCGTACAAGGAATGTATATTGCCTGATATGGTGTGCTCAATTATTAAGCACAGCAGTCATTTTATATCTGTATTTAATTGGGCAGCCTAGAAAGAAGCACAACTACTAAGCAATTTTGGCAAAAGATTCAGTGTACTGTCAGTATTTATAGTATATTTCCATTCTTAAACATATTGATTTATATTTTAAAAGACCTTAGAGTTCACCCATGTCATTTAAATAGGATTTTCACAGCAGTGATGCAGATTCCATAAGCTCGGACAAAGCTTACCCAGCAGTTGTTACAGCACAAGTGTGGGAACGCCTGTCAAAACAAGTTCTCAGGTAGCATATGAAAACTTTCCCTTCATCCTCCCCAGGGCCATGCTTCGTTCCTCCTAAGAATCACATGAAGATATATTGGAGACTTAACAGATAGAGAATATTTAACAGCTGCTTCACATACATTGGTTCTTTTTTGCACTTATCCTTTCCAAATATCTACAGAGCAGCCATGCATAGACTAAACTTCAATTATCAAATCCAAGTATCTTCAATCAGACTAAATAAGAAAAGATTCAAGACCAAGTATATCCTTACACTTCTCCATTAAAAATTAACTTTTAAACAGGACTTCAGCATCTGAGGAATACACAGCAACATACAGAAATTTCTTGTGTGAAGTGCAAATATTCAGCCTAGGAGCAAGAGCTAACTAATATAAGAAAGCTAACCAGAATTTTGTACTTATTTAGTCTTTACTCTCTCCACTCAACGTGCTAGCTAGAATGCTAGGTATGAGGTTAGGTTTTAACATAATAAAACCCAACTACAAGGAATTTAACTAGCTTAGATTGGACCTAAAAGAATCCTCTTACAAAGACATTGGCAAAGCCACTTCATCACTGACATAAGCCAAATTTGTACACGTAACCCCAGGGCTCTTAATCTAGTTTTATGATTTTGTGTTAAAAATCCATAAAACATCTACAATCATTTGAGTGTCTGAATTAAAGTCAATTATGTGGGAATTAATATAATTCTGTCAAATTCAATGAATTCACATCCACCTTGCAGAAATCCTGAATTTAACTGAAAGTACATTGAACTTGAATCAGGATGCAGAGCATATGGTACACTTTCAGCTGTATTTTGGAAAACTAAATGACTCAGATATTTTCCCCTCTGATTTCGTTCAACACTTGAATGCTTTTTTCTTGGTTTGCTCACAGAAGCAGAATTTATACATCTGTTCAACAGAATGCTGAGGGTGTTGGCCATTTGACTTTGTCATTCCATTTAGAAACCACAGTCCACTATCCAGTAACTCAAACGAGCTTTCTATTAACTATCCAGATATGTGGCATCTGCTGCCCAAACTGTATCTATCACAAGGCTTTTCACCTGTGTACATCTACCTCTACTCTGCTGCAACAGCTGCTCATGCTGAGATTTGTCTTCTCAATGTTGTTTTATTCCCCACAATAATCTAAGCCAATTAGAAAATCAAAGTTGTATGAAATAGAATACTTTTTTTTTTTATTATGTTTTTTAAGCTGAGCACATACCAAACAGAACACTCCTCGCAGACAGTAGTGGTTGACTGCAATTTAAGACACTATCTTTAGGAACTGAGGCAATAGCTGTGGGAACTCTCTCCAAATGTCACCATGTCCATGATCTGCGGCACCTAGTTGGAAGTTTCTCAGCTGCGAACTTTTTCACAGTGTACCCTCTATGCCTTGAATCAGACATTTATACTTCCCCATCTTCCAGTGAGCCAATTTCCCAATGTTCCAGGCAGACCGAAAAGCCCGGGCACTTAAAGGAAGGATGGGTGGAAGACTAAAGGATTGAGCTTCATCTACTTTGTCACTAATTGTCTGGTGTAAAGATTGAAGAGTGTTCTGCACCAAAGCTGATTATACTCAATACTGATCGTGACAACTACATAAAAGCTATGAATGCATGTTATAAAGGTGAGTTCCATGAACAGTCAAAACCATGTTATTTGAACTATTGAATTTTTAGAGTTCGAAGGATCACAGATATATATATATATATAAAGAAATTTGAGACCTTAAAATAATGCTTAATAGCATTCGAAGTACCATGTTTCCCACATCAAAGATCAGAGGATACGTGATCAACACATCCAAGTGGTCAAGCATTTAATACTGCCTCTGTGAGGATTCAGATTCACAATGTGGACAGAAAATATACTGGGAAAAGGAACATGACATCTTCAAAAATAATATTACCAAGCTGCCTGAATGTTTTATTATTTTGCACACACAATGATCAGAAGTGCATAACAAATTTAATTTGTTACCTCATAAAACCAGCTATAAAACTATCACTATGAATTATGCGTATGTAGAAATCACAAACATTATCAAGGATGTGTAATTTTAGGTAGAAGCTTATTTTTAAGATTCTTTTGGCAACATGCAAATGTCTTCCTTGGATAAACATTCATAAAATGGCTAATAAATTAATACAATATAGTAAATGGGGCAGGTGGGCCATTTTCAGAGGCTCAAGCGTGAAAATCAAGAAAGATTTACAACAAAAAGCAATGACAAAGGTATGTATAGAATAACTATTTGGACAAGATTGTTAAAGTGAGATTAACAACCAATCATGAAGAAAAGGTAAGAGGAGGATAACTTTTTATTTCTGAAGATGCCAACAGTATCTAGTGTCACTGGAAAAAGGCAGACATTACGAAAACTGTTCAAAGCCCTTTCTGAACACTCCACTAAATTGCAACCAGGTGAAACCACTTACTAATAGACTGTGATGTTATTTTTTTTCTAAAAATAAATAAAATAATTAAAAAAAATCACACTTCAAATAACTATTTGAATGCTAAGTGGTCTTCAGCTTTTGTAAGAGAATTTGGCTGAACTGTTGAAATGGCTTGCTGAATTTATGCATCTGTTCACATCCCAAGGCCATCATCTCACAGAGCGCATAACTAAAAATACAGTGTCTCACAGACAGGGAAAAGGGTCTATCTGAACAGATTATCACTTACGAAGTTGACGCAGAGCACTTGTGCATACTGAGACTCTGAACCTAATCTGGTCTCTAAACCACAGGAGCCTGATGCATGGTAATTTAGTACTGTCTAGAAAAAGAAGTCCACCCCACGCCATGAAAGTGAGGCTTGTAATCGTCTGGCTCAGTCTTTATAATGTCACCAAGATAAACCCCTGGTTAGTAAGAGTCAGACGCTCGCACAGCTGGAATCCTGGTCCACTCCAGCACATCACCCTCTGTATTAATGACAGGGCATGGGCTGAAGCGCTAAACCTGCAGCAATGAAAGCCAGAGCAGTTACAGTGCGAGTCAAAGGGCTGAGGATCCCTAACCAGAGCTCCGGGAGGAGCAGTGCAGTTAAGGGTACACGGCCAGAGGATGTATGTAGCCTCCCAGCTTTGGGAGGAAAAAAGTGTAATGAAAATGTAAGGATTTCTTCAGCTCCTTTTAGCAGTCATCTGGCACGTAAACAACATAGACAGGTATTTAGCAGTCGTAACTGACTGAAAAAAAAAAAAAAAGCTATTTCTGCAAGCATTCAGATGACTTTGTCACCACTTAATATATTTTAAGTATGACAAAATCTAGTAAAGGCTCAGAAAATTAATATCCTCCCTATTACAGAGGCACAACAGAAATCACATTACATTTCATCTCAGTGAGCTTTCATAGACCCTAATTTTAGTTTTGCTGAAGATCACTCTTATATTTATCTCAAGCACAGACAAATACAAACTATTCTGAAAAAAATGGAGGGGGTGAGTGTTAAAGTCTGAAGACACTTCTGTTTTAGGTTTCAAAGAGTTCAGCCCTGAGAGCTTTCACTAATCATATGTAGTAGAGTTGGAAACAGGCAGCCTCTAAAAAAGGCGTCATGGGACAAATGCACTAACTTCCATTCAGAAATCAGGAAGAATTAAATCTTCCACTCATTTTGCCAATAAATTCTCAACTCCTCATTATTTGAGCAAGGAAATGTGTTACAAAGCCAGCCTCACAGTGGTCCTTGTGAGAATGTGATTGTGACAGGAAGGAAAAGACACCTCTAGCACAAGCTCTGATGGATATCAGAAGATCTTATCAGTCACAAACAGAAGAACAACTTTTATTAGCTTTACAATCATGGATGGAAATTTTGCAGTTATCTACATTATCAGTAGATACTCAAAAAACAAGAATCCTTCAAAGTAGTCAGCAGTCTGGTCTCTGCAAGGAGTCAACAATTTCCACCAACAAAGCTCTCAGTTCCTTCCTGCACTATGAACTGTGCATCTCAAAAGTGACCAGACTGGAAAGAGCTTTTGTTCACTCTGTGCGGTGCCCAGCTTTGTGATTTACACAGTTTGCCTGCAACTAATGAACTATTTGCAAAATAACCAACAGTGACATGAACTTACATCAAAAACTAAGTAAGGCAGCTAAGATTGCTAACTGGGGCACCTACTTCTAATGACACCAAAACGTTGATCCAAGTGTCACAGATACAAGAGAGAGAAAGGGATTAACGATTGAAACTAAATCCTGTGCTTGGTCACAGAGAGAAAACAGACTGTGTGACAGCCAAAAAACTGCACTCTTTCTCCAAGGAACCAAAAAACACCTTAAGACAATTGTGGAATTTCCACCTGAAATATAAAGTTGCAGTGTCTTTTTGTCTGGCTTTCATGTGACAAAATCACAGCATCAAAATCAAGCTTAAACATCAGATATTGAGAAGAGGGGGTCTGGCATTTACTTGAACTGTATTCAGGACAATGATAAACAAGCTGTTGTGGTGTCTTCAGTATAAATGTCAAGTAAACAAAAATAAACATCATAAAACTCCAGCAGTTGGGAGCGGTAGATATTCTCCAATGTCCAAAAGAATGTGAGAATGTCCAAAAGAATGAGAATATGAAGTCATTCATACTCCTTATACCAGAATGTGCACTGGGGAAGGAAAAAAAAAAAAGCCAGAAAAACAGCTCAATTAAAATCCCAGAAAGCCTAAACAAATGAGAAATGCTTTTGTGTGGCTGAACTAACACTTAGGCAAAAGCTGTCCCAGAATAGATGCTCTCCACTAGCTCTTCTCTCAGTCTGAAGATGTTAGGAGATTGCACGCCCACAGGAATCATTCTAGAACTTGAGTCCTGCCTCAGCACTGCCCTATGCTTTTTAACAGTTGCTCCTTACGCTAAGAACAGTCTAAAACCACTTTGCACCACCCCCTGATTTCACTGAATTCAGGTATCTACAAAACAACTTTCTGCAATCCTAGGCCCAGTGACATCAGCTTTACATAGCGTAGTTGGTCAGATAGCAACACAATACTGCAGAAAATCACAGTATAACCAACAGCATGAATACAGCTCCTGAGGGAAACTCTGAAGGAGAATTCCAGATTTGGACTATCTGGAGCCCTAACAACCTGTACTTCTCACCTCAAAGTTCGATAGTCTGCTGTGCTCTGCAGAGAGGTAACCTGAAAAGTGGTGGTGGATGTTCATCAGAAGAACCATGGATTTTCTGTACCAGCATCAAGTAAATCTCATCCTGAAGTCATAAGACTTCAAGTTATTTTAGGCCTGACATTGATTTTTATGTAATTTTTGCATTCCATACCAGTGGTCAACAATATCTGCAAAGCTGCGGCTTTTGTTGTGTGACTTCCTCAGTTTCTGAGCCCTGACGACCAAGAATTATGGTTTTCACACACTTGCCACGTCAGGCCTTTGTGATAAGGAAAAAGAACCAATGTTTTGGTCTTCAATTGACATGAAAAAGTTTCAAACCAAAATACACTTTACTTTGAGGAGCTGGTAAAAATGATCTCAAGCCAGCTGATCTCACTGTTAGGAGTTGCATTAACTTATTTGTTATTATTTACACTCCTGCCAGCACTGATCACATTCAACTCCTGGAGACAGTTTGGAACTTTCTCATTTTTAAACATGCCCTCCTTCTATCCCAGACATGAGCTCAGCATTGTTTACTTGTGTTCCTGAAGACACTGGAGCCTATGAGTGTGCTGTCAGAAAGGTGACCAAGTACCCTGGGAAGACAGAAGAATTTTGTTTTCTTCAGGAGATATTTGGATGAGTGCTTTTTATTTGCAGTGTGACTTGAAGCCTGTTACCAGTGCAAACACAGTCTCACTCATTTACAAAGAGGGTCTAGAAATCTTTGGTGGCAATACTGGATATCACGCTCAGGATTTGTTTTCTTTGTGCACTGGAGTGCAACTGGAAAACAGTATTATGCTTAATTTCTGTATTAGTTTAGTATCCACTCTCACTTCCCTAAAATAACATCCTTTATTTCTAGTCCCTAACTGTCACCCTGGGGAAAAAACCTCATAGTAAATTATGTTTGGAAAATGTATTTAAGTAGCTGTCAAAAGTGCACAATTTTAAAATAGTAAGAGCAAAGGCAAAGTGCTGTGGCATTTGGCAAGAAAAAAGTTCACTCCAAAAAAAACTCTTTCTTCGTACGCACAACAATTTCCCCAAATAAATAATGCCATTCTTATTTATGGGATGATACAGATCTCTTCTGAACACTAGCACAAAAATTACAGTTAACTGACATGAAGCATAATTTAGCTTGCATTCTCTTGATTAAGCACCCATTGGCAACTGCTCCTGAACTATGAGGATTAATAGTTAACTTGAGATAGAAATCCTAAATCTAAATGAAAAATACTAAACCTAGAAGCAGCAAAGAGAAGATTTTTTTATAATAAGATATATTCGACTTCCATACCTGGCATCTTTAATTTAGGAACATGGCCCGTGAGGAATCGCAGAGATTTGGCTGGATTACAAAGTTAAATATTTCTATATTCATCAAGCTTGATCACGAGCAGCCCAAGGTTGTACCTTGTACCTCTTAAGTTTCTGCACAGGGAATCTTAAGCAGCTTCTCAGTTGTATGTACACCTCTCCCACAGATTCAGCTCACCTCACATTCCACTAAGCCTATTTTCCTTCCTAAGTTTTCCAAACAATCGCTCCCTCATCTCCTGGAGATGCAACCAGGAACAGGGCTTGAAACTGGAACAGAATAACACCTGATGAAGTAAGAAGCTTGGCAAGCAGGCCTGTAGTTTAACACACACCTTTCTCTTGGAACTACAGCTGGCTTTTTATTAGCAATACAGATAGCACAATTCACTCACAGAGTACAGACCAGTGAGAGACAAACACCCACATAAATATACACTGACAGAAAATAATTAAGACGAAGCAGTCACTCTGTTAAGCTGAAGCTCCCTGAAAAACATCTTTTAATTAGGAAACTCTTATTCATCCTTCCTGAGTGCAATTACTACTTGACACATTGTTTCCCTAAACTTCAATTAACTTCCCCACCCACCCGCCTGCCCCAACACAGTTGAACTAGAACAAGAAGCCCGAAAACATGTATGCTGCAACACTGCCTAGCCAGATGTTCCCATTTTAAGGTTTTACTCAACAGACAGAACTTAAAGTTTCCTAAACATATTTTCTCCATGTACTCCCTGTAAACTCCCCCCAAAATTCAGATCTAAGCAAATCACACACAAAGAGACAAATACTATCTGCCAGCATGCCCTGACCTAGCTCCAAGAGCCCAACTCTCACCCCTGTGAGCACACCATCTTTCTCTCTTTTATGAAGGTTGAAGTTTAACTACATTCAGATGTACCTGTTTCATCTCAGGAGGTACAGCTGACATTCTCAACTCTCCCAAACCCCCCACTGCTGTGCTGCACAGCAGGATTACTTCTACAGTCACAACCAGGACAGCACAGCTGAGAAAACTTCCCTTAATGGAATGAACTGGCCTAGACTCCCACCCCATTTCTTCTTTGTAGGAGCCATTAAGCAGCGAATTACCATGAAAAGTTACTGGCGTAGGGCAGGGTAGACTACATCAAGGTATCGTCATTCTACATCTGCTGCTTTTTCTGCATGGCAATGTCTAGCTGCAGCCTACGTTTCTACAAAAGCAGTTCCAGAAGTACACTGTTTTCTTTGCTAAGAACATCAAATGTACCAAATGCTTATGTGGATATGGCAGAGAATGAGAGTGGCATGTATAATCAAGTTATATCAAATTCAAGTATTGCCATATTTTATTTATTAAAGCTTCAACTTATTGATACCATTACAGCAGTCTGTATTATGCACACAGCAAAAAGCAAGGCACATGTGTTACCCATCTCCTGTGTGAGACAGTCCTGAAAGGCTTGGTGGTATTCAAACATATGCCAGTAGAACCTTACTAGGAGAAAGAATGGAAACATTCCCAAGTCAGCCTTTTCTTTTTTTTTTACATTTCTTAATGTTCCACCTGTATGATGAACAACTCTATTGTATTTAGTAGTAACAAGAGAGGGGTTTGAAAACTATTCTCTTCTTCTGGTGCAGATTACAATACAGAAAACACAGGTTACGTACTTATTTTAAAGTACATAAAACAGGAGAGCAGTTCCCAGGATTTCTTTCACCTTACTGAAAGGCAGTAATATATACATATATATATATATATATATATATATGTATATGTATAAATCACTAAAGCTCCATTTCATTAGTTCATCAGTGGACTTCATATAAATAAGGGCTAATTCCTCGGTTTGTATTAGTTGACTTAAGACTCAGCTTTTATGTCTTGGACTCGGGAATTGCATGGTGCACGTCCCACCCCAAACCACTCTTCCTGCTTTAAAATGTATTAAAATTTTATTCTGAGATTAAGTTCTTGCATTTTGAATCCATCTATCCCAGACAAGCTTTGAAGATATGCCTTTGATGGTCTTGGGGCTGTTTCTCAGTCTTCATTCTTCTAATGCTGAATGACTCACACTTCACCACATGAGGATGTCCTTTAACATTCATGTTGTTGTGGCAGCACTCCACATTTCAGAGCATCCATTTCATCACAGGCATTACTCTGTTTCAAATAACTTCCATTTCAATCCAGTCAATGATATTTCACTATTCTATTATATGTGGTCATCTCACATTTAGTCAAAATACACCATTTCAGCAGGTCACATAGGAAATGACAAACTAAACAAAAATTCCTAGTAACAACAGCAACTGATTGATAAGGAACCAGTATGTTCACAGGGCCCTATTTAAACCCATTTTCCAGTGCATTAAGGCAGGGAAGAATTTATAAGACAGACCAGATTTTTCCAAAAGCACATCAATTATTTATGAGTTTGAGTTCCAATTGAAAGTAGGTGGGAACTGTGATACAAATGGCTCCAGCTCTAGAAAATACAAATGCTCACTGAATATACCATCAGGTAACCACAGAAAATTCTTCAGAAGACACAAGATCCAGAAATGTTAAGTTCTTCTGGGAAAGAAATAATTCCAGTAGGTTATACTGCATCGTCTTAAATGGTACCCAGAAAAAATAGTGGAATCATATGCGACGTTAGAAGCATAGTACTTCAGACCTTCTTGCATTCTTTCTTTTTACAGTAAAAAAGTAGCTAGCCCAAGTGAGAGTATCTTAGAAAAATGCAGCAACATTGCTCGCATGCAGAGATACAATCAAAGACAAGTTTTCAGATGGACATCATGCTAATGTGAAGGAAATCCACTGAAACTCACTGTAACCAGTATTTTCAAACTTTGAAATTTTGTTTTCAGTACTTCTGTGCAATCAGCTTTTGGTGACTTCAAGGACACCTCTGCCCATCTACCACTTATTTGAATGTTAACTCGGCTTCCTGTGTCCTGAATGTATTATACAGAGCACTTGAAGAATTTCACAAGGGGTAGAACGGAGAAAGGCCTCTTCTGTCAAGAATAAAATATTAGCATTTCAGAACAAAGGATAACAATGACTGTGTTTCCAAAAGTATGCAAGCTTCCATTTACTTCAATCTTGTATCTTATTTAGGCCATCATTAGAGAAGAGTATTAGAATTTAAAAAGGATATGTACCAGGAGCTCCTTTTACCACAGTATTTTTTAAGTTATTATTGATAGATCATCTAATTGGCCCCAGGGAAGTCATGATTTCACAGCAGGGTATTAATGCACTTTTCCATTAAATCAGAAACACAAACAAAGCAGGTCACAGCTTAATAAAATGAACAGTACAATTACATTTGTAACACAAGCGTAAACTTTGACTGAAATTTTCTATATGTATTTTTTCAGCTGCAATAAATGCAGTAAACGTTTTCATTAATTTTATTTTAGCAAAACTTAGTCATAGAAAGCCAGTGGTGTCATCTCCTCAGGCATTTTCTTATTTAATCAGGATGTTCTTATACCAGCAACTGAACTCTTTAAGTTTAGCAAATGGTCCAGGGAGGTAAACTTAAAACTTCAGAGCTTCCAAAAGAACTTCAGAACTTTTAAAATTTCAAACATTTAAAGTCTTTTGAGTCAGCTGCAATTGTGTGGGAGAAACATAGCTCAAAAAGGAACAACACTGAATTGCATCTGTTCCTGAGCCTTACCAACATCAGAGAAACCCCTCTTCTTATTGTTTTCAAAGCTTTCTGTGCATCTCAGCTCAAACAAATGAATTTTATGTGCATTTTTATTTTATTAGAACCTCATACAGAATACTAACTATTATTATTATGCTGGAAAACCATAAAAAAAACCATACTGTGCTCCTCCACAATAAGATGAGAAGAAATTTTGAAACAAAATATCACTTGTTTATACCTTTAAAATAACTAACACTGGAAACACAGAATTCATCTTAACAAAGCTATGAATAGCTTAAATGGATAACAGCTAATTCAAATTTCTAATCTCCTACAACGCTACAGGCAGAAAAAGCTAATTTTTAAATCTCAAACCAATTTGGACTGTTCTCTCTAATTGCTATTAAATCGTATGAAAGATTAAACTTTTGTTTTAATCATAATACGTCTTAGCATTTTTATCCTTTGATCTCCACATAACTGAAACATCATGACCTCTACCTCAGCAGTGGTTTTGTTGTAACTGTCATAGGCTTCATTCTCTCAAGCCTTAAATAGGCTGGCAATAGGAAAGCTGTAGCCAATACCACCACTGTCACAGATTGTTTCAGTGTTTATGTGAACTCTAGCAAGTTTTCTCCAGTGAGTAGGAGGCTCATCATGGGCAAAATAAATAAATAAAAACTGACCATGTTAGTATACATTTAGGTCTTGTCTTACACACAGTTCTACATAGCTGATCTTATAAAACATATAGCACTGATCCATTTATCATTCCAGCAGAATCAACCATCTTTAACACTTCATCAGCTTATTAAGAAACCAATATCCACATCAGACAATGTTTAAAAAGAATAAAATAAAATCTTAAGAGAAAAGGTAAATAGCTTTTCTTTGCCACCACCGTCCCATACCAACTAGGATGATCATCCAGGATATCTACAGTTAAGCTATCCAAGACACAGCAGGGTGTTCCAAAGGTGTCTCACAGAATGTGATAGACAAAAGCTGGGAAAACAGGACTATTTACAAACATGCATATGAATTTTATTTTGGCTCAGCCATCTCTATTGGACCAGATTATTATTTACTTAAGAGAAGCAAATACTGATCTGTAACCAAAAATTAATAATGAGGGCACCAGCATACATGAGGACAAATAAATTTTGTCTCAGGTGAAAACAGATTTTTTATAAGATTTTCTAAATCTTCACAAATCATGTGAAGCAAGAGAGGACTTCCACCCACCCACAGCAGGTAAGTACTCTTATGGCCCTTAACACCAGTTTGCTCTTGTTAGTTTTCTCCATCTATAAGACCTCTGCTTGACAAAGGCACATACACCATGTACCATCATTATCACCACCAGGGAAGAAACGGAGACAGTTAAATTATATTTCTCCATGTCTGCACCATAAGACTGTGACAGCCCCCAGAATAATACAAAAGCATCTGCACAAGTGTGTGCGTGCGTCTACCAGCTTGGAGCTATTCCAGTCACCAAACTCATGCGGTACACTGCGGCAGAACTGAACTGGGAACTTTCCCTGAACTCCTTCACCCCAGCTCCAAATCGCAGCGCAGCTACTGCAGCCTTCTCGCGGCGTGGTGCTGAAAGGCATGCTTCCTTCATCAGTTCGCTGCTTCCTCTTGCTCGCGTGTACCCGGCCTCCTTCACCATCACGTACAGCACTTCGTATGTGCTATTTGCTCTTTCTTTTTGGATAGGAAGGGAATATATTTAGCTGGTCAAGAAACCAGAAGTCTTTTTTAATTTTAACATGGCATTCCCTGGGGGGCTATCCCACTGAATGAGAGAGAATAATAACACACTTCTGGAATGGGCTTGGTGCTTCAGCCAGATTCTCCATTCTCACTTCCGCCTGAGTCACTCTCTGATCCCCCAGGCTTCCACGCAGCTGGGTATCAGATTATTTTGGCTGGGAGTTGTACTTGCACAGTTGGTACCACCTGCTGTAAATTCTTCAGTCCTTGTTATCTCTGCAGCAGCTCTTGGCCTTTCAAAAGCTAATTCTGTGAAGAAAGAGGGAAGGACAGTTTGTGCTTGATGTTTAAACAGCAATTTTGTTTTCAGAAACTCTTCAGATTAATAGTTTTGATTATATTTTAAGAACTCACAGCATGACACAATGAACTATCAACTCCTGTTGCTGCTATCAGTTAAAGAAAGCCAAACTCCATGCTGTTAGGTTGGATGATCGGTGGTACAAACCTAATGTAGTGCCAAAGACTGCAGTGGAACTGCTTTACCTGCAGGTAACAAAGCTACTCTGAAGTTTTGTAAATAAGAGAATAAAAGTTCATTGTAGCTCTCTATATAAAGAGCAAGCTGTTAGGCACAAGGCAGGCTGTAGTACATTTCTGTTATCCCACCACTCAGAACAGTCAGCATTTTTTAGAAACACGTTTTTAGCACTGAGGATGCCATCAGTCAAGTAATTAGGGAGGTAACAGAGATAGCAGTCAGAGTAGTTACAGGAACAGCTGAATTTATATTCCTTAACAAGACATACTCAAGCTCACTGTAACTGCAGGACTTGAGTATTACACAGGACTGAACAAATTAAGTATCTATGAGTGCATTCAGATTGCTGCAGTCAGGAGATAAGAGTATGAACCCAAACTACTTTGAGAGATAAAGGTATATTTTACAGTTAAGAGAAAATCTGAATTCAAGCAAACCGAATTTCACAAGTCAAACCCACTGCTAACCCAAAAGTAGATCCGAACAGCTCGAATTTAAAGAAAGTTATGCACTCGGCTGTACAGGTAAGTGGACCCAATTTAATACTGTGTGGTATTTACAGGGTAATCATTGAATGAAGAAGAAACTCATTATGCTTTGGGCATCTTTAACCTGGTAAAAGAAACAGCAGCATTATGCTCCTGTGAGAAAACTGACCATTTGTTCCCTGCCTTTCCATTCCCCTACCTCCACCTTGTCCAAAGTTTAACCAGAAGCACTGAGAGGTGGAGAAGGGGAGGAAGGTATTTTTGGTTATATGTAGTTTGCCCTTTCTTTGTGGAAAGTAAGCAACAACAAAAAAGTTAGTATCTATCCTAAGAGTCCAAGTAGCTACGAGTAAGAATAAACCGTTACTTCATAATTACATCACCTGGCATTTAACTGATACCATTTCATCTCCTCAGAAGACAGAGATGTAGCACATCAGAATCTTGTAAATGGCAAACAGGTTGGATTAAGGAAAGCAAACACTTTATGATTTTTGTTTAAATACAATTATGTATTCTAGGATCAGAAAGTAGTGCTAGTCATATATACCTACAGTATGAGGCACATATAATGCCTGGTTAATATGTATTTTAACATTCATGTATCATTAAATATGCAAATAAGGTCTCAGAGAAAACACATCATACGATTTAAACTAGTCATGTGTTACCACAATAGATTTTTTTTTCCAAAATGTATCTCTGCATTAAAATTATAAAATCCTTGACATTTTTCCTTCTTCTCTGAAAAACAGGCATTTTTCTACTCCTTATCTCTCAGTCTTGTGTGTATTTAGAGACACCCTAGTTCAAAATCTTTCCCTGCCTAAATAGGTGGTGCCTTTAAAACTTCTTGAGGAATTTAATAGGTCTGGAAACTCTTAGTAGGCTACTAAATCCGTTTGTAAATCCTAGTAAATTCTCAAACTGCCCATTCTCACAGGGATACATGGCCTAATTACAAATCCATTAAACACTGAGTTCAAGGGTTTGCTTTAACCCTGAAATTATTTGATCTGCATAACACTAATAGCTTCAGTGAAACAGAGCATTTAAAAAAAAAAAAAAAAAGACATCCAACAGGAAAATAAAGTGAAAAGAGGGTCAGAGAGTACGGTAACTAAACATATGAGAAAAGTAAATGGAAATTGAAAAACACTGTGCAGTAAGGAAAGAAACACTTTCAGATACAGGGGAAGACTTTCAGCTAAATAAATAAATAAATAAAAGAATATCACTTGCATTGTGCAAGCGTTTTTTAGCCAAGTGTAAGTAAACCAAAGGAAAATATTAAGCTGTTGATGCCATGCCACCCCTCTACACAACAATACAGGACCAGTTCTTTGTCTCTGCACTCGTGTTTCCCAGAGGTAGGGTGCTTCATCAGGGGCCAGACCCAGCCTCTGTAAGTGACCAGCTATCACTGCAGAACTCCACCAGAGGCACGATGATGCCTTTTAAGCTGAATGTAGGGCAGGTATTTGTTTTCATGATAGGTGCTGTGTTTTATGCATGCTCAGACATATGCTACTGCCCTTATGCAGCTAAATACCACACATAAGCACCTAACTAAAGGGCAAGATTTTTCAGGGCTAAATGATATCCTGTGACTTTACCTCACAGTTACAGTTATTAGAAGCTTTGCCACAGGCTTCAGTGAAGGCAGGACGAGTCCTCACTGAAACAATCAATAGAGATTATTTGCCCACTTTCAGACTCATGCATACCAAAGTTTTGCTCCTCCTTACTTCAAGGCACTCCACAAAAGCTACTGTATACCATACAGAAATAGAAAAACTAATCTTATCTGATGTGACCCAAGAAGGATGGTTTGGAGCAGGACAAATCTCACTGTGCTCTGACAGTCCAGAGTCAGGGTGTTGTGTTTTTCCTCCCATTTTCTATACAATGTTTGTGTTATGCAAGCCTTGTACTTTGCCATTCATGATTAAGTAAAGACCAAAAAGAGACATTTAAGTAATGGACTTTGTTCAAATTATCTCATTGTCCGGAGACGTGCAGCCAGCTAATCTGTGACACTGAAACAAAACTTATTTTTCTTGTGGACTATTTGCTTATGTCATTCAGATGGGGAAAAGAAACTTTAACCTAGTATGCAAACAGCAAGAAAGAACAGAAAACTGACTACTAATTTCCTGCTATGCCAGGCAAGGTGAGGTTACTTACTGTTGTGATGGATTGTTTTCCAGTGACTTAGACAATATTTATGAATATTTTTAATCTCTCATCCTAAATTTAGACATTTCTTTCCTCTCATTTTAAATACCTTCCAGCCTTAATAATCCTCTTGATTATAACTGTACTCAACACTCTGAGCAAACATAGCCTTCAGTGTTTAGTATGTTTATTAGGTTTGTAGTATGTCAACGGCTCATCTTTTTAACATAATACGACAATGAGAAGAATCACACCCTTTGGCGTGGTGCAACCTGATTAGTGGCTGTACCAGTCTGACATTTTTCCACCCTACTGAGAAAACACATACTCCAGGATCTGTTCTTCAAAGAGTTCATCTCTCCTGATAAAAGGCTGCTTGTCTATATACAGTCAAATGTGGTCAACACACGATACGGATGTGCAGTACTTCAGCAGAATGCCATCCTATACATAACACCCATGAGCTTGCCAGGATGCTATATTCAAGCATCCACATTAACAAGGCTCATTTAAGACTTTACACAGTATCACTCAAAATTTCTAGTGCTAAATGCAAGGCCAATTATTGCCCTTCAGACCGCTTCAGACCACTCAGAATCTGTTCTGTTCCTGGATATTATGAAAAAAGTAGTCTGTCTTTCCCAAGTACCACACATAAGTTTTCTTCACCTGTCAGTGCTTTTACACCTTGGTTCTGAATCAGAACAGTCCCAGGCAGCACCGAGCCAGCACTCGGGTAAGATATTCTAAAAGTACCGTTATCACAACGAGGACAGTTCAGCAGGCACATACCCTTACAAAATTCACCAGAGCTTGGAGAACACACTTGATTTGAAACTTGGAGGAATCCAAAACAGCCCTCTGTTTTCTTTTTCAATAGAAGTACTTATTTGCACAAATCTGTTCCAACTCACGTACCCTCTGTCACCAGGATAGGGCCTTTTGTAAACTCACTCCGTGCCTTTCAGTCTGAAGCCTGAGTAAGGCTGGTCAAATAACACTTCTAGATGACCAAGACATATGTGGACTACAGAAAAGATCAAAACAAACAAACAAACAAATAACAACAAAACTAACAAACAGCCACACACCGCCAAGACCTGTGTTCGTATATTTTGTGGGTTGAACTTTAATTATCTTGTACAGACTCACTAGGCATTTCAATTCTGCTTCAAACAGTCCAATATATTATTAGCCTTCATCTCATTATTCAGTAGAATCTAGCTTCTGTTGTGGTTTAGCCCAGCTGGCAGCCAAACACCACAGAGCCGTTCGCTCACCCTCCCCCCTCCCTCTCCGGGATGGGGGAGAGAAACGGGAAAGTGAAGTCTGTGAGTTGAGATAAAGACAGTTTATTAAGACAGGGAAAATAATAACAACAACAATAATAATAATAATAATAGTATTAATAGTAATAATGTGTACGAAATAAGTGATGCACAATGCAATTGCTCACCACCCGTTGACCGATGCCCAGCCTATCCCCGAGCAGCCGGCCCCCCACCCCGGCTAGCCACCCCTATATATTGTTCAGCATGACGTCAGATGGTATGGAATACCCCTTTGGCCAGTTGGGGTCAGCTGTCCTGGGTCTGTCCCCTCCCAGCTCCTGCTGCACCCCCAGCCTGCTCGCTAGCAGGACAGAGCGAGAAGCTGAAAAGTCCTTGGCTTGGTGAAAGCACTGCTCTACAACAATTAAAACATCAGCATGTTATCAGCGCTCTTCTCATCCTAATCCAAAACATAGCACCCTGCCAGCTACTAGGAGGAAAATTAACTCTGTCCTAAATGAAACCAGGACAGCTTCTATCATTTAGCCTGGAGAAATACAAAGCATACATACGCTTTTCAAGTTTTTAACTCAAAATATTAGCCACTATCGTGGTCTGCACGTATCTCCCTGTCCGTGACTTGCTCTCTGTCCAGTGCCTGCTACTGCTGTTGGCATCTCCTGCAGGAGCACACCCTCAGCACGCCCCGCGCCGCCCGACCCACACAGGCCCCATCTCTTGGCGCCTGCCTCCACTTCCCTGCCCCGGAGCTCCTGGCAAGATCCAGCTCTGCGAGAAAGGCAGACAGGAAATTACCAGCCCTGAGGCCTGAGAATAATAAAGATGATGTAAATTCTAACAAAACAAAAATCCAAGTTTAAGCTTTTGAGGTGATGCAAGCAGCTAACTTCTCCAAAACACAAGTGTTTATGTTTAAACATGAAATACCTCCTCACGAACAAACACAAATAGGCAAGTAGGGTGGGTTGTTGTTTTCCTATCGGCAATGACGCTGTGCTGATTTCTCACCAGGACTGACTCCCAAGGCACGTTCCCTGCAGCCCCACAACCCCGCCACATTTAAGCGCACCCGAGGCAGAGCCACCCCGCTGAGGGGTGACCTGAAAGGCCCTGCTCCTGTACCATGGTGCATCCGGAGCCCTCCTCCGACCGGGGAGAACAGCCACAGGAGTCACTTAGCTTTGCTGCACTGGGCACCTTGGCCTTGGCCACCTCAGCCTCTGCCTCAGCCTCCGCCTCGTCGGCCTTCCAGAAGGTTCGGGGTGCAGCACGGCATGAGGTGCGAGCTGCCCACGCCTTGGCAGAGGCAGCGCTGCCTCCTCCTCAGCGCCACGCAGCCGCTGCCCTTTCCTTGCTGCTGAGCACAGCTTGCAGCAACCGGAGCAGTCACGCAGCTCGCCGGCAGCCAGGCTGTGCTGGCGGCTCCCTGGGGTAAGCACAGCCGAAGGGCACTGCGAGGGAGATGCTGGGCAGAGCCCGGAGCATCGCTGGCGCGGCTGATGCTGCATCTGGGGGGCTGCCGCACTTGGAAGCCCAAGCACTGGCAACTACTTGGAAACATCATGTGTATTGGCAGCGTACACGTTGTACATCCGTGGTAGTCTCTGCTCCAGTAGCTGCTGGACTGAAGGCCTCTCTGTGCTTGTACGCTTTTTGCAAAGCTGTGGTTTTGAAGTGAACCGGAAAAGCCCAAGTGTGACTGAGCTTTGCAAAGTCATACTTGAACTGTGCAGGAAACATGGCAATTAACTCATCCAAATCCTGTCTCTTACCTCTTGCTTCTGTGCATACATTATTAATAACTTTTATGTGTTAGCAAATATCACATACAGTCTTACCTCACTTTATTTTTTACCCACTTCTTCCACAAAAAACACGCACTATTTTCCAGTACCACAACTATGATCGCCAGTGTGGCGGGATCCTAGGACCCCCAAAAGCCTATTAGACTGTATTAATTGAAGCATTGTGTGTGGCTTTTAGGCAGGCTCAAAAATAGCAAAAAAAAAAGCACTGCTTTTTGGATAAACATTTTTTCAGGCTTGCGAACACCTGCAAATCAGTTACGGTACAAAGACTGTCAGCTACAAAGACAAAGCTTTGTAATACAATACAATTAGACCTGAATAATTTAGGCACTGAAGCATATACGTGAGGCCTAGGCTGTTTACTTTCCTAAATGAAAAATCACCCAGACTTGGATTCATTATAAATGTACCCAAAGAACCCTGCCTATATTCCCAGTGTGTTAGACCTTGGCATCTACATTCTCCCACAGCCCCACCACGTTCACCGTGCCCCAGACCAGGGACAGAAGGCAGGAGATTTTCCATTTTCTTTTGCTGCCTACAACATCGGACTTGACAGGGAGAAGAATGTAACAGGATTAGGACGGGCCGTCACAGTCACATAGGCAGCATTAAAGTTGGCAGCTGTCTGCTTCTTGAACGTTGACTTTGTTACTTTGGGAAAGTGAGCTTTCCCAAAAGGAAATACAACGAGTATCATCAACTCTGTTTCACAGTAATGTAAATGAGTCCTAATTTCCTAAGTATTATCCAGAGGTCATATTGAGAATAAGGTCTTACTGCTGTCAGTTATTGTGACGCAGTTTGTTTTGCTCAAGGCCGGACAGTGCATTTTGTGTGTTCCGAACTACCCGTGCACACAGTTTTTGGAGAAGCTTTCTTCTCTAGCCACTGATTTTTAGGAGTTAGTAGTACCACTATGTTATCTTAAGTTAGTATAGACCAGAAACCTTTATTTTTCAAAGACGCTGATTTAATGACACTGTGTTGATTCATTAACTGTTTTTTTTTTCATTTTCTGAATCTAAACCATCCACTGAGTATTATTAAGTTCTTTAAATTTACCACGTATTTGTTTCAATTTGGTGGTTGTCCATCAGAAGTACAGAGAACTGTCGGCAGTAGCACCAGACTCCATTAAACTTATCCCTGAAGGACGGACCTGCACATTCTTAATCCTGCTGTCTTCCTCACCGAAAGCAGGAAGATTACTTAAGCATAAGATAACTCAGAAGGGTCATAAGGACAAACCATTTATTATCATCTCTAAGTGTGAGGGTTTCATTATGTTTTCAATTTTGGGGAGAGCTTTCTGTTGTAGGTTGGGGGGGTGTTTTTATTTTTTTTTCTCACCTTTGTGAAATTATAATACCAGAAAGATGACAAAGCTGAATAAGAAGAACGAAAATACTTAGAATTTGACAGTAATTAATGCAAGCTGTGATGTGCTCTTTGGTTCATCTTGGCATGAGGGTGTACCTTATCAATGCACAGAGTATTTCCATTAATAGAATGAGGCTGTACATCTTCTCTTATCTCTAAACTCAGAGGGCATACAAAATAATCACATACACTCCTGATCTCAGCTAGGAATTTGTAGAAGCTGCTCACAGGCAGAGCCTGAAGGTCACTGCAAGAAGGAGCTTAGTGTGTACACCACCTACTGAAAGCGCGCGAGGCAGCTGAGGCGCACCTCGGTGGGTGGCAGGAGGACAGTCCCACGAGCCAAGGAGCACACGCGTTCGCAGGGAGCTGTCAACAGCGGGCAGCTGAAGGGCCAGCCTGCAGTAGGAGCGATGTGGCTGTGCTGACCGAGGGATTTTCCAGCTCTGTCGTAGGCTTACAACATAGTCTGCGAGTACAAGCTTCCTCTTTCTCTGGTTGTCCATGGGAGCACAGATAATGGGTTTTAGACAGGATACTACACTATTTACTTGGTGGGAGTTTTCCCTAAAGGAGGCCCACACAGGAATTACAGTACTTGAATCACAGGTCACACCTCCTTTAGCCTTCAGATATACTGATGTCTGACTGCTTTTCCAAGCACGAGGATCTCCAAGAGTGGAAACTCTCACACTGTATGTCAGGCATGTCAGTTCTCTCTGGACTATTAAAAGATTTCCATTTGAGTGTCTCCCTTTTCTCTCCCTTTGTGGTGAATAAGGCAGGTTTTTGGTTTACCTAAAAATTCTGAAAGAAGTCCTTTTGTTGCCATTTTAGTTGTCTGTCCACACACAGTACCCTCTGCTTGTCCAGCTTTGCCGTAATTAGGGCCGTACAATAGTCTTAATGACTCATCTGTCCTTGCATTGGTTGGTGAGATTTTGCACTGGTTGTGTAGGGGTGACTTGAAGGCAGCAGGTAATGTCAGGACTGACCTGCAGGAGCAGATGGCTTCTTCCAGTAACTGGAGTGGGACTCTGCAAGAATTAATGCAGGAAAGGCTGCAGGTGAGATGCTTACATTAATTTGAACACTGATTCTGGAAATGATAGAACCAGCATTTTTCCCACTCTTAACTGTAAGAAAATGCAATGTTTCTGTTCTCTAGACTTTTTTTCTTGCCTACTTTGGGTACTTACTATTGCCTTTTCTGTTCAGGGACTAAACCCTTTTTTGTTCTTGTTCCTTCTTCATATGCTCATTTTGCAAAAGTGCTTCATTTTTACCTGTTCTGCTCTGCTGATACCTGGTTGCCCTCCCCTCTTCATTGCATGTGCTCCATGGATCACTCTCTGTGCAGTTCCGGCACGAAGTCACTTCTCAGTTTCCACTTTTCTAAGAGCAGGGGAAGGTTGCTTCTCGCAATCAGTGGATGTTGCAGCGTGTGTAGTTGGTGATAAAAGATTTCAGAAATTTCAGCTGCCGTTCGTGCCTTAGAGGCAATATAGGTGCCTTTAGTAAGGCAGCAAAAGGGAGCAGGGTATCTGGCTCAAGAGAGAGGAGTGGCAGCAGCTCATACTGCTGCTTCTGGCGTTTGCCTATTCATTAGTAAAAATGAAACTATTCACACGAAACTTAGTAAGAAGGAAACGGGTATCTTTTGATATTGGCTGCCTGATAAATCCGATGGTAGCTCAGAGCTGCCTCTCCGGGCACGAAGTTGCAGCTGCCTCTCTCGTGAGCAGAAATCCTTGGGTGAGCGAGGACCTCAGAGCCTGCGGAGGGTACGTGCCTGCTTCAACTTGGCAGAGGCACCGAGCGCGCATGGAAGCGAGCCCCGCGGCCGCGCAGCCGCTCGCCCTGCCCTCCCTCCGGCAGCGGCCGGGGCCGGCAGCGGGGCGCCGCGGGGGCTCCCCCGGGCCGCCGATGGGGCAGCCCCGGCCCGGGCCGCGTGGGTCGCGCCGCCCGCCCGCGGCCGCATCCTTCCCCCCGCGCCTCCGCCGCAGCGCCCGGGGGAGGCTCGGCGAGGTGAAGAGCGCGGCTCGGTGCTGCCGGGGCGGGGGGGGGCCTGCTCGCTTGTTTCCTGCCCCACCGCGTGCTTCTGAGCGCGAAGAGGAAGGAGCCGCCAGGTCACCCGCACAACCGCTCGGCCGCCGGCCGCCACACCGCGGCTCCCCCGCTCCGAGGCGGCGGGCAGCGGGGAGCGCCCCCGGGCTTTGATGTCCCGGCGATGCCGGCGCCCCGCGTCCCCGCCGCTGCCCGCGGGCGAGCCGGGCGCTGAGCCCCGACGGCCTGAGCCCGCCTTCAGCCGGACCGCCGCTGCCCGCCGCTGCCCCGCCGCCGCCCGCGGGTCCGGGGCGCCCCTCGCCGCCGCCGCCGCCCGGGGATGCCCGTGGCGGCCCCGCGGCCGGACCCCTCCGAGCGGCGCCCGGTGAGTGCGGGGACGCGGGGCGGGACGGGGCGGGCGGAGCGGGCGCCCCGCGGGGGGCTCGGACCGGCCCCGCGGGAGCACGGAGCCCCCCGGCGGGGCTCGGGTCTCGCCTCCCCGGCCGGCAGCAGCCCCGGGGCCGCGGTACCGACCTGGCGGCCCCTCCCCGCCCGCGGCCCCTCCCGCCGGGCCCGGGGCGCCCCCCGGCGGCCGCCGTGCCCCCGTCCCCTGCGGCACGGCGCCCCGAGGGCCGCCCGCCGCCCCTTGGAGCCCGGGGGGCACGAAGGGGCCGGGTGGTTTGGGGATGCTCTAGAGACTGCCCTGAGAGCCAGGTGTGCCACCGGTCAGCTTCAAGCGTGCGCGTCCCCAGAGGAAAAGGTGGCTAATTAATCCCCCGTGCCACCTGGCTCCACCAGGGTCGGACAAAGTAATTTCGGCTGTCTGTTGTATCCAGGCTTTAGTTGGTAGAGGGAATCACAGGAGCGCTAAGAAATGTAAGAAAACCGTCATACCTAAGCTTGTATCTGCTTAAATTATTCTTACACTTTTGCTGCGCTTGCAATTAGCGCAGAAAGAAGCTTTTGCCTGGTGGTCGTTGATGCAGACGGGATAAGTTCTCTAAATAACCAGAGGTAAAGATTAGTCAGTGGGATGCCTTTAAACATGAGGAACACTCCTGCAGGAACAGAAAGATTAGCTCACTTGGAAAAACTTAGCTGACTGCAAGGAACATATTAGCACATGAAAAGTACAGGAGTTCTTGCTGCCCTAATAAACTGCGTTTTCAGTGCTTTAAAGACACTTTCAGAGGCAGAAGGCAAACATCATTTCTTACATTAGGCTCCAAGTATTCAGAGGATTCTGGGCACTGGTCAGCACTCAGTCCGTAGAAATAACATTTTCTGCTGCTTTATATGATCAAAGAGAGAAGGGTATCGTGGTTAATTTGTCTTTACATTACTTACAAATTTCTAGCTCACAGTTAATGCAGGGCAAGTTTCTGTACATAGCTCTCACTTGTGCATGGTTCTGTGCGATTTCAATCCTGCGCCTCAGAAACCACTTGCTGATTTGGCCAAAAGGCTACTCTTCAGAGAAAAATAGCGGCCCATGAGGAAAGTGCAAGTGGCTGAAATGGTACCTGTAGATGTGGAAAGGCAGAGGCTGGGCAGACCTTGCGGGACACCAGCCTCCAGAGCTACAGAAGAGCCCTGATCCTGGCACTGCTGGTCACTTCCCACATCTTGATGGCACCAGGCAGTAGTGACAGAGGTGGAGATGAGACACTCAAATGAAATGTTTTCTCGTTCACTTAGATAAACAGTGTTAGTGTGATAGTGTCCAAGGATCCACTGAACCAGCTATTGCATAAACACATGGAACACAAAGTCTCTGTTTACTTAGGTCCATGATACTGAATTATTTAATATTTTTGTTTTATTCATAAGCATACACACTTTAGTGACATGTTTTTGCAGAGGAGGAGCTAGCTTGTGAGGTGGGCATGAAAAGGGAGGAAGAGATAATTGAAACTGAGGAACAGAAATCAGAAACAGAAGGCGCTGAGAAGAAAAGACTGGATATCTGAAAGATTGTAGCAGCTTGAAGAGACAAAGATGAATCCAAGCCAGCAATACACAACTTGAAACAGCTTCAAATAAATGAAGTACAAGTCTTGGGCTTGAATGGATGTAGAAGCTGAGAGGGGTTCCCTTACTGCTGTTACCCCTGCTTACAAAGAGTGGGGGGAAAAGGGTGTGAAGAATACAAGAAGATCTCCAGGAAATGCTGCAAATAGAAGCTGTCAAGTTTTCATCGTGAGATACTGAGGACAACAGCATTGCTGTACGTATAGGAATATGAATCTCTGCCAGCAAAGAAAATGACCTGGCCCTAAGCAAATGGGAGTATATGAAGAGAGAGAGCAAAGAATTATACAACAGCAGTGCTGCAAAAGGTAGCCAGGTGATCTTAAAGAGCAACAGAAGTACAATCTTAAAATCTACGACTGCATACACATTCCATGAGTGAGGATGAGTCTAGTCGCACTCCCACCGGTTTTGCATGTACGTACCGCAGTTACTTCTAATTTACAGTGTTCTAACCTCAAACGAGAGGACTTGGTTGCACTTCTTTAAAGATCACTGTAAAGAGTCATTATCTTCAGTGTGAGTGTGGCAAGCTCCCAGCAGAGCCTGAGTGTTTATTTTTTTAATTTTTTGCTATTTCCAGTGACAGCTGTAAAGCTGTAGTCAAGAATTGCTTACACTATATTTTAAAAGATGACAGCGAAGCACAATGGCATATTTTGACCTTTGGCAGCAGATAAGTAATTGGCAGATTAAGTTAATTTTTATTCAAGCAGGGAGACTTGCTTTTGCTTGCTTGTGAACTCCTGTACCATCATGCAAGATTAAATTACATGGGTAAGTTTTAAAAATAGGGTTTGGTTTGTTGGTCTTCCCTTTCTGTTTGGTGGCCTCTTCATGGGAAGGAACACCACTCTTCTGTTCTCCATAAATGACAAGTAGTACATGGTATGTACCGTGTGTGTGTGTGTTTGTGTATGAGAAAAGGATGTCATTTTTAATTTCATGACTTTCTAGAAATGTTACAAATAAACTCTGTGCAAGTGTGAAAATTCACCCAGGAAACATCTTTGTTACTGTGCAGTTGAGGAGCCAATTTCAAGACCCGTGATTCAGCATAAGTCGTCCAGAGAATTTTCCTTTTTCCTTTTCAGACACTAGGTTATGGGCAAGTCAGAAAGCCAGATGGATATAACTGAAATGAATACTCCAAAACCAAAGAAGAAACTGCGATGGAGTGGCCTGGAAATAGGGCTAACTGTTGTAGTGATTCTGCTAGCTATTGTAGCAATCACAATGATAGTTCTGTATGCAACTTATGATGGTGAGTACATTTAAAGTGTCTTTCAATGTACAAATACATACTAATGTAAAAGTATTTTAAGTAATTATGCACAAGTGCTTTATCAGATAGAATTCAGCTGTTCATATTGGAAAAAATATTGAAGATTCAATATATTAAAATGTTGTATTAGAAAAGTCTATGTTGCATGGTATATATAACTGCTAGACAGAAAACATTAAGAAAAAATTTTAAATGGTCAGCTCAGAAGTATTTGCCTGATAGTGGAAGACTGTACCTTGCCCACTGTATAAAATTAAATGACTAATAACAGCTACATCATAATTGTATCTCATACATATCTGATTAACAGTATGACACAATTACATGAAATGTAAAGCTGCATCCCCACTCATTATTGCTGGGCACTGACACAAAACTGCTATTTTTCCAACTAGGACTCTCTGAGTTAATTTGTTCATGCAAAGTTGTGGTAAACACAAACCATCTGCTTGTTCTGTCTTAGCAATATTTCTGTTTGTAATTAATGCTTCAGTAAGCAGAAAAATACAAAATACAATGCTTCTGAAGAAAACCAAACTACAGTGTTTCCTCCATATTCCTGTATATGTACAAAAATCCTATTTTTCTCCTTTCACAAGCTATTGCTGCAAAAATTCTTAATGGGTATAGTCATATGAAAAGGTTTTGTGATTCACTGGTCATACCAAAATATTTGAAAATAATTCAGTTCAGGCAGAAGTACTCTGATAATTTTTGGAAAAGACAATGCAAGGAAACTCAAAATTCCTTTTTGTGTCAAATTAAAATGTTTCATTATATCAGCAATGAAATGCTTCTTTTCATTTTAAAGTACTTAATAATTTTAATTTAAGCTTTTTATTATAGTATTATCCGATTATGGAATGGCAAAATGCCATTTTGAAATGAAAAATAAAAAATGCTGTATTTCTGAAGTCTCAGAAGGAAGTATCTTCATGTTCTGGAATCTTTTGTTTTGTTTAAAGGGCTTCAGAATGAATGTCTCAGAATTTTCATATAATTCTTCCAAAATGTTTTTGTCTTTGTTGGGAGTTGCTAAATTCAAACTAACTTTGCAACCCTCTTCAGCACATGTTCTGTCTTTCCTCCAAACTTTTTCTTTCTTTTTTTTTTTGTAAAAATAATATTTTTACCATCTCTAATTGAATGATAGAATATTTTTTTCTGACTACAAAAATTGTGCATGATGGGTGACTAGCACTGAGTGACCCTAAAGGGATGAAGGTAATGGTATTTTTAGAACCTGGTCCTATAAATATTCGCTTTCTGAATATACGGTGTCCTTTTATCTTTATCTTACTGTACACTGCAGTTAAATGCAATTTCTAAGGTGACTGTCCATGGAAGTAAAAATTACAGGAGCTTTTATTATATTGACATTCAGTAGAAATTAAAAGTATGATTGTATCCTTTTTTAGATGGGGTTTGCAAGACATCAGACTGTATAAAATCAGGTAAGAATGAAAATATATACCTTTTAAATACATTTATGTACTTAAATATATATATATATAACCACATAATTTTCCCAGCTAACTGCAGTCAAATATGGCACATTGAGGCATGAGATCTGCTCACCCAAATTTTTTTCTTAGCATATTTCTTCTACAAATGTAAAATCTTGTGATGTGATTTGTCAGATCTTATAAAGTCATTGGGGTCAGGCTAGTTCAAGACTTAGACTCTCCAAGGAATGCTGTTAAGACTTGGTATTTATACACCATACTGTAGGATTCTGGGGAGGCAACCAGTGTATCTAATGAGTTATAATCTCTATACTTAAGTTTTAGCTGTTGCACTATACCTAAAATAAGATAAAAACAGATGCAAAAGCAATGACACCAAACTAGAACACTTCTGACCATATCATAATCTGCAGCATTAAGACGTGTTTCTGCCTAGCAAGGGTCAATTACCAGAAGCACCTAAAAATCTGTCCGGTCTATTACACTGTTGTAGCAATGATGTCTTTGTTTTCCTTACAACAAAGGAAGCAGTTAGGATAAGGGCACCCCCACATGATGTTCAGATGTGTTAGCCATTACAGAACTGTAATTCAATTCCAAATACTGCATCTGAGTGTAAATTATTTAGAACGCATAGCTCTAAGCAAAGTTTGGAGTGACCAGCTTGAATTTTAAAGTGTTAGATTATTTATTTACTGAGCCAGGTTTTCCCTGTCCCACCATGGTGGTATAACGCATTTACGGCAGAAATTGCTATAGAAGTGCTGGGCCTCCTCTACACCTATATGATCATTAAATTCTTTAAATGGGAGTGTTGATAAGGAATTACTCACAGAAAAGACTAATTCAGTTAGGTGGTCGCTAGAGTGAGCGAGTTCTTGACTCCAGAATCAGAATGCTGCGAACCAGGGGTCCAGAATGGTTAGCTAGGGGCTGCTCAAGCCTTCAGCGCTCAAAGAATTCACAACAGAGTTCAAAAAGTTTTTCAGAACTGTATCATTTAATAACAAAATTAATCAACTTTAATAATAATAAAAAAGTCCTTAAACAAGAGAAAACTGTTTTTTGCTCCTTAATCTTACTGGGATGAATCCGTAAGCGTAATATTAGTTCAAATCAGGATTTTGTTCCACATTTAATTTGAGTTCTCCTTCCAGACCATGTAGGATAACAGACAGCCAAGTTAAATACACATAGAAAGCAGGAAGTATTAACTTTCAGAAAATATAATTAGGTATAGGTATTAAGTGAAATGGTAATGCCTTACACCAGAATTGGCCAATACTGTGATTTTTTCCCAAGGTATTTCAAAATTTTGCAATAGGAACAAGCCACTGAAAAAGAATAAAGTGAAGATACTGACAGAATTTATAGTACAGTTAATAGAGGAGCTTCAAATAAATGACCAGGAGAAAAAATGCAATGAAAATTCAATTGGTTATATACAGGGTACAATGTGAGTAACTGCATGATAACAATATCAAAGTTTGTGAAATCTATTGCAGTGTGGCATTTAAAGTTACCATGTAATTTGTACATCTAAACATTTTTTGAATATGCTGACAAACTCTGCTAATTTTCCTGAGCTCAAACAACACAGACTGATGAGAATAGGAAATTTTGATCTCTCATATAAATTTTACCTAGGTAAGCACATAGTGTTTCTCCCATATCCTCCCCAGGTCACTGGTTGTTATGCCAGCTTTTATTACTTTATTTGTAAGCTGTTAAAGCAACAACTGGCAATCATGAGTACTACAATAAAATTAATCATTAAAGGTAATTGAGAAGGCTCTACATTCTTCAGTCACAGTTAGGAAGTCAAATAAACAAGTAAGAATAGGAATCAACCCAAACACTGGTTCATCAAAGCAATACTGAGGACGAAGGAAAAGTGTACTGTGTATAAACTTTATTTGTAAAAGTATGAATTGCCCTGTATTAGAATTAAAAAAATATATATTCATCAGTCTCACACTTACTATTTTACAGGGCAGAAATATCTCAATGTACAGCCTTGAACTTATCATAAATCTCCCCTGGGCACAAGTATCAACTCATAAATAACTTAGAGCATGTTTAGGATTCTGTCCAGCATAAGTGGTCCCACTTCCCCTTCAAAGGGGCAATTCATGTGTCAACACCAAGCATATGCTTCAAGGCTTCACTGATAACAAAATTACATCAGATGTTGGCCTCAAATATAACTTTCTTTAGCCAACTGAAGATCCCAAGAAAAGCAGGTGGGAAAAAAAAAGCCAGTCAACATAAATACTACAGGCTGCCTACACCTCTCATTTCCACCAGCATAAGAGACACGGAAAATATTGAAAATACTGGAGAAATAACTATAAATATTTGACTCACCCATGTGGGAGGAATGAACACTTATAATCACAAGCCTCACCATTTACTAAAAATAATGTCTGAAAAACGGGAAGGATATTCAGTATTCTGGCAAATCAGAGGTCTCACTAGCTGTTGCTTGGCTCCTAGCATCTCTCCTTCCCTTAGTGCTAGCATACTAGTGGTGAAAACAAGCTAGGTGGAATAAGTAGACAAAAAAGAAAAAGTGCAGTAAGTTTATGAACAGCAGCTGGGAAACTGTCATCAAGAAAACAGGTTTAAAAAGGGAATCCTGTGTCACGATCAGTCACTGACCAGTTAGTCTTTGACCAGCCACTTTAATAGGGTCAAGAGGGACATCAAGAGGCAGTGTCAGTTCTAGAAAAACTGTAGAATAGGTCTAGAAAATCAAATGTCAATTCAGGGAATCATTAATAGGAAAACTTTCCTGACAAGAATTTAAACAATGAAAAAAAATCATTATTGTATTGAAATAGATTAGATTCAGCTAAGCCTGCATCATACCTAATTACTTAAGTGACATCACACTGGATACTTAACCTATATGTCTTGTACTTTTAATTTCTCTTTTCACCACATTTCAATACAAAGAAGTATAAGTCAGTAAATTCAACGTTTTATAACCAAGTGACCACTCACAATAAGTAGCAACATTAGAGTCAGTTTACCCATCAGTAAACACAGGCAATAGAAATGTATATGTGTTATGCGCAGTAAAAGAATAGCAATTTTTTGTTTACTGACTAGTACTTTGCTTGGTCTAGAACATTATAGTAAACATAAGCCTATTCTAAACTAAAGGAAAACTACTTGTTATCTTCCTCTTCAGAGAGAAAAAAAAAAAAAAAAAGTATTCACTGCTTTTGTCTAAAAAGTCTTCACACCTTGATTTGTCTTATATTACAGCAGCCCGAATCATTGAGAACATGGACACGACTGCAGAGCCTTGTAACGATTTTTACCAATATGCCTGTGGAGGATGGCTTAAGAAGAACGTCATTCCAGAAACCAGCTCCCGTTATAGTAACTTTGACATTTTAAGAGATGAACTAGAAGTTGTTTTAAAAGGTCAGTAGGGTTTATGTTTGTGGACTATATAAAGTTTCTTCTTTGGCTTACATGTAATCCTAAGAAGATGTGGTTATCTAGCAAAGCTTAAAATACTACTAAATATTTCAGTTTCTTTATGTTCAGTTCAGGATAAAACCACTACAAACTGTTTGCTCGGAGAATACTTTGGAAGTTGAGCTGTTGTGTCTGACACTGGGGCAGAGCTGAATAGACCTGACCTTTCTGATATCTGAACTCTGTGTGCTCATCTGTGTATTATAACTGAAATCTGTATCATCCCCATGAACTAACAGTAGCAGTGAAGCTAGGTGACAAAGAAAGAGGTCTGCCTGTAACCAAGTCAGCTGAAATGCTGGAAATTGCTCTCTGGCAGCCCTGTCCTCCATATCTGTATTCCATCAGCTACATCCTAAATAGCAGGCAAGCATTTTTATAAAGAATCACATCATAGACTTACAAATACTTCATTTTCCACAAACTAATACCATCAAATTATCCACATTCGCCTTTTTCAGACAAAAGTAAGTCAAAGAAATAACTGAGTTTATACTCATGAAAGATTCTTCAAACCACTCTATGGACTCAAAATCCTTTCTCTACTTGCATAGCTTTTAGTTTTGCCAGGCTTGCAATTTGTGAATGTCACAGTCTTCCTGAGGCTTTGGTTCATGTGGAACAAAGCAGTTGTAAAGGAGTGGCAAGAGTGGGCTGCCCCACAGGGGAAGGCGAGCCAGAAGCCAAATGTGACAGCAAGGCAGGCAGGGACAGAGGCCTCATAGAAAGGAGGCAGAGTCCCACAGGACCCAGACCAGAAGAGAAGAGCAGGTCTAGTGACAATGACCAGGTTCAGCCAACAGCTCAACCCACCGTTGACACTATGAGTCTTACAGGCTGCTGGTCAGTGCAGTTGGAGCCTGTTGGTACACTTAGGGCCCTGACAGCAATGCTCTTCGCCAAACAGATTGGTCATCTAAGAACTATCACTGAAAGGTCAAGGCAATTCTCTTTTGCAGAGGATGATGTACAGAATATCTATTTCACACCTTTATGCTCAACATGTTATCACAGGCTGACATAATTGCAAGGCATGTCATCTCCAGAGCTTTTCCCCCATATTTTTCAAATAGTGAAGCTTCCCTGGAATTTGAGATGGAACAAAAGCACTGATCTTCCATCCTCTGGTGCTCAGGATGGTGTCCTCTATGGTTCTTTCAGTTATCTTTCCCACAAAGATCAGATATTAAGATGTATGTGCCATCTGTTTCAGATGTCCTCGACACACCAAGAAGTAATGATATAACAGCAGTGCAGAAGGCAAAAACTCTGTACAGTTCGTGCATAAATGAAAGTAAGTTTCTCCTGAATTTAGTGCATATAGGATACATAAATATAATCTAAAGAATGATATCCAAGAAACCTATCTTTCAAAGTCAGTTATACCTATATACATATAGTATCTGAGCAGAATTTTTCAGAAATTCTTGGTGAGAACTAAAATATATCAGTTTTAGAGGGTCAAATAAGAACGTCAATAGTAAAACTAGTACTGTATCTCCTATTTTACTTACTTTGATATTTTAGGTTCAATTACATTACTCTTGAGTTACCAGTTTGCTTCAGATATTTAAACTCAAATCCTTTCAGTTAAATATTAATTATTTTGTAGAAATTATCAGAGATGAGGTGGAAAATAGCCCGTATATCATGTTTCAAGAATTTGAGCTAAATGCTGTCACTAGAATGAGAAGCAATAGAACAGCAGTGCTACTAATTTGTTTTTATAGTTTCCATAAAATTATTAATATTTTTAAAGCTATTATTTCAAGCTCTTTGCAGAGTCAAAATAACATTTTTTAAATGTCATCTTCCTAAGGATTTGCATAAGTTGTTTTGCAGCCATGGCTGAAACATATTTTAAAAATTAAAAGTTAAAGAAGAGTCATACATCAGAACATAATCCTATTGTGGTGATGGAGAAAAAATAGCTCAGGTTCAGAATTCTGAACACATTATAATGGTATACCATTGGTATGTTTTAAAATGTCATGCTAATTCATTTTATTTTTTCCAAAAGCTACCATTGATAGCAGGGGTGGAACACCTTTAATCAGACTGCTGCCAAATGTATCTGACTGGCCTGTAGCAACAAATAACTGGGAGTCTTCCTATGGTAAGATAATTGGTGTTTATTTCCTTCTCCATTAGAATTTCTAAATGATTGTGCTTTTCATTGTTTACCAAAAATAGATACTGAGTATACCTTCCATTTGCCTAGGTGCTGCTTGGACAGCTGAGACAGCTATTGCAGAGCTGAACTCCAGATATGGGAAAAAAGTCCTTATTAATTTTTTTGTTGGCACGGATGATAAAAATTCCACAACACATATCATTCATGTAAGTCTACCTGGGTGGCATTGCCTTGCTGATCATGTAAGTGTAGCGAAAGAACCAGAAAGCACAACCATAAATGTTAGCCAGCAGTAACGTTACTGATTTGAAGTTTACCAGTCAGTTGTAGATAAGTTTGTGAATCTCCGTAGTCGCTTTTTTTTAAACTTCCATTATCAGTTTGACAGTATATTCATTGTCCAATGTCAGATTATTAATCTTTATTCTGTGCACTCATACATTGCTGTTCTCAGTGAGGCGAGAATAACTGAGACGTGTATAGATATACACACAGTTTATATGTACACTGGACAGAAGACAGACATGATCTACTTAGATATGCATGCAAGGAAATAAGTAAGCATGACTTTCCTTCCATGTAATTCTGGCAGAAAGCTCTGTCACTGAAAACCTGGCTATGGCAGAGAGCCCACAAAGAAGGGGGTTGTGTTTTTACAAGGTATTCAGATGCCGAAGTAGTAACAGGACCTGCAGTCAGCTGGCACAGATATGAAAATGGCTGAGGACATGTGCTTAAGGAGCATGCCGAGAGTGTCCTGCCTGTAAATGTAAGATGAAAAATGGAAACTCTGGAAATGGAAAGTCCAGAGAAGACAGGATTGTGTATGGTGAATCTTCACCAGCTACTCCGGAGACACAGCTGTTACAGGTGCAGTGACGAGGTAATCTTTCTTGTAAATGGGTGGACAGATCCTTGACTACTTTGCATGTAAGAGTTCCAAAGATGGAGTAACTGCCCTGCTTGTCTGGGGACTGTTTTGTTTTCTGTACATCCAGCATTTTAGCACAGATTACACATAGCATGCATTGTTCAGCAACAGAAAAAGAAGACTGAAGAGAAAGACAAAAAAAAGAAAGGGAGAGTGGAAAGAATTAAAGGAAGGCAACAGGATGGGAGAGATTCTTGCCCCTTTGGCAAGAATTTTGCAAGAGTGAAGCATCAGCAACCTATAATTGGCCAAAGAATAGTACAATGCTATGACATTTTGTCCTTAAGCACTTCTAAATTTTTATTTGACTTTACAGATTGATCAACCTGGACTCGGCCTGCCTTCTCGTGACTACTATGAATGCACTGGTGCATACAAAGAGGTAAGATGGAGCTGACAGATCACTGACTGCTTTAGAAGCTTTAGCCTCTATTTTCAAGGCAGGTGTACCCTCAAGAGTTGGGTTGGAGTCCCTCAAAGAGCAGGAACAGTCTCTCCCCAAAGAGATTGTAATGCCAACCCTGGGAGTCATCTGGGAAAGTGAAATAGAAAGGTAATAATGATGAGAATTTAAACAAGGTTGATCTACAGGTGGGAAGAGAATGTGTGACAGACTGGAGAAAGAAACTCTAACGTGGGTAAGTGTGTCAGAAGACAAGAGACCAGAGCTAAAAGGAAAGGAAATTAACAGGATATAGAGGAATGAGATTAAGGGCAAATAGAAATAAGTTGGCTAAGAATGGGAGGGAGTATCACAACTGTCCTGAAGTTTTGGTATTATAATACTATGCCATTAATGTTGGTGTCCTTGTTTGACCTTTCTGGCTGCACTAGAAGCCAAGTGTTTTTTATCTCGGCTCCAGTTGCCAGTACTAACCAATTGTCTCCGCACCGGATGAGACGACTGCATGTTCCTCTAAAGTCACTATGCCCCCAAAACCCCATCCTGTCTCATTTCCTCTATCTCCCATTCTCTTTGTTTCCTTTTTTAATAACTGAACATTCATGTGGAAGAAAAGTAGTAGTTTTCCACGCAATTCATATATGATTATGCAGGTCAGAAGAGGAGCAGCTCCTTGACTTTTTAGGACCTCTTGGAAGGAAATAATCGTGAAACAAGCAGATACAGTGAGACCTGTCAGTGACTGGAACAACCTCCTCAGGGACGTGGTGGAGTCCCCATCACTGGAGGTTTTATATGCAAATAGACAGGGTGCTAGATAATCTCATCTAGGCTCCCTTTTCCCATGAAAGGTTGGACGTCATAATGTTTTCAGGTCCCTTCCAACCTGAAGCTTGAGTACCTCAATTGAGAGCTGTTCCTCCCTTCAGTCCTTGCACGCTGATAACCTCTGTTTGGCTCCATTTCTTGCTGTCTCATTCTATCCTTTGAGCTGTGCACATTAAACAAGGTACCTGCCTCCTGCACTTTAACCTCTGCCTTTGTCAGGACTTCACACCACAAAGTGACAAGTGGAGTTTGGGAACAGATTTTTTTTTTTTTCCTGTAAGATGCATGGATCCTGTGCTAATACAGACGTTACTCTGACATCTAAGCTCCCACCAAGTATCTGAGTGTATTTACACAGTCTGTCTGAAATTAGCTGACAATTCTTTGACTGCTACATGACCATGCAATGATCCTTAGGCCAAAAATAAAATGCATTGATTGGTACCTGAAGATTCCTGTTTACTTGCTGGTTTGGGGTAATGTCTGCATTCATTTTTTTGCATAAATTATACACAGATTTGGGTATTTTGAAATGGTATTTTAAGGCTTGGTGTGCACTCTCTTTTGTGACTTAATGTGGCTGTCAGTGGTTTGATGGGCTTTCTCTCTGACAAAACAATCTGTCTTAATTAAAAATAACACTGAGAGTTCAGTCCTTCAGGATACTGTGAGCCACCTTTCTTTTTGAAGTCTGTTGTCAATACTTTTCATGAGCTGCTCAGAGTTTTCCAGCACACACAGCCTGTTATAGCACAGCACTGTTGGCAGGCAGGGGAGGCTGACATCAGATGGATGGCAAGGAAGGCAGTTATCAGAATGGCTGTATAAACGCAGCGTTCATTAAAAGGGGTGCAACCTACTGCCATAGGAGCTGAACATACCAAAATACATCTCTTAATAAAGTTGATGCCATGCGCCTTATTAATCCTATTTTTATCACTGTTTTAGTAGATTAAGATATTTTGCATAAAATAGATTTATTATTAGCTAACTTACTATGTATTTTTGATTTGCATTTTAAAAGTATATTGAAAAGAGCATTTCTGCTTACAGAAAAATGAGTGTGACTTATCAAGGAGATATTAGAATAAAATTAAGTTCCATAAAATATAATGACACCTTTATAGGTATTTGACAATGTAACATTTAAGAGAATATACTTGTATATATCCATTGCTATCCTTGGTAAATTCAGATATATTAAATTTAATATATTCAATAGTATATATCCATAGTGTATTTACCTATACCAAACTTAGATATAGCAAAAATCTATACTCTAAATGTTCCAGGCTGCAGCAGGGAGGAGCTACACTGCTTCTGGGAGTAATTTTCCCACAATGCTAATCCTACACAGTCCATCAACATTTCTCTTGGTTTTACGTTTCTGGGAACACTGCTCTTTGGAAGCAGTATTTTTGGAAGTTGTAATTAAAGTGAGCTAGAAAAAACACAGGTGGTGGTTTAAATGTGGACCTACCAATGTCTCATTTTAAATAATGAAAACACAGTGCAGTAGTTGACAGTGTTTAGGTTTGAGCAGTGCTGCAAATCATACAGCAATTTTCCATGAGGGGCTTTTCAAATTTCTATTTGTGATCTAACAGTATTTTGGAGTAAGTTACTGTAAAGTTACCTAAAAAAGGGATGAAGAACCATAGTTCATAAAAATGAAGATGAAATCTTACAGATAATCAAAATGTGCTATACTTTGAAGAGTTTTGTCTTTAAATTATTTGTATTTTTTTTCCTGCAGGCGTGTTCTGCCTATGTTGATTTCATGATTTCTGTAGCTAAACTAATCCTACAAGAAAGAAACATTTCTTTCAATGAGACACAGATTTCTGAAGAAATGAAAAGAGTTATGGACCTGGAGAAAGAGATTGCTAATGTAAGAAAAAAACATTTTTAAAGTATTCTTTAAATAGCTTTCTTCTTAATACCTAAGAAAGCTAACTGTAAACCAAGTTGTTAAGTTACTTGCTCATGCTACTTTGTGGGACCAAATGTTGACCAAAAATATATGGGGCCTGGAACACCTAAAAGGAACACATAATAAGATGTGCCTTCTAATGAGCAAGGGGAAATATTTGAGTTAGCTTTTTTCCAAATAGCAAAATATTTTATCCTAATCTCTTCACAGAAGCCCTTCAAGAGAAGGAGGAGAAAGCAAGAGACAGGCTTGGTTTCTGTTCAGTTTTAGAAAGTATGTTTTGGGAGATGCTTTTGGGGCCTCTTTTCTGTTTGTCCTTTTCTTCACATGGGCTGTTTGATTATCAGAGCAGTAGATTCCCAACCTTTAGCCTGCCACACAACACAAAGTAATGTTTGTCCTACACAAGCTGCTCCACAATACCGATTGTTTCAAGTGCATTTTTAATCGAGCGCTGTTCTCCAGAAAATATGCCTTGGAGAAAGAGCTACAATTTAAATTTGCATGGAGAAAAGCAAGTGGAAGTTAAAGCATCCATGAGCAAAAATATGGCCTGTAATTATTAAACATTTCAGAAGGTCCTGAAGCTGAAGATTACTGTAAAACAAGCCAAATAGCTTCAGCTATTTTTTAAGTTACACTGATAGTAAGGGCATGTGTTTGGCAAAGGTAGACATTTCCACCCCATTTATATAAACTAAAACCATATGGTTTTGATTTATTTCACATTTTCCTGAGAAACACACTTCTGGGCTTAGATCAGAGAGAGAAAATTATTAAATGAAAAAGAATTTATTGGAGAAATATTTGAAATGGAGTAAGAAAGGAAGCACAAATGAAATTTCTCTACAGCAGTTGCTGCTGATAAAGAGTACAGGTGGTTGTGGGTAAGTTGCTACTGCCTCACTTGTTAACCTTTTCATCAAAGCTAGAAAATGTGGCACCATCCAGAATGTTACTAGAGTAGAGAAGGCATTGTGCTCTTGGGAATTGGTGAAGAAAATGGAATAAAATACTGAATGCACAATACATTAGGGAGTAGAGTAGGAGAGAGGAAAACAAAGATAAATCTCTTTTAAAAAAAAAAAAAAAAGAGATAAAATCAGAGTTGGCATGACTGATTTTTTCAAAGGAGTTGAAATAGGTGGGAGCTACTGTTCTTGCCCCTGACTGAGTCAAGTGGAGTACTCCAGGCAGTAGTGATATGGATTCTCCCATGAATTACTTTCATGGATCACAAGATCACTCTTTTCCCACAGTCACTTGTGTGCCTGTATGTTCTCTCCTTGCCATCAAAAAAGTCGAAGTGAAAAGGGGCTCAAGTACAGGGTGACTGAGTGCTGATGCTGTCACATGTTACGTCCACACTAAAAGGGATACAGGAATGCACATCAGAAGCATCCAGGCAAAGAACACACTGCTGTTTGAGGAAAAGAACGGAAACATATTCAAGACAGAAATCAGAGACCAAGGGAGTAGTTTGGATACAATACTACTGAGTCCCGTGGTTTTTTTTCCTCTCCCTAATTTACATTGTCTGTACCCTAATCCCAGAGACCTCCTTGCCGACATTTCCTGTCTAGAGACTCCAGGGATAAAGTCACCTCGTAAATCACCACTGCAGACACAGTTCTCTGGCAGTGAGGCAGTTTTATTGTCTGTAACAAATGGCCTAATACAGTCTTTCCATTAAGGTATTAATGTATGCACATTCTTAACACCACACTGGTACAAAACCATATTGCCTAGACTAATGTGAAGCTTGAGTGAGTTATGCCTCCCATCCTACAGTGGTTCCAGAAGGAATATATTAGACAGCACGTACATACTGATCAGAATGCACGCGCCGTGTTCCTACCACAGCCCACAGGCCACCTTATACTCAACAAATACATTTCCTTGATTCCCTTCTCCCACGGTTTTTTACCTGCATATATACACGTGAGATGCTTCACAGCTATGCAAACTTCTCACAGTAACGTATTAAGCCAGATTTTTTTTTTCTTTTTACTTCTACTTACTAAAATTCCTGTGAACTGACTCAATTTATGTAGTAATGGTTAATCTCATGATTAACTTTGATAGGCAACAACAAAATCTGAAGACAGAAACGATCCGCTTCTGCT
The DNA here is from genome assembly GCF_013377495.2 of Cygnus atratus. Classification (NCBI taxonomy): domain Eukaryota; kingdom Metazoa; phylum Chordata; class Aves; order Anseriformes; family Anatidae; genus Cygnus; species Cygnus atratus. The sequence goes on along the minus strand of NC_066370.1, from coordinate 25,474,464 downwards.
GTATAATAAAATGACACTGGCACAACTCCAAAACAACTTTTCATTGGAAATCAATCATACGGTGAGTGATCAATAATCTGGTATTTTAACCTCTAATTTATGGCTGATGAGATTAAATGGTAATGCCTGACAAATTTTTCTTTAAAGACATTTCTTTCTTGAGCTTAGACACAGTTGAAATTAAACAAGATACTTGAATTGCACAGTGTATTACCTAAAATTCTGCTGACATTAAACTATATGTAAAAGTCTATGCTTCTGTACCCGCTATTCCTGCAAATTTAAAGGCAGATCTTGCCCCTCTGCATCAATATGAGATGGAGAAAAACGCAGCCACCAGTTCATTCAAATATGCTGCACTATTGTGTGTAACTATTCAGACCCTCTCTGACTATCCAGAGCTACAGATTCAGAACAAAAAGTCCTGGTTTTCCACCATTCCCTCTGTCAGATGGGCTCCCAAACCAAGCAGAAAGAAGCCAGGATGACACGACCATACACCAGGAAAATTCTCCCCATTCCTCCCACTGTAGCTCTCCCAAGATGTTTCAGCTCTGAATTTTCTCCTATCCTGAGCCACGTGCTGTTCGCACAGTATAGCCTTTAATTCAAGTAACCACAAAGTCCAGCTAAAGAATATCAAAAGATTTGATAACATGGGTGAGCCTTCCCGATAGCATCATGTCTTACTAGACACGAACATGTTTATGATAAACGACTTCAGAGTCCTGCACACAGACAAAGAGGCTAACTGATGGAAAGCACTGTGGTCTGACTGGCAGCAGTGTGTTAACTGAGTCTTCTGAGGCCAGTGAGGTGCTATGAAACACTATTATTACTAACACAGTTTCATAGTCTCTGCTATTTTTATTGACTTTAGATTCTTCAACTTTAAATTATATGGCAGTTCCATTCTGCCTAGCTTAATTTGTTTCATAATTTACCTTCTCCCACAGATCTTACTTTGAACAGTTACCATTACTGTCAGAATGTCAGAATGCAATCATAATGTCAGAAACTAACTTCTCTTGCTCACAGAATGGTATTGCCCTGGTTATTTTTAGTTCCCGGGGAGCACTGCACAGATCAGCAATAATCATCTGCTCTAAATTTATCCAAAAATGCACAAAAGACACATGATGGGAGTTGGTCGTGTTGTTGTAATGGTCTAAGGATAGCACAGCAATTATTCCTAAAATTAGCTGGAAGTTTGCTGCTTCTCTTTCAAACCTGAAGGGATCTATTCCTGAAAGCTTATCTACTTTCCTCAGCTACAGAGTTTGTCTGATAAAAGACGTTACCTCTTCCAGTAAAGCTTTCCTGTCAAAAGAACTGTAACACCATATAACCATACTGAATAAAGCAACCATAAAGAACCATATAACACCATATCGCCCAGAGGACTGCAGGCTGAGGGATCTGTCTCAAGTGGTACCATGCAGATGAAGGGAAGTAGATTTGTCTGCCACAGCTTGCTGCTATCAGATGCTAACAGATCTGCTTTCAAGTCCATTTCATTTTTCAGTATCTCGTACTACAGCATACAGAGGAAAATTTGTTACAGAGTGGGTATTTAGTGTGTCTGTTTTAAAGCCTATTAAAATAAATCATTTTATGGACTTCAGTGTACTTCGGAGAAAGCCCTTACTATATGCTTGAGAATGTATTGTCATGTATACCACAAGTTTCTCATTGCCCATACCATATTGAAAAATAAAGCTTTTAGTCATGGTTTGATTTAGAAGTTCATAGCCAAATATAGCAAGAAGGCACTTGAAATTTTGCTTAAAATATATATATATATCCGCTTTTCCAGGCTAAATGGAAAGGGCCATAACATTTTTAATTGTGTAGGACTGAAAACAAAACAGTATCTGGACTCTTTCTGCTAAATACCACCATATGTTAATGGGATTTTAGAGCACAGTGGATATAAATTATCTCAGATCAGTTATCATTACGATGATGCCATTTACAAGTGGTGAAGCTATTAGGAGAACTGAAGTCAGAGCATTTGTGTTATGCAAACCTATTTTTTTTAAATAGCTAAATACTGTTTCTTTAGGATTTAACAATATAATAATGCATATTGCTTTTCCAGGTGTTCAACTGGTCAAAATTCATAAATAATATAATGTCAACTGTACAAATTAATGTTGAGAATACAGAACATGTGGTTGTTTATGATCCAGAATACCTTACCAAGCTGAAGTCTATTCTTAATAAGTATACTCCCAGGTAGGTATGTTAGGTATTTTTGTAATTTGCATTTTATTTACAGTAAATTCCAGAAGTCTAAAAACATTGCCAGCTTATTATTATTGTTTTATTACACAGAGAACTTCAAAATTACATGATCTGGCGATTTGTAATGGATCTGGTAAACAGCCTAAGCCGTAACTACAAAGACACAAGGAATGCTTTCCGTAAGGTGCAGAAATTCATCTCTCTTTTTTATGTCCATCCTATATAAAAATTTAATGTATTTTAAAATTTGTGCACAAAAGCTATATTTGTTTGCTGAAGCTCCTGCTGGAGTGTATGCATCATTTATATGATATATGCTTAATAGCTGAAGTGGGTCTGAAAAGCACTGTTCTGATACTTGGTCTCTGTTATTTCCAAATCTAAATTAATCCATTTATGATATGGTCATTTTGATAACAGTCATATTCATTTGCAAACAACTGCTCTACAGTTTTGATTGACTTGTTAGAAACTCTTCAGCATTTAATGTAATAGATTCAGCCAAACAATGTGAGCCCAGTCTTGTTTTTCAGTCGTTTGATCTTGCAGATATTTTAGTGCTTTTAAGGAAATGTTGAGCAATCCCACAGATTGGAGATAGAAATCTTCTCTATTTCCCCAGCTGAACTTTCTACTTTGTAAGTTTGCTGAGCTCCATTAAGAAAGATTAAGGCCATTTTGTTTTATCTGTTAGTTAAAAAGGAAACACTTTCACACACATATGCAGCATTTTAAGATTCTGCTTGTTGCCAAAAAAAAAAAAAAGGGGGGGAATAATTACTGGAGGCAATTAATGGACATTTAGTTTTTTCAGTTTTATATATCTGAACACAGTAGTCTTATTCATTGTTTATTTCTTTTGTTCCTGCTCTTTAAAATTGTTATAATATGAAGCTTCACATTTGCTTAGCCTGCATCATCAAGGAATACTACTTTTTGAACTCTATAAACATCCAACACTACATCCTAGCACTTCACTGAGGAAATTTCTGGACATACACAAATCCACAGCCCTGCATTTCAATCACACATTACTTTTACTAATATGGCAACAGGTAGGTTTTTGTTGCTGTAGAAAGCAGTGTGTTCCTCTATCCGCAACGCACTGTTAGTGCTGTTGGCTGGGTGGAAAACCACTGAGGGAATGAATTTTTGCTGTATAACCACAATGGCCCTGTCTGAGCTGGAATGGCGATACAGACCCCTGCAGCAACAGAAATGCTGTGTCAGGATATTCCTCTCTGACCTCTCCTATTCTTGGCTTTTAGAGTAGTGTCCTCTCTACCTTTCATATGTTGAAAGGATAAAGAATACTGCTAATGATTGTTATACTTCCTCAGACTGTGAAGGATGTTCCCCTCACAGGGTGAGTCCGCTTAACTGTGGTAAATACAAACATGAATTAAATACATTGATTTAAGGTCAGTTAGGCTCCTCTGAAACACACATCCACCAGTCAGCCACTGTTCTCCTTTATCTTATGCAGGCCCAGAAGTCACTGTTTTATCTGATGTTTGTGTTTGTCAGGCACTTTATGGCACAACATCAGAAACTGCTGTTTGGCGGCGCTGTGCAAACTATGTCAATGGCAACATGGAAAATGCAGTGGGACGATTATACGTAGAGGAAGCATTTGCTGGAGACAGTAAACATGTGGTAAGGATTTAGCAAACTTAACCCATGTGCCATCCAAATGTCACCTAATTGTCACTTAACATGCAGTTCTTTTAAAAGCTTGGATTACACTTTCAGTTCAGCTTTTCCGTATAGCAGGTTCACTTGCTAAAAACCCTAACCTTCAGGTTTGCTTCTCAGTCACTGTACCGCTAGGGAGTAACAAGAATGCCTGGGCTCTGAGAGTCACTCCTTTGCACTGCGTACTTCTGCATCGCTAACTTTGAGCTGGCCTGTCTTCAGTGCAAACGGCCACACTGTGAAGTAATGTGAAATGCAACTAGAGTACGTGTGCACACCTGGAGGGAGAGAGACATCTGCCTGCTCCACTTGTTCTAGGAGCCGGCCTGGAGCCTAAAGCACCACCACAGCCACAGTAGTGACGGACCATGCATAAGCCGAAAAGCACACACAAGGAACAGCACTTCCTAGAACCAACAGTCCCTGCTTCTTCTTTGAGACTGATGCTAGTTCACATCCTGCCAACACGGGGCACAAGGACAATCGGTTATTGGTTATTTCTGGTTCTGTTCAGTCACACAGAACATTGCTGAAAATTAACCTGAAAAGACTTAGTTCCTTCCTGTCACTCTGACTGTAATCCAAGCTTAAGATATACCATTTCTTTGTGGTAGACACACATAAAATAATTTCATCAGACGCATAACATCCCACAGATGGATATCTGACAGATTTTTTGTTACCCGAATAATTTGTATTGTATTGTGAGCTCATGCCCATTCCCTTTCCTCCCATAGGACAGGCCAAAAGTACTCCTTAACTCGACCTCCAGATTTTGAGTGTGGTCCATAAACAGCACATGCTTAAGCAGCTACTGCAGGAAAAACAAGACTGTAATAAACAAACTACCACTGTTGAAAAATAACTTGATCATTTTATGTGGATAGGTAACATACTAATGTTTTCTTCCAAGGTTGAAGAAATGATTGCAGATATACGTGATGTTTTTATAAAAACCTTAGATGAACTCACATGGATGGATCTAGAAACCAAGAAGAAAGCAGAGCAAAAAGTAAGTTAAATCTTAAATACTGGAAATACTGTGTATTTCTGTAAAGATGAGCATACCATTCGTTAGGTCTCCTGAAAAAAAGAAGCAGTAACATCTATCACTATGTTACATATATATAAAAACACGTGTCCATACAGGCACAGCCGCTTATAGATTTCTATATCAGATTCAAATTAATTACATGCAAAGGGGCTTCTCTGGAGATAAGCACACAAAATAGAAAACATCTATACAAGAGATTAAGACCTTTCAGGCAAATCAGTGATTAAGGGGATCGATAATCAATGTCTACAAGAAAATAATACTGAAATTGGGAAAGAATGATTTATGGTGATTTGACCAGCTGTTACGTGCAATAGGATGAGAACAAAAAGTCAAATCATAGACTGGACACCTTCAGTGAGCTCTCTTTTAAGGGTAGAAGTAGTAGCTGCTATAATCATTTTTTTCTTTCTTTTTTTTTAATTGATTCTGGCATTGTCATCAAGTATAAATCAATATTTAACTACCAAATGAAACTCAGTAAAGTTTGAGTTAAAAGACTTTGTTCAGGAGTTCAAATTGCCAAAATTTGGGAACATTTAATAAGGTATTTCACTCCAATGTAGATGCGGGAGCTAGTTAAGAAATTTGGATACAGACTGAAGCTGAGGTTCTGAAAATTTGTAAATGTGATTTCCTATAACATACTGAAGTTAAAAAACTTCCAGTCATGAATTTTATTTCAATTTTAAATGTTGTAAAGTATGACAAATATTTTGGGATATCTACTATTTTTTAAACCAGATTTTCAACTCAGAAACATAGCTGGAGTATGTTTGCTTGTCTTGTGCACATTTCTCTAAGTTTACTTATAAAAGAAGGGACAATATATTTTCTGGAATTTTCCATTGTTATAATTAACCATAAACCTCACAGTGATTTCAGTGATTAAAGAAATGTACAAAAACTATATATAATTGAAGTTCTGCATTTTCTACAGTTGCTTCCATATTACACTTATTACCTAATTCATGACTGATTGCTATGGATATCAAATTATCTTTTCCCTAGGCAACAGCAATTAGAGAGAGAATCGGTTATCCAGATGAGATCATGACTGATGACAATAAGCTGAATAGTGAGTACCAGGAGGTAAGTATCCACAATAGGCAGCATAATTAGAAAAAGGTCTTAAGAGAGAAATTGTGTTTTTGTCTTCTTAGCCAAGGCAAATCGTATGCATCTGCACAGAATAACTCAATCTTGTCTTGAGTTGCAAAGGAGTAAGTAAGAATGTATTAAAGTTCAGTGTGGTGCAGCTGATCCAGAACCGATGGCGATGTGTATTTGATGGTATTTCAAGGGAATGTATAAATTCTAGAGGAATTATGCTAGAAGAAAACATAGAGACAATGGTGTTCAGTCAAGTACATCTAAATCTGCCACAGATTGATTTAACACTGGTTGACGTGGATGCGGGTACACTTAACTTAGTAACTGCACCTGCCTAGCCATGAATGGAAATCAGTCCCTGAAGTACGATGTGGACAACCTGTATAATTTAAACTGCACCAGAGCTTTCTCACTGCAAATATGTCCTCGGTATTCTTTTATGATGCAGGTTCATTTTAAGAATAACTCCATTAGCGTATCAACATCCATGTATGTTCAGGTAGAATTTACCTTAGAAGGTGAAATTTTAATTTTGAAAAATACAGACATATAAATAGAGTATGCTTTTAAAACACAGTTTAAACCTTGTTTATGTATTCTTTCCAAGGTAAAATTGCAGTTTATTAGGCTGGCAACTCCCATAAATTAGGGTCAAAACCAACAAATGCTCAACTTAATTTGAAACATATAAAGAGGGAATAAAGATCTCTGGTAAAGATTATGCAGCCAATAACATACATCCAGCTACAGTATCAACTCAGTGATGTGGCAGAGAACTGCGAACTATGCTTTAACCCTAGATAAAAAATAATCTTAGAAATGCATTGTTTAGATTATAATGCTGAAGACTAGATTTTCCAGCTCTATCTGTCTTTAACTGCAAATCAGTAACACGGCCGCTAAGTATTTTCTCCTCTTTCTTTTTAGTTGAACTTCAAAGAAGAAGAATACTTTGAAAACATTATTCAAAATCTAGTATTTACCCAGAAGAAAAGACTGAAAAAGCTCAGAGAAAAGGTGGACAAAGAGGAGTAAGTACTTTAAAATACCATATATAGGCTTACACCCAGTCTCCACAGGAGGAAGTACTTGGTTGGAGGGTAATCATCAATGCTTTAATGACCTTCCTGCAATTTTTCCCCCATTAAGAGAGCCAGTAGGAGGGCACTGCTATCTTCTCAAAGGTTGAACCTACATTATCAAGAATGGCGATGAAGCTTGGGGGATGGTGTGGAAGGTTAAGTATTCTGGAGAAGGTCTAGTCTGGCCTCTCAGCTCCTGGAGCGGATTAAGTGGACTCCTGGAGAGGAGCTTTTCAATTAAGTTCATCCGAAAGATGAATTTCATCCCCATGTGTTTTATTTCTCTTGCTCAGAGACTGCTGTGCAATGCCAAACAAGGCATGATTAAATGAAGATGAGCAGGAATTTACTTCAGAAATGTTCTCATGCTCTGAATTAAAATACTGATGTAGATGTACTAAAAGACTGACACAGAACATTCCCTAGCTGTGCTGGCTACTCTTCCTGTCTCAGCTCTGACCCATTTAAAAATTAATTAAGCGAAATCAGAAAAAAGACTGTGGTCACCATAGGCTATGCGAACTTTGCAGGACTGTTCATTTGAATATGGGCTGCAGAGATGGATTTGTGTAGAGGAGAGGATAAGAGAACTGGTTTTGTTCAGTCTTGAGAAGACAAAGGAGGGGTTTTACTGTTGTCTTCAACTACCTAGCGGGAGGGCATATAGAGAAGCTTGACTCTTCTTGGAGATGCACAGTGATAGGACGAGTGGGAACAGACACAAATTAGAATATGAAAAATTCTGACTAGATATTAGGAAAAACTTTTCACCTTATGGGGTGGTGAAACAAGACCCAGAGAGGCTGTTTGATCTCTGCCCTTGGATATACTCCAGTCTTGAATGGACAAGCCTATAAGCAACCTGATCTAATTACCTTCACATGAGAACATATGACTTCTAAAGGTACTTAGCTGAATTATTATATGATTCTGTCTTTCTGTTTTTAATTACTTTATCATTTTCATAGTGCTGTTCCAGACTTTTTTTTTTTTAAGAAAAACAAAACAAAAGAAATCATCTCACACCTTCAAACTTTTACCTTTTCAGAAGATGACATATACTTCACACCTCTGGAACGGCCATTATGAAATTTCCAAATACTCTGTCAGATTTTTCAGAAATATAGTCATTATTTAGATAAATAGTTCCAAATATTGCTTTTTCTCTTCAGCATTTACATATCATTAACTGCAAATATATGTTCCACCTAACAGCTATCTCACTTTTGTTTTATTTTAACTTCAAGCTTTGTTTGAACTTCGCTTGTTGAATTACTTCTCCTTAATTTAGCACAACTCCTGTTTTGTTCCCATAAGAATATATTAGTTAGGAGTAACTACCATAACTACCAAATCTAATTGCATTCAAAAATTACCTAAAGCAAGCCTGGAAGTGATCATCAACCTTATAGTTGAGGTTTTTAATATCAGCCACAAGTGATCATCTCCTGATAGGTATCATTTATTCTGCAAGTTAATTTTGAGTTCATTGAGTAATAGCCACCGTTGGGATACAGTTCATTGCTTATGATTGGTTATGCAATACAGTTACCAAATAAATCATTTACAACTTCACTCTGTTAGTCCAAAGTCTCCTATGAAAAACTTTTCAGTGTACTGTCAAACACTATTTATTAAGTATAATAAAACTGCCAGGGTCAGGCTTAACTGCTCATGTAAAGGGAAAAACCTGTTTATTACAAATCACCCTAGGAACTCATAGCCTATAAGTCACTACAGCCCTCAGCCCTCGATCAAAACCAGAGATGCAAGATTTCATTTTTACTTTTCTAGTCCTAACAGTTCCCAGATCAATGACTACCTCCCAGAACTGTGCTAATATGAGGCACAACTGAAGCCCATAGAACCCGATAAAGCACATACAGCTGCACATGCTAATATACAATGAGCAGTAAGAACATATGAAATGAGAGAAAAGAAAGTGATCTCCTAAGAAGAATTCAAAAACCATCAGCCTGTGTATTTCTTGGTTCTGCTCCTTGGCTCTGTAAATTAAACTGTTATTCTTAGCTTGGACTCCCATTGTTTCCTATGTTTTGAGATGGACCGAAAGTAAGGCTGAGAGTCTTCAGCAAGGAAAGGAGTTATTACTGAAGTTAACCTGTAGGACTGTGAATCAAGCCTTGCCACAGATCTCATGATGATCTTTGCATGTGACTTCATTCCTTACGGAAGTGCGATAAAGAGAAAACTGTAATAGTTTCTAATCTGGTACTTGAGATATCTGGATATATGATGATGATAAGCAATGCAAAAAATCCTGTTAAGTAAATGGTCTTGAAAAAAAAAATTTACATCATCCCCAAATGTTTAGATATCATTATGACATTTGTTTCCGTGTTTCAGTGGTTTTGTTTGTTTGTTTGTTTGATAGGTTTTTTGTTTGTTTTTGTGTGTGTGTGTTTTTTTTTCATGGAAAAGTTTGCCTGTACAGTCCTGCAGTAAGAGCAGAAATGAAAACACGAACCAAGTATCATCATTAAGCAGTTTGGATAACTAAGGGAAGGACTACTAAAATGGTTGAGGGTTTGGAGCACCTGAAATACAATGAGAGGCTGAGAGGAGGCTGAGAG